>NC_044321.2:12869727-13486241 GCF_007474595.2 Lynx canadensis
TAGGTCTGTGTTCCTTTTATGGAGGATGAAAATGTTCTAAGATTACCTGGCTGGCTTAGTTGGTGAAATGTGAGACTCTTGATCTCGGGGTTGTAAGTTCAAGGCCCACGTTGGGTGTAGAGATTACCTGAAAAATAAAATATTTAAAAATAAATAAATGAATAAAGAAATAAAATTAGATTGTGGCGATAGTTGCACACACCTGTAAATATACTAAAACCCAGTCAATTGTACATCTTAATTTTATAATGTTTAGTTTTGGTGGGGGGGGGGAGAAGGAGAGGGAGAGAGAGACACAGAGAGCATGAGTGGGGGAGGGGCAGAAAGAGGAAGACCCAGAATCCGGAGCAGGCTCCAGGCTCTGAGCTGTCAGCACAGAGCCCGATGTGGGGATCGAACCCACAGAGCTGTGAGATCATGACCTGAGTCCAAGTGGGAGGCTTAACCGACTGAGCCCCCCAGGTGCCCCCAGGTGTACATTTTAAATGAATTGGACGGTGTGCTAATAATGATATCTCAATGAAGCTACTTTAGGAAAAGAAAAAAACAAAAGCAACACTGGGGTATTTCCTCCCTAGAATGTAGTGAGCTAGAGTCATTGTGGAACTTTAGCGGGTCAGTTTGTACCTGGTTTCCAAAAACATTGTTTGTGAAAACCCTGACTGATGAGTCGCAGCTGCACTAGGAGGGATGTGACTTGGCACTCGCCCTCAGAGACAATGCACCAAAGCGTAGTGTTCACGGAACTGCTAAATTGCAGGAGCGGCTGCCTCGAGTTGAAGTTACTCTGCACTGGTTCAACGCAACGCTCTCCACTGAGCATGCTCAGTGTAGTGGAGGGACCCGGAAGCGGCGCCTCACTGCGTGGCCCAAGCCCGGGAGGCAGCTGCTTTTTGGCACGTGGAAGGCCTGCTGCGTGTCTGTTAAAGCTATGTAAACTAGCGTGTAAGGAGAAATACCACAATATGTAGCGCAACCTTCTGTTTAGCTATATTGGTAAGTGATTCACTTTGGGTGACAGAATTCCAGATGATCTGTATTTTCTTTTTATACTTCTCTCTATTTTCTGATTTGTGTAATCGATAAGGTTTTACTTATTTTATGATAAAATTATTTGAAAAACAACCACAAAAATTTGCATTCCTGGGCTAAATCCCACGTAGTCATGGTGAATGATTCTATGAATGTCAAATTCAATTTCATCTGCTATAATTTTATTTATAGCTTTTCATCTAGTGCCTTGGTTCTTCCCTCCCCCCTCCCCACTCTATTCTTCAAGATTGGATTTAAGGGTTGTAGTGTTCTCATACAATGAATCAGAGAGTTTTCCATGCTTTTCTATAACCTGGACCTGTTAGTTGAGTGTAGGAAAAACCTGTTATAGATTCCAGCTTTGTTATGAAAGGATATAACTCAGGAACAACCAGATGGAAGAGGTGCGTAGGGCAAGGTATGGGGAAAGGGACGTTGGGTTTCCATGCTCCCTCTCAGAGAGCAACCCTCACAGCACTTCCTCCTGTTCACCAACCCAGAAGCTCTCTGATTTTTGTTTTTGTTTTTTGGGTGGAAATGATATATTAATGTTGTCTTCAGAAAAAAACAAACCTTGGAGTTCCTGGCTGGCTCAGTCAGTAGAGCCTGTGACCCTTGATCTTGGGGTGGTGAGTTTGAGCCCTACGTTGGGTGTAGAGATTACCTTTTCAAAAATTTAAAAAGAAGAAGGAAAGAGAAAATAAACCTCTATAAAGAATTTAGCGCCTTTTTTTTTTTTTTTTTTTTTCCCACACCAGGAGATTCAGTGGTGAGGCTGGAACCCGGGCAGTGGAGAGGGAGCTTGGGCGGGGCTCACTGCTCCAGGAGAGGCCCTACCCCACGGCTGCCTCGGTTCTCCCTTTTGATTGTGCAAGCGTGAGAACACTCTGGCAGGGCCGATGAGGCGGTGGGGAATAAACTTTGGGGATCAGACGCTAAGCAGGCTGAGCCCAGGTGCCAGCTGTATAAGGGAGTGCCAGGAAGGACCACCTGCCGGGCTCCCAGAAACAGGAGTCTCCTTCATCCAGTGGGAAGCGAGGAGGCTCAGTTTAGCACCCCCAGGCCTCCAACCTCCCCACCGCACCTCCCCCACCATCCACACAGGAGGAACCTTAGGTTTCAGTTACTTGCCAGCTGCCACGTACAGAGTTCTTGGGATCATTCATGGAATAATCCTGCTTGTCTCCCCTCACTTTTAAACGGTTTTATAGTACTGTCCTTTGTTTCAACACAGTGTCCATATCACAAGTGTTCACGAAATACTGAGATTTAAGACCAATATTATTACACGATCAGACCTTCTCGAACAGATTTTCTTTAGTAGTCTCTAGAGATCTCAAAGTGCAGGCGCTGTTTTACGTCCCTTTTCTTTGTAGCGGTCAAGATTACTAAAGCTTTCCAAACTCTCTCTCTTACAAATGCGCTGCTCCACCTCAAACACAGACTAGTTTTCATCTCTAGCCACAGGAGGGCGCACAAATACATTAATCAAGTGAGGTGCGGCATGAAAAATTAGGGCCGATCCCGACTTGGGTGGAGAAAAAAACCGTGTGCCGTGTTGTATACACTTGTTAGCGCAGAGCAGCACGGTCTGACAGAACTTTCTGCGGTGACGGAAATGTTCTGTATCTGTGCTGTCCCGTACATCAGCCACTAGCCACATGGGGGTATTGAACCCTTGAAATGCGGCTGATGTGACTGAGGAAATGAGTTTTTAATTTTAATTTACACATTTAAATAGTCACATGTGCCTGGTGGCTACCATATTGGACCACGCAAGTCTATAGCACTGGACTCCATAGGAATATTGGTTTTTCTGAGTGGCTTTAAGTGTTGATATCTTTTTTTTTAACTTTATTTATTTAAAATTTTTATTTTTTTTTAAGGTAATCTCTACACCCAGCGTGGGGCTCGAACTTACAACCCCGAGATCAAGAGTCGCATGCTCTACTGACTAAGCCAGCCAGGCGCCCCTATGTGCTGACATTTAAATAACTTTGGGCCTAACAACGCTAGCTTGAGATGTTCCCACCACTGGCCAGCTACTGTGCCAGGCATACTTATATACCCACCTCACTTGACCCTTACTATGCACCTAAGAGATGGATATTCCTATATCAATTTTATGAAGAAGCAGACTCCAGAGAAATGAAGTACATGGTCCAAAGTCATCAGAGATAGTCGTCGAGCCAGAAATACCCATCTAATATTTTTTGAGAGCCTGCAATGGGTCAATCAATATATCAGCCAGGCACTATTATAGACACTGGAAATCTATACTAGGAACCAATGCTTGATACAGAAGCCGTTTTAGAAAATGCTATCATTCTGTTCTATACTTGCACGTTTTTGCATATCATCTTCTCAGAGTTGGAAGGGACCTCCAGACTAACGGCTAGCACTGTCTCTGATGCAGGAAACTATCACTATGAGCTCTGACCTAGGTAGAGGGATAACTGGGTTCCATCTCCAATTATGTCACTAACTAGGCCTGTATGTAACCTTAAGTAGATAGTTTGCCCTTCCAAGGCTAGGATTTCTTCATTTCTCAAACAACACTTTTAGCCTAAGAGATCCCCAAGGGCTATTTCATATTTCACTGATTCTGAGACTTACATTTTGTCACCAGGTTTCATCTAATGGTCAGTGGCACTTCACTGATAGTTGGCAGCAATTTTTCTTCGTTATATATATGAAATAGTGGTGTGTTTTATAATCATGACACGTTAGACTAGATGAAATATGGTCTGCGTAATTTTAGAGTATCAGTAAAAATATTTATCTTGAAATTTATTTGAGTATACATTTTGAAATCCTCCCAGAGGCGAAGACAATGACATTCTAATGTGATTCTAAGTCCAGTTTATAATATTAAATTGCATAAGTCAAAATCAGTGCTGCCCCAAGTGGCTAAAACATGGCATGCAACACACACACTCAAAACTCCAGCTGCGGTGATAACCCACACCCCTAGGCGAAGTTAGGGGTGGGTGCAGTTTTGTTTGTCTCGCGGGTGTCCCATCCTTCTTGTTTTTTTTTTTTTTTCCTTCTTTAGGTACTCAAAGCTCTTAAGTACTTCTCCTCTGTGATGCCTTCTTTCCTTTCTTCTGCCCCAACCCCTGTCTCTGTCAACTACACTTGAGAGTAAATTAATTACAGGTATATTTTCTCATAAAGATACACGACCAAGGAGATCACTTGGTGCCAGTGGTGCGTTGGTGTATGTTTAACAACCAGCTCTCTGTGGGTGGGGGTGGAGGAAGGCCCGATTTGTAACATTTGCCAATTCCTGTGGCATAAATATACCCACAGTAGCTGCTGCTGATTTTAAGCTACTGATATGACATCGAGTGCTTTGTAAAAATTCTGAAGATTTAGGGGTGCCTGGGTGGCTCGGTCGGTTGAGCTTCCGACTTCAGCTCAGGTCATGACCTTGTGGTCTGTGAGTTCGAGCCCCGCGTCGGGCTCTGTGCTGACAGCTCAGAGCCTGGAGCCCGTTTCGGATTCTGTGTCTCCCTCTCTCTCTGCCCCTCCCCTGCTCATGCTCTGTCTCTCTCTCTCTCTCTGTCAAAAATAAATAAACATTAAAAAAAATTTTTTTTTAAATCCTGAAAATTTAATGGTTAGTTCTCATAGGCCAATAGGACCCTGCTCCAGCCTACCACTGCTTGATACAGATCTGGTTATCCCATTCTTTTGCCACAGTCCTATGATGGTTCCTGATTGCCTCTGGGATAAAAGCTAACTACTCCAGCTACATATATAAATAAAAGTAGGGGATGATCCAGGTCTCACGGATCCTGAAGATGAAGCCGTTTGAGAGCCCTCTTAAAGAACAGTAATACAGGGGCGCCTGGGTGGCGCAGTCGGTTAAGCGTCCGACTTCAGCCAGGTCACGATCTCGCGGTCCGTGAGTTCGAGCCCCGCGTCGGGCTCTGGGCTGATGGCTCGGAGCCTGGAGTCTGTTTCCGATTCTGTGTCTCCCTCTCTCTCTGCCCCTCCCCTGTTCATGCTCTGTCTCTCTCTGTCCCAAAAATAAAAATAAAAAAAAAAAAAACGTTGAAAAAAAAAAAAAAGAACAGTAATACAAATGTAATAGTATAACATCAGGTACACAAGTGAATAATTGTTTGGAATGAGAGAAATCATAGCAAATTACAAATGTTAAAAAGCCGACAGATACCAGAAACATCACAAAAATCTGAAAAAAAGAATCACATGATATGATTGGAAGAACTTTCCACAGACATGCTTCTGGCTCTGGACATTTTATCTTTTTTTAAACTTTTTTTAAAGTAGGCTCCATACCTAACATGGGGCTTGAACTCACAACCCTGAGAGCAAGAGTCACATGCTCTCCCGACTGAGCCAGCCAGATGTCCCTGGCTCTGGACTTTTTAAATCTTGTTTCTTCTCCACTACCCATGTACTTCTGGTGCCAGGTGCTCTAAGACGATCACATCACCATATGCCCTCTGGGCCCTCTGCAGTGGGCCATGGGAGTATCCTGGGAGCCATTCCCACTTGGGGTGGCTATCAATGACCTAACCATTCATGGAAGCAATTATAAACCACGTAAGTACGTCTCTCCAAATCCTAGCAAAATATGTCTCCAACTCAACTTCCCCTTAGCCGGGCCCCCAAATGCCTGTGGCCGCTCCAGTGCCACTAAGCATGATGGGAAGTGTATCGGTCAGGGTTCATGGAGGAAGGGGAGCTGCCATGGATGATATACAGTAAGGGACACGTTATAGGGTCAGATCTTTGGCAGCTCTGGGAGCCGGGTGACAAGGCTGTGGAGGCGGTTGCCGCTGTGTCTGTGGTCGAACCTGAAGTTTCTATAAGGACATCTGGACCAGCAGGTGGGAAAGAGAGCTGAAAGTAGGAGGGCATCTGGTGACGACAGAAGGAGCTGTGGGCCTGAGCGCTGCCCAGGCCCAGCTAAGTGAGCGTCAGATCAGTGACACTGCGTGCAAGCTGCCACAGTGCCTGGCACCCTGGACCTTCAGACCTTCAAAAATGTGACTGCTAGTTAACACCGGCCGCCCACAAAATGTCTCTAGTGGCCAGTGCGAACTTGGAACCATCTAGGGAAGAGAACATAGCTCCAGCTTAGCTACGTTGAGGCAGGACAAAGCCATCACAGGAAGTGTGACAGGAGGGACACTGGAACGGAAGGAGACCGTGTTTTTAACTGATTTCAGCTCATGCATTTTGGTTTTGCAAATGTAAACACAGGGTCCTGTAAACACGTTGCTGGAAGTTTCCTTAAGCTTCATTAGCTTCACGCTAAACATCCTGTTAGAGGGTGCAACCCACGTCAGCCTTCTGGGATCTCCTTTCTCACTCTCGGTCTCTCTCTCTCTCTCTCTCTCTCTCTCTCTCTCTCGCACGCACACACACACATATTCACTGAGCTCTTCCATGCCAGGCATATTCTAGGCACTGGGGATCCAGAAGTGAGCAACACTGGCAAAAATCTGTCCCCTGATGGAGCTCACCTTGCAGTGGGCTGAACTAGCTAAAACAGAGAAACACGTTTGTGCGTCAGGTGGCTGCATGTGCTCTGGAGAGGAGTCAAGTGGAGGAGGGAGCTAGGGAGTGGGCGTGAGCAGGGAGGGACCCTGGGGGTGGTCAGAGAAGGCATCTCTCGGGAGGTTGAGCAGAGATCTGGATGAGGGGACGGAGGGAGCCACGTGGCTATCTGAGACACAGTGTCCCTGGCCAGGGAGCTAGCGCAAAGTCCCTGAGGCCAAGTGGAGGGAGCGTGCAAAGAGCGGCACCTCGAGCGAGCTCCGGCACAGGTGGGAGAAGAGGTCAGAAAGGTGGACGGAGGCGGGCTGGTGAGCCCTTACCTTTCAGTGGGAGAGCATGACCATCGCCAGGATGGTGCTTCAAGTTTCTGCATTGAGTTGGGCTGAAAGGGGACAGACATGGACTTAGGTGTCCAGTTAGGAGGCCCGCACGGGGATCCCGAGTCACGCTCACCGCTCTGAGCACCAGTGACATTTTGCCCAGCATACTCTTTCCCACCTGCTTTGGCTTTTGGTGTTTTTATCCTCACCCACCTAGATTGTGCTTCCTGCTTCCTCTTCTCGTGTAGACTAAATTTGATGTCAGAATTTGACTTCAATTTTAATTTTCAAATATGATATAATAACGTTAAGATTGCAAGATTTCCTCCTGAACCTGAGGAGAAACGGCAGATGAATTGCTAACGTGAGAAGATGTTTTCAAAACGGGAGAATAGTATCTCCCTATCAGGGTCTGGGCTAACGCTCACGAGCCTCTGAGAGTGGGTGTCCCCTCGCGTCTTGTGCCTCAGGTGCCTCACTCACCACATCTTAGTCCTGGCCCGGCAAGTCCCCAAAAATGACATTAGAAAGGGAAAATCAGTAACTTCACAGCAGAGAAGCCTGGCAGACACGAGACACCGCCCTCACCAGTAACGGGACAAGCTGACCCCGTGTCGTACCCCGAGGAGGACACAAGATCTTTTATGTGGCATCCCCATCCCAAAATGCAAAACTCTATCTGATCATGTGAAACCATCGGACGAACCTAGATTGAGGGACCTTCCATAACATAACTGGCCTGTCCTCTTTACAACTATCAATGTCACGAAAGGCAAAGGAGGCCGAGGAACTGACTGGAGAGAGAGGACAGCGAAATGCCATGCAGAGTACTCCTGGATTGGGTCCTAGACTGGAAGAAAAGAGCTTGAAAGGACATTATGGCGACAGTGGAGAAAATGTGAATCTGAACTGTAGATTGGATAATAGTATTGTATCAATAGTAAATTTCCCGATTCTTGTGATTGAACTGTGGTTATACGAGAGAATGTTTTTTATTATTGGGAAATACACTTTGACGTATTTAGGGGGAATAGGGACACGATAAATTTATTCTACGAAGGGTCAAAAATTTTGTTTTCTAGCTACATCAATCTACCATCTACTACTATCTATCTATCTATCGAGACAATCATAAAGGAAATGTGGTAAAATGTTAACAATTGATCAATTGGGGTGAATATGGGATTTCTTTGTACTGTTTTTGCAACTTTTCTGTAAGTTTGAAATTATTTCACAATAAAACCATTTTTAAAAGGTGGCTACAATTTTAGGCTTCTAGATGAAGGGAATGGAGATAGGAATCGTTCTTTTTAAAAAAAAAATTTTTTTTAATGTTTATTTTTGAGAGAGACAGAGACAGAATGCGAGTGGGTTGGGGCAGAGAGAGAGGGAGACACAGAATCGGAAGCAGGCTCCAGGCTCTGAGCTGTCAGCACAGAGCCTGACGCGGGGCTCGAACTCACGAGCTGTGAGATCATGACCTGAGCCGAAGTCAGACGCTCAACCGACTGAGCCACCCAGTTGCCCCAGGAATCGTTCTTTTTTTTTTTTTTTTAATTTTTTTTAACGTTTATTTATTTATTTTTAAAAAAAATTTTTTTTTCAACGTTTATTTATTTTTGGGACAGAGAGAGACAGAGCATGAACGGGGGAGGGGCAGAGAGAGAGGGAGACACAGCATCGGAAACAGGCTCCAGGCTCTGAGCCATCAGCCCAGAGCCCGACGCGGGGCTCGAACTCACGGACCGCGAGATCGTGACCTGGCTGAAGTCGGACGCTTAACCGACTGCGCCACCCAGGCGCCCCACGTTTATTTATTTTTGAGACAGAGAGAGACAGAGCATGAACGAGGGAGGGTCAGAGAGAGAGAGGGAGACACAGAATCTGAAACAGGCTCCAGGCTCTGAGCAGTCAGCACAGAGCCCGACGCGGGGCTCGAACTCACAGACCGCGAGATCGTGACCTGAGCCGAAGTCGGACGCTTAACCGACTGAGCCACCCAGGCGCCCCTTTATAGCAGGTATTGCTTTCAAAATAAACACGTGTAATCAAGGAGTCATCTTTCTGCAACAGGGGGAAGGATAAATCATTAACTTTTTGATAGCTTTGAACTTGCAGTTCCCATTTGTGTCTTAAGTCCACTAGTTCTGTCAGAGTGGGCAATTAATAAGGTACGCATAGTTATGAATTCCGATGGCTAAAGTATTTCTCTTTAATTGCTTGAATGGACAGAAATGCACAAGGAAAATAACTTCATGTAACAGCAGCCTGTTATTAAAGAGCAAAGTGCCTTCATATACAGGTATGTATTTTGTATTTTTCTACAGCACTGCACAGAATTTGGCATAGGGCTTTGGCATAGGACTTTGCATCTGGAGAATCATCTGGGGAAGTTTTTTGTAAATGTTTATTTATTTATTTTGAGAGAGAGAGAGAGCACGCAAGCAGGGCAGCGGAGGAGGGTAAGGGGCGGAAGGAGAGAGAATCCCAAGCAGGCACCTTGCTGTCAGCACAGAACCCGACGACGTGGAACTCAAACCCACAAACTATGAGCTCATGACCTGAGCTGAAATCAAGAGTTGGATGCTCAACGGACTGAGCCACCCAGGTGCCCCTAATCTGCCCGTTTTTAAATTGGGTTATTTCGCTTCTTACTACTGAGTTGTAGGAGTTATTTATATATTCTAGATACAAATTCTTCATCTGACACATGATTTGCAAGCATTTTCTCCCAGTCTTGTGGCCTGTTCCTGATGGCATCTTGCCTATAGGTGGTTCTCCATAAGAATGTATCAAAATCAACGGGTTAGCCAATTAGGCCTGCATCAGCAAGATGACCCATTTCACGCCCACAGGCTGTTCCTCTAACCGTTTTTCCTTCTGAGTTTACTAAAATCTTATCTAAGATCTAGCATCTGTATTCATAAGTGACATTGGCTGGTAATGTTCATTTTTCAAGCCTGTGTCAACCAGGGTCATTTAGGAGACAGAAACCACACCGGTTGTTTAAACAAAAGACTGCATAGTCTGACTTATATGTGCAATCTAAAACAGCCAAACATGTAGAAGCGGAGAGCAAAAGGGTCGTTGCCAGGGGCTAGGAGGAGGGGGACACAGGGAGGTGTTGGTCAGAGGGTACAAAGAACTCATGCAAAATAAACAAGTTCTGGAGGGAAAAACCTGTGTCTGGAAGAGGGCTCTCCTTTGGAATCCAAACTGAGTCGTGTTAAATCAGTTGGGCAAAAAAAAAAGCTTTTATCCAATACATTTTCTTGAAAACTTGTAATTATCCCTTTAGCTTTAAGAGAACCTGGGAAAATCACTGTTAAAGGGACATCCTATAATTCCATTTTCCTTTCTAAAATAAATAATACGTTAGAATTTGAAAAAAAACATTTAACATAAATGTTAACTATGAAACGGTAAAGACACTCTAAGGTGTCATGGCTGAGTGAACAAAGGAAGAAGTTGGAATTATTAAAACTTAGAGGGGCGCCTGGCCGGTTCAGTTGGTGGAGCCTGGGACTCTTGATCTCAGGGTCATGAGTTCAAGCCCCATGTTGGGTGTAGAGTTTACTTAAAATAAATAAATAAATAAAATATTTTTATTTATTTTTTTTTTTTTAAATTTTTTTTTCAACGTTTATTTTTATTTTTGGGACAGAGAGAGACAGAGCATGAACGGGGGAGGGGCAGAGAGAGAGGGAGACACAGAATCGGAAACAGGCTCCAGGCTCTGAGCCATCAGCCCAGAGCCTGACGCGGGGCTCGAACTCCCGGACCGCGAGATCGTGACCTGGCTGAAGTCGGACGCTTAACCGACTGCGCCACCCAGGCGCCCCTAAAATATTTTTAAAAAACAACTTAGAAACTTAGAGGAGGGGACAGGGACCCAGACTTCAGGGGAGGGGTGCTGCTAACCGGGGCTGCTATCTCTGGAAGTGAGAGGCAGCAACAATGAAGCTAGTTCTGCAAATGTTGGAAGAGTTTCCAGGAGAATTCAGATGCTCCTGTAGGAAGGAACTCCGGCTGCCAAGCTGTAGGGAGCAGATAGGGAGGGCGAGTCTCTTCCTCCTTTTCCAGCCTTATAGTCTCTGTCTCTGTCTCTATCTCTGTTTTTGTCTCTGTCTCTCTTTCTCTCTCTCTCACTCCCCTCGCTGGCAGATGTGTAGTTTACAGAGTCCCAAGGCCTGGCATCATCAGCCAGAATATAGAAGGATTGGTTTGGAGCTGGGGACAATAACTCACTGTTTGATACAAGGTCATAGAAAAATAAGGTAATCTTTTCCTACATTTACCATAAATTATTACAATTTATATAATACTAACTCTTTCCCCTTATTAGCTGTGTGGTTTGGATGAGTTTTCTTAAGCTTCCTTTCCTTTTGTTTACTCATACATAGGAGAGCAATAATTCTGTACCTACCTCATAGTCTTATTTGAAAGTTTCAGATAAACTCTAAGAACCACAACAGTTCTGGGTGGTTTTATTTTCTGAAAGTCTTTTACAAATTTCCCTCCTTCTCCCCCCTCCTCTTATTGGTTCCCAATTTGTTGTTGTGCCAATTTAGGTCACGTATATTTTCACGGAGAACCATCTTGTGCTTACCTTATCCAGAGTCAAGAAGGTTAAGTCCATCTGAAACTTACCATGTCCAGAACGGAACTTTTAATCGTGGTGTACAACTTTTACCTCACGTCCTGTTCAGCTGTCTTGATCTCATTAAAAGTCAATACTGGGGGGGGGGGCACCTGGGTGCCTCAGTTGGTTAAGCAGCCGACTCTTGATTTCAGCTCAGGTCACAATCTCATGGTTCGTGGGATCAAGCCTCATGCCAGGCTCTGTGCTAACAGTGCAGAGCCTACTTGGGATTCTCTTTCTCCCTTTCTGCCCTTCCCCTGCTCTCTCTCTCTCTCAAAACACATAAATAAACATTTTTTTGTAGATATATATTTTTTTAATGTTTTTTTTTTTATTTTTGAGAGGCAGAGAGAGACAGAACACGAGTGGGGAAGGAGCAGAGACAGAGGGAGACACAGAATCTGAAGCAGGCTCCAGGCTCTGAGATGTCAGCACAGAGCCCGATGTGGGGCTCGAACTCACGAAACGCGAGATCATGACCTGAGCCAAAGTTGGTGCTTAACCGACTGAGCCACCCAGGCGCCCCTGTAGATATAATTTTTTTAATGTTTATTTATTTTTGAGAGAAAGCAGGGGGAGGGAAGAAAGAGAGAGGGACAGAAGATCGCAAGCAGGCTCTGTGCTGACAGCAGCGAGCCCCATGTGGGGCTCAAACTCAGGAACCGTGAGATCGTGACCTGAGCCAAAGTTGGCCGTTAAACCGACTGAGCCACTCAGGCACCCCAATAAATAAACTTTTTTTAAAAAAGTTAGTACCAACCAGCTGATTGTCTAACCAGAAACTTTGAAGTCATTTGTGATTCTTTCTACATCTAATCCATCAGCAATTTCTTTAAAAATGTGTTAAATGGAGGAGCATAGCTGGCTCAGTCAGTAGGGCATGGGACTCTTGATCTCCGTGAGTTTGAGCCCCACGTTTTGGGGGGAGGGAGTGGGTCGAGTCTACTTAAAAAAAATGTTTTAAATGAAAAAATGTTTGAAGTGATCAAACATTTGACTGATTTTGTTTGTGAGTCATCAGTTTTCTAATTGTAAGTGCCTGAATATAACTTTTTTCTCATTTCAGAGGAATTAGAATGATGTCTCTTTCCAAATCTGATGGCAATTATACAAGGGTTCATACAGATTTTTATACCATATTTCATCTAAACCCTTCAGAATAATTTCTTTATTAAAAAATTGTTTTAGGGGCGCCTGGGTGGCGCAGTCGGTTAAGCGTCCGACTTCAGCCAGGTCACGATCTCGCGGTCCGTGAGTTCGAGCCCCGCATCAGGCTCTGGGCTGATGGCTCAGAGCCTGGAGCCTGTTTCCGATTCTGTGTCTCCCTCTCTCTCTGCCCCTCCCCCGTTCATGCTCTGTCTCTCTCTGTCCCAAAAATAAATAAATGTTGAAAAAAAAAATTTAAAAAAAAAATTGTTTTAGGGGCGCCTGGGTGGCGCAGTCGGTTAAGCGTCCGACTTCAGCTCAGGTCACGATCTCGCGGCCCATGAGTTCGAGCCCCGCGTCGGGCTCTGGGCTGATGGCTCAGAGCCTGGAGCCTGCTTCTGATTCTGGGTCTCCCTCTCTCTCTGCCCCTCTCCGTTCATGCTCTGTCTCTCTCTATCTCAAAAATAAATAAAAACGTTAAAAAAAATTAAAAAAAATCTCTCTGCCCCTCTCCGTTCATGCTCTGTCTCTCTCTGTCCCAAAAATAAATAAACGTTGAAAAAAATTTTTTTTTAATTTTTTTTAACGTTTTTATTTATTTTTGAGACAGAGAGAGACAGAGCATGAACGGAGAGGGGCAGAGAGAGAGGGAGACACAGAATCAGAAGCAGGCTCCAGGCTCTGAGCCATCAGCCCAGAGCCCGACGCGGGGCTCGAACTCATGGGCCGCGAGATCGTGACCTGAGCTGAAGTCGGACGCTTAACCGACTGCGCCACCCAGGCGCCCCTAAAAAATTTTTTTAAATTTCTTTAAATTTAAATCACAAAGAGCAATATAATTTTTCTTTCTAGAATACACTTTACATATATTTTTCTGCCATTTTGACCTAGGGGTATTTCATGGGTTTTTATTATTAATGAAACAAATGAGTCTATTACTATTTGATAAAAGTGGATTTTTTTCTAGCAATTTCCTTTGATTCTACCTTCAAAATATATCTTCAGATCCCTTCAATCCTTTCCATCTTGATGGCTTCCAGCCTAGTCCCAACCACCATTATCACAAACCTGACCAGAGCGCCTACCCAGTCTCCCACTGTCATCCTTAACCATTCTAATTTACTTCCCACACACCATGTAGAGATATTTGACTATATCTCTTTCTTACTTAACTCTTGAATACCTTCCTATTGTAACTTGAATAAAATACAAACTTATTACCATAGTCACTAAGGCCTTACATAATCGGATTCCTGACTACCTCTCAGGCACATTTCATGCGCACTGCATACCAAGAACATTCTGTTCTTCTTTCAGTTTACTGAACTTGCCAAATTTTTTTGTTCTACCTCAGGGCCTTTGAACTTACTGTTCTCTTTCTGCCTCTCCATACACCAACCCCACCCCTCCTTCTCTTCCTTTGAGTCACAGCTTATACGTCATTTTCCCAGGGAGATCTTTGCCAACCACTCCATCTAAGTTGGCCCCCTCCCTATTCTTTTCTTTCTTTTTTTTAATTTTTTTAATGTTTATTTATTTTTGAGAAAGACAGAGACAGAATGCGAGTGGGTTAGGGGCAGAGAGAGAGGGAGACACAGAATCGGAAGCAGGCTCCAGGCTCTGAGCTGTCAGCACAGAGCCCGACACGGGGCTCAAACTCACGAGCTGTGAGATCATGACCTGAGCTGAAGTCAGACGCTCAACCGACTGAGCCACCCAGGTGCCCCTTCTCCCTATTATTTTCTAATCTAACACAACACTCTTTCTTCCTAGTGCTTATTGCACTGTGTGAACTCTCTCTTTACTTGTTTATTTTCTTGCTTTGTCAGTATCCCTCATTAGAATGTCAGCTCCAAAATACAAGGACCATTTATGTCACCATCCTGTCTCTCGTAAATAGGACAACACCTGTCCCAAAAGAGACACTCAAGATTTATGGAACAAAAAACAAAATGAAGGGTTTTTTTCTCCACCTGGCAGGCTGGGAATTGAGCAAAGAAAGTGAGTGGGACTCTTGAAGGTGGTTGAGACAATGGTCAGGCTCACTTTCCCATCCAGGCCTGAGCAAGGCCCAAGTCCTATTGGTGGGGAATGGTTCAACTTAGGCTCATGCACTTTCGGGTTTTTTTTCCCCCTTGGTTGGGGGTTGGGAGGACCAAGGGGTTGTGAGATGAGGTGAACTAGAATTATCTATGCAAGTTTCCTTGTCTGCCAAATGAATAAAAGGCACATAAGATTGCTGAAATATGTAGGAGACATGAGGGACACAGACTGTAGAGAAGCATGGGTGGGATCAGGAGAACTAGTTAGCAGAAAATTGTGGCCCTCCAGGTGAACGTGATTGTTGCTTGGACTGGGGTGGCAGCAGTAGAGACGTACGAAGTGGTTGTATTTGAAGTATACAAGAAAGATTTTGTGATGAGGTATTCACTATACTTCTTTTTCATCTGAATTTTGTTCTATGAGCTAAAGAACTCAACCATCCCGCATTGATATTCTATTTACATTTCTCCAATGTTTGTATATCCAAGACATTTTTTAAAATGTTTTTAATGTTTATTTATTTTTGAGAGAGAGAGACAGAGGCAGAGACAGTGTGTGAGCGGGGAGGGACAGAGAGAGAGGGAGACACAGATTCCAAAGCAGGCTCCGGGCTCCAAGCTGTCAGCACAGAGCCCGATGCGGGGCTCGAACCCACGGACAGCAAGATCATGACCTGAGCCGAAGATGGACACCCAAACAACTGAGCCACCCAGGCACTCCAAGAAATTTTTTTTTAAGCTTGTTTATGTAATCTCTAACCCAACATGGGGCTCAAACTCATGACCTCAAAATCAACAGTCGCATGCTCTTCCAACTGAGCCAGCCAGGGGCCCCAATATCCATAAAAATCTTGAGCAAGTTTCTTAAAATCTCCAAGACTGCGGGTACTCATCTGTAAACCAGAACAATCTTGTGGTGATGGTGACAAAGATTCTTTGCTAGACCAAACTCTGGTTGGGCTCCTGAACCTTCTCTTAGGCCCATCTGGGCACTTCCTTGTAAAATCCAGTTTTAGCAAGAACCCTGCTAAGTCAGTTTAGCCAAACACCCAGACACTTATGCTAAGTTAAACTAGTTAATGAATGTTCTTTGGCTATCTAATTCATTCCTAAATAAGATAATATACTGAGGCATTGATTCCTAAACAGAAATTTATTTACTGTTGGCTTTTTAATTTTTTCACAGAGAAACAAAAAATAATTTAGGTCTGTTAATAAACAGGTTTTATGCCACAAAGAAATAAATTAAAATTACTATAAAGGGGGACTATATTTCTAGAAATTATAAAATGTATTGATAAAGTCGCCCAGCCACAAATCCTTCTTAGTTTTCACTAGGAATTTAGGATTCTAAGGGTTAAAAATTCTAATTAGTATATGTGAACATAAAACTACCAAAAACAATAAGGATAAAAGAAATTGGCCAAATGGAAAGTAGGGTGTGTGTTTTTCATAAAAAAAAGGTATGAGGGGGCACCTGGGTGGTTCAGTCGATTAGGCATCATCAGACTCTTGGTTTTGGCTCAGGTCATGATCTCATGGTTTGTGGGTTCGAGCCCTGCATCAGGCTCTGTTCTGACAGCGTGGAGTCTGGTTGGGATGCTCTCTCTCCTTCTCTCTCTGCCCCTCCCCTGCTCACACGCACTCTGTCTCTCAAAATAAAAAAATAAACTTTAAAAAATTAAAAAAAAAAAGGTATGAGGAAATGAAATGTGCTTTGTTGAGGGAAGTGAAAGTAATTTTGTCCCAAAGTAAAGCTGTTTGTTTCAGAAAGGGAAAGAGAACAGGGACAAACTAAAAGGGACATAGAAAGTTGTAGAAGGTTTGTAGAAAAGGAATCTTGGGAGAAGAATTTTATGTGTAATCAAGCTGGCTAAGGTGAAAATTTATTTATTTAAAAATGAGTTTTAATATTAAAAGTACACTGGTACAAATTAGAATTTGTTTTTTTTTTTTCTCTTAGAAGAACAAAATTTTCTTCAATTATTGGTCGGTTCTTAATAAGAAATTGTAAATAAAATTTCTTTACTTTTAATGTAATTTTCCAGGGAAACAAAGATTCTATGTTGTGGCTTTATCAGGTCTTTGATTACCTAGAAAAATGGAGTCCTCTCTATTCAAAAAGAGCTAAGGCTTTTGCAGCTATATGATCCTCTATATCTGTTCTTGAAATCCTTTTGTCCCCTTGGTTAAGTGGATAATTAACTATTATTTCATAATTTTCTGTAATCCTATTTAGCCAGTGTCTAAACTTTTTGATAGTTTTTACAAACTTCCCCAAACCAAATTCTAAATAAAATCTTTTTGATCTGGAAGAAGCTTTAGGATTCTTTTTTTCCAGAGGGTCTCTGGAACATTCCAAAGGATATGTTAAACTACTTAGGCTTATCTGATATGTTAAGTCACATGAGAAGCATTGCCAAATAAGAAATAATAGTAAACCTTGTTTATATTACATCTGTATAGGTATATAGTGTTCCAAAAATTGTGTGAAATTCCTGGAACTCTCAATGTGTCTTGATATAATGGTGTTGGTCATCATTTTACACTTGATACATTTTACACTTAGCCAAAAGGCCGAGAAGCAATTCAGTCATCATTTTAAAATGTATGTCACAAAAACAAGCAACCCCTCTTGCCAATTCTATTATAATGAGCTCTCATCATACTTGGCACCTATCCTCCAGTAGATTAACATCTTACGAAATCCTCTCGCTCTCTCCCCAGATGTCACTATTGCACGCTGTCACTGTGTAAAGCCTAAAGCAGGCTTTAGGTCCCCTGTGATGAAAGGACAGTCTTTCCTTACCCTTTCTCGGGGCCCTCTGAGATACTGCAGTTGGATTTTATCTAGCTACCACCATCGCAAAGATACAAATAGGTTTTAGTAATAGTTTGTATGTGTTCTCACTGGGTAGAAGCCTTTCCTGGTCATAGTACAGTCTCAGCCGTAGGTAAATATCGTTGGAGAAGATAATTCCAAATTGAGGAACACCCTCGGAACTTCACAATGACCAAAGGACTCATCTCACAGAACAAATATTACAGGCCATTTGCCACATTTCTTCAATTTTGCAACATTTTCCTGTACCTACCACCCCCAATCCTCTGTCCTTGTGGAACGAACCGGTGGTATTACAAAAATCCCATCTGTAAAACTCATGGAATCTTTCATCTGCCATGGCCAAAAGCTGTTTCCTTAGTGCTGTTGAATCTTAGATCCATTCCCTATACGAGACAGAAACCATCACCCTTTGAAACCATTACTGAAATGCCAATGAGATTGAATCAATGGGCATATTAGGGGCACCTGGCTGGCTCAGTCGGTAGAGCATGTGACCCTTGATCGCAGGGTCATGAGTTCAAGCCCCACATTAGGCACAGAGCCTGCATTTAAAAAAAAAAACAACAAGGAGCACCTGGGCAGCTCAGTTGGTTAAGTGTCCGACTTCAGCTCAGGTCATGACCTCATGGTTCGTGAGTTTGAGCCTTGCATTGGGCTCGCTGCTGTCAGTGCAGAGCCTGCTTTGGATCCTCTCTCTCCCTCTCTCTCTCACAAAAATAAATAAACATTAAAAAAAAAAAAAACCTCGGGGTACCCGGGTGGCTCAGTTGGTTGAGCGTCTGACTTCGGCTCAGGTCATGACATCGTGGTTTGTGAGTTCGAGCCCCGCATGGGGCTCTGTGCTGACAGCTCAGAGCCTGGAGCCTGCTTCGGATTCTGTGTCTCCCTCTCTCTCTGCCCCTCCTTTCCTCATGCTCGGTCTCTCTCTGTCTCTCAAAAATGAGTAATTGTTAAAAAAAACAAAACAGAAAAAAACCTCAAGGGGCATATGAACCCAGCTTACTTAAAGGTGATTTGATGACTTTTACTGTAAAGCCCTTCAAAGAAATGAGAAATTGGTCGAACAGTCTGTCTACAGTATGCTCCTGGGAGACAAAAACATTGAACATTACAGCCTTCAACTTGGGAGAAACCTCCACAAAGACTCCCTCCAGCCTTGCTGGAGAGGGACCATACCGTGTATTGCTAGCCAATCCTTGTGCCACTAAATTAGAAGGTTCATGGGCTCATGTTTCTCATTTTTTAGTTAATTTTAGAGAGAGAGCATGAGCAGGGGAGAGAGGCAGAGGGAGAGAGAGAATCTTATTTTGAAAATATTTATTTTTGAGAGAGAGACGAAGTATGAGCACATGTGCACAGGGGAGGGGTAGAAAGGGAGAGAGACAATCTTAAGCAGACTCCATGCTCAGCACAGAGCCCAACATGAGGCTCGATCCCACCACCCTGGGATCATTACCTGAGCTGAAATCAAGAGCCAGATGCTCAACCAACTGAGCCACCCGTTCTGTCACTTTAAAAAAGGTTCCAACATCCAGTTTGACTACTAAACCAACCAGAGACCTCAAACTGACTATATCCCAGAAGAAGAAGCAGACAAGATCGGAGTAGACCGCCTTCCCAAGGGTCAGGACCAGGCTAGTACAATAATGCTTTCCTAACTGTCAAAATCTGATGGTAATTCCTGAACTTGCTGAGATCTTTGGACCACTGTTTCCCTGGGTAGGAATTCTTATAATTTCGGCTGTTTTACACTCAGTAGGGTTTCTTTGTTGGTGGTAACCATAATCTCAAAGGTTCCTCTATACCTATTGTTGTTCCCTCCCTGCCTTTACCTATGTTCAACATTATGAAATTTGTAATTCTACCAGCCTTTGTCCCTGCCCTATCTCCTCTCCTGCCTGGAAAGATAATATTATTGTTCAGCTGTCCCAATCCTTATCTTCATCTGGCAACCTATCCGCTGGACCTGTCATCATTCTTCCATTGGAGACTTTGCAAAAAACAATGACCCCCTAGTCATTCCTATTTCCACTTTTACAAATATACCCACTTATACTCTTAGCCATAGTAAAGCACCATCTCCTATAGCTTAGCGAGTCCAAATCTACAATCCCCAATGTCCTATCCCCTGCTTTTTCCTAACACTCCCCAAATTGAGAACTCTTACTGTGTTTTTAACAATGAGGCCTGCAAATGTTCTAACCCTACCACACAAAACTCCCAATCTGTTTGTAATACTCCTACAATGTCATTCTTCCTCCCTACCTCTCATTCTCACCCCTCCTGGTCCCGAAGCAACCAAAGTAATAAGAGTGAGTCCATTTGCCCCACCCTCCTGGCAAAACCCGACATGTGGAGTGGCCACGGCCTGCCCACGCTGCTAGGGGCCTGCCAAATGAACCTCACTTCTCAACCCTGGACGCTACCCCTCACTGACACCTGGTTTCAATATATTCTCACATCTCTCCCAATTAATGGATTCATAAAACCTCAGAACAGGTCTGGAGTCTTCTGTGTACCAGAGAGATATATTTCATTTGTGGATATGATCACTAGTCCTGGGCTTATGAATGTCTTGAGAGTTGGATAGGCCTTGCCACATGCTTTCTGGGACATCTAACATCCCCTTTTATTATACTTAAAATGGTTATAGCCATTTTACCCCCAAAACCTCACTTAAGAAAGTAGAAGGCCTTATCAATAATAGGGGATTGGGGTGAATGACTGGCTCAGGTCATGATCTCATGGTTCACGAGTTCAAGTTCAAGACCCGCATTGGGCTCTGTGCTGACTGCTCAGAGACTGGAGCCTACTTCAGACTCTGTGTCTCCCTCTCTCTCTCTCCCATGCCTGCTCGTGCTTGCTTGCTCTCAAAAATAAATAAACATTAAAACAATAATAGAGGATTACCTGGATGAGGACCCTTCTGGGTGTGAAGACAATGGCTGTGCTGTGGCCACAGCCAAGGCTGTGACCTTCCTGTCAGATATTCTGGAGATCAATTTAACCTATACTTTAGAATCATAGGTTCATGGCTTGTATTAGGCCCAGCAGAATTAGAAATTATGATGAGAGGGGTGCCTGGCTGGCTCAGTGAGTAAAGTATGCAACACTTGATCTTGGGGCAATGAGTTCAAGCCCCACATTGGGCCTAGAGCTTACTTAAAAAAAAAAAAAGTTGTTAGTGCGAATGTAAACTGGTGTAGCCACTCTGGAAAACAGTATGGAGGTTCCTCAAAAAGTTAAAACTAGAACTACCCTACAATCCAGCAATTGAACCCCTAGGTATTTTCCCAAAGGACACAAAAATACTGATTCGAAGGGACACATGCACCCCAATATTTACAGCAGCATTATCAACAATAGCCAAATTATGGAAAGAGTCTAAATGTCCATCGACAGATAAATGGATAAACAAGATATAGTATATATACATACAGTGGAATGTTAGACATAAAAAAGAATGAAATCTTGTCATTTACAATAACATGGACAGGGCTAGAGAGTATTATACTAAATGAAATAAGTCAGAGAAAGACAAATACCATATGATTTCTCTCATTTGTGGAATTTAAGAAACAAGACAGATGAACATAGGGGAAAAAGAAAAGAGAGAGGCAAACCATAAAACAGACTCTTAACTATAGAGAACAAACAGGGTTGCTGGAGGGGAGGTGGGGGGGGGGGATGGGGAAACACGTGATGGGGATTAAGGAGGGCGCTTGTGTTGAGCACCGGGTGTTGTATGTAAGTGATGAATCACTGAATTCTACACCTGAAATTAATATTACCCTGTATGTTAACTAACTGGGATTTAAATAAAAACTTAATGAAAAAAACGTTATGATGAGAAATCTTAGCAAAACTGTAAACAGAATAGCTTGCTTCACTGCCACAGCCAGCAAGGCTCCCCCAAATCTTCGGATTCCCTAGCTATGGTGGTCCTCGACAACAGGATTGCTTTAGATTATTTACTTACAGCCCAAAGAGGAATTTGTGCCATAGCTAATACCTCTTGCCGCTTGGATAAACACCTCACAAGCAGAATTAAAACCCACAAAGTGATTCAAACTAGCCAAATCCTTAAAGGGACATTCAAGCTTTACCCCCAGGAGGGTTTAATGTTAAGTTTTCTGACACTTTAGCTGGATTATCATTTTAATTTGTGCCCTATTTGCTATTTTCACATTGCTCATGCTATGTATTTCCCATTGTTATACTTCTCAAAATGTCTAAGTGATGGCTGCTCAAAGCCTCAAGATCATTCATCAGATCTATCTTTTTTGGCTGAAAAGAAACGCGAACCTGACATCTAGACCTTATTTCCTCAAACCTCCTTGTTACTCCAATAAGGGTAAGAGTCTTACCTAGCAAGCTTGTAAGCTTGCTGAGCATATCAAATATCGATCACTTGTGACACTCCCCTCTGCTGGGAGACCTGATGGACCTGAACCACTCCGGTAACAAAATGGAACTGCATGATCATAAAAATTATCATTACGAGTACCTGGGTGGTTCAGTCGGTGAAGCGTCTGGCTCTTGATTTCAGCTCAGGTCATGAGCTCATGGTTCCTGAGTTCGAGCCCTCCCTGCCCCGAGTCACAAGGGGCTTGGGATTCTTTCTCTCCGCCCCTCCCTGTTTCTCTGCCCTTCCCCCCCTCACGTGCTCTCTCAAAATAAATAAACTTTAAAAAATTGTTTTAAAAATTATCATCAATGCTTTCCTATCAGAAAGATCTGTATCAAAAGAGGGGAATATAAAAGAGGATTCAAAATGAAGTAAGCTTTGCTAAGAGAGTCATTTCAAACAGGGTCAAAAGGATATTGAGGAGGTAGGGCCTATGCACCTCTCGTTTCAATTCTCGGAGCACCATAAACGTTTGACTTTTACCAATTGCAACTCCTGGAACACATCCTCCTACTTTGGACTGAAATAGACATAATATAATACCTGTTAGCTAAATAGCCAATCATGTATTAGATAGTGTAAACTCTGCCGTCATAATTCTTTCAAAATGTGTGTTATGTAACCTTGTGTGTTTTGCCTTTAGAAGCCTGTATTCTGCATTTACAGTTCAGAGCATGCTTTCAGTGATTTGGAGACCCTCTGTGTCCTTCGGATTACAATCCCTAAGGCCTCAAATTAGTGCTTTGGCTGCTTTACAGACTCTTCTTGATTGACAAATGTTTGGATAAATTGTTTTAATGTACATATTTAGGACATATACAAATGGCCAACAGATATATAAAAAGGTACTCAATTTCACTAATCATCGGGGAAATGCAAATTAAAACCACAATGAGATATCACCTCACATCTGTTAGAATGGCTATCATCAAAAAGACCAGAGATTGCTTATTTTAAAATATTTATTTCAAAGTATTTTTTTAATTAAAAAAATTTTTTTTAAAAAAAATTTTTTTTTTCAACGTTTATTTATTTTTGGGACAGAGAGAGACAGAGCATGAACGGGCGAGGGGCAGAGAGAGAGGGAGACACAGAATCGGAAACAGGCTCCAGGCTCTGAGCCATCAGCCCAGAGCCCGACGCGGGGCTCGAACTCACGGACCGCGAGATCGTGACCTGGGTGAAGTCGGACGCTTAACCGACTGCGCCACCCAGGCGCCCCTAATTAAAAAATTTTTAATGTTTATTCATTTTTTTGAGAGACAGAGAACAGGGCGTGAGTGGGGGAGGGGCAGAGAGAGTGGGAGACACAGAATCCGAAACAGGCTCTGGGCTCTGAGCTGTCAGCACAGAGCCCAACGAGGGGCTCAAACCGACAAACTGTGAGATCATGACCTGAGCTGAAGTCGGATGCTTAACCGACGGAGGCACCCAGGCGCCGCTATTCTTTTCTTTTCCAAAGTTTATTTATCTATTTTGAGAGAGAGAGAGAGAGAGAGAACTAGAAGGTATTATGCTAAGTGAAATAAGTCAGGGAAAGACAGGTATCATATGTTTTCAGTCATATGTGGATCTTGAGAAACTTAACAGAAGACCATGGGGGAAGGGGAGGGGGAAAAATAGTTACAAACAGAGACGGAGGGGGCGCCTGGGTGGCTCAGTGGGTTAAGCGTCAGACTTCAGCTCAGGTCGTGATCTCACAATCCGTGAGGTCGAGCCCTTCATCGGGCTCTGTGCTGACAGCTCAGAGCCTGGAGTCTGCTTCTGATTCTGTGTCTCCCTCTCTCTCTGACCCTCCCATGCTCATGCTCTGTCTCTCTCTGTCTCAAAACTAAATAAAAAACATTAAAAAAATAAAAAAAAAAAAAACAGAGAGGGAGGCAAGCGAACCATAAGGGACTCTTAAATACAGAGAATAAACTGAGGGTTGATAGGGGGTGGGGGAGAGGGGAAAGTGGATGACGGGCATTGAGGCGGGCATTTGTTGGGGTGAGCACTGGGTGTAGTATGGAAGCCAATTTGACAATAAATTATATTAAAAAAAGAAACAGAGGATAAAACCTAAAATAAAGAATAAAAGTATTTATTTAAATATTTAAAATATTTATATTTTATATATAATATAAATATTTTTTAAATATATAGATATGGCGGGGCACCTGGGTGGCTCAGTCAGTTAAGTGTCTGACTCTTGGTTTCGGCTCAGGTCATGATCTCACAGTTCATGGGTTCAAGTCCCACGTCCAGCTCTATGCTCAGCATAGAGCCCGCTTCACATTCTGTCTCCCTTTCTCTCTGCCCCTCCCCTGCTTGCCCTTTCTCTCTCTCTCTCTCAAAAATAAACATTAAAATAAATAAATAAATAAATAAATAAAATATAAACTTAAAAAAAATTTTTAAAAATATATAGATATAAGGGCACCTGGCTGGCTTAGTTGGTATAGCATGCGACTCTTGATCTCAGGGTCATGAGCTCGAGCCCCCCGTTGAGCATAGAAATTACTTTAAAAAAAAAAAGAAAAAATATAGATATAACATTTGAATATATTAATACGATATTTAAATATAAAATTTTTCTGGGCACCTGGGTGGCTCAGTCGTTTGAGCATCCAACTCTTGATTTTGGCTCAGGTCATGATCCCAGGGTTGTGGGACTGAGCCCTGCGTCAGGACGCTCTCTCTTCCTCTGCCCCCACCCACCCCCCAGCCCCGCTTGTGTGCACACACATGTGCATGCGCATGCTCTCTCTCTCTCTCAAATAACATTAAAAAATTAAATGTAAAATATTTACATGTTTAAAAGTGTTCATTTAAGAATAGAATACAGGGGAGCCTGGGTGGCTTAGTTGGTTGAGTGGCCGACTTTGGCTCAGGTCACGATCTCACGGTTCGTAAGTTGGAGTCCCACATAGGGCTCGCTGCTGTCTGCCTGTCAATGCAGAGCGCGCTTTGGATCCTCTGTCCCCCTCTCTCTGCCCCTCCCCCGCTTACTCTCTCTTTCTCTCTCTCAAAAAATAAAGAAAACCATTTAAAATTAAAAAAATTTTAAATACAATACAAGTGTTGGGGAGAGTGTGGAGAAAAGGGAACTCTTATGGACTGGTGGGAATGTAAATTGGTGCAACCACAACGAAAAACGGAATGAAAGTTTCTTCTAAAGTTAAAAGCAGAACTACCATATGATCGGCAATCCCACTTCTGAGCACAAATCCAAAGGAAATGCTTGTTTAAACAAGATATGGAGGAGATATCTGCACGCAGCATTGTTCACAACAGCCAAGATATGGAAACAACCTAAGCATCCAGTAGCGGATGAATGGATAAAGAAGATGTGGTGTGTATACACACAATTAAATATTATTCAGCCATGAGAAAGAAGGAAATCCTGCCCACTTATGACAGCAAGATATACCTTGAGGGCATTATGCTCAGTGATACAAGCCAGAGAAAGTGACACCACATGGTATCGTGTGAAATTAAAAAAAAATAAAAACTCATAGAAACAGAGTAGAAAAGTGGTTGCCAGGGTGTAGGGGGTGGAGGAAATAGGGAGAGGTCAGTAAAGGGTAAAAAAAGAAAAAAAAATGTACATTTAAAAATCACTAGGAGCCGAAATAGCTCAGTTGGGAGAGCGTTAGACTGAAGATCTAAAAATCACTAGGGAGCCTGGGTGGCTCAGTCGGTTAAGCATCTGACTTTGGCTCAGGTCATGATCTCACAGTTTGTGAGTTTGAGCCCCGCTTCAGGTGAGCTCAAGTCCTGCTTCAGGTAAACATGAGTCCCTCTCTGGGTGAATCCTGCTTCTCTCTCTCTCTTTCTCTCCTCCCCCCTCCCCGCCCCTCGTGGGATTCTCCCTCTCCCTTTCTCTCTGCCTCTCACTCACTTGCGCCGTTTCTCTCTTCAAATCAAATCAAATCAAATCATTAGTAAAATGGGGTGCCTGGGTGGCTCAGTCAGTTAAGCATCCCACTTTTGGTTTTGGCTCCGGTCATGATCTCACAGTTTGTGGGTTAGAGCCCCCTGTCAGGCTCTGTGCTGATAAGCTGATAGTGTGGAGCCTGCTTGAGATTCTCCCTCTCTCTCCCTCTCTGTACCCCTCCCCCACTCTCTCAAATAAATAAATAAACTTAAAAATAAAATCACTAGTAGGAGCACCTGGGTGGCTCAGTCGGCTAAGCATCTGACTTCAGCTCAGGTCATGATCTTGTGGTTTGTGAGTTCAAGTCCCTCGTCGGGCTCTGTGCTGACAGCTCAGAGCCTCAATCCTGCTTCAGATTCTGTGTCTCCTTCTCTCTCTTCTCCTCCCCCACTTGCACTCTGTCTCTCTCTCTCTCAAAATAAATAAACATTAAAAATTTAAAAAATAAATAAAACTAGTAAAATCAAACATTTTTCATATATGTATATATTTATTTACTACTGACACATATTTCTCAAGTGATAATGTAATCACAAATAGAATTAGTTATTTT
Source organism: Lynx canadensis (assembly GCF_007474595.2). Lineage (NCBI taxonomy): Eukaryota > Metazoa > Chordata > Mammalia > Carnivora > Felidae > Lynx > Lynx canadensis. Next base: position 12,896,170 of record NC_044321.2, read on the forward strand.
TCATATCAATATTTACATTTGCATTTTTCATGGGATTAAAAACTTACTTTTATTGCATTGAATTTTATTCAATTGCAAGATTGTGCATATTAAGACACTAATTCAAACGTGTTTTCAAATTGTGTATATTTTATTTTATTTACTTTGTAAAACAACAAACTTGAAATTCTTAAAACTTCATAGCAAACTATGTGGGGAAAAATCGGCTATCACTTACTCTAAAAACAGAAATTATAGCTCTGGGGCCCTCACAGAAACAAAACTCAGCTTGACATGACATAATCAATGTAGAAATAATTACTCAGGTGGAAAAATGAAAATTTTGTCGATTTCCTTTGAAGTGGGTACCCATTAAAAGTTATAACAACACTTCAATCCAGAAAATCAATCATCTCAAAAATTTTTAAGTCACAATGTTTTTCATACTTGTGTTCCTGAAAGAAATGAAAGTGGAGAACCCAGGAAACAGTCATATTTTTCATTTTTAATACCCTAAATGGCTGAGTTTTCATTTCATTTTGCATTTCAGCTGGTGGTTGGCTTTGCGAGGCGAACATTTTCTTTGGTGACAGTTTTTAAAACAAACCAGAAGTATTTGGTTAGTAACTTCCCTATTCCATAGAATATTTAAGAACTTGTAAAAAAAAAATCATGTAATTGGACTAAGAAGGTCAGGTGGTGTGATATTTGGGTAGGTGGTTGTTTTTTGTTCCGTTTGATTATATTGTTTCTTTGGTTTTCACTTCTAGACCTGCCCTAATGTTTTCCAGGAGTTTCAGAACATGTAAAGATAGCTATTTTTTTTAGCCACTTTCGTAACAGAGCAGTTATTGAGAAATTAATTTGCGTACTGAATTCTACCTTATCTTCTTGTTATGCTGTGGGCTCATCAGAAAGATGACCACGAAGAACACTTCTGCTTATGTCTATTATATTCAGCTGGGACTTGCTTTCTGAGCTCTAGTCTCTAGGCCCCAAAAAGGAGGTGAGAGCTTTTATGCTCCATTCATCTTCCCAGAGGGACAGAGAATAGAAGGGAGAATTTTGATGGATTTGGCCAAACCCAAAGGTATAGTTGGCTTCTTGGAGACCAGGAAACAGGGCTGGCTTTATGTGTGAGTGACCCATGTGGTCACACAGGGCCCTGTGCTTGGTTTAATGCCCTGCTGTTACTCTTTTGAAATTCTTCATGGTTTTTGAACAAGGGTCCCTATATTTTCATTTTGCACTGGGCCCCACAAATTACCTAGCCGGATCTGCTGTGAAGACCAAGGAGTGAGGGTGGCAGTGGTGGGGATGTTTTCCTCCTCTGACAGGGAGGCCACAGGGGCGCTCGAGGATGGACCATGGTGTGCCTTAGGAGTCACTGTAAGGACCCCCAGATCTGAGCTTGGCAAGGAATGAATGGATCCACTAGAGGAATCCCCTGCTTTGGTAGGGACATAAAAGCTTGGATTATGACCATGGATTTCCCAAGCCCCAGGGTTGAAGCCTAAGCTAAAGGAGGGTCTCCCTCCAAAAGGCAGATTAGGCCTGTATAGTGGGTTGAATAGAGTCCCCTCAAAAGATATGTCTACTTAGAACTTCAGAATGTGACATTATTTGGAATAAGGGCCTTTGCAGATGTGGTTGAGGTGAGGATCTCAAGATGAGACGATTGTGGATTGCGGTGGGGTCTAAATCCATTGACACGTATCCTCACAAAAGACAGAAAAGGAGAAGATGTACTGAGAGACACACACAGCAGAAGGCCATAGGAGGTTGGAGACAGAGAGTGGAGTGATGCATCTTCAAGCCAAGGATTGTCTGTAGCCTCCAGAAGCTAGGAGAGAGAAACCAACCTTGGCAATGCATTGATTTTGCACTTCTGGCCTCCAGGCTGTGAGAGAATAAATCCTATTGTTTGAAGCTACCAAGTTTGTGATAATTTGTTATCTGCAGCCCTAGGAAACGAACATAGCCCGTGTCAGCAAAATGCCTGGCTGTTGAACTTCAATTTGATTTAGAGAGGGGGAAAAGCGTTTCCCTACTTTCAAGATCAGGAGATGAAGCTGACTTTCCTCGTGTCACAGTCTCTTTCAACAGGAAAATAAAATCTTTCCCAGGAGCCTCTAGAAGACTTTTCCTTTCCATCCCATTGGTCAGTGTTGGGTCACGTGGGCACTTTTAGCCGCAAGGGACCCTGAGAAAGTGGATATTTAGCAAAGGGAGTAGAATAACCAAGGTTGTTTCACTGTCCCAAATAAAACAGGAGTTGATTAACAAACAGAACGTGTCTGAGGTTGGGGGAATGAGAGATGACGGCAATTCGGTAGGCAAAGTACATCATGTGCCATCATATGATGTTTGTGTAGCTAAAATTTTGTAATGGTAAATTACATTTGAAGGTGAGTCAGAACAGTGACAAGGTTGTGATTATTTTGTGGCCCCTTGCTACTAAAGTGAGATCAGTTGGGCGAGCAGAAAAGGAGCTCATTAGAAATGCAGACTCTTGGGCTCCATCCCAGACCTACGGAATCAGAATCGGCGCTTGAACAAGATCACTAGAAGATTCCCATGTACGTTAAGGTTTGAGAAGCATTGGTCTAGGTGACTCAGTATAATATGACTAAGCTACTCAAGATAAAGCAAGCCAGGAACAAGTTGCTTTCAGTACTCATGAGCACAGAAAATGACAAGATCGAATATAAGACTAGTAGACAAAAATCAAAGCACTTTCAAATGTTGTCATATAAGCATCATGCAATAGGTATACAGGAAAAAAAAGGAGCTTTGTTGGTCAACTCTAAGCGGAATGAGATATGACTGATACTGATGTACCACATCCTACCATCACGTTTATGATTATATTCAGCAATGTCAGTTCCTTACAGCACATAAAAGTACCAATTAATAAGTCTTCACCTACTGGGGAGCCTGGGTGGCTCAGTGGGTTAAGCGTCCGACTCTCAGTTTCGGCTCAGGTCATATCTCACGGTTCGTGAGATCGAGCCCCGCATCAGACTCTGTGCTGACGGTGCAGAGCCTGCTTGGGATTCTCTCTCTGCCCTTCCCCTGCTGGCTCATGCACTCTCTCTTTCAAAATAGATAAACTTGAAAAAAATACGTCTTCACCCACAAAGATGGACTAATCAAGCATTCAAGCTGATTCATCCTTCAGCAGAAAAACACATCTGGTGTTACTCGTGATAGCCAACATTAAAGTTAAATGCACTGGAATAAACCTGCCTCAGAAATCCAAGGCTTCCTTTCTGTAAGATTCTGATTCTTTATTGAAACACTTTCTTGTGGGTGAAAATGAAGTTTTCTTCTTCATCCTTTAATGAGACCCTACATTTTACTTCCTGCCAACCATTCTAAAGCCTTTTAAGACCAATTGATTATACACAGATGCTTGTTGCCTCAGCTTCATTTTGTGGGAATAGAAACGCTTAAGATTTGCAATGTTCCCCAAGGCCAGAGTTCATTTAAAGCAACTAGATTGGTTTTTTAAAACATAATTTATTTATAATAGACCGTAGCCTCCAGTTCTCTTTCTTGTGGTGAAACTGTTTATTTAGAGTACACACATACACCTCAGAGTTGGAAATAAAATACTAGAGTCAGCATTTTACTTTGGAGAGGTCACACCAATTTATTTGAGCAAAGGTATTCGCTTTTTAACAGTGAAACTGGACCAGTATAAAAAGCTATAGTGGCTAAATGTACTTCTTGAATTGATCTGTTTCATCACAGGGCTCTTTCAGACTGAACTTGGATAACTGCTTCTTTAAAGGGGATAAAGCAGACAGTAAAAAAAAAAGGCAGACAGAAAGCATTAAAAACAGACACTTCACCAAAGAAGATATAAGGATATCCCATAAGCACACAAATGGGTGCTCAACATCAGTATTCATTACAGAAATGGAATTAAAACCTAATTGAGATATCACTATGCTGACTAAAATAAAAAAGACTGATCACACCAACTATTGGCAAGGATGTGGAACAATTGGAATCTTCTCGAACTGCTGTTAGGACTATAAAATGGTACAACTTTGGAGAACTTTTTGTCAGTTTCTTTTTTTTTTTTTTTAACGTTTTATTTATTTTTGAGACAGAGAGAGACAGAGCATGAACGGGGGAGGGGCAGAGAGAGAGGGAGACACAGAATCGGAAGCAGGCTCCAGGCTCTGAGCCATCAGCCCAGAGCCCGACGCGGGGCTCGAACTCGCGGACCGCGAGATCGTGACCTGGCTGAAGTCGGACGCTTAACCGACTGCACCACCCAGGCGCCCCTGTCAGTTTCTTATAAGGTTAAACACATATTTACTCTAGGATCCAAGAATCCCACTCTTAGGTATTTTCTCATGAGTCATGAAAACATTTGCCCCCACCCCCCAGATGTACAAAAAGTTGTTTTTGGGGGCACCTGGGTGGCTTAGTCGGTTAAGCATCTGACTTTAGCTCAGGTCATGATCTCATGGTTTGTGGGTTCGGGCCCTGCACCGGGTTCTGTGCTGACAGCTCGGAGCCTGGAGCCTGCTTCCGATGCTGTGTCTCCCTCTCTTTCTGCTCCTCCCCTGCTCATACTTTCTCTCTCTCTCTCTCTCTCTCTCTCTCTCTCTCTCTCTCTTTCAAAAATAAATAAACATTAAAACAAATTTTTTAAAGTTGTTTGTGGCACCTTTATTCATTGAAGCCCCAAACTGGAAACTGAGATATCCATCAGCAGGAAAATGGATTATGACATAATGGTATACTTATGCAATGGAATGCTACTGAGTAATAAAAAGGAAATAAATAGGACACATACAGCAATACAGATGAATCTCAAAAACATTATGTTGAATGAAAGAAGTCATTCTGTTGGATTCCGCGTAAATGAGATTCTAGAACAAGCAAAACTAACCTACAGTACTAAAAATCAGAAAGTGGTTGCAGGGGATTGGGGATTGAACGGGGATCGGTTGGAAAGAGGCACAAGAAAACGTTCTGGGATGAAGGATATATTTTATGTCTTTATTAGGGTGGTGGTCGCACCGGTATATAATTGTGAGAACCCACTGAACTGTATACTTAAGATCTACGCATGTTAGTGTCAATTGTATGTACTTTACTTTAAAAAATAAAAGCTGGGTGGCCTGGCTGGCTCAGTCGGAGGAGTGTGCGACTCTTGATTTCGGGGTTGTGAGCTCAAGCCCCACCCTGGGTGTTGAGATTACTTAAAACATTGATCAATCAATCAGTCAATAGTGAAAGCCCTTCCCACTCCACCATCATTCAAGAAAATGTCTGTCCAGACAACCTACAGTGCAAAAGTTTCTCTTTCAGGCTGGTACTTTACCAACCCAACCGGAGCTCTAAATTGGTTCCTCTCTATGGATTATTTATCTGAACCTGATGACCCTGGGTTTTAACTTCAATCTCACTTTGGTGTTTTCAGTAAAACCTGCCCTTCTTTCCTCAACTTTATTTTCCTTCCATAGCGTTTCCTTGGTCCTTTGACTACAAGCATTTGTTGGTAAGATACAATATATACAAATAAAAGAAAGAAAAAAAATTGTTGTCTTTTTTGAGTCTTCTTCTCTCTCTCTCTTTTTTTAAAGGAAGCACAATAGCGTGTTTGGCTTTTCTACTGCCAGATGTGATGCAATGTAATGACTTACTTAGATCAGATTACTCTCTATATTAAACTCAAATAATGATTAAACTGAAAAATTTCGTGACAAGAGCTCCCAGGCGAAGTCAGCCCAAATCAGCCAGTGCTTAGTGGGTCTTGCCTCCACCACCGGGAGGTATACAAGGCTGAGGTGACAGATGAATGGCCCCTGTTAATGGAATACATCTAGGTCACAGTTAAGCCTACATATGAAGCAAAACATGGGCAGCGGCACTGTCCTTGAGAGGTCTCTCTCCCTCATGCTCTGTCTCCCTGGTATACAGTCCGCCTCCAGCTCCAGAGCTCAAAGCCTCTCCAAATGACAAACTTTTTAAAAAGCTTTTTTAAATTGAGGTATAACACATACACGGTTGTGGTAGCCAGTCTTCATAAATGATCTGAATAGTCAAGCCCTGGTATTCCCCTTCCACAATGAATCTGACTGGTCTGTGACTTGAGTTCAACAATAGGAAGGTAGGGGCGCCTGGGTGGCTCAGTCGGTTAAGCATCTGACTCCTGATTTCAGCTCAGGTCATGATATCATGGTTTGTGGGTTTGAGCCCTGTGTCTGACACCATGGAGCCTCTGTCTCTCTCTCTTTCTCTCAATACATAAACTTAAAAAAAAAAAAACCCTAATAGAATATAGCAGAAGTGGCCCTGGGCCATTTCTAGGCCGGGCTTTAGAAACACTGGCAGATTCTCCTTCCTTTCTCTTGGAATATCTTTTTGGGAGCCCTCTCAGTTCAGACCCTCCAAGAAGCAATTAGGGAAATGCTAGTGAAGGAGAAAAGGGAGAGAGAGCAGGGGTTGGCCGAGAAAGCTTTCAGATTGTGCTTCAGGTCTGACAGTTGGGAAAGGAGCAAGGGAAACAGGAAGATCAGGTGGAAAGTGGGGCAGCTCTGAGAAATCCTTGCCTAGCCTGATGGGGAGCCCCAGAGAAAAGATCACGCATTAGAGATGTTCTGCAGCGGGCAGGAAGGGCCCAGCTGCAGTACCCCAATGCACTCAATCGTTGGCTAGGAAAGGCCCAGGGAGCGCAAGGCCTCCATGTGAAGGTTGTGGTAGATATTGAATATATAACCTCTAGAAGCTGTTAGCTAGCTACTCCTCACAGAGGTTCTCTCTTGAAGGGAGGTCTGAGTGGCATACTCCATGGCGGCTGTATGTGGCTACCCTACTGAAGAGACCCTGTGGAGAGGCCATGTGAAGAGGAGAAATCCTGAGACTACGTGGAGGTCCAGTCACCCCAGTATCCCAGATCCCAGGGGAGCCTCCAGAAGACTCCAGCCTCGGCCACTATCTGACTGAAGTCCCCCGAGGAGAAGCCTCCTGATCAACCCACAGCATTGTGGGTGGTAATAAAAGGTTGTCATTGTTGGAAGCCACGAAGTGTTGGGGTGGTTTATTACGTGGCAATAGGTAACCAAAACCACAGTGAAGGGCATAACATGCACTAATTTTATGTATAGGGATCAATGAATGTTGACGTATGTAAATCCATATGTAGACATCACTCAGATCAATATATAGAATATTTGTAGTGACCTAGAAGGTTCCCTCATGCCCTCTTCCCACTCAACACCATTCCCCAAACCAGAGGCACTACTCTACTGAGTTCTGTCACCACCAGTTAGTGTTATACATTCTTGACTTTCATTTGAACAGAATCATATGGTATGTATTTTTTAGTGTCTGGCTTTTTCACGTACCATTAGGCCTGCAAGATTCATCCATGTAGTTGAGTGTAACAGGAACTTGCCCCATTTTTTGTTGTTGTTGTTGTTGCCGTGTGGTTTTTCTATTTGTATGAATAGACTATACTTCATTTACCCACCATCCAGTTGCTGGGTTTTTGGCTGTTTCCAGTTTTTGGTTATTATGAATAAAGCTGCTTTAAACATTCTTATATAAGTCTTTTGGTAGTCTTATGCACCACTTTTCTGGGCTCTATCCAGCAGTGGGATTTTTGGGTCACAGGATGGTATATGTTTAGCTTTAGAAAACAATGCCAAACTGAACATTTTGTAAATAAATTTCTTATTTAGTATTAATAAATAACAATCTTTAATTCATTTGTTATTAATAAATAACAAGTAGGAGGCACATCAGAGACCCTCCTACTTACTTGTCTTTCTCCCCTACTTGACTTATGCCTCCTTAGGGACATGAATCTTTTCTGTCTTCTTCATATACTGTAGGGCCCACTACAGTAGGGATATAGTACCTATTTGTTGAGGAAAAAAAACAATAAGTAACATGTCATAGTTTAACACTGAGAAATATATTTTTAAGAGTGGATTTAAGGTGTCCATTGATGGATGAATGGATAAAGAAGATGTGAGATATATATATATATATATATATATATATATATATAATGGAGTATTACTCAGCAATCAAAAAGAATGAAATCTTGCCATTTGCAACTATGTGGATGAAACTAGAGGGTATTATGCTAAGCAAAATTAGTCCGAGAAAGACAAATATCATATATGATTTCACTCATATGGGGAATTTAGGGTACAAAACAGATGAACATAAGGGAAGGGAAGCAAACATAATATAAAAACAGGGAGGGTGACAAAACATAAGAGACTCTTAAATACAGAGAACAAGCAGAGGGTAGCTGGAGGGGTTGTGGGAGGGATGGGCTAAATGGGTAAGGGGCATTAAGGAATCTACTGCAAAATCATTATTGCACTATATGCTAACTAACTTGGATGAAAATGAATAAACACATAAATTAATTAATTGAAAAAAGATTGGATTTTAGGTAGTATGGTAAAACAAGGGAGGAGAATAAGGCTTCATATTTTTCGGAAACTTTCAAAGGTATTATTCATGATCACTTGACTGTAGGTGTATGGGTAGGGACTTTATAAGCTTTCTACTAGATTTCCAGTATTGTGTAGACACACTCAGAGTAAAATGACAAATTACGAGGTCTTTACAGCAGTGCTTTTCATCTGGGATTTATGGGTAGATTTGGTGAGGGCCGAAAACTGAATACAAAAGTTCACATACAAATAGGTATCTCAGGATATCTTTTAGAGAAAGGTTACAAGTAGCAGAAGTTCAAGTACGGTTCACTTAAGTAACAAAGGGAATTTGATGGCAGGGTTTTGGTTTGGCTCATGGAATCCAAGGATGACAAGTTCAGCCATGGTCCAGAAGGGCACAGCCAGAGGAGCTTTGGGTCTGGGGCCATGATCCATGCCTGCACAGAGATGCCTCATGTCCTGCTGCCTTGAGGACATATGATTGGCAGAATCCAAAGCACATCTGAAACTCTAGTCTCAGGGAAACCCAGAAAATGTAGTTTTTAATTTTCTAATTTCTACAGAACAGGAAGCCCCCTGAAATAATGTTGCGAGAGATCGTGGTATTCTTTCTTTAAGACCCTAGACTCAGCTTGAAAATCCTTCTCAACGGAGAACTGTGCCACCAATGGCGTGGGGTTGGATCTACAGGTAGCCATCTCTGCACGTTATTGCGTTGCTCCCAGACTGATAGTGCATAGCTCTTACTTTTGTCAGGGAAAAAATAAGCAAAACTTAGAAATGGACAAAGTGATGGCTGCACGTCCTTTCAAGGTCATATTGGAACATGGTTACAGTGTCATGTCCTATAATGGATAACATAACTGTCTATTCCAAAAGGGCAAACCACAGACTTGCAACAAAAACTGCTTAAGATCAAACTGTCTTAACATCAGCCCATTCAAACCCATGTGTTCCAAGGCCCAGCAACTCGTGTGGTTACAGATTTTGACACATGCTCACCTCATTCCTTGGCCAGACCAGCTTTCGAACCATCTGAGCTCAGCCTCCAAAGCCTCATATGCATGTAGCTTCTCTAACTTCCTTCTTTTAAGTCGCCCCTGAAACTTTGTGAACATGGACCTCTCCCTTACTCGACAAGTTTAATGAACCCACTTTATGTGGGTTTATACGGTGGGAGCTTTGACAAAGTCTATATACACTTTGTATTGCTGTATAAGAAATGAAGAGTGGGAGGAAAGGACAAAACAAGAACGTCTCCAAATGCAACTTGAAGCAAGGTTCTATTAGTACAGGCTTCTTGGAATTAGCAATGAACCAACAAGAGTATCCTTCATCCTTGATTTGACAATAGGTCCGTGTTCGCGTTTGCGGTCAAACCACCGTAGACCCGTGGAAACTGCTGGAGAAGGAGAAACTGGGAACGTGTTAAATTCCAAGCGGCCGCAGTCTCTCTGGTAACCTCTTCTCAATTCTAGGTGGAATTCTAGGGGGAAGCGAGCAAGATAAGGAATGAGAAATGACCACCGAGTTAGTAGTTACGATGTCATCCATCTTTTCAGCAAAAGCAGTGCGGGGGGGAGGGGAGGCAGAAGGGATAGAGGAGGGAGAGTAGCGACAGTGACCGTGGGTCTCTATTTCAAAAACCTTGGAGGTCGGAACTACTTTTGTTTGTTTGGGGCTTTTGCACTTGCTTGTTTTTTGCTCTCTCTTGTCTAGTTTACTAATGCGGTTCTCCCAGCCTAAGTGCACATCCCCCGTGTGCAGGAGCTGTTCCCAGAACTGTGGACACAGAGGTGACAAGGGGCCTCCCTCCCTGTCCGCCAGAAGCAGCGATCTGAGTGTGACGCCCAAGCCCAACACAATGGGAATCACAGAAAATGATGAATGCCCTGGGAGGCTCCAGGTTATCCGGGGAGATTGGTTTTTAAAAATTCAAGAGGCTTCAACGTATTTATATAGGAAGAGAAAAGTTAGAGTTATGTTAATGTGCTTTAGGGTTACTTTATAAAACGGAACCTTACCACATTAAACCAGAGGCAGCCATTGTCTTGAAGATTTTAAAGATCTTTTTACAGCTGGAAAGAGAAAGCCAATGTCTAGCTTTTAACCACCAAAATAGTCTCTGAAACCCATTTCAGAGGTTGTGGTTGAGAATGAAAGCAATCTATTCCCACACAGTTTACTACCTACCTTAATATGCCTTTACTATTCCAATGTTTTCATCAACAGGACTTAACTACCCCAGGAAACTCTTTATCTTCGGAAGATAAAAGTGTTAAATAACTATTGTCTAGTTTGGAAAGCTTTGATTTAATGGAATGTCAGACTCCTCAACACCTCAACAGATAGCATCAAACACCTCACTGTTCTCTAAAACTTGATTGAAACCCGCACCTCATTGTGTCCATCAAGCCTAAACTTCCGTGTCAGGTTATTACCTCGATCTGATCCATACTCAACCCTAATCAAGCCCTTGGATCAAAAGACCAGCCTTAAACCAGACCTGCCAAAAAACCCTCATAAATATGCCCTTACTTGGCCTTTGCCCTTCAGAGATGCTATAAGACTGTCCAGGTGGTGATCTCCCTTCTGCAATAAGCAGGAAGCTCAGTTTTGCTCAGCAGTTTATTCTGATGGTATTTTGGGAGAGCTGGTACTGGACGTAGGGTAAAAACCAATGCTTTTGATTTGCATGAGCCAGGGTTTTTGAGGAAAGATAAGGTTTTTGTAAATCAGAGTGTAGAACCTCAAAGGAGTTGGGGATAAGGTTTATTCACAAAAAGTGATTTCTTTTTTTTTAATGTTTATTTACTTTTGACGGAGAGAGAGCTCACAAGAGCACGAGCCAGGGAGGGGCAGAGAGAGAGGGGGACAGAGGATCCGAAGCAGGCTCCTTGGTGTCAGGGCAAGGCCCCACACGGGGCTTAAACTTGATCATGACCTGAGCAGAAGCCAGATGCTTAATCGTCTGAGCCACCCAGGTGTCCCCATAAAGAGTGATTTCTAAAGAGAAAAGAGGTAGAAACAGATGACCCCCTATGAGAATGGGATTAGGATTGCTCTGGTTTAGGAGATGGGCAGGCCGAGGAACTGCGGAAGGAGAAAAGGAAGCGAGAAAGAGGTAGTGGGACTTTGAGGACCTAGAGATACACGTGGAGAAGAGGTCTAGAGCGTCATTGTTGGTGGATCCAGTGAGCCTCACAGGCATTCTGCTTGTCTTGTTTGAGTTCCTTGACCCCGTCCAGTGGCAAAACACATCTGCACTTGTGACCGCCCACCTATTACCTTTATGTACTAAGGCAAGTTTTCTTAAAATATGGTCAGAATCTCAGGTGAGCCTGAATCTGCCTTTTTTTAAAAAACAAACCCCCGGGGCGCCTGGGTGGCGCAGTCGGTTAAGCGTCCGACTTCAGCCAGGTCACGATCTCGCGGTCTGTGAGTTCGAGCCAGGCGTCGGGCTCTGGGCTGATGGCTCAGAGCCTGGAGCCTGTTTCCGATTCTGTGTCTCCCTCTCTCTCTGCCCCTCACCCGTTCATGCTCTGTCTCTCTCTGTCCCAAAAATAAATAAAAACGTTGAAAAAAAAATTAAAAAAAAAAAACAAAACAAAAAAAACCCTAGGTTATGTTTTACACATTTGCTTTTAAGAAACAGTGTTCTAGGGGCGCCTGGGTGGCGCAGTCGGTTAAGCGTCCGACTTCAGCCAGGTCACGATCTCGCGGTCTGTGAGTTCGAGCCAGGCGTCGGGCTCTGGGCTGATGGCTCAGAGCCTGGAGCCTGTTTCCGATTCTGTGTCTCCCTCTCTCTCTGCCCCTCCCCCGTTCATGCTCTGTCTCTCTCTGTCCCAAAAATAAAATAAACGTTGAAAAAAAAAAATTTTAAGAAACAGTGTTCTAGGGGCTCAGTCAGTTAAGTGTTTGGCTCAGGTCAAGATCTCATGGTTCGTGAGTTCCAGCCCCGCATTGAACTCTGCACTGACAGCACAGAGCCTGCTTGGGATTCTCTCTCTCCCTCTCTCTCTGCCCCTCCCCTTCTTACTTTCTCTCTCTCTCTCTCTCTCAAAATAAACGAATAAACTTTATTTAAAAAAAGAACCGGGGGCGCCTGGGTGGCGCAGTCGGTTAAGCGTCCGACTTCAGCCAGGTCACGATCTCGCGGTCCCTGAGTTCGAGCCCCGCGTCAGGCTCTGGGCTGATGGCTCGGAGCCTGGAGCCTGCTTCTGATTCTGTGTCTCCCTCTCTCTCTGCCCCTCCCCCGTTCATGCTCTGTCTCTCTCTGTCCCAAAAATAAATAAAAAAAAAAAAAAAAAAAAAAAAAAAAGAACCGATGTTCTTAGGGAAAGAGCTAGGACAGTGAAAAAGTTAAAATTACGTGTGAGAATTATTTTACTATTATAATATGGAGAATGCTTGTAATTATTCAAATTATGGCTTCTCAGAGATATTTATTTCTCTTATCAAGAAAAATGATCCAAAATATATAAACCAGGCAAAAAGATGACTGCATTTTCAGTGTCATACAGCAGCTCTCTCCAACCAACCTGCTCTGGCACTACATGCCCTTGTTTGCCACGCTAATTTGTATTAATTAGTGTTCACAGTCTGTAAATTTACATGGAAACTTATAGATTTTTGTTCACTAGAGATTCCTAATAGAAATGACAACTCCAAAGGTTATGGTTTCATTGTCCTATAGATAATTAGCAGTTTTGTTGCTAAATAAACTTATTTCAGCATGTTTTTCCTGCTTGAGTGTATATATACACATTATTACATATATTATACATATTACATATATTATACATATAATATACATATGTATAGTATGTATATTATACATATATATGTATATATTCAGTTTCTCAAATGATCTTTGAACAAGCTTTGCTATGTCACAGGTCTCTTCATTAGAAATTAAGTAAATTTTTTACACACACTCATTCTTTCTTTTTTTAAGTTTTTATTTTAATTCTAGCTAGTTAACAGTGTAATATTAGTTTCGAGCGTACAATATAGTGATTCAGCAATTCTGTACGTTACCCAGCACTCATCACAACAGGTGCACTCCTCAATTCCCATCACCGATTTCCCCCATCCGCCACCCACCCACCTCCCCTCTGGAAACCATCACTTTGTTATGTGTAGTTAAGAGTCTGTTTCTTGGTTTGCCTTTCTCTCTGTCTGTCTGTCTCTTTCTCATTCATTTTGTTTCTTAAATTCCACATGCACACACATTCATTCTATATTTGGGAAGATCTGGGATCTAGCTGTTCCTTTAAAAGAATTTTCGCTCGCTCAGCTGTTGGCTCCACCCTGCACTCCACCTTCAGAAGGCCTTCTTCTGGTTCCTGAGCTTTCCTGGGGGGTCTGTGACATGCACCTGCTTACCTGTTACTGGTTTCCCACTTTGCAGGCACTTAGCCTTTTCTGCTTCATTATGTCATATGCCACTTGGCCATCCACCTTACAGCTTTCAGAATTTTGTTGTCATGTTAACTACATTTCAGTAATAAAGGTGTTTAAAAAAAATCAACTATTCTTCGGGGCGCCTGGACGGCTCAGTCAGCTGAGCATCTGACTTTTGATTTCAGCTCAGGTCATGATCCCCGGGCTGTGGGATTGAGCCCCAAGTCAGGCTCTGTGCTGAGTGTAGAGCCTGCTTAAGATTCTCTGTCTCTTTGTCTCTCTCTCTCTCCTTCCCTCTGCCCCTCTGCCCCTCTTTCCCGCTCCCGCTCTCTCTCTCAAAAGTAAAAAAATTAAATTAAAATAAAATAAAAATAAAAAGTCAACTACACTTCAACAATAAACCTTTAAATATATTTACTTATTCATTTCTGAAAGAAAGAGAGAGAGAGGGCATAGGGGAGGGGCAGAGAGAGAGAAGGACAGAGGATTTGAAACAGGATCTACACTGACAGCAGTGAGCCTGATGCAGGGCTCAAACTCACAAATGGGGAGATGACCTGAGCCCAAGTCGGACACTTAACCTACTGAGCCACCCAAGAGCCCCAACACTAAACTGTCAAAAAATGTTTACTTATTTATTTTTGGAGGGGAGGGGCAGAGAGAGAGGAGGACAGAGGATTTGAAGCAGGCTCTGCACTGACGATAGTGAGCCCGATGTGGGGCTCAGACTCACAAACCAAGAGATCATGACCTGAGCTGAAGCTGGACCCTCAACCAAGTGAGGCACCCAGCGCCCCAACAATAAATTTAAAAAAAAATTTTAATGTTTATTTATTTTTGAGAGAAAGAGAGACAGAGTGTGAGCAGGGGAGGGGCAGAGAGAGAGAGGGAGACACAGAATCCAAAGCAGGCTCCAGGCTCTGAGCTGTCAGTACAGAGCCCGACACAGGGCTCGAACTCACGAACCGTGAGATCGTGACCTGAGCTGAAGTCAGATGCCCAACTGACTGAACCACCCAGGCGCCTCCCCACATAAATTTTTAAAAAGTTTGTTGTCAGATCTTTTCAGTTGTCTCTTCTCTAGGGCTTTTGGTTTCCTTGCAAGTTTGTGCCTTAAAAAATTTCCTTTCACAATCAGACAACACAAGGAAATAAAAGGCATCCAGATCGGCCAGGAGGAGGTCAAACTTTCACTCTTCACAGATGACAAGATACTCTATATGGAAAACCCAAAACATTCCACCGAAAAACTGCTGGAACTGATTCATGAATTCAGCAAAGTTGCAGGATATAAAAATCAATGCACAGAAATCGGTTGCATTCCTATACCCTAACAATGAAGCGACAGAAAGAGAAATCAAGGAATCGATCCCATTTACGCACCCCAAACCATAAAATACCTAGGAATAAATCTAACCAAAGAGGGGAAAAATCTATACACTGAAAACTATAGAAAGCTTATGAAAGAAATTAAAGAAGACACAAAAAAAAAAAATGGAAAAATATTCCATGCTCCTGAGTAGGAAGAACAAATATTGTTAAAATGTCAATATTACCCAAAGCAAAATACATATTCAATGCAATCCCTATCAAAATAACGCCAGCATTCTTCACAGAGCCAGAATAAACAATCCTAAAATTTGTATGGAACAAGAAAAGACCCCGAATAGACAAAGCAATCTTGAAAAGAAAACCAAAGCAGGAAGCATCACAATCCTGGACTTCAAGCTGTATTACAAAGCTGTAATCATCAAGACAGTATGGTACTGGCCCGAGAACAGACACTCAGATCAATGGAACAGAATAGAGAACCCAGAAATGGACCCACAAACATATGGCAACTAATCTTTGACAAAGCAGGAAAGAATATCCAATGGAATAAAGACAGTCTCTTCAGCAAGTCGTGCTGGGAAAATTGGACAGCAACATGCAGAAAAATGAACCTGGACCACTTTCTTACACCATACACAAAAATAAACTCAAACTGGATGAAAGACCTAAAGGTAAGACAGGAAGCCATCAAAATCCTCGAGGAGAAAGCAGGCAAAAACCTCTTTGACCTCAGCCGCAGCAACTTCTTACCTCCAGAGGCAAGGGAAACAAAAGCAAAAATGAACTACTGGGACCTCATCAAAATAAAAAGCTTCTGCACAGCGAAGGAAACCATCAGCAAAACTAAAAGGCAACTGACGGAATGGGAGAAGATATTTGCAAACAACATATCAGATAAAGGGTTAGTATCCAAAATCTACAAAGAACTTATCAAACTCAACACCCAAAAAACAAATAATCCAGTGAAGAAATGAGCAAAAGACATGAATAGACACTTCTCCAAAGAAGACATCCAGATGGCCAACCAACACATGAAACAAGGCTCAACATCACTCATCATCAGGGAAATACAAATCAAAACCACAATGAGATACCACCTCATACCTGTCAGAATGGCTAACATGAACAATTCAGGCAACAACAGATATTGGCGAGGATGCGAAGAAAGAGGATCTCTTTTGCGCTGCTGGTGGGAATGCAAGGTGGTGCAGTCGCTCTGAAACACAGTACGGAGGTTCCTCAAAAAATTAAAAATAGAACTACCGTATGACGAGCAATTGCACTATGAGGTATTTATCCAAGGGATACAGGGGTGCTGTTTCGAAGGGCCACATGCATCCCAATGTTTATAGCAGCACTATCAACAATAGCCAAAGTATGGAAAGAGTCCAAATGCCCATCGATGGATGAATGGATAAAGAAGATGTGGTATATATATATACAATGGAATATTACTCGGCAATCAAAAAGAATGAAATCTTGCCATTTGCAACTACGTGGATGGAAGTGGAGGGTATTATGCTAAGCAAAATTAGTCAGTCAGAGAAAGACAAATACCATATGACTTCACTCATATGAGAACTTTAAGACACAGAACAGATGAACACAAGGGAAGGGGAGCAAAAATAATGTAAAAACAGGGAGGGGGACAAAACATAAGAGACTCTTACATATGGAGAACAAACAGAGGGTTACTGGAGGGGTTGTGGGAAGGGGGATGGGCTAAACGGGTAAGGGGCACTAAGGAATCTACTCCTGAAATCATTGTTGCACTATATGCTAACTAACTTGGATGTAAATTAAAAATAAATAAATAAAATGTTATATTACATATAAAATAAAATAAAATATCTTTTCAGCCTTTCTAGTGGGGCTTCAAGAGGGATCCAAGATACATGTATGAGATCAATCTGCCTTCTTTGCCTAGAAGTGCATTGATTCTAAAATATACCCCCAGATACAGCAGTGATTTCTTTTTCCATCAAATGAAGAAACTTATGAAAGGTTGAGAGAGGGTGAAAGTCTTGATGATTGAGGCTGATTTTTAAAAGTTCAATATTTATTTTTATTTTTATTTTTAACGTTTATTTATTTTTGAGACAGAGAGAGAGACAGAGCATGAACGGGGGAGGGGCAGAGAGAGGGAGACACAGAATCTGAAACAGGCTCCAGGCTCTGAGCTGTCAGCACAGAGCCCGACGCGGGGCTCGAACTCACGGACCACGAGATCATGACCTGAGCCGAAGTCGGCCGCTTAACCGACTGAGCCACCCAGGCGCCCCAAAAAAGTTCAATATTTTATGCTAAACTTTAGAAATCACAGTATGTTGGATCTCAAGTGATAACCTCAGACTACCCAGTGTATTAAATGCATCACTGAATTGCACCTTGGAAAGCAGCAAGCACTGGAATATGCAGAAATGGTCTCCCCTGGTTTTATGAGTGTTATGCTTACATCGGCATCTTTTTCTCGAAATTAAATGTGCTCCAGTATGGAAAAGCCATCTTGTACATGCTGTCTATTATGTTTCCCCACATACTGAAAACACATGTCCTGGGTGGGGACAGTTTAGTTACATTACTTCCATCCTGAATCAAGAAGCATATTGCTGACATTCGGCTGTCCTGAGTGAATAAGGAGCATGAAAAAAATTTCATGTTATTCACATGCTACGGTTAACATCTATTATCACCCCCCCATCCTTCTTTCAACCTTAGCTTGGTATAATTCCCTGATTTTCTTTTGAAAGACCAGCCTTTCTGGCATCGTGGGCTCTGTGCTTTGGTGACAGTGGAGTTCATCCCTATTTTCAGGAATGGATGGTGACTCAAGTGCAACCAGTCAAAGCAGTTCACCCCTTTGGCCAAAGACACTGATTCGTGAATGGGCTTGTGATCCGGTTAGACTTAGCCAATGAGATCGAAGCAGATGTCAGTTGGGGCTCTTGGAAGAGTGTCAAGCTGCACTTCAACCCGAGATCACGTGCAGCGGGAGCAGCTGGGAGACACCGTGGACCCTGAAGATGAAGCTAACAGAGCAGTAGGCAGAGAGCAAGGCACCAGTCTGACTCACCTCGCAAAGCCCTGCGTTGCCCCTTGCAGAGCTGGTGCTACCCCAGCACTGGCTCCCACAGTAATTCTGCCCTCAATGAAAAATTGCTTTCGTAACATGGCTGTTCAGAAAGAACAACAAAAAACTGCGCACTTCCCAGTCATCTATGCTCATTACATATGCTGAGAGCACACGTACTGTAGCTGTAAGGTGAAATCTCTGCTCACATCAACACCATAGTAAGTGCTTGTTTATACAGAATGCCGTTGATATTAGGGGCTGTACGGCACCATCATTTGATCAGAGCATTTTGCCAACAGGCCATTCCACTTTCCTTCACAGCATAACATTTCCATTGGGTTTGTGAGTGGATTTACAAACGTCTTGGCAGTAGTACAACTTGAACCTTTAGCATCCTGGAAAGCATAATTTTTAGCTTATTCTGGAAAATCTCAGTTGGTTTCCCAGAGAGGTCATTGTGCTTTGTTTATGAAAAGTATTCAAGGCTTTGGTGGCTTCCAGTCACTATTTGACAGTTTCATAACAGGCAAAAGGGATCTAGAGACAAAATCTAATTTTCATATGATGACTGTGATTCTTTTTTGTCTGCCCATTACACAGATTCTCCTGCTCCAGCAATACAGAGTCAGCTCTGTGTTCGTACTGATTTCCTGTGCACTTTTTGCATTTATGAAGTTATTCTGCACCGCAGTATTTAGACAACTTTTTAAAAGTGTATTTATTTATTTTTAGAGAGAGAGAGAGAGAGAGCAGGGAAGGGGCAGAGAGAGAGGGAGACGGAGAGAATAGCAAGTAGGCTCCGCACCACCAGTGCAGAGCCTGATGTGGGGCTCGAACTCATGAACTGTGAGATCATGACCTGAGCCAAGATCAAGAGTCGGACACTTGGGGCGCCTGGGTGGCGCAGTCGGTTAAGCGTCCGACTTCAGCCAGGTCACGATCTCGCGGTCCGTGAGTTCGAGCCCCGCGTCGGGCTCTGGGCTGATGGCTCAGAGCCTGGAGCCTGTTTCTGATTCTGTGTCGCCCTCTCTCTGCCTCTCCCCCGTTCATGCTCTGTCTCTCTCTGTCCCAAAAATAAACGTTGAAAAAAAAATTAAAAAAAAAAAAAAGAGTCAGACACTTAACTGACTGAGCCACCCAGGTGCTCCTAGATAACTTTTTCTTAACTGCTTTCATGCTTCAGTGGACCACTGATCCATTTTTACAAATTGGGATGAAGCACTGTGGTTATAACAAAAAATGCAAATTGGACAAATGTAAGTGATAATATGCAAATGACATAAAAATTATATTAGCTAAATTCAAATGCAGCTTGGCAAATGAATGTTAGCTGGTCACTTGAGTGTTTATGGTGAATGCACAAACTTTAAAGTTGTAATAATTGCAGTTTCTGTGAAAATCATAATTTATCTTAAATTCAAATTCATTAGATGTATGTGCACACAATCGTTTTAATTTTTTTCTCTGAGAGTCCTAAACTGTGTGTGAATCCCTTTTATGGATTCCAGGAATCACCAATGATCTGAGTATCACACTCAGCCAATACTTCTCAGAGGATACTTGTTGGAGGGAGGATGACCAGGAAGGTGGTTGGGACAGGAAACCCTCGAGAGTAGGAGGGAGAACCATTGGCATCAACAGTTTGATTTACCAGAATATTAACAGTACACAGGTTGGAACTTTCCAGATCTACTCTCTTAGCTACTTTCAAGCCTACAATACAGTATTGTTAACTATAGTCACCATGCTGTATATTAAATCCCTAGGACTTATTGATCTTATAACTGAAAGTTTGTACCCTTTGATCAACAAGTCCCCATTTCACCCTCCCATCAACTCTTGGTGACCGCCATTCTAGTCTGTTTCTATGAGTTTGATGTTTTTAGATCCCACATACAAGTGAGGTCATACAGTATTTACCTCTGCCTGACTTATTTTATGAATGACCTACCTATACTGTAGCATATGTCAGGATTCATTTCCTTTTTATGGCTGAATAATATTCCATTATATGTATATGCTACATTTTGTTTTACCCATTCATCTGTTGATGGAAATTTAGGCAAGATGTTATTTTTGAAAATTTAGTTATTATTTTACATATTTATACTCTCATTCTTTTTTTATTAAAATTTTTAAATGTTTTTATTTGTTCTTGTGTGTGTGAGAGAGAGACAGTGTGTGAGCAGGGGAGGGGCAGAGAGAGAGGGATACAGAATCCGAAGCAGGCTCCAGGCTCTGAGCCATCAGCACAGAACCCGATGTGGGGCTCGAACTCACAGACTGCGAGATCATACCCTGGTCAAAGTCACACACCTAACCAACTGATCCACCCAGGCACCCCTACTCTGCCTCATTCTTATATAAAATAATTTGAGGGGGAATTTTCATTTAGTTAAAAAAAAGAGAGAGGGGAGCCTGACTGGCTCAACTGGTTGAGCATCCCACTCTTGATTTCAGCTCAGGTCATGATTTCATGGTTTGTGAATTCAAGCCCTGAGTCAGGCTCTGTGCTGACAGCACGAAGCTCGCTTGGGATTTTCTCTCTGCCCCTCTCTCTCAAAATAAATAAATAAACTTAAAATATTTAATAAAAAAATAAAAAATTAGGGGCGCCTGGGTGGCGCAGTCGGTTAAGCGTCCGACTTCAGCCAGGTCACGATCTCGCGGTCCGTGAGTTCGAGCCCTGCGTCGGGGTCTGGGCTGATGGCTCAGAGCCTGGAGGCTGTTTCCGATTCTGTGTCTCCCTCTCTCTCTGCCCCTCGCCCGTTCATGCTCTGTCTCTCTCTGTACCAAAAATAAATAAACGTTGAAAAAAAATTAAAAAAAAAAATAAAAAATTAAAAAAGGGGAAAATAGTGTATGATCTCACTTATATGTGGAAAAATCTAAAAAGAGAGAAAGAGAGGGAAAAGTAGATACAGAGAACAGATTGGTGGTTGTTGCCGGAGGTGCAGGGAGGAAGTAGGGGTGAAATTGGTGGAGGAGGTCAAAAGGTACCAACTTCCAGTTATAAAATAAATAAGTCGTGGGGATGTAATATGTAGCATAGTGACTACAGTTAATAATACTGTATTGCATATTTGAAAGTTGCAAACAGAATAGATGTTAGAAGATCTCATCACGGGAAAAAAAATTTTTTTAACTTTCTTTATTTTGAGAGACAGTGTGGGGTGGGGGGCAGTGAAGGGCAAAGGGAGAGAGACAAAGAATCCCAAGCAGGCTTCATGCTCAGAGCAGAGCCTGACACGGGGCTTGAACTCACTAACCCTGAGATCATGACTTGAGCCGAAATTAAGAGTCAGATGCTTAACTGACTGAGGTACCCAGGCACCCCAGAGATAGTCATTTAATAAGATGATACATAAATTTATTTTTCAAGCCTGTCCCGAATTTATTTAAATTTCATTTATCCCTATGAAAATCTGGTTTATACAGTTTCAGAAACATATCCAAAACATACCCACTGTGTCACATGGGACATGCCTGAGTTTTAAACTATTTCCCCCCCAAGGGTGAGAAAGAGAAATGCCTGTCTCCGGAAGCTTGGGAAAAGGCTAGAGACTTGCCTTCTCCAACTGGACACCCAAATGGAGCTGCCTCGTATGGCCCTACTCTCCAGAGCCACAGACTTCTGTTGGGGACTGTGATCTTCCATAAAACAGAGGCAGGGAGAGGCAAGATTTAGAAAGGGCACCATTTGAGAAGACTAAACTCCACCACTCTCACTGCAGTCTTTCCATTTGTTATTTTTTATTTTATTTTATTTTATTTTATTTTATTTTATTTTATTCTATTTTATCTTATTTTATTTATTTTAATTTTTTAAAATCTTTATTTATTTTTGAGAGTGAGAGAGAGACAGAGTGCGAGCGGGGGAGGAACAGAGAGAGAAGGACACAGAATCCGAAGCAGGCTCCAGGCTCTGAGCTGTCAGCACAGAGCCCCACGTGATGAACTCACGAACCATAAGATCATGACCTGAGCTGAAGTCGGATGCTTAACCGACTGAGCCACCAGACGCCCCTTTCCATTTGCTTTTAATTGACATCGTCCAAAGTGATCATGGAATCTGCATGATGTAATGAAGTGCAAAAGAGGGGCAGCTCCCAGCGTGAAGTGTTGCCTGTTTGAGTCAGTGTGGATTGGTATGGGGTGGGGGTTAAATTCCAAGCATGATTTAGGCAAAGGAGAGGAACGAGATTGTTCTCTTACCCGGTGCACACTGTTCTTCATTGTATGTGAGGAGCTGATAATGGGGAGGCGATAGTGACATGCTATTATTTTTAAACACATTTTTTTTTCAACGTTTATTTATTTTTGGGACAGAGAGAGACAGAGCATGAACGGGGGAGGGGCAGAGAGAGAGGGAGACACAGAATCGGAAACAGGCTCCAGGCTCTGAGCCATCAGCCCAGAGCCCGACGCGGGGCTCGAACTCACGGACCGCGAGATCGTGACCTGGCTGAAGTCGGACGCTTAACCGACTGCGCCACCCAGGCGCCCCTAAACACATTTTTATTGAGACATATTTCACATACCATAAGATTCACCCTTTTATTTATTTATTTTTTAAATATATGAAATTTATTGTCAAACTGGTTTCCATACAACACCCAGTGCTCATCCCAAAAGATGCCCTCTTCAATACCCATCACCCACCTTCCCCTCCCTCCCACCCCCCATCAGCCCTCAGTTTGTTCTCAGTTTTTAAGAGTCTCTTAGGCTTTGGCTCTCTCCCACTCTAACCTCTCTTTTTTTTTTCCTTCCCCTCCCCCATGGGTTCCTGTTAAGTTTCTCAGGATCTACATAAGAGAAAATTCACCCTTTTAAGGTGCATAATTCAGGGGCGCCTGAGTGGCTCAGTCGGTCGAGCATCCGACTCCGGCTCAGGTCATGATCTCACTGTTGTGGGTTTGAGCCCCACGTCGGGCTCTGTGTGGACAGCTCAGAGCCTGGAGCCTGCTTCAGATTCTGTGTCTCCCTCTCTCTCTGCTCCTTCCCTGCTCACACTCTGTCTCTCTCTCAATAATAATAAATAAACATTGAAAAAAATAAAGTGTATAATTCAGCAGGTTTTAGCATATTCACAAGGTTGGGCAGATATCGTTACTGATTCCAGAACATTTTCATCGTCCCAAAAAGAAATCCATACCCACGAACAGTCACTCCCCATTTCTCTGCAACTTCGCTCCACTCAGCCCTAGGCAACCATCCTGTCTCTCTATTTGCCCATTCTAGACATTTCACATAAATAGAATCATATAATACGTGGCCTTTGTGTCTGGCTTCTTTCACTTAGCATAACATTTTCCAGGTTCATCCATGCTGTAGCATGTATCAGTACCTCATTCTTTGACACGCGGACCTGAATCCAGACACTGGAGTGGAGTCGAAGTTGTGTGCCTATACCACATTTGTTGGTATAGGTGGGTTGTTTCCAGTTTATTTATTGATGCCGTGAATCGTGTTGCTATAAACCTTCGTGTACAAGTTTTATGTGGACGTATGTCTTCATTTCTCTTGGGTATATACCTAGGAGTGGAATTGCTGGGTCCTGTGGTAATTCTGTGTTGAATTTTTTGAGGAGCTCAGACTTATTTCCAAAGTGGCTGCTCCATTTTACATCCTTATGAGCAGTATATGAGGGTTCTGGTTTCTGCATCCTCACCAACACTTGTTATTGTCTCTCTTTTTGATTATAATCATCCCAGTGGGTCATGCTATGGATTAGATACACTCTCACACGCTTGGCTCAATATGTATTTTAAGCCAGTTGTTAAGAACCATCCCTGAGGATGTAACAAGCTTGTAAAGGTTCTCTGCTAGTGTTTTCCTAGAAGGCCAGAACTCGGTTGAGGCTTTCCTAGGTGGGATCTGGCTCCTGAAAGAATAGTTGTGTGTTTTTAAAAAAAAAATATCAGTTGGATTAAATGAAACAGCTGGTTTAGGTCAAAATTGAGAATGAATTTCATGAACTCAAAAATGTTTCCAATTCTTCTGTTGCACAAGGTCATGGATTAAAGCCTCATTGTGCATTAAAGCCTTTTTCTATCAATGCAAGTACAGTACTCTGGTTCCAACATGGAAATAATTACGGAGGTGATAAGCTCTTTTTTTTTTAATGTTGTTATTTTCATAGTTACTGAGTTGGCATGTGTAGTAATATGGAAACCGTTTGCAAATACATATTGCCCCAAGAGGTTCCGAAGCCAAAAAAAATCCAGCTTGTTAGTGGGTGCTCCTGTTCCTGGCTCCCACTTGAGTTAAGGAGTGGAATCTTGTGAAGATAATATGCCACATGAGAAATGAACATCCTCTTCAAACTGAACATACCCTTCCATGCTCCAGGGCAGAAGGAAGGCAGGCATTATAGGCCAGACGTGTTGACTTCCTCATGCCATCACATGCTAAAACAAGAAAAAAATCTGAACAGTTGCCAGATATTTCACTATTTTCAAAGAGAAAAGCATGAGCTAATATTGTTATTTTGTTTAACATTTCTGTTTAGTGCTAAGGTTCAAAACCACTTAGATAGATACAGGAGTCCAGGTGAGAGCTTACATATTGGACTGAAAAATGGGACTGCTAAACGGTGCTAATATGAATTAACATACTTTTATTTTATTATCTTCAATTTTTTTATTTAAAAATTTTTCTCATATGTGGAATTTAAGAAATAAAACTTATGAACACATGGGAAAAGGGGGGCAGTTAAGAAAGGAGAGGGAAATAAGGCATAAGAGACTCTTAAGGATAGAGAGCCAACTGAGGTTGATGGAGGGAGGTGGGTGGGAGATGGGCTAGACGGATGGTACATATTAAGGAGGGCACCTGTTGTGATGAGCACCGGGTGTTGTAAGAGATGAATCACTGAATTATACTCCTGAGACCAATATTGCACTGTATGTTAACTAACTAAAATTTAAATAAAAAGTAAGATAAAATGAAAAAACAATTTTTATTTTTTTAGTAATGTCTACACCCAAAGTGGGGCTTGAACTCATGACCCCAAGATCAAGAGTCACATGCTCTACCAACTGAGCCAATCAGATGTTCCTGGTTGACATACTTTTAAAATCTTTCATTTTGGAAAATTTCAAACATAAAATATTAGAAACATTGATATCATCCCCCTTCCTCCATACCCATTGCTCAGTTAACATTTTCCAATTCTTGTTTTAAACTAACCCCTTCCTATGGTTTTCTTTTGTGCCTGAGTATTTTAGTGCAAATTCAAGATACCATGTCGTTTCACCTGTAGATAATACAGAATGCATCCATCAATGATAGGGTTGTGTTTTTTTCCATAACCACTATACCATTATGTCATTATCACACTTAAAAAAAAAACAGTATCTTTTAACATTGTTGAATACTCAGTCCATATTCAAATTTCCCTTATGGCTGAAATAATTTGTTTTTAAATTTTTTAATTATGGGAAATTTAGACATACACAAACATAAAATGAATAATAAAGTGACCCCCATGTACCTATCACCCACTTTCAACAATTATCAATTCTAACTCATTCTTTCATCTACTCTCTCCTTTTTATAGTTTTATTTTTCTTTCAAATGTTTTCTTTCTTTTATTGTGGTAATATTCATCTAACATAAAATTGATCATTCCCACCATTTTAAATTGTAGAGTTAAGTGGCATGTAGTAATTCATAATCTTGTGCAACCATCACGACTACCTAATTCCCTCCTAAAGGAAACCCCATACCCATTAAGCAGTCACTCCCCATTCCCCTGTCTTCCCAGTCCTGGTAAACACTAATCCACTTTCAGTCTCTAAGGATATGCTTACTCTGGATATTTCATATAAATGGATACCCCTTATAATTTTGAAGTGAATCTGACACACAGTATAATTTCATCCATAAACAGTTCAGTGTGTGTCTTTAAAAGATAAGGACTCTTTTTCTTTAAGCATGACCACAACACTATTTAACACATCTAAAAAGATTAAATAATAATTACTTACTATCACAGAATATCCAGCCTGGGGTCAAATTTCCATTCGCATCATAAGTGCCATACGTTTGTTTTAGTTTGTTTGAATCAGGGTCCATACATGCATCTTAAATCTCTTTTCATGTAGAGATTCCTCCTCCGTCCTTCCCACCCTTCCAATTTATTTGCTGAAGAAATCAAACTGTCTTGTAGGGAATCCCACTCTCTGGCTTTGGCTGCTTGCTTCTCTGTGGTGGTATCTAACATGTTCCTCTGTCTTCTGAGTTTCCTGCACATTGATAGCTCTGTCAAGAGCAGCACTGTCCAGTATGGTAGCTACTGACCATGTACGGTTATTGAGCACTTGAGATATGACTAGTAACAAGGACTCTCTGCTTGGCCAAATTTGAGCCAGACTCCTCTGAGTCCTTTTTCCGACTGGGTTATGGTTTTGGGCTTTGTCCTTGGCCTGCTTAGTCCTGTTTCGGCAAGAATCTTGTTGGGTGGGTTTCGTGAAACTATCTCATTCTTGATGTCTGATCCAATTTCTCATCCCCTACCCTCAAAATCTTATCACCTGGCCTACCTTCAGCAAGAGTCCTGTTGAATCATGGGGTGCCTGGGTGGCTCAGTCGGTTAAGCATCTGACTTCAGTTCAGATCATGATCTCAAGGTTTGTGGGTTCGAGCCCTACATCGGGCTCTGTGCTGACAGCTCAGAGCCTGGAATCTGCTTTGGATTCTGTGTCTCCCTCTCTTTCTGCTCTCCCCTGCTCACACTCTGTCTCTCTCTCTGTCTCTCAAAAATAAACATTGGGGCGCCTGGGTGGCTCAGTCGGTTAAGCGTCCGACTTCGTCTCAGGTCACGATCTCGCGGTTCGTGGGTTCAAGCCCCGCGTCGGGCTCTGTGCTGATGGCTCAGAGCCTGGAGCCTGTTTCAGATTCTGTGTCTCCCTCTCTCTCTGCCCCTCCCCGGTTAATGCTCTGTCTCTCTCTGTCTCAAAAATAAATAAACGTTAAAAAAATAATAAACATTAAAAAAAAAATTAAAAAAGAATCCTGTTGACTCCAACTTACAAGAATCCCCCTAGCCTTGATATTTCCTCTTTGTAATTTTCCATCCACTGATCCTTACTCTGCTCCTTGGCTATAAATCTCTATTTGTCTTTCTTGCATTCAGAGTTGAGCCCAATCTCTCTCCCTTATCGCAAAACCCCACTGTAGTAACTCCTCTTGAGTAAGGTTTGCCTTACCATCTTTAACAAGTGTCTGAATATTTTCTTTAACACTATTCCAATCTGGGATGTGCAATAAGTATAAATTACATACCAGATTTCAAAGATTTACTACAAAAAAAAGGAATGTACGCTACTAATTTTTATATTGATTTCATGTTGACATGGTGACATTTGGGATATATTGGGTTAAACCAATATGTTAGTAATATTAATGTCACTTATTTCTTTTTAGTTGCTTTTAATGTGGCAACTGGAAAATTTGAAATATGTAGTGGATTGCACAGTGTTTCTATTGGACAGTGCTGAATTAGAAAGACTTGATGAAATTCAGTTTTGCTTTCTTGGCAAATGTATGTTACAGGTTGTGTTGGGTGTGTCTACCTGGAAGCACATAATGTCAGACTCTTTGGGATGTTAGTAGCGGTTGATGATCAATGTTTGAACTTATTTACTACTTAGAGTTTGCAAAATATTGACACTTTAATTCTTTACTTTCTTTTGTAATTCTACCTTATCTGCTTTTTGGTCCCTCAGTGGTGCAGCTCAGTAGGGAAGGCAAGATCAGTATTTGATTCTTTCCCTTTATTAGTTCTCAAAATTATCAGTTGACTCACAAGACTTTGATAGACTACAAATATTTAGCGGTGCTTCTTTTTATGTGCTTCTTAGAGAGATCTACTAAGCTTACATAGGAATGAAGATGCAGGTTTGTAAGGAAATTGAATACGATCTGATCCCAAACTGAGATAATAAGTGGAAGTGCTCACGAAAGTCAAGGTCACGAAAGACAAAGACTGAGGAACTGCTCCAGAATAAAGGAGAACAGAGAGACATGACAACAGTTAAATGCAACTTGTGATCCTGGACTAGATCCCGGATGAGGAAAAACAAAATTTTCCCTTTTTCCTCTAAAGGACATCAGTGGGACAAGGGTGACGTTTGAATAAAGTTTGTAGATTAGATGATAGCTACTTTTCTGATTTTGATAATTGTACAGTGGTCATACAAGAAAATATCCTCATTTTATAGGAAATGTACACTGAATTATTCAAGGGTAAAGGGAAATTCTATCTGCAATGAATTCTCAAATCATTAAGAAAAAATATATATAGAGAGAAATGATAAAGCAAATGTGGAAACATTTGGGTGATTTGAGTGAGATGTATACAGGAATTCTTTGTACTATTTTTGCAGTTTTCTGTGACTCTGAAATTACTGTAAAAAAAGTTAATAAACTAAAATGATGCCTATGAATTAAAAAAAAATCCCATCTGTTCTCAGGACACCTGGGTGGCTCAGTCAGTTAAGCATCCAATTCTTGGTTTCCAGTCAGGTCATGATCCCATGGTTCATGAGTTTGAGCCCCATATCAGGCTCTGAGCTGCCAGTGTGGAGCCTGCTTGGGATTCTCTCTCTCCCTCTCTCTGTCTCTGCCCCTTCCCTGCATGCTCTCTCATTCTCTCAGAATAAATAAATAAACATTTTTTTAACTAAAAAAACATCCTGTCTGTTCTCATTGTGAGCTTATAAATAGATTGATATCAATTTGGACTCAACACCATATTAAAAAGTGCTTTGCAAATTTGAGAGGGCCTGTGTGAAGAACAAGAGAGTAGTTAAAAACGGTTCCAAGAAGAGTCGTGTAGTAGGCGTCATATGTGTCCACAAGTTCTTTGACATTCCTTTCAAGAGCTGGAGGTCACGTGCCCTCTTCTTGGGAATGTGAGTTGGACTTGGTGACTTGCTTCTAACGAATAGAATGGTGGAAGTGGTGTGTCACTTCTAAGACCGGGTCGTACACGACACTGTGCTTGCAGAAGTACTCTGTCCTGGATCCCTGTCTCTGGGGGAATCCAGCTGCCATGGTCTGAACTACTCAGCAGCCCTGGGGAAAGGCCCACATAAGGTGGAACTGAGGCCTCCTCTCAACAACCACGTGAGTGTGCCATCTTGGAAATGGATCCTCCAGCTCCAGTCCAGCCTTCAGATGGTCCAGTCCTGGCCAACAGCTTGGCTGCCACCTCCTGAGAGACTCTGAGCCACAACCACTTACTTAAGTGACTCCTGAATTCCTGACCTGCAGAAATCGTGAGGGAATAAAGGTTTGTTGGTCAAGCTACTATTATGCAGCACTAGATTGCTAATACAATTTCATATCTTAAGCATCTTGAAATCATGCTGTCTGGACAGCTGCTTACAATTAAAACTCATGTTTTCCACCAGATTCTGATATAATCTGTCAATGAGAGTAGATGTAGAGAGGAACACTGCCAAGACACGACCATATCTGCATTGTTATTTTGGAAACCAGTATTGAGATTATGGTACTTATGCAGAAGTCATCAGGAAATAGCTAAACTAAAATACAAGTTTTTGGTGGCTGACTGGAACTCATAGAGAAGAGAGCTAAAGAAATGAGTTAAAATGTAAATAAGACATGAAGTTGAGAATAAAATCATGTTATGAAATTAGGTTTACCTTCAAAAGGAATGAAATCTTGCCATTTGCAATGATGTGGATGGAGCTAGAATAAGATAAGTCAATCAGAGAAAGAGAAATAGCATATGATTTCACTCATATGTGGAATTTAAGAAACAAGACAGATGTGGGGTGCCTGAATGGCTCAGTCAGTTAAGCATCCGACTTCAGCTCAGGTCATCTTGCAGTTCGTGGGTTTGAGCCCCACATCGGGCTCTGTGCTGACAGCTCAGAGACTGGAGCCTGGAGTCTGCTTGGGATTCTGTGCCTCCCTCTCCCTGTGCCCCTCCCCCACCTGTGCGCGCTCTCTCTCTCTCTCTCTCTCTCCAAAATAAATAAACATTAAAAAAAAGAAAAAAGACAGATGAACACATGGGAAGTGGGGTAAGAGAGGAGAGGAAAACAAAACCACAAGAGACTTAATGATAGAGAACAAACTGAGAATTGATGGAGGGAGGTGGGTGGGAGATGGGCTAGATGGGTGATGGGTACTAAGAATGGAGCTTGGGATGAGCACTGGGTGTTGTATGTAAGTGAGGAACCAATGGATTCTATTTCCGAGACCGATATTGCACTGTATGTTAACTAAAATTTATCTTTTTATTTATTTTTTATTTTTTTAATATGAAATTTATTGTCAAATTGGTTTCCATACAACACCCAGTGCTCATCTCAAAAGGTGCCCTCCTCAATACCCATCACTCACCCTCCCCTCCCTCCCACCCCCCATCAACCCTCAAACTAAAATTTAAATAAATAAAAAAAAGAAAGTAGGTTTATTTTTTTATTTTTTATTTTTTTAAACATTTTGCTCTTTTTTAAAAAAAATTTTTAACGTTTATTTATTTTTGAGACAGAACATGAGAGGGTCAGAGAGAGAGAGGGAGACACAGAATCTGAAACAGGCTCCAGGCTCTGAGCTGTCAGCACAGAGCCCGACACGGGGCTTGAACTCACGAACTGCAAGATCATGGGCCGAAGTCGGACGCTTAACCGACTGAGCCACCCAGGCGCCCTGAAAGTAGGTTTAAACTAAGAGGGGATTTAGTGGCAAAGGAAACAGAAGCCTCTCATGAGAGGAAATCTTACAAGGATACTTTTCCATCGTAATTCTAGTATTTTCTGGTAATTCTGATTTCTCCCTTGATTGAATTCAATTATTTATTGAGCACCAGATGATTAAGATGTGCTCCTTGTCCTCAAAATGCTACTTGGAAACATCTTTGACTGTGAGAAAGCTTGTTTCAGGCTCATTGTCTTTATTTCCTTTGTTGGTTTCTATGGTTCTATATTTGAGAAACCATTTTCTTATTTAAAATTTATCTCCAGAGAGAAGGGGAATTATGCTTCACAGAACAGATATCGCTATGGATGTAAATCAGTTAGCTGGAATTGTGGTTTATGTACCCACTCTCACCTATGGGATGCAATACCTCCAATGAAGTGATAAACACATTCTGGCCTTGCAATGCTGAGACTCAGATCCTAGATGATCCAATAGTCACATCAACTTAGTCAAAGTAGAAAGGGCAGGAAACAACAATGAAGAATGAGGCCATAATCCATATTCACCATAAAAGGAGTCTGTTTGCTGTGCTGGAAAAGTGGTCTTTGTTTATGGAGGATAAGACTATACATACTCCACTGAGAGCACTTAAATATTTACAGATCAACTTGTGATGCACATGCTTTTTCCCATGAGATGTGGTATTACTCTCTGATGTAAAATACTGTCTCAGGTTGGGTTCTCTGGGTGCAGAAACTGAGATGGGGATTCTTGTGTAAGTGCCTCATTGAGGGACAGCTCTAAGGAGAAGGGCAGTGAAGGGAGCAGAGTGGGACTGGAGAAGGAGGGAAGCAAGGAATCAGTCTCAGCTGAAGACTTGCTTCAGTCTGATCCCACAGGCACTATGGAGCATAATTTGTACCACAGAGGTGGTCTCACCTTGGAGCAAAGGGCTGGCCTTTTATACTTCTGCCACTCAGCCATTGGCTACGGGTTGGTCCATGGGGGGTGTGGAGGTATAACCTCCCTGAGGTGGCTCCAGATTGGCAGAGGGGAAGTTTCCAAAGAAGGGAGCAGCTGTGAGCCATTAACAGACAACACTCCCTGATAGGTGCATTGCCTGGTGATGGGAATGTTGGCAGTGAACCAACAGTGTCTACAATAGGTTTGAAATTTTTATATGTTATTATGTCAGAATCTGGGTAGATGTCCCCCAAACACATTTCTTCTTCCTGGCTATATATGTTGACTACATTTCCCAGGCTCCCTTGCAGTTTGCTGCAGTCACATGATTCAGTTGTAACCAATGGAAAGCAGGGAGAAGTGATATGGGATACCTCTGGCCTTGGCCCATAAAACCCCTGTGCAAGCAATCTTCCATGCTCTCTTTCCAGCTCTGTTGAGCTCTCTCTTTATTTTTATAACTGCTAGATGCAGAGCATCTAGTGGAAGACTGTGAGGTTGCATGGGGTAGAGGACTTTCTAGATAGTGTGCTTGAATGAACATGAAGAGAACCATCTGCACAGACCCTTGTTGGACTGTGACTGGAGCAAGACGCAAATCATTATTATGTTAACCCACCGAGACTTTTCAGGTTGTTTGTTTCAGTAGTTAGCCTGCTGAGACTCATTTTATGAACGCTCTATTTTTCAGAAACCTGAATAGCTTCTGAAAATTTTATTTTCAGAATGCTATCAGTCTCATCAGTAATAATCCTTGCTCAAATCTGTGATGACCGAAGTGCTGAAGAACTAAAGTAAGATTTTTTACTTATTCCTTCAAGCCTAGAAGAAAGTTCTGACAGTATGTTTGAGTACTATGGGTGATTTTAAAAAGTACCATAAAAATATATGGCTAGGATAATTATTATCCAAAATCCTGTTCAGGGAAACCAAGCAGGAAGCTGCCTTCTCAAGGTTAGACAGCTTGCTATTGTTAACAAGTAGTCAGAACTGTTGGCTGCAGTTTGTCTGACATAATTATTGGACTTGCTCAGCGCACAGCAAGCTTTTTAATGTTTCTGTTCAGCCATTCTCAGGGCTACCATGGAGAGAGGCAGACTGCTTACCTAAGAGGCTAACAGGGCTACTAAGAACAGGCTGTTTGTTGCTTGAGGACATCCACCTTCTCAATTTGTCAAGCTTTTCTTCAGAGGATCGAGTTGGTATAGGAAGGAAGAGGGCACATTTCAACCCCCCTGCCCCCCGCCACATACACAATAAGGGTGGATATCGGATATAATTTCATCAATGTTCAAAACTGGTTTGTGGGAGACAATAAGTTGCAAGATTTCATTGTCATTAGTAGATGGCAAAGCATACAGGGGGCTGAGTACCCCCAACTGCTCTCTTTTTCTAGGAGTGTAGAATGAATTGGGTGAGGTCCATGTGGCCCACATCAGCTTTACTGTTGCTGGAATTGGATTGGAAATTCAGACTGTTTTGTGGTGACAATCAGGCTTCTTACTTGCCCTGTCTCCATCCTTCTCCACCTTTGAGAGAGTCTACAAAACAGACCTATACCTGGGAAGCCGCAAGGACACTGCTGTCTTAAGCCCATCAGGTCCTGCAGGTGGGAAAAGAGAGTGGCCCCAAAATAGGGGCCATGTGAAATCAGGGGTAGAGTGGAGTCCTCTCTGAGGGCCACAGAATTCAAGGGTGTTGGTGGAGGGGAGAGAGGTTGAAAGAGAGAGAGGGGGTGGGGGAAGAGAGAAACAGAGAGATAGAGGGAGATAAAGACAGAGAGACAGGAACAGAGAGAGACATTGTTACAAATCAGGAATGATCAATTTCTTCTCCCTTCCATCACTTCTTCCTTAGAGAAGAGTAAATGAGAGGAGCTGGGAAAAGCGCCAAGGTTACTTCATCATACTCCCTCCTGGGGAGTAGAGAGGAAACTTTCTCAGGAAAAAATGCGGCCAGGGGAATAGGATTCCCTCTCACACTGTCAAAGACCTTTCTTCACTTCCAGCGGGGGGGGGGGGGGAATCCAAGTGATTATTTAGAGTTTACATTGGTCATTCTCTCACTAAGCAATTTTTAAAGCTCACAATCTTTGAAATACAATCTCAAGAAGCTCAGTATCATTCATGAAAGTTCTGAAGTTCAGAGAAGCCAATTAGAAGTCTATATTCTCCCCTGCAACCTGTAAATTGGCTGTAGGTATAAGAAAATATCAGGTCTCAAAAATCAAAAAACAAAGGAAAAGAGAAGAAAATATTACATTTCCATATTTTAAAACAGGAATCAGCAATTTTTTCCTGTAAAGGTCCGGAGACCTTAGGCAATGACTCAACTCTGCCATTTTAGTTTGAAAACAGCCATAGACAACACGTAAATGAATGGGCCTGGCTGTGTTCCAGTAAAACTTTGCTTATGAATACCGAAATGTGAACTTCATATAATTTTCACAT
The DNA here is from genome assembly GCF_007474595.2 of Lynx canadensis. Classification (NCBI taxonomy): domain Eukaryota; kingdom Metazoa; phylum Chordata; class Mammalia; order Carnivora; family Felidae; genus Lynx; species Lynx canadensis. Next base: position 12,930,498 of record NC_044321.2, read on the forward strand.
GTCCTGAAATATTCAGTATACAGAAAGCACTATTTTTCTTTTTCTTTTTTTTTCAATATATGAAATTTATTGTCAAATTGGTTTCCATACAACACCCAGTGCTCATCCCAAAAGGTGCCCTCTTCAATACCCATCACCCACCCTCGCCTCCCTCCCACCCCCCCATCAACCCTCAGTTTGTTCTCAGTTTTTAACAGTCTCCTATGAAAGCACTATTTTTCAACCATTAAAAAATGTACAACATGGGGTTCCTGGCTGGCTCAGTCGGTAGAGCAGGCAACTCTTTTTTTTTTTTTTGTAATTTTTTTAATGTTTATTTATTTTTGAGAGACAGCACACGAGTTGGGGAGGGGCAGAGAGAGAGAGGGAGACACAGAATCCGAAGCAGTCCTCAGGCTCCTAGCTGTCAGCACAGAGCCCGACTCGGGGCTTGAACTCACAGACCGTGAGATCATGACCTGAGCCAAAGTCAGACGTTTAACTGACTGAGCCACCCAGGCGCCCAGAGCAAGCAACTCTTGATCATGGGGTCGTGGGTTCGAGCCCCATGTGTAGCATAGAGTTTACTTAAGATAAAAAAAAAAAAAAAAGTACAACCCATTCTTAGCTTGTGAAACATCCAAAACCAAGTAACTGGTCCTAGTTTTCCAACCCCTGCTTTAGAAAACTCTTCCCTACAGTGGTACCTGGCTGGCTCAGTCAGTAAATCATGTGACTCACCATCTCAGGGTCCTGGGTTCAAGCCCCAGGTTGGGCTGGAGCCTACTTAAAAACACACACACAAACCTCTTCCCTACAGGTAACCAGTACCTCGTTCTGAGTTTGTTCAGTTGCCATCTACATGCATGGCACCGATGCTGGATTTAAAAGGAAAAAACCAAAACTTAAAGACTATCTCTTGGCTATTCCTGAATATAGAGTTGACCCCTTGAACAACACAGGTTTGAACTGCAAGGGTCCACTTGTATGTGGATTTTTTTCCCCATAAATACAGTGCAGTATTGTAAATGTATTCTCATCATTTTCTTAATAACACTTTCTTTTCTCTAGGTTATTGTAAGAATATGGTATGTAATTCATATACATATGTGAAATATACATATACATGTATACAAATATACAATACATATACGTATAGGAAATATATGTTTATCAACTGTGTTTGCTCTCAGTCAGGCTTCTGGTCCACGGTAGGTTATTAGTTAAGTTTCTGGAGAGTCAAAAGTTATACATGGATTTTCAACAGCGCAGGGGTGGCCACCCCTAGCGCCTGCCTTTTTTAAGGGTCAACTATATTATCACTCTGGCTTTTCTAGCCGGGATGGACCCCAAACAAGTAAGTTTAGAACTGAACAAACTGTAAAGAAATTCTCTTCTAAAACGTCCTTGTTTACAGTCGGCCTTTAAGGGATATGAGTGTTTCTTATCTGTGTTTACTCTGAAGTTTGATAACTATTTCTTTTATTCAAAAATCTGTTGCAGATATAAAGTACAGTACTTGGCATTCCTTAGATATTAAAACATTTAAAAAATGCCATTTCCCCCCCCTCCCGCGTCCTGGGTTTAAACGTTACTGCTGTCGGGTCACTTCTGGCTGTGCCTCTGGTCCTCTGTGGAGCAGCTTTCCGCGGGCATCCCGGAGCCCCAGAGCGGCTGCCCCCCGCTGGCCGACCCAGCCGTGGGCCCAGACACCCGTCCCTTTCCGGGCGCCAATCCTCTGGGGCTCCTCCCTCTCCTGCGAGCCTCCCTCTTGGTCCGTCGTTTCGCCTTCCCCAGTCCCACCGATTCGTCAACATCCCTCTGGGCGCCCTCTTCATCAAACCTTCCTTGGCTGGGCTCTGGCTCCTCTATTTTCTCTCTTCTGTAAACTCTCACGGCACTTAGCACGGGGTGCACGATTTAGCACTTAATTATATATTGTCTTTTATTGTTTTTATTTGTTGTGTTAGTTTTCTCTTTTCCAGGGAAGCAGCAGACTCCTTGAAAGGAACACATGTTGTATTTTTTTTTTTTAATCACTCACAATACTCCAGCAGGGATACAGTTAATACTTCCTGTTTTACCAGTAAGTGTTGTTTGATGGATAGGCACAGATGTAAGACTTTCCAGGCATTTCTGCAGGATCTGTGGTGCTGATGAATATCTGTCAAATTTATTCAACTGAGTTGAGTAATGAAGAGCAGCTCTGAATCTAGTATTCAGTGGTAAATCACACCATCTCTGTATCCATTTTCTCACCTGCAAAATGAAGATGAAAATGTTTTCCCAACCTACCTCAGAGAGTTACCGTGAGGCTTAAAGGAGATAATGTAGCTTTGCACTATATGAATGTCAGGTATTATTATACCTCACATTACGGTTGTGGAAAATATAGTGGTGGTGAGATTTTGAAATGGAAATTCCCCATGTAAATTATTAGTCTTTGCTGCTTCTTACTTACCTACCCTTTCTATACCCTTGTCCACAAGTTTGCTGCTCTCTTAATTATCTCCCGGCAGGTCTAAAGCAAAATGTGGTATAAGGAAATCTTAGTGAAGAGATAAGAACTTCCTCCTTTTGGAGTGGATCCTCTTCTCTATTTCATTTCTTTAGATTCCAAAAGGGAAATCTTACTTTGGCAATCACTTATGAATTGATGTAATTTTTCTTCTCATTTAAAAAACCCATTTATTTAAGTAAGCTCTACTCCCAACGTGGGGCTTGGACTCATGACACCAAGATCAACAAAAGTTCTGTTCTACCAACTGAGCCAGCCAGGTGCCCCCCATGATTTTTCTTATGTATTCTCCCCCCTTTGCCATCTGCTGATTTTTTCCCATCTTCCTGTCCTTTCTCCTTATGTTAGTTGACCAAAATATCAAAGTATATTTGTTATCATGAGTACTATTTCTTGAGATCGGTATTTTTTAAAGTTTATTTATTTATTTTGAGAGAGAGAGAGAAAGAGAGAGAGAGAGAAAATCAGCTAGGGGAGGGGCAGAGAGAAGAGTGGGGGACAGAGGATCCAAAGTGGGCTCTGTGCTGACAGCAGAGGGCCCAGTGCGGCTTGAACTCGGACCGGTGAGATCATTACCTGAGTGGAAGTCAGAGGCTTAACTGACGGAGTCACTCAGGCACCCCTCTTGAGATCGTTTTTTGTTTTGTTTTGTTTTGTTTTTTAACGTTTATTTATTTTTGAGACAGAGAGAGACAGAGCACTAACGGGGGAGGGGCAGAGAGAGAGGGAGACGCAGAATCTGAAACAGGCTCCAGGCTCTGAGCGGTCAGCACAGAGCCTGACGCGGGGCTTGAACTCACAGACCGCGAGATCATGACCTGAGCCGAAGTCGGACGCTTAACCCACTGAGCCACCCAGGCGCCCCTCGTTTTTTGTTTTTAATTAAAATTATTTGGGGTGAAAGTTTTATATACCTCTTTAGTAAATTCTAAAATATATTTTTTATTAGTGCTTAACCCTGGACTCATTTTTTTTCTTTGGGTTAGTGTTTCCCAGTGTGGCTTTATATGTGTATATATATATACACACACACACACACACACACACATATACATATATATGTCTCCATATGTATAAAAAAATATATGCATATAGTATATGCATATTATGTATATGTATATATATACATTTGTGTGTGTATATATATATATATACATATATACAATTCTTCCCAAGACCCTTTTTACTCTTATTGCTCTAGTATTTAACACTAACTGATGCTATTCCTTTTTAAGACTCAACTCCAGGTTTGAGCCATGCCTGAGAAAGTGGCCTAACCTCATCACCGTGAACACCATGGGGAGTCACTGGGATCCAGTTCGGATGGAGATCTCTGTCCTCCAGCTTTTCAGGACTCAAGCACCGCTGCTATGAAAAAAGGGAAGCTTAATTTCTAATGCCTTCTCCCTTTTCTGCGAAGGGCGCCGCACCTGCTCCAGCATTCTAGGGAGAAATCACAGTTTTCTCCGCCCCCTGACAAGCGCCATACTCCAGGTGGGTCTAGATGTCTCCCTTCCCAGCCGGGGCGGAGAGCCAAAGGCACCTCTCCCAGGCTGGGTGGGCGCGCCAGGGACTGGCCCCCGCCCTCCGGGCCTGGGGAGTGCGGGCTGGGCAGGTGACCCGCCGCGAGCAGGGCGGCCCGCGGAGTTAGTTACCTGGCGGGGCGCGGGGCGGGGCGGACGGCGGGGGCGGGGCCGGGGTGCGATCCCAGGCTACGATTGGTCCGTCCCGCGCCTGTCTCCATGTGCCGCGCGGCGGAGGCACAACATTCAAGTCCGGGGGCGGGGCCGGCGCGCGCCGGGAGGAAACGGCAGCGCGGCAGCTGCGGGGCGTGGGGGCGGTGGCGGCGGCGGCTGCGGCCAAGGCCGAGACCGAGGCGGCGGAGACTGAGGCGAAGGCGGCGGTTGCCTAGCCGGTGACGGTGCTCCCCCGGACCCCCTTCCAGGCCCCATGGAGGCGGCGGCGGGCGGGGGCTGCGGCTCTGGGCCGCCTCTGCTGCTGAGCGAGGGCGAGCAGCAGTGCTACTCCGAGCTCTTCGCGCGTTGCGCCGCCGCCGGCGCCGCAGGCGGGGGCCCCGGGTCCGGGCCCCCCGAGGCCGCCAGAGCCGTCCCCAGCGCGGCCACCGCAGCCGCGGGCCCTGTGGCCGACCTGTTCCGGGCGTCACAGCTGCCCGCCGAGACGTTGCACCAGGTAAGTCCCCGCTCCTCTTGCCACTCACGGTCTGTGGGGACCATTTCTGTGGGGACAAGGGGGCGGGGTGGGGCGATGGGGCTGCCCAGGGACCTGGACGCCTCGGCCAGGTCGAAGTCGGGCATGGTGGCGACGCCCTTGTCCCCCGGGGAACACACCAGCCTCCTCCTCAGCTCAGGAGTGCTGGGTGCGCTCCCCGTCTTCTCCTGAGACAGACTGACACTCCTTCCCCTCCCCCGGCCATTGCTGGGGCTCGGCAGCCGCCCAGACCCAAAGTTTGCCTTGTTCTGGAAGTGGTGTTTGTTTTGGCTGGTGTTTGGTTTAACCTCTGCTCGCTGCTCCTGCTTTTCCCTCTGCTGGGTGAGTGGAAAGGGGTAGGCGCCCGGGGTGCCTTGCTGGGATTTGAACTTGAAGTGTGTGTGTGTGTGTGTGTATGTATGTATGTATGTATGTATGTACGTAGAGCAGGGGGCCCAGAACTGAATGTTGTTCGCCCTCTATACATGTAAACGTATACCCATCTATATGTATTTGCTTACTAACGTATTTCTGAGTTTTGGTATTAAACTGGAAAGCCTTAATAAGTTGCAGAGCAGGGACAAAGGGCTGCAAGAGGACGTTTGTCAAGGCAAAGCCAAGCTTACTGTTTAGGGCTAGAGATGGACCCCAGATGTTCACCATGGGGGACAGCTGTAGTTTCCCATCTTACTACTTGGACTTGAAATAGAACTGGAAAGTAATGTGTATCATAGCTACCTCCTTTTGACTGCTCTATACCTGGAAAAGGAGGAGGGGATAGTCCACAGCAGATGCTTTATTTTGTGCTTTGCTTGGAGAAGGACTACTTGGTAAGCATTATCTTTTGATGTCACCAGGTTTTCACAGTAAGATTCTTAATATCAAGCCTCAAACGTGAATTGAAGCTTTTCAAAATTATTTTTTTAAAGTTTTTAATTCCAGTAGTTAACATACAGCGTTAAATTAGTTTCATGTGTACAATATAGTAATTCAACACTTCCATACATCACCCTGTGCTCATCAGGACAAGTGCACTCCTTAATCCCCGTCACCTATTTCACCCCATCCCCCAACCCCCTCCCCTCTGTTTGTTTTCTATAATTTAGAGTCTGTTTCTTGATTTCTCTCTCCTTTTCCCCTTTGCTCATTTGTTTTGTTTCTTAAATTCCACATATGAGTGAAATCATATGGCATTTTTCTTTCACTTATTTCACTTAGCATTATACTCTCAAATGGAAAGATTTCATTCCTTTTTATGACAGTACGTTATATCTGTATCTCACATCTTCTTTATCCATTCATCAATTGAGGGACACTTGGGCTGCTTCCATATCTTGGCTGTTGTAAAGAATGCTGCTATAAACATTAGGGTGCATGGAAACGAAGCTTTTCTTAAAAGCAGTAGTTAGTATGAAAGTTAACATCGATTGAATATTTAGAGTGGGGAGTGGTATTTTAGAATCTAGTTCCACAGGATTAGTGAGGGTTTTATGGTTCACTTGCAATATCACTGTGTTTGTAAGGTTTGTTTTGTGCTTTATACTACTGGAGCATACATATGCCTATATGTTTGTGAGCATAACTTTAGCCATTCTGTAATCTTTGACCTTTTAGAGGGGATTTCTGAAAATGTAATTAGAATTCATAGAACTTAGCATGGCTGTTTATGCCTTAAAGAAGTTCTTGATTAGGGGCACCTGGGTGGTTCAGTTGGTTAAGTATTGGACCCTTGGTTTCGGCTCAGGTCATGATCTTACTGTCAGTTCGAGCCTCGTGTCAGGCTCCGGACTGACAGCATGGAGTCTGCTTTGGATTCTCTCTCTCCCTCTCTCTGTCTCAAAAAAACAAACCAAAAAACCTTAAAAAAAGTCATTGATATGCAGAAAGTTTTGCAGTTACCATTCCATGGTTGAGCTGAACTAGGTAGACAAAAAGTGTATTAAAACACAAACCATGGCCATTACTTGTGGCCCTCAGAATATTCCCAAGCATATAAATATATTAAATGCTGTTACAGCTTCTTAACTGAAAAAGGAATAAGTGATTGAGTCCATACAGCAAATAAATGACAGCAGGGCATCTGTTAAGGCTTATTTTGTAGTCAGTAATACATGGAATGTGGTAAAAGAAGGTGGGCATGTTAAATGTGAATGCGTTGGTTTACCGCTCCTAAGGAATTGGGGAGGAGGATTTCCTGGTGTTAGAATCCATGTTCCCTTGAGGTATATATGATTTAGAAAGAACCCAAGGCACAGTGCATTTGCATGAACGAGGTTATATTCTTTTTTTAAAAAAAAATTTTAATGTTTATTTATTCTTGAGAGAGAGATCTAATGAATGCCAAACGGGCAAGGGACAGAGAGAGAGAGAGAGGGAGGGAGGCGCAGAATCCCAAGCAGTCTCCAGGCTCTGAAGTGTCAGCACAGAGCCCGATGCGGGGCTTGAACCCACGAACCGTGAGATCATGACCCGAGCTGAAGTCAGATATTTATCTGACTGAGCCACCCAGGCGCCCCATGAGGTTATATTCTTGATGTCTTCTGCTTGCAGAAGACTGTTTCAGATATTGGCAAAGGGGGAGAGGCCTAGAAGTTTTCTTGCAGTAAATTTCTCAGAGCTTTAAGCTCTCTTATTCAGCTCAGCAAAACAAAATACATCTTCCCCATTTACCTAACAATTGCAATTATCCAGTATTCTTCATACAGGTGAAAATTAACATCAAAGGCATCCTGGACAGGGAAATGTAATCAGAGAGATTCAAACAAAGCTAGCAGCCAGTAGCCACCTAATTTTTACCAACCATTTTGGTGGGGTGGGGTGTGGTGTGGCATGGCATGTCATATCTTGATGTGTGTGTGTGCGCGTGTGTGCTCCATTTAACTCAATTTGCATTTCCCCATGAGTGTATTAGCCATTCTTTAAAACAAATGTGGACGTTTTTAGCCTTTCCCTTAAACAGGAACTTGTAAGTTCAGAATTAAGTGGACCAACAGGTATAACTGCTCAAATCATGGCGCTACCATCCCTGGTAGTTTCTATGGTAACAGCCAGATTATTATTTTTTTAATAAGCATACAATTAAGATTACCATAATGAGGGGCGCCTGGGTGGCTCAGTTGGATAAGCGGTTAAGCATCTGACTCTTGATTTCATCTCAGGTCATGATCTCATGGGTTCCTGAGTTCAAGCCCCATGTCAGTTTCTGCACTGATGGCTCGAAGCCTGCTTGGGATTCTGTCTCTCCCTCTCTGTGCCCCTCCCTGCCTAGTGTTTTTTTTTTTTTTCCTTCTTTCTCTCAAAATAAATAAACTTAAAAAAATTGCCATAATGTTTCAGGCAGGGCGTAAGTCTTACCCGGAGTAAGTGTTTTTCAGAAATACTTAATTTTTTACTGGGCGCCTGGGTGGCTTAGTCGGTTAATTGTCCAACTTCAGCTCAGGTCACGATCTCACAGTTCATGAGTTTGAGCCCCACGTTGGGCTCTGTGCTGATAGCTCAGAGCCTGGAGCCTGTTTCCTATTCTGTGTCTCCCCCTCTCTTTGCCCCTCCCATGCTCACACTCTGTCTCTCTCTGTGTCTCAAAAATAAGTGTTAAATTTTTTTTTAAATACTTAATTTTGTAAAGTAAAAATAAACTATACCTGTTACTTGTCATGGAAGTGAGTTATCTTAGGGATTTTTTTTCTGTTGAAATATATATATATATATATATATATATATATATATATATATAAATTAATTTTTTTCAGAGCAGTTTTAGGTTCACAGCAAAATTGTGGGGAAGGCACAGAGAATTCCCATGTATCACCTTCTAGCACACGTGCACAGCCTCCCCCATTATCAACATCCCTCACCAGGTTGGTATGTTTGTTACAATTGACATTGAGATACCATTATTGCCCAAAGTCCATCGTTTGCATTAAGGTTTGCTCTGGGTGTTGTACATTCTGTGTTAAAAAAAAAATATATATATATATATATTTATTGGGGTGCCTGGGTGACTCAGTCGGTTGAGCATCTGACTTCAGCTCAGGTCATGATCTCATGGTTTGCAGGTTCGAGCCCCATGTTGGATTTTGTGCTGGCAGCATGGGGGCCTGCTTTGGATTCTCTGTCTTCCTCTCTCTCTGCCCCTACCCCACTTGTATTCTCTATCTCTCAAAAATAAATAAACATAAAAAAATTACTAAAAATATATATTTATTAAGACTTAATTTTTTAGAACAGTTTTAGTTTCATAGCAAAATTGAGGGAAAGGTACATAGTGTTTCCATATACACCCTGGCCACACACACATACTGCCTCCCCCATTAGGAATACTCCCCTCCAGAGTAGTACATTTGTTACAGTTGGTGAGCCTACATTGACATATCAATAATCAACTAGAGTCCATAGTTTACATTATGGTTCACTCGTGGTGTTGAACATAGTATGGGTTTGGACAAATGTATAATGACATGAGTGTGTACAGAATAGTTTCACTGCCCTAAAAATCCTCTTTGCTCTGCCTAGTCATCCCTTCCTTTTATGCCCAACCCCAGGCAGCCACTGGTACTTTTACTGTCTCCATAGTTTTACATTTTTCAGAATGTCATATAGTTGGAAAAACACAGTATGTAATTTTTTCAGATTGGACTCTTTCATTAATAATATGCATTTAAGATTCCTCCATGTCTTTTCATAGCTTGATGGCTCATTTCTTTTTAGTACTGAATAAATACTCCATTGTCTGGATGTACCACAGTTTATCCATTCATCAACTGGAAGATGTCTTAGTTGCTTTCAAGTTTTGGCAGTTATGGATCAACTTGCTATAAATATTTGTGTGCAGGTTTTTGTGTGGACTTCAAGTTTTGAATTCCTTTGGGTAATTACCAAGGAGTGTGATTGCTGGATCATACAGTAAGAGTATCTTTAGTTTTTTGGGAACCTGCCAAACCATCTTCTGAAATGGCTGTACCATTTTGCAATTCCTCCCAGCAATGAATGAGAGTTCATGTTGCTCCACATTCTCACCAGCATTTAATGATATCAATGGTTTTGATTTTGACCGTAGGAATGCCGTGATATCTCATTGTTGTTTTAATTTGCAATTCCCTAATGACCTGATGTTGAGCATCATGTCATATGCTTATTTGCCATCTTGAATTATATTTTAATGCATTATAGTAGCCTATTTTAAAAAAGGCCTTTTGGTCTTTACTTTTAGAGTATTATTAAATTTTTAAAAAATGTTTATTTATTTTTGAAGGAGAGACAAAGACCGAGCATGAGTGGGGGAGGGGCAGAGAGAGATACACAGAATCTGAAGCAGGCTCCAGGCTCTGAGCTGTCAGCACAGAGCCCGATGCAGGGCTCCAACTCACAAATGGCGAGATCATGACCTGAGATGAAGTCGGATGCTTAACCGACTGAGCCACCCAGGTGCCCTTAGAGTATTTGTATTCATGTGCTGATTTATTTTAGAAGCCAGATTCCAGTACTAGTTGAAAAATGTTAGAACAAAACCCTTTAAAATTAGAAAAAGAAAATATGGCTATCTGAGTTTTTAAGACAAAGAACTACAAATGTTAGAGTGATTGGTTTCTCACTTGGGAAGTATTTTATTGGTATTCAAAGGCCAGCATTTTACTAGAAGGTATAGGGTAGTGTGGTGGGAATCAGGTTTAGGTTTGACATGTATTTGAGTATTGATTGCACATAACTTCACAGTTCTCGGTTCTGAGGTTACAGCAATGAATCAAACACAAATCCCTGTCTTCATGGAATTTACATTCCAACGTAAATGTTTTTTATTCTTCAGTTTATTTGATTATGAGACATTTTAAAATATAACCTTTAGAGGGCACTTGGCTGGCTCAGTTGGTAGAGCATGTGACTTGATCTAGGGGTGATGAGTTCAAGCCCCACTTTGGGTGTAGAGTTGACCTAAAAAAAAAAAAAGAGGGGCATCCGGGTGGTTTAGTCAGTTAAGTGTCCATCTCTTGATTTCAGCTCAGGTTGTGATCTTGGGGTCCTGAGATCAAGCCCTGCCTTGGGCTCTGTGCATTGGACTCTGCACTGGGCATGGAGCCTGCTTGTGATTCTCTCTCCCCCTGTTCTTCTGCCCCTCTCCTCCACTCGTACATGTTCTCTCTTTCAAAAAAAAAAAAAAAAAGAAAGAAAAAAGGAAATATAACCTCTAGAAATAAAATATCTACCTTAACTAGCAAGTATTGTATTTGATGAATTTAAACTATATAGACTTATATAAACTATATAGACTTACATAAACTTATATAAACTATATATAGACTTCAATAAACTATACAGACTTATTTATAACAATTTTTAAATGTTTACTGTATTTTTGAGAGGGGGAGAGACAGAGACAGAGTATGAGCAGGGGAGGGGCAGAGAGGGAGACACAGAACCCAAAGCAGGGTCCAGGCTCTGAGCTGTCAACACAGAGCCTGATGAGGGGCTTGAACCCATGAACCGTGAGATCATGACCTGGGCTGGAAGTCAGACACTCAACTGACTGAGCCACCCAGGCACCCCTATATAGGCTTATATCTTTCTGTTAGTATAATGTGTTAGTCTCAGGGAATGCTATGCATATTTGAAGTAGTCATAATTTGTTTTCATTTTAATGATAGTTAACTCTTTTGTTTTGAAATAGTCTGTTTTTTAAATTGGGATATAATGAACATGTAACATTATATATTAAATATCTATTATATAAAAATGCAAGTTTCAGGTATACAATATGATTCGATATTTTTATATTTTGTGAAATGATCACCACAGTAAATCTAGATCTGTCACCACACATAGTTATAAATTTTTTTTCGTGTGATCAGAATTTTTATGACATGCTCTCTTAGCAACTTTCAAATATACAATATCATATTATTTATAGTCACCATTTTGTACATTACATCCCTATGACTTATTTTATAACTGGAAGTTTGTACCTTTTGATCACTTTCACCACCCCCTCCCCCCATCTTCTGTATTTATGAATTCAGGTTTGTTTGCTTGGTTTTAGATTCCACATGTAAATGAGATTATATGGTATTTATCTTTCTCTGACTTGATAGTTAACTCTTAGACATAAAACACTGCTGATTCTGTAATACCAGGGGAAATCATTGCATTGGAAAAAAAAGCCAATAAATAATGTCTGGTTATTTAAGCAGCTTTGATTGAGGTAAAGAAGTAAAACAAAGCTGTTAGAGGTAGGGGATTTTTAAAAAATTCCTGGGCATGGACTCAGCTTTGGGAAGAAGTCGTATTTAAAGGTTGTCTTGTAATTCATTGAAGCAACTGTTTAATCATTAAGGAAAACTGTAGGGTAAAAGACAAATTCTTGTGAACTTTTCCCCATTGTTAGACTATTAGCTAGAACTATTTTTTAAAAATGCTAATAAAGCAGTTTTCTATTTTTGCATCTTTATATCATATCCCTTTGTAACATACACTGGAAGGGGATAGAGGCCAGAATACTAAAACAGTAACTAAGAATGTATGCTGTTTGAGATAGTAATTCTTTTTTTGTAAAAAAGAAAGAATGCCAGCAGATATAGGAAGTTCCAGAGCCAAACCATTGTTTCGTTAAAAGAGGGACATTTGCATTATAGTTGCTTGTTGACTCTTTTCTAAAAAAATACTTGAAGAGTGCAAAATTTAGAGGATTACCCAACAAATCAGTAAAACCGTTCATTTAGTGTGAAGGTTTCCTGTGACCTCCTTCTCTGGTCCCATCCTCCTCCCTCCCAGCCCCAGAGGTTACTGTTGTCCTGAATTTGGTGTGCATGAATTGAAAAAAATGTTAATACTTTTATTATATGTGTATATATCGTGTGTGTGTATAGTGTGTGTGTATGTATGTCACTAAAACAATATATTGTTTTGTATGGCTTTTCAACGTAAAATTAGGAGCATCGTACTCTGTAACCTTCTGCAACTCGCTTTTCCTCTCATTGTTAGGTTTTTGGAATTCATCTTTGTTGACACATATAGCTCTAGTTCGTTTATGTGTCCTTTTTAAAAATCTTCATTACTTATTCTTGCAATGACTCATCATTATGGTGCTGTAGAGGCCTTTATGCCTAAGGAAAATAGGTGGCATTTTTATTTCTATAGAATGGCACATGACTTGGGGACTGTACTAAATGCATACAAATATTAAAAGCTTCTTTATAGGCAGTGAAATACACACTGATATTCTTTTTAAAAAAATTTTTAAAAATGTTTTTATTTATTTTTGAGACAGAGACAGAGCATGAGCAGGGGAGGGGCAGAGAGAGAGGGAGACACAGAATCTGAAGCAGGATTCAGGCTCTGAGCTGTCAGCACAGAGCCCAATGAGGGGCTTGAACTCACAGACTGTGAGATCATGACCTGAGCTGAAGTTGGACGCTTAACCGACTGAGCCACCCAGGTCCCAATACACACTGATATTCTTAAATTTTTTAATGTTTGTTTGTTTTTGAGAGAGACAGAGCGTGACTGGGGGAGGGACAGAGAGAGAAAGGGAGACACAGAATCCGAAGCAGGCTCCAGGCTCTGAGCTGTCAGCACAGAACCGGACGCGGGGCTTGAACTCAGGAGCCATGAGATCATGACCTGAGCCAAAGTCAGACGCTTAACCGACTGAGCCACCCAGGCTCCATTGTTTTTAATGTTTATTTTTGAGAGAGAGAGAGAATGCGAGCGAGTAGGGAAGGGACCAAGAGAGAGGGAGACACAGAATCTGAAGCGGGCTCCAGGGTGTGAGCTGTCAGCACAGGGCCAGACGTGGGCCTCGAACTCATGAACGGTGAGATCATGATCTGAGCTGAGTTGGTCACCCAACTGACTGAGCCATCTAGGCACCCAGGTGCCTCATTTTTTATTTTATTTTTAAAAAAGTTTGTTTATTTTGAGTGTGTGCGTGCGCGTGCGTGAGTGGGGGAGGGGCAGAGAGAGAGAGAGAGAGAGAGAGAGAGAGAGAATCCCAAGCAGGCTCTGTGCTGTTTGCACAGAGCCTGACTCGGGGCTTGAACTCATAAACTGTGAGATCATGACCTGAGCTGAAATCAAGATTTGGACGGATGTTCAGCCAACTGAGCCACCCAGGTACCCCTCATAGTGTTTATCTTTAAAGTAGGAACCTGGGAGTGGTCAGGCGAAGGGAACATGGAGAGGTTTAATATGGGCAGAAAAGGTATATGTGGTCTTTGGTCAAATGGCAAGACTGAATAATGGTTCCATACAATCGAGCTAGTGGCAGAGAACGTGTTTGAGACTGATTTAGAATAATTGGACAAACCAACAGGGAGATTGGAAAGGCAGCAAAGTGAAGACTAGAAATACAAGATGGGGGTGCCTGGGCTGGTTCTGTTGGTGGAGCGTGAGATTCTTGATGGTGAGGTTGTGAGTTCAAGCCCCGCATTGGGTTAGAGATTACTTAAAAAATAATGTAAGATGGATTTGAATATTGGCCTAGTTTCACATGCATAACTGGGGACTGTCCTACTTTAAGGGTATAGAAAATTGGTTGTCAGGAAATGTTGAGTTGTTTCGTTAACTGTTAGTAACTTTTTAAAGAGGGTTTGGCTCCTTTCCAGATTATTTTCAAAATTTCTCATTGTTTTGTAAAGGCAAGTATCTAGGGTTTTATATTTATATCATTCTGTTCTTTTTTTCCTTTTTTTTCAAGATTTGATTTTAAGTTTTTTTTTAAATGTTTGTTTATTTTTGAGAGAGAAAGAGAGCACTAGCTGGGAAGGGGCAGAGAGGGGGTGGGGGCGGAAAATCTGAAGCAGGCTCTGTGCTGACAGCAGAGAGCCCAATCCAGGGCTCTAACTCATGAACTGATCATGACCTGAGCTGAAGTTGGACGCTTAACCAACTGAGCCCCCCAGGGGCCCCTACATCATTCTCTTCTTGAGTACATGGTCTTTTGGTGGACAACTAAGTCCATTTAGGCTGCTATAACAAGTATCACACAAACTATAGAACTATGAAAAATCTGTAACTGAAGATGGAATTGCTTACATAGCATGATCCAAGACCTTGTTCACTTAAAGCTCTGTTACCAGTTGATCAGTTTTGTTTTCTCTGCCTGCTATATAACAAAACTGCTAGAAGGGAAATAACATCTAACATGTATGATTGCAATATGTCATGCACTATTATAATAAATATGACTTTATCTTAAAAAAGCAAAAAACAAAACAAATACTACGGATTGGGTGGTTTATAAACCACAGAAATTTGTTGCCCAAAGTTCTGGAGGCTGGTAGTCCAAGATCAAGGTGCCAGCATGTTTGCTTTCTGGTGAGGGGTCCCTTTCCTGGTTCATGGCTGGCACCTTCTTGCAGTGTCCTCGCATGGTGGAAAGGGGTAGGGATCTCTCTGGAGCCTCTTTCACAAGTCATTAAATCCTATTCATGAGGGCTCTACCCTTATGAGCTAAGCACCTCCCAAAGGCCCTACCTCCTAATACCATCACAGTGGGCATTAGGATTTCAATATATGTATTTTGTGGGGGACACACATTCAGATCGTAGCAGCAACTAACCAGCTTGGGTTGCTCAGGACTGAAGGGTTTCCTGGGGCATGGGACTCTCTGTTTTCAAAGCTGGACTGTCGCAGCCAAATTGGGATGGTTGGTCATCCTCTCTATTGGTTACTGCATTAATTATCTATTGCTCTATAATGACTTTGCATAAATTTAAATTGCACCTTAAAACAACACATATTTATTATCTCATTGTTTCTTTTGGTCAGGAGTCCTGACATGGCTTAATTGGGTCCTCAGCTCAGGATTTCACATGCTGAAATGAAGGCATTGACTGGGTGGCATTCCTTTGTGGAGCTCGGGGACATCTTCCAAGCTCATGTAGTTGTTAGTAGAATTCAGTTCCTTGTGATTTTAGGACTGAAGCTTTCAACTACCAGAGGCCGCCTGCAGTTCCCTGCCACATGACTCTTTCCACAGGCAATTCATAATATGGCTGTTGGCTTCTTTAAGGAGAGTCTCTTTCTCCGGTTGGCTTAGAGGAGTGTGATCCCTCATCGCCTTTTGGTGGACAACTTTTGTTTCTTGTTTAGAAGCAAGTCACAGGTTTTGTCTACACTGAAGGGGAGAGGATAATTCAAAAGCATAGATACCAGGAAGTGAGAATTATTGGGGGTATGTGTCACCTTAGGAATTTTGTACCTCACTTGCCTTCCAGAGTTTTCTGAAGCAGAAAATTACTCTGTTCAGCTTTTGGGGGCCTGAAAATATGGATGTTTTTGCCCAACCAGTCATTTAAAATTTCTTTATCTTTTTAAAAAACATGCATAATTCATTTTCTTATGCCAAGTAGAACGGGCAAATATATTACCTTGTCATGTATTGTCAGTTTTAGTCTTTAGGCAATTTGTTTTTCCTCTAAACTAGTAGGAGGCAGGAAAAAAAGCCGAAAAGCACATATGAATGCCCTGCATGCCCACTCCTTCCTGTAATACACGAAAGCAGGACTGGGCCCATTTCAGGGGTCTTTGGATTTAGATGTGGAAAGGTATACATTTTTATTTGTACCAACCCCTAACTGAAACCAGGCATTTCCTTCTATTGTGTGCGCAGGCAACAAACCACAGTCGTAGCCGTACCTGTGATTTCATCACCTGTAGAAATAGGCTTTTTTTTTTTTTTATCATACTACAGTTATCACAGGTAGTAATGCATATCTAAACCCATGCATTACTACCACAAGCTTGCTTTTTAATATTTTGATAGCTAAATTTCGGGATATTTCTTTTATATCCTATCTATTTTAAGTGTTTAATTTTATGCATTTAAAAACATTCTGAGAAGAGGTCCATGCAGACCACCCAAGGGTAGGGGCATAAAAAACGATTAAGAAGCCTTGCTCAGAAGAGTTGCGAGGTGTCTGCACTAGGAATTTCAGTTCTTCATAGTTCATTGTTTCCAGAGTCAGAATGGCAGCAGCACTGCTGGCAAGTTTGGGTCTGGAATGAGATTCCATAAGGCTGCGGTGGTCCCTCCCCCTCCAGGCAGCCCTGCCAGGGGGAAGGAAGCCCAGAGAGAATGAATGCTCAGCTGCTTCCTCTAGGACCTCACCCCGCAGTCCCTGCTCCGCTCTCTCTGCTCCTGACCTTTCTATCTGGCCCACTCAACTCCACTTCATTCCAGGGAGCCCCTGTGAAGCACATGGCAGCTGGCTTTTGGGTCTGTGTTATTTACCACTATTACCTCTACTTCAGAGACTGGCTAGAACATGAACCTGAGAGGAAAAGTGATTTTAACAGACTGGAGAAACTCGGCTTTCCTCATAATTTAATTCGGGACCAGGAGAGGCTGTTAATATTAGGTTAGTAGTAAACATTTGCTTTGACTTAATTCATTTGTAACACTTTGCTCTTGGTTTACAGAAAAATAACTTTGTTCAGCCTCCGGGGGGGGGGGGGTAATTAAATGTTTCACCTGTGTTAATTTCTTGACTAATTGAAGAAAATCCCATAAATGCCAGCAATTAAGAATTGTTTTTTTTTTTAAAGCAGGCTTTCTTTAAATGTGTAATGTTTGCCCTGATGCCTTCAGAAGAACATATGTAATGCAAAAATTTCTTTTTTTTATCCCTTAGTTCAAGGTCAGCCTTATGAAAAATAGATGATGTTGTACATGAACAGGTTTTTGCCCCTGCAGATGTTTGGTGTGCTTGCTTTTTGAGTTTTTTTGTTTTGTTTTGTTTTTGTTTTTGTTTTTTTTTTTTTTTTTTTAGGATTCCTTTAGAATTGTCTTAAAATGTTTTAATTCTTTTCCTTTGCTATGCACTGTGGTAAATTCAGAGTCCTATTACTGAGAGATGACACTGGAAGCAAAATGCATGAAATTTAACATGTGGATGTCTTAGATTCTTTTACTTTATTCTTTGTTCTATATCAAGGTTTCTCCACTTTGGCACTGTTGACACTTTGGGCCAGATTATTCTTTGCTGTGGGGGCTGTCCTGTGCATTATAGAATGTCCAGCAACATCCCTGGTCTCTACCCAGTAGATGCCAGTATCTGCCCTTCCCCTAGTTGTTACAACCAAACATGTTCCCAGATAGTGACAAATGTCCCTTGGGGCAAAATTTACTCTGGTTGTAGATACGTGATAATAATTATAGTAGGCACTACCATTTATTTACTGATTACCATGTAATTCACTTTGTTCTATAACTTGTAGAATGCTCATCTTGTTTCTCACAAGCAAGCCACAAGATAGGTATTATCAGCCCCCAGTTTGAAGAAAACAAAATAGAGGCGCAGAGATTCAGTAACTTGCCCATGATCACAAAGATAAGTGACTTCTGGTAATACTTTTCATAATTATTTGTGTTGAAATTCAGTCTTTATTGAAGAGACAAACTAAAAAAGAAAGGGAGGGGGGCCTGGGTGGCTCAGTCGCTTAAGCGTCCGACTCTTGATTTCAGCTCAGGTCATGATCTCATGGTTTGAGAAATTGAGTCGGGCTCTGTGCTGACAGTGAGGAGCCTGCTTAGGATTTTCTCTCTCCCTCTCTCTCTGTTCCTCCCCCATGTGCATGCACGTTCTCTCTAAAGAAACATTAAAGAAGGGAGGTTTCCTGATGATGTCTCAATGGAGAGGCTATGGCTTTCACAGCAATTCTGTGTAAATGTTGGAATTCTTGTTTAAAGGGGTGAGTCTATGGATGTGAATAGGGGATTTGGACTTACTTCTAAGGAGCTTCAGTATTGTAAAGCAGAGCATGGCACAGTCTAGGGTCAAGTCCGATTAAACTTTGAAGCCAAGGAAGCCAACAGAAATTGGGGTAAGGCTATGTATTGTTCAGGGCCCTGAAGGAAATGGGATGCTCAGAGGGTTTTACTGAATATAGGAACGTGGAGGCATGGAGAGGTTAGCAGCAGCAGGAACCATGGCTGTCTCTAGATCAGAAGGGGCCAAGGAATGGAATGTTGTTGCTGGAGCTGTGAAAGGTGTGGTTCCTCTAAAGGAACAGTAGTCCAGAAGAATGCAACCATTGCCAGAACTATGGCCCCGGGCGGGAGGGGGCGTGCAGCTGGTGGGCTGAGGGACAAGTAACTAACTCTGTCTCCAGCTGTCTGATGTGCTACAGTGCCCAAGTGGGAGCCAGAGGCAGGGAAGCCTTGGTGTTGAAGCTTATAGAGACCAGCCTCCTGGTCTGGTGGATGAAGAAGGGTTGTGGCTCTGGGGGATAAATGGAGGAAAAGCCGGCACGGGCTACAAGCTGGACTGGGAATGACTGCCCTAGATCCTAGGGAGAATGGGGCATGGCTGGTGTGGGGGAGGTGAGGGAAGTCCATTTGTGCCAAGCTGGGCTTGGTTGTGCATACTTCCAGCGGGGACAAGAGGGGACTGGACAGGAGCGACCGGTCCGTCTGAGCTGCTGCTTTCCACTTCTTTAGGGAAGCCTTGAAGACTGTAGGGTTGTCTCTTTGCATTTGGATATCGGATGTGGGCATGTGTGTGCTTTTTTGATCAGAGTGAGACATTTCCATGGGTTGCTGTGTTTGTTCTTGTTCAGGGCACCGGGAAAAAATACAGAAACAGAGTGACCCTCTTGGAGATTCTGCTAAGAGGTAGCTGCACATGGTGGGAAAGGTTGCCCTAGGACCAGAGATGAATTCAGGGAAGTAGAAAGTATATTACAACATTTGGAGATGTGACCTGGCATTAGTTTGGCATTTTTCTTTCCCTGAAGGATAAGATTCCTGTAGGGATTTAGCTATGTGTGTATATGTGTCCACTCAGAATTTCTTTGTACATTGCTCAGACTTACTAAGGCCCTATTGAGCAAACCAAGGCCTTAAAAAAAAACTTAGAATCTTCCTCATATATGCAAAGTAAAGGCAAGTGCAAAGAAATAGCTTTGTTCTCTTTTGCATTCTTCATGGGCTAGCATATCTTCTGGAAAACTTGTTGCCATGGCAATGGGATATTATCTATCTCTGTAGTGTACTACATAAAAATAGCCCTTTGTATTTCAGGGTGATGTTGGTGACAGGTGGTTGTGTGAATGTATAGCAGGGTGCTTTGTCAGCATTCCATTGTTTAAGGTTGTGAAATCAAAATGAGTATCGATTTGCTTTTCTGTCTCAAAATGCAGTTTTATCTGGAAAAGGCAGGTAGTGGTGCTCTGTTTGTGACTTAGAAGCTTTCCTTTGCAGGTCAGGTAAATACAGTGTTTGCAGGTACTTCTCATGGTAATCAGTAAATGGCTTCTCTTTCTGTTGGTGCTGCAGGGTGTGTGACAGAGGATTGGGTTGGGGGCAAGTAGTAGAATTCTCCAGTTCCTGAACACATGGTTCTGCTAAAGTGCCTTGTACTTAGAAACTGAGAAGTAGCAAGTGGTCAGGTGCAATAGATGAGCCCTGAGCTGTTTATCGAATACTGACTTTTTTTGTGGGTTCTAAGATGGAACATATCCTTGGTAAAGGTCATTTCATGGTGCTGGCTTTAGCATTGGCCTCACACGTGTAGCCAAGGATGGAATCTTGACCCTAGTCTTAATTTTTCCTTTGAGGAATCCTTTGGTTAATTTTTTTTTGAAATTTTTTAATGTTTATTTGTTTCTGAGAGAGAGAGAGAGAGCAAGCGAGCATGAGCGGGGAGGGGCAGAGAGAGAGAGGGAGACACAGAATCCGAAGCAGGCTCTGGTCTCCGAGCTGTCAGCACAGAGCCCGACGTTGGGCTCAAACTCGTGAACTGTGAGATCATGACCTGAGCCAAAGTTGGATGTTCAGCCGACTGAGCCACCCAGGCGCCCCTTCTTTGGGTAGTTTTTTAGAGCAGTAAGTCTCAAATATTTTGTCGTTCTCACTTCTCTTCTAGAAACTTGTCATATGTAAATAACAGCTTCCTGGTGCTGAAATAAAATTCAGTCTTAAGAATTTTTGATTTTCTTGAGAAAATACCATGGCAGGGAATTTTAGACCTAAATGTAATCACTGTTAATTCTGGTCTGTGTTGTACTACTGCAGAAATGGAATCATTGCCTTTGTCTTCTCTCTCTGAGTCAGCATGAGTATCTTTTTGCTAATAATATTGGAAATAGTTTTTGAGTGCTTTCTGGGCATCCAATGCTATATTCTTAGAAATTTTTGTGTGTAATTAACTTAATTACCATAGATATTCTTAATGGTTTTTGTCACTCTTTTCCAGATGAGGCATACTTATTAGTGTGCCTTTTTGTTTCTGGTAGGTATTGTTGTGCAGTGTAAGACTTGGTTGCTCCTTTTTTGTCAGTTTGTTGTACAATGTTTCTGATACTGAAAAGCATTCTTCTATCAGGGGATGGCAAAATAGTCTGTGGGCCAAATCTGTCCTGTCATCTATTTTTTTTTTTTCATTTTGTTTTTTGGTATGGCCAATGAGCTAAGAATGGTTTTTACATTTTTAAATGGTTTGGACAAAAATAAAAAATATTTCATGACATGTGAAAATTATTTGAAACTCAAATTTCAGCTTCCATAAACAAAGTTTTATTGGCACACAGCCACACTTGTGTGTTTCTGTATTATATTGGGGTGCTTTTGCTCTAGAGTGGCCAAGGTGAATAGCTGAAACGGAGACTGTTTATAGCCCATAGAACCTAAAGTGTTTACAAAGTTTGCCAACCCCTACTGTATATTATTCTACATCTAGAATGGGAGATTGTACTGAGTAATAAAAGCAGATTGAATTTATGTATTTGAATTCTCTTTGGGTATTATAGTTTCCTCCTTTCTACTAAATGTTACAGTGTTTACAAGCCGAGTTTCATGTACTATAGAATATCTCACATATGTTCGATTTCAGCTCTTTTTATACCCATATTGGTTTTTTATTATAACAAATACTCCTAACCCTTCCCAAATGAGATTAATGGATTTTATCACTTTACTAGTTCATGTGTTTTCTTTGCTAGGTCAGTAATTATAGTCCCCCATTTCTATTTACTTTTAACTATATTGCTTTCTACTATTGGGCTTTTCAGCCACCATATAAACATTGATACATTAATAATCCTAACTAAGCCACCTGAACTGATTGCACTAGTTTAATAAATCCTACATACGATAAAGATTTCATTTTCTACATACATCCTGTTGGATTTTGATATACTTAACATAATCAGCTTTGGAACACTCATGCAGTTATATTTTTTAAAATTTGTTTTCTCTTTTGTCTCTTGTTTTCTCACTTTTAAAATTAATGGCTTTATTGAGATATAATTCACATACTATACAACTTACCAGTTAACGTATACAATTCAGTTTTTAGTGTATTCACTGTAAATTTCCAGAATATTTTCATCACCCCAAAAAGAAACCCCAGACAGGGTACCCAATAGTAGTCAGCTACAGTCCTCCTATCCCTAGGCAACCACAACTCCACTTTCTATCTGTATGGTTTTGTCTGTTCTGAACATTTCACATAAATGGAATGGTACAATATGTGGTCATCTGTGACTAGCTTTTTTTTTTTTAATTTTTTTTAACATTTATTTATTTTTGAGACAGAGAGAGACAGAGCATGAATGGGGGAGGGTCAGAGAGAGGGAGACACAGAATCCGAAACAGGCTCACAGGTTTTGGGCTGTCAGCACAGAGCCCGACGCGGGGCTCGAACTCACGGACCGTGAAATCATGACCTGAGCCGAAGTCGGCCGCTTAACCGACTGAGCCACCCAGGCGCCCCCTGTGACTAGCTTTTTTAGCATAATGTTTTCAGTGTTCATGTTGTAGCATGTATCAGTACTTTTAATGGCTCAATAATATTTGGTTGTGTGTATATACCACATTTCATTAATCCATTCATTAGTTGGTGGACATATGGGTTGTTTCTACATTTTGTTTATTACGAATAATGCTGCTGTGAACATTTGTGTACAAGTTTTTATGTGGATGTATGCTTTTATTTCTCTTGGTTCCTTTGAGGAACTACCAGACTCTTCCAAAGCTACTTCATCGTTCTACATTCCCACCAGCAATATATGAGAATTCCAATTTCTCCACATCCTCACCAACATTTGTTAGTGTCTGTCTTTTTGATTATAGCCATCCTAGTGGGTAAGAAATGGTATCTTATGGTGGTTTTAATTTGTATTCCCCTGGTGACTAATGATGTTGATGCTATCATGTACTTATTTGCCCTTTATAATTCTTTAGGGAAATGTCGATTTAGATCCTTTGCCCATTTTTAAATTAGGTTATTTGGCTTTATAAAATATTGAATTGTAGTAGTTCTTTCTATACAAGTCCCCTATCACATAAATGACTTTGCAAAATTTTTCTCTCATTCTGTGGGTTGTCTTTTCACTTTCTTGATGGTGTCCTTTGAAGCATAGATTTTTTTTTTGTTTGTTTTGATGAGGTAATCTATTTACTTTTTGCTTTCATCATTTATGTTTTTGGGGTCATATTTAAGAAACCATTGCCTAATCTAAGATCACAAAGATTTACTCCTATGTTCTAAGAGTTTTATAGTTAACCTTTTATATTTAGGTCTTTGATCCACTTTGAGTTAATTCTTGTATTTGGTGTGAGGTAGGGGTTCAGCTCCATTCTTTTGTATATGGATATCCAGTTGTCTTTGTATCATTTGTTGCAAAGTTGTTGTAACATCATTTCCCCCCCCCCCATTGAATGGTTTTGGAACCCTTGTCCAAAATCAGTTGAACATAAATATAAGGGATTGTGTTTGGACTACTCATTCTATTCCATTGATCTGCATTTCTGTCATTGTGTTAGTACAACACTGTCTTGATTTGTTTTATTTATTTTTGAGGCACATATTCCCCCCTCCTGTACTTAGGACATCTCACAATTAATGGTGTCTTACATTGCATCAAAGCTGTCAGACTGGGTGTTAGTGGCTAGGGAAAAAATACCGGAGTGCAGAGTGACACACTCTTAACTCTTCGGATCCAAATGGATGGAAGGTGGAGGTCGTGAGAGAGTTGGTAATTGGATGCTCCCTCAGTGTTTAGCAGCAAATTGAAAATAGTAGTCAAAAATAGTCTAGCTTTACAAAATTCAAAGCTGAGTACTAATGGTTCCAGTTTCTTTTTGTGTATTTTTTAAAAGAAATGCTCCATCACCAAATGGCGTTGATAGCACAGAGGACAGCATTATGGAAGAATATGGACAGTGACCACTCTTAGTCAAAATGATTGACAGAAGTTCAATTCTGAATATGAAGTTTTAGGAAAACCTTGAACAACTAGTTTTGCTTATTTACCTTTCTATGTATATGTGAGTGATAAATGAAAATCTAAGTGTAAAAGAGCTCTAAGATAAACACTAAGTGGTAATACTATTGTGTCCTATCTTATTTGGCTGTGTTTTCTTAGTACTACCTAAATAATGGTGTCTTAGGTTTGAAATGCTGTTATCTTCCTGCTTCTAGCTTTATTTACATCTCAGAGGGAGTTGGGTCCTTTCCCAGAGTCTGTTGTATGAAATGACCTCCTTTGTTTCCACTTCCTTCTATCACTATATGTCCATCTGTTTTCTAGCCACTGTAATTTTGTTTTTTCCCTTTCTCTCATTTTTGTAGGTTTAAGACTTAAAAAACAACAACCCCGTATTATTGTTCTAGTGGAATTTTGAGTAGGAATGGAATTTAACATGTATGTTCAATCTAGTAGGAATATTCATTCAATCACTCAAGAGATAAGCTTACAGAAAATGACTTTTAGAAAGTTGCAAAAATAGAAGAGTTCCCTTATATTCCTTACCTTGCTACCTAAATGTTAACATCTTACATAATCAGTACAATGATCAAGAGCAGGAAATTAACATCGTTACATTATTATTAACTGCACTACAGACCTTATTGAAATTTCATCATTTTTCCACTGGTCTATTTCTGTTCTAGGACACTATTCAGTATCCTATATTGCATTTAATTATTTCTCCTTAGCCTTGTCTAATCTTTTTAATCTTTCATGACACTTTTGAAGAGTATTGATCAGCTATTTTGTAGAATAGTTTTTAATTTGGGTTTGTTTGATGTTTTCTTGTGATTGGAATAAAGTTGTGCATTTTTGGCAGGATTGCTAGAAAAACAATAATTCATCCTTTTCATTGCATTCTATCATGGAGTTCATAATGTTGATAGATCTTTTTTTATTATTTTTTAAAACTTACATCCAAGTTAGTTAGCATATAGTGCAACAATGATTTCAGGAGTAGATTCCTTAATGCCCCTTACCCGTTTAGCCCATCCCCCCTCCCACAACCCTTCCAGAAACCCTCTGTTTGTTCTCTATATTTAAGAGTCTTTTATGTTTTGTCCCCGTCCCTGTTTTTACATTATTTTTGCTTCTCTTCCCTTGTGTTCATCTGTTCTATTTCTTAAAGTCCTCATGTGAGTGAAGTCATATGATATTTGTCTTTCTCTGACTAATTTTGCTTAACATAATACCCTTTAGTTCCATCCACGTAGTTGCAAATGGCAAGATTTCATTCCTTTTGATTGCTTAGTAATACTGCATCATATATATACACACACACACACACACACACATATATATATACATACATATATATACTACATCTTCTTTATCCATTCATCCATTGATGGACCTTTGGGCTCTTTCCATCCTTTGGTTATTGTTGATAGTGCTGCTATAAACATTGGGGTGCATGTGCCCCTTCGAAACAGCACACCTGTATCCCTTGGATAAATACCTAGTAATGCAATTGCTGGGTCATACGGTAGTTCTATTTTTAATTTTTTGAGGAACCTCCATACTGTTTTTTTATTTTGTTTTTTTTTTAATTTTTTTAAACATTTTATTTATTTTTGAGACAGGGAGAGACAGAACATGAACAGGGAGGGTCAGAGAGAGGGAGACACAGAATCTGAAACAGGCTCCAGGCTCTGAGCTGTCAGCACAGAGCCCGACGCGGGGCTTGAACTCACGGACTGAGAGATCATGACCCGAGCCGAAGTCGGCCACTTAACCGACTGAGCCACCCAGGTGCCCCATCCATACTGTTTTCTAGAGTGGCTCACCAGTTTGCCTTCCCACCAGCAGTGCAAAAGAGATCCTCTTTCTTTGCATCTTTGCCAACATCTGTTGTTGCCTGAGTTGTTAATGTTAGCCATTCTGACAGGTATGAGGTGGTATCTCATTGTGGTTTTGATTTGTATTTCCCTGATGATGAGTGATGTTGAGCCTTTTTTCATGTGTCGGTTGGCCATCTGGATGTCTTCTTTGGAGAAGTGTCTATTCATGTCTTTTGCCTATTTCTTCACTGGATTATTTGTTTTTTGGGTGTTGAGTTTGATAAATTCTTTATAGATTTTGGATATTAACCCTTTATCTGATATGTTGTTTGCAAATATCTTCTCCCATTCCGTCAGTTGCCTTTTAGTTTTGCTGATGGTTTCCTTCGTTGTGCAGAAGCTTTTTATTTTGATGAGGTCCCAGTAGTTCATTTTTGCTTTTGTTTCCCTTGCCTCCAGAGACGTGTTGAGTTAAGAAGTTGCTGTGGCCACGATTAAAGAGGTTTTTGTCTGCTTTCTCCTAGAGGATTTTGATGGCTTCCTGTCTTACATTTAGGTCTTTCAAACATTTTGAGTTTATTTTTGTGTATGGTGTAAGAAAGTGGTCCAGGTTCATTCTTCTGCATGTCGCTGTTCAGTTTTCCCAGCACCACTTGCTGAAGTGACTGTCTTTATTCCATTGGATATTCTTTCCTGCTTTGTCAAAGATTAGTTGCCATTCATTTGTGGGTCCATTTCTGCGTTCTCTATTCTGTTCCATTGATCTGAGTGTCTGTTTTTGTGCCAGATAGGTCTTATTAATAATGGTGATATTTACTTTGGTCCCTTATGTTACTGTCTGCCAGGTATCCCTCATAGCTAAAGTATCTTGGGGGAGATGGTTTGAGACTATATGAATATCCTATTTCTCCTCAAATTTTTGCCTGTTAATTTTTAGTATTCATTGGTGGATCCATATCCATTTCATATCATTTCCTAGAATATTTGTGATAAACATTTGATTAAGTAAAATATAGCTGAGCCCTCAAAGAAACAAAGATCAGTTAACATTAAAGCCCTGTTGTATTAGTGTAACACCAGCAGTTGTGTACCCCAACTTTCAGAGGCTTAACACAACAGAAGTTTTCCTTCCCAGTGTGGGCATTTCTGGTTGTGTAGGTGGTTTTCTGTCATGTAATAATTCAAGGACCCACGTTAAACTTTTTATTTTGAAGTAATTTCAAACTGATAGACAAGTTGTGAGACTAGTACCAAGAAATCCTATAAAACCTTTACCTGGATTTACTTAACATTTGCCACATTTGCCTTATTTTCTTTCTCTCCCTCCATGTATGTTTATGTATTTTATATCCATCCATTCATGCATTTATTTATCATCTACCTGTATAAAGTCATTTGAGATGAAGTTTCATATATCATGCTCTTATATGCTTTCATAGTTTAAACTTGAATATTTACCTGTTTAATTCTAGTATACATATAAAGTAGTTGCAGAATTGCTATCTCATACTCCTGTGAGAAACACTTTCGGTAACTAGATTACAGCATTTATGAACAGTTCTCTCTTTTTAGACTTACAGTATCTAGTGAAGATAATGTTACTAATAGTTTTCCACTGATGTGTCAAATTTATTTATTAAAATTTTTTTGTAGCATTTATTTTTGAGAGAGAGAAAAAGTGAGCAGGTGAGGGGCAGAGAGAGGGAGACAAAGAATCCGAAGCAGGCTCCAGGCTCTGAGCTGTCAGCACAGAGCCCAACGTGGGGCTCGAACTCACGAACTGTGAGACCACAACCTGAGTGAAGTGGGCACTTAACTGACTGAGCCACCCAGGTGCCCCATCCACTGGTGTATAAAATTTAAAAACTGAACATAAGCACATACAATTTTTCAAATTCAGTAAGTTTAATATCAGTATAGCACTTTATTCTGCAGTCTGTATTCCAATGTCCTCACTTGTCCCCAGTAAGTTCTTCATGGAATCTTTTTGTCTTTTCCTGAATCAGGATCCCCCCCAGTATCATGTATTGAATTTATTTGTCATGACTCTTTGGTCTCCTTTGATCTGGAATAGTTCCTGCAAGCCTTTTCTTTGTCTTCTGTGACGTTCACATTTTGTAAAATGACATTTCATGACACTATTTTGTAGAATGCACCAAATTTGGGTTTAGCTGGTAGCCACTAACCAACTCATGTTTAGATTAAGGTTATGTATATTTGTTGGGATCCTGCATAAACAGTGGGTCCTTCTCAGGTAATGAAGGCATTAGGAGGCATGTGATGTCTCATTGTCCCTCATTGGTAATTTAAATTTTTATCATTTGGTTAAGTATTGTCTAAGTTTGAAGTGTTTTTTAGATATGAAATACCAGAGTGATCAATACCAGGAAGCCTCTTACAACAGTGTTTAGATTGAAATGTTATGACTGAAAAGGCTTTCGAAACCATTCAGATTGATGTGTACATAACATGAAACCAAGTTTTTAACTTCTTTTTCTTGAGTCATCTTCTACCATTGAAATGTTAATGCATGATTTACCCATTCATGACTGTTTAGTCTCCTTTGATCCAGAATAGTTCCTCATGCAGGCAATTTTTTTTCCTTAAAATTTTTTTTATTGTAGTGAAACACATAAAATTTACCATTTTAACCATTTAAAAAATTTTTTTAAATTTTTAATTTTTTATTTTTTTAACGTTTATTTATTTTTGAGACAGAGAGAGACAGAGCATGAATGGAGAAGGGTCAGAGAGAGGGAGTCACAGAATCTGAAACAGGCTCCAGGCTCTGAGCTGTCAGCACAGAGCCCGATGCGGGGCTCGAACTCACGGACTGCGAGATCATGACCTGAGCCAAAGTCGGCCGCTTAACCGACTGAGCCACCCAGGCGCCCCCCATTTTAACCATTTTTAAATGTACTATTCATTGGCATTAAGTACATTTGCAATGTTGTACAACCATCACCACTCTCCATTTCCAGAACTTTTTCATCATCCCAAACAGAAACTCTGTATCTGCTAAACAATAATTATCCATTTCCACCCTCCCTTAGCTCCTGGTAACCTCATTTTATATGTCATCACAATATTTAGTATAAACAGCAGCTTTCTGTTATATCTGGAATAAGATCACTCAACTTTTGCTCCCATATCAAGACTATGATAAAAATATTATTTGCCATGTAATATAGGGCAATTTCTGTGTTTTGGCATGAGTTAATATATAGTAACTCTAAATCCTGATAAGGGGAGCAGTTTTATTCTGAAAGTTGACAAATAATTATTTGTTTGGTAATTTTTACCTCCGGGGTTGAAGTATTTTGGATTGGATAAGGGCAAGGAGAGGTGAGATTATTTCTGTAGTATAGCAGACCAGAGTTTAAATCGCATCCTATGTTTTCTATCTTGGCCATCTACCGGTTGATCATCTATGCTTTTGTACATGGTTTGATAGGTATAGATCCATAGAGTTTGGGATACATTCTAGCAGTGTTAGAGGCCCAGGGTTCATAAAGGCACTTTTTCTCACTGCAGTCTTCATGCGTCTTTTTTTCTGGTCTGTAAAGTGAACATAAAAAAACTAACTTCACTCCAAAGGCTGCTTTGGGACGAAACTGTAAAATGCTTTGCAGAATAAAGGGGGCTCCTTATTCTTAGTAACATTCGTCAGTGTTCTTTGAGGAGTCATTCTCAGTCATTATTCTGTGTTGGGAATATTTATTATCACTAACTAAAAAAATTTTGTTTAATGTTTATTTTTGAGAGAGACAGAGCATGAGTGGGGGAGGGGCAGAGAGAAGGAGACACAAAATCTGAATCAGGCTCCGGGCACTGAGCTGTCAGCACAGAGCCCGATGTGGGGCTTGAACCCATGAACTGTGAGATCATGACCTGAGCTGAAGTCAGACACTTAACCGACTGAGCCACCCAGGCACCCCTATAACTAATTTTTTTTTAGTGTTTGTTTATTTTTGAGAGAGACAGAGACACAGACATGGGGCAGAGCATGAGTGGGGGAGGGGCAGAGAGAGAGGGATACAGAGAACCTGAAGTGGACTCCAAGCTCTGGGCTGGTAGCACAGAGCCGGACATGGGACTTGAACTCACCATCTGTGAGATCATGACCTGAGCCAAAGTCAGACACTTAACCAACTGAGCCACCCAGGCTCCCCTTATTATAACTAATTTTAATAGCACTGTAGAATATAGATAGCATGGCCACATGTCCTAGTTTGCTGGAACTGAAGAAACAGCTATAGATTTAAAAATACTCATTTAATAATATTGCCCAAATGACCCACCTATTCTTTTGCTGTATGGTGTTGGGTGTCTGTTTCATTTCCTTGACAAATTTGACAAGGCCTTGAGACTGTTAGATTCCTGGGATTGTGTGGGCTGTAGATGTAAGAGAGACTCCAGGACTAGCCTGTGTCTTGATCTTGAGAGATTAGCATATTGATAAATTCCATAACTCATTATTAGGTACCTGCAAACGTTTACTGGATTTCTCTGTGGTTCACACAGTTGGGGAGGATTCCTAGAGGCAAGTGGTCATTTTTCTGAAGAGTCAGCACTTCCTCTAGAGTCCTGCCTCAGCTTCCTGCTCATGGGAGATCTTAAATTGAATGAGGTATCCCCTCACCATTAGAGCCCCTATGGCCTTAATGATTCCTATTGGGATGAATTGGGCAGAAGTCAGGCAGTCCCATTCTTGCTGTAGATGACTTTTTTTTTAAGTTTATTTATTTTGAGAGAGAGATAAGGGGAGGGGTAGAGAGAGGGAGAGAGAAAATCCCAATCAGGCTCTGCACTGTCAACGCAGAATCTGATGCAGGGCTCATTCTCACAAACCCATGAGATTATGACCTGAGCTGAGATCAGGAGTCAGACGCTTAGTGGACTGTGCCACCCAGGCGCCCCTCTTGGTGTAGATAACTTAAAAAAAATTTTTTTTAAAGTTTATTTATTTATTTTGAGAGAGAGACAGTGTGAATAAGGGAGGGGCAGAGGGTGGTGGAGAGAATCCCAGGCAGGCTCCGCACCATCAGCGCACAGCCTGATGTGGGCCTAGAACCCATGAAACCACGAGATCATGACCTGAGCCGAAACGGAGAGTCGGGCGCTTAACCAACTGAGCCACCCAGGTGCCCTGCTGTAGATACTTCTGCCTGAGGATTAAGGATGAGTGCCTCTGAGGTCTGCGCCAGCTGGAAGGACCGTCACTCATTTTCTACTCCTGTGTGAAGAATGGTCAGGCCACCTCACTGTTACTTGTCTGGCAGTACCAAAGCTCATTCCAAGAGGGGATTGATGGACTGTCTGGTTCTATATTGCTGCCTGAAAACCAACCCCAGAACTTGGTGGCTTACAGAAACCATTCTCAGAGTTTTGTTGGTCAGGGATTTCAGAAGGTCTCAACTGGGCTGTAGATGCCATTGGTTGGGTGGCTGGTACTGCAGGTTTCACTTCCAAGATTGCCTCTTTACTCCTCGGAAAGGTTCCTCCATGTCTGTGGCCCTATCTCTCCATGTGGTATCTCATCCTCCAGGCCCTCTCCACATGATTTAGGCTTCTCACATCATGGTGGTCTCTGGGTAGTTGCACTTCTTACAGGCTGGTGATAAAATGAAAGCCTCTGTTTTATTTTATGTAAAAAATTTTTTTAAATGTTTGTTTATTTTTGAGACGATGCAAGAGACAGAGTGCAGGCAGTGGAGTGGCAGACAGAGGGAGACACAGAATCCGAAGCGGGGCCCAGACTCTGAGCTGTCAGCCCAGAGCCCGACGCGGGGCTTGAACCCACGAACCGTGAGATCATGACCTGAGCCAAAGTCGGAGGCTTAACCGACTGAGCCACCCAGGCGCCCCGAAAGCCTCCGTTTTAAATTCAGTTAGATATTGGCAAACATGGGGCACCTGGGTGGCTCTTGATTGAGCTCAGGTCGTGATCTCACAGTTCATGAGATTGAGCCCTGCCCGAGTTGGGCTCTGTGCTGACAACATGGAGCCTGCTTGGGATTTTCTGTCTCCCCCTCTCTCTGTGCCTCCCCTGCTTGCATTTGTGCGCGCGCGCTCTCTCTCTCTCAATAAATAAATACACTTAAAGAGAAAAAAAAAGATACTGGCAAACATACTTGGGATTGTGATATTATTTTATTTTGTCATATTTATAACCCAATCAAGGTAGAAACTTGAATGAAAGAAGGAACACTTTATTTCCTCTGCTCTTTGTGTGGATGTTGGATTGTCCAAATAGCAGGAGGTTCAACTTTTGGCTTGTTTTGGATTACTGAGCACATCCTTTGGAAATGATTTCCTAACATTCTCCTGGCCATCTGGTGTGAGCACAGAAGACCTTTTACTCCATAAAAGTAAGCTGATAATAATAACAAGTTGAAACATCTTGATAATAAATATATTTGTACAGCTTTTCTAATCCCAGGTTATTGAAACTCTGTCAGCCTTGGCTGGTATCCATGCTTTCTCTGTGCCTTTGTGTTTTCTTTTTTTTCTTGAGCCACTCATGCTGAGTGAGCACCAGAGCATTAGAAGGAGCAGTGTCACTGGGATGTAGAATTGGTGAGGGTAAGTAAGGCTTGCGTTCAATTGCAGGAATCCTCCTAAGCTTTTGGTACAAGAGGGGCACGACCTCCTCACCTCCATTTTACACATAAGGAGGAAGAGGTATGAAAAGATAAAATAGCTTTTCTTAATGGCAGCATTGGATTCTCTACCCTCTTTACCCTAGTACTGATTTTAACACAAAACAGATGTGCCTTGGGCAAGAGCATAATCGAGCTGGATCTTTTTATGATCCTGTACTACTTATTTGTAGCACTGGACCTTTAAAATAGGAAAAACGATGTTGATTCTAACTCGAAATTGTGGGCCACTTAGTAAGATGTGAGACTGAATTATGAGGAAAGGTGAGAATCCAAGTGGCCTCCCAGCTTCTACCACTTTATCTTCTATTGCTTAAGTTAATAAAAGGTCAGTTTTTTGGGGTACCTGGGTGGCTCAGTTGGTTAAGCATCTGACTCTCAATTTTGTCTCAGGTCATGATCGCACAGTTTGTGGGTTCCAGCCCCACATCGGGCTCTGCACTGACGGTGTGGAGCCTGCTTGGAATTCTATCTCCCTTTCTCTCTGCCACTGCCCTGCTTGCTTGCTCGCTGTCTCTTAAAGTAAATTAAAAAAAAAAAAAGTTCAGTTTTTTCTTCAGTAATCTCTACACCCAACGTGGGGCTTAAACTCATGACCTGGAGATCAGGAGTTGGTGCTCTACCAACTGAGCCAGCTGGGCGCCCCTAAATGATCAGTTTTTAAAGCGATAAAAAAGGAAATTTCTGATAATCTTTGCCTAACTTCAGAGTGCTGTTTATATTACAGACAAAATGCTAAATTTGCTAATACAAACACATCCTAGTCAGAGTTTTGAGTGCCCCTAAGCAAGTCCCTAGAATTATTTTGTATGCTCAGATTACAGGTTTCCCCCCTTATCATACGTGTATTACCTAGCACTGTAAGACTCTTTATGGGGTGTCAAATATGTGGGAGGATTTAAATTCTCTTAAATGCTTCATGGGATGAGATGATCCAATGGGAACTGAATGTTTTCAATTAGGACGTTTCCATGGATACCATTAAGCGTGCCAAAATTCATAGCCACAGGAGATTTTACTTGCTTCAATATTGATTAAGAAATCTGAGAACAGTCTCAAAAAGTGTAGGAGGTAGGCGGAGGATAAATCTGAGGGAAGTATAAAATTTGCTTTCTCTCTCATGGTGAAGGGCTAGTCCAAGTAAAATTCTAGGCAGTCAGCCAAGTCTAACAACAGGATTTCTGTCAAGAGAATGTCCAGGATAAAAGTGAACATGGGTTACTTCTTTTATTCCAGATGTAGATGTTATTTATCTATTAATATTTGCTTTTTATGTGCTGCGTACAAGGTATTGGCAGCATAAAAAAATCACAAAAATTACAACCCTTTGTGTCTATGTAGTTCATAAAGAAAACATTCTAAATGGTGTCTGCATACATCTTAAAATTTGCTTCCCTCTGGGAATGATTCACATCTTAGGTTATTACTCATTTTTAAACACGGATTCTTAGATCTCCGAGGGAACTGTGAATAGAATTCAAAGGGACCTTGACCTTGAATGAAGAAAAGTGCATCTTTATTTTGACTAATATATAATGGATATTTAGCATTTTCATCAATTAATGTGGGCAACAAATCATGGTGCTATCAGGCCCATCTGTGACTGTGTCGTCAGTCAGCCTCATGATGCATCACAGCTGTTGCAAATACCTTGCAATATCATTTATGCTAATCACTCCTTCAAAATTTTGCCAGTTACTAGAATTTCGGCTCATTCTTGATACTTAATGCCATAATAAAGGAGCATATGTATTTTTATATCACAAATTAGTGCAGTATTTTAATAACTACTTCAATATAATTGGCTTCCCTTGTAATCCTGTGTTTTTTGCATTTAAAATATCATTCCTAAAAGGGATCCATAAGGCTTCACCAGTCTGCCAAAGAGTCCGTGGCATAAAAAATACAGAACCTCTTTGCTAATAGAGTGCAGATTAGAAGAGTTATCATACCTTAATATTCTGACCACAATTTGATAAAGTAGTTTCCTAGTTAAGTTCTTCGAAAATCTTTAAAAAAAAAAAATTAAAGGTCAAAAGGGAATTCTTTTCTGTTGGCTCTTGTTTGTGTCCTGCAAAGTACTTTGCAGGCGACTTTGACTTTTATTTGAGAATTTGTCTTCAGGGGATAAGATATTACCATGACAAAAGTTTAAGAAGAAAAGGTTTTCCGGTCTATGATGGGCTGCATTCAGTAGATAGTCGTGGTTAAATCCCTGGGATTTGACCCAGATACTTATGCCTGCAGAGCCCTGTCCCTTACACAATCCTATACCACCTCTGTAGCATTGGTTTCGATGGAAAGAAAGGCAATGCCTGATAACAATTTGTGTCGTATGAGCTTTCTATTGCTGTGTAATAAATCACCTACAAATTTAGCACTTTAAAACAACAAACATTTATTATCTCAGTTTGTGAGATTCAGGAATCCGGAAGTTAAGCTGGTGATTCTGGCTCATGATCCACTTCTGAGGTTGCAGTCAAGTTGTCATCCAGACCTCCATCATCCGAAGGCCTGATTAGAGATGGAAGATCTTCTGTGATGGCTATTGGCAGAGGGCCTCAGTTTCTCACCTGTGCCTCTCCTTGGGGCTGCTTGAGTGTCTTCATGACCTAGAAGATGGCCTCCCCAGAGTGAGGAATTGGAGAGAAACAGCAAGACAGAAATCGCAGTATCTTTTTTATTTTTATTTTTTTTTTTAAGTAAGCTCTATGCCCAACGTGGGACTTGAACTTACAATTCTCAGATCAGGAGTCACATGCTCTACTGATGGAGCCAGCCAGGTGCCCTGCCACCGCCTTTGTTTTAAGAAGTCACGGTATCTTTTTTGTCCTTGACTCAGAGGTCCCATATCATCACTTCCGCCACATTCAGTGGCATCTGTCTGTCACACAGAGAGGCCTGAAATAATGTGGGAGAGGGCTACACAAGGGAATCATGAATACTAGGGCATGGTGGTCACTGGAAGGCCATCTGGGAGGCTGGTTACTACATGTGTAGGATCCTTATTTCCCATAGTCTCAAAATTATGAGTTGTATTTCCTTTTCGTATTTTAAAATTCCAAACCAGAATTTCAAACTTTAAAAGACCCAAATTAAGTGGAGATATAAATTTTACTTTTATAAATATTTAGTGAATGGGCAAAATCAAATATTTACTATAAAAGCTATGCTGCAAATACTTCATTTGTGGAATTTTTTAAAGTTTTTATTGTAATTCCAGTTAACATATGGTGTACAGTTAGTTTCAGGTGTACAGGATAGTGATTCAGCAATTCTATACATCACTTGGTGCTCATCATGACAAGTGCACTCCTCTGGGGGATTCTTTTTTTAATGGGCTAAACTAGCAGTGGCCTCTTGAGTCCTGAGATGTTCAGACTGCTGGTGCTTTCTTTTTTCCCTGGAAAATCTCCCTGTACCAAACACTGAATTCTTCATTTCCAAAGCCTTTCCAACTTCCTTATGTTTTTATTGCTGATTTGGTGTGCTTGAATGACAGCCAAAATATCAGCTAGACTGTAGATGCAAGGACTGGGTGGTTTCCATGGAGACTTCTCACAGGAACCTTTCCTCCTTCATGTATCTAACCCCTTCCAGTTAACGTTTGGTGTCCATCAATTCTAGTAGCTCTTGGAAAGGGGATTTGTTGAAAAAAGTTCAGAACTGAGTTTTTCTATCATCTCTAAGGTTGAAATAGGTTTTCCTGAAACTTGAGGATATTAATGAGTCCTCAAGCAGTTTAACTATTGTTTATTTCATTTGGTTTGAGCTTTGGGGAATAAAAGATCAGCTTTGACTGGGAGCAGAGGTATATGGATTTACTGTGTCTAATCGTGCAACCATGAAATCAAAAACGTTTCCACCTCAGGAATCAGCCCATCACTTTTAACCACTGTTGATTGCATTGGTTTAGAGCTTTTCGCTTCCTTTAAGTATTTTCCTTTTTCTTTCGAAATTGTGTTCAGTTGGATGTGACCAATTCTGCACGGAGGCTGGCTCGCTCCCTTTTGATCTTGATGCCTACTGTCCCGATGTCATGCTTCATTTACACAGCGATAGCTTTCCTCGACTTTATCTATTGACTTGACATCCTATGTGTCACATTTTCTTTCTTAGACATAGGAAGATTGAAAAAAATTAAGGATTTGAAGAAAATTTGCAAAAGTGAAGAGCACTGTGAAAGGCAGCTTTAATTTTAATTTTCACTGTAACCAGAATAGGTGGTCACCTGATGGGCAGAACTGCCATCTTGTGTTACACTGCCCAGTGCAGGTAGGTGCTCAGGTCAATCAAGGTCAAGCTGGTCACCAGCACTACTCTTGGTTCTAAGTGTAGCTGTGTAGGGGAGATCTTCCCATTACTTATACAGGTTATAATAGAAATGAGGCATCGCGTCAAGTCTGCATGTGTACTGCATGCAGGTGGAGTTGTCTAATATTTGAAAGGTGGGAAGCTAGAGGTTTTTGTAATTTTAAGATACCTATTATCAATTTAAAAAATTTTTTGATTATCATAAATGCATGGCTGGTGCTGTTTTTCGATCCTGAAATTTTGTGGGCAATCATTTTGGAAAGCGGCCAAGATGAGAATAAAAACTAATTATGGAAATTCAGGGACACCCGGGTGGCTCAGTCAGTTCAGCATCCGACCTCTGCTCAGGTCATGATCTCACGGTTTGGTTTGTAAGTTTGAGCCCCTCATCAGGCTCTCCGTTAACAGTGCAGAGCCTGCTTGGGATCCTCTCTCTTCCTCTCTCTCTGGTCCTCCCCTGCTTGCGCATATGCGCGTCCCCCCAAAAATAAACATTAAAAAACCCCAAGTAATTATGAAAATTCATTTGAAAGACTATGTTACGGTTCATCAGAAGATTTTATGCAACTTCTATAGTGTGTGTTTTTACCTTTGGGATTCGCATCTTAAGAGCTGACTTCTACTTTGGACTTTGTGATGTGTGTTAGCTGTGTCAGCTCATGAGCATATTTTCATCTGTGCATCATGTTATAGTGGGACTTGGAAGGAATGTAAATCTTTTATTGGCCTAAATCTGAGTCTAATCCTCTGCATGGCTTTGGTAGAAAATCGATTTCCTCTGCTGTGTCAAGATTTTTCAGGTCAGTGCTCTTTGGAAGTTTCCCAATTCTCTTAGATTAAAATAGATTTTGTTTCTCTGCTGCATACTGGTATTCTTTAGTAGGACACTGGGGTCTAGAAAGTGAGAAAACAGAAACAGAACCTGATAAAATATCCATGAGTTCTGTTTCAGCTAACTTCTTGATATGCTGTACCTTTGAGGAGCCAAGGAGTTTATGTGCTTTCAAAAACCTCATCTGAAGAGCATTTAAAAGATGGCATCTGTAGGTGAGCCTGTGTGCTTGATTTTAATGAGTTTCACTTGGTGACCTGTTCGCTAAAAGTGAATGGAAAAGAGAAGAGCTACTCATGCCCCACTCAGTCCGTTTCATGAGTATGGGCCATTGGAGCTGGAAGTAGGGTGACCGGCCTGGACTTTCTCAGTTTTAGCACTGGAAGTCCCACATCCTGGGAACCCCCTCAGCCTGAGGCACACCAGGATGGTTGTCATCCTGGCAGTGAAAGCATGGAGATGGATGGTTTGGCACTGGCGAGTACTCTTAGAGATATTTTAAGGAGGGATTTATTATAGACATGTAGCATCTTGCTGCCCAGTGATACTAGTGGGTAAGTGATTTTACTTTGATTTGATTGAAAAGCAATGAAATGAAGGGAGATGGAGGTTTTTCTACTTCCTCAGTCTGAGAGGAGGTGCTTAGGGGATGCTTTGATAAAAATTACCATTAATCTTTATCTTTCTTCTGGACAATGGAAGGACCTTTAACTCCACTCATCCCTTTTCTCATCATACGTGTGTGTGTGTGTACACACACACATACACACACAAAATGGATCACAAACTTAAGTATAAAGCATAAAAGTATAAATAAAAACCCATAGAAAGTGTTCAAGACGTAGGGCTAGACAAAGAGTTTTTAGACTTGACACCAAAGGTATGATCCATGAAAGGAAAAAAATGATGAATTAGATTTCATCAAAATTAACAATTTTTACTATGCGAAAGACTTTGTTAAGAGACAAGCTACAGAGTGGAGAAAATATTTGCATATCACATATCTGACAAAGGACTATCTATAATATATAAAGAACTCTCAAAACTCAAACAGTAAGAAACCAAACAGTCCAGTTAGAAAATGGGCAGAAGACATGAAGGGACATTTCACTGAAAAGGATAGATATACAGATGACAAACACATGAAAAGATGTTCAAGGGGCGCCTGGGTGGCGCAGTCGGTTAAGCGTCCGACTTCAGCCAGGTCACGATCTCACGGTCCGTGAGTTCGAGCCCTGCGTCAGGCTCTGGGCTGATGGCTCAGAGCCTGGAGCCTGTTTCCGATTCTGTGTCTCCCTCTCTCTCTGCCCCTCCCCCGTTCATGCTCTGTCTCTCTCTGTCCCAAAAATAAAAATAAACGTTGAAAAAAAAAAAAAGAAAAGAAAAGATGTTCAACATCATTAGCTGTTAAGGAAATGCAAATGAAAGCCACTATAAGCTATCACTGCATACCTAGCAAAATGGCTAAAATAAAAAATAGTGACATCACCAAATGCTGATGAGGCTGTTGAGAAACGAGATCATTCATAGCTTGCTGATGAGAATGTACAGTGATATAGCCCCTCTGGAAAACAGTTTGGCAGTTTCTTAAAAACACTCTACCAGATGACCCAGTAATTGCATTCGTGGGCATTTATCCCAGAGAAATGAAGATTTATGTTTACCCCAAAAGCTGTTCACAAATGTTTATAGCAGCTTTATTCTTAATAGCCCATAACTGGAAATGACACAGGTGTCCTTCAATGAGGAAATGGTTAAACATACTGCTACACCCATACTGTGGAATACTGAGCAATAAAAGAGAATGAACTGTGCATGCAACAACTTGGATGTCTAGAGAATTAGGCTGAGTGAAAAAAAGCCAATTCCAAATGGCTACATACTATGCGATTCTATTTATTTTTTATTTTTATCTTTTAAGTTTATTTATTTAGAGAGACTGCGAGCAGGGAAGGGGCAGAGAGAGAGAGGATCCCAAGCAGGCTCCATGCTGTCAGCACAGAGACTGATACGGGGCTCGAACCCGCGAACCGGGAGATCATCACCTGAGCTGGAGTCAGATGCTTAACGGACTGAGCCACCCAGGCACCCCTCTCTGTATCATTTCTTACAACTGCGTGTGAATCTACAATTATCTCAAAATAGTTTAATTTTTAAAAAAGCATTGAAGAAAAAAATACAGTAGGATCTACAAAGATCAGAGTCAGAAGAATCAGAAATAATAAATAATGTAGCACTTTTGTATTTGGTGGTGTTCTACAGTTCTGACCCAATTTTGTTCTGAAATAGGTCCATGTGAGTCCCTGTATGTAGGTGTATGATTGACTTTTCTCCTCAAGTGCTTCTAATTTAGGAATCTATTTTCTGTATGCCCTTTGTGTGCCTTTTGTCTCTGGTTTTCTTTTAGACACATACTAGTTTCTCCATTTCAGTTTCAAGGTCATTTCCAAGCACCGTTAACTTTTATGATCTCATTTTTGCAGTGTGTTCTTACCTAAGGGCCAGAATATCTGGACACTAGATTAGTTTTTCCTGAATGATTTTTTTTTGCTCTTTCTCTATGTGATGGAGAGTTCTGTTTGTCCACTGATAGTCATTCCCTTCTTCTCTTCTGCAGTAGAAACTCCAGTTTTGAGCTGGGCACATGACTGTTCAGAGTAAAGGTTGCGTTTGCTCAGATTTCAGTAGCTAGGTGCGGCAGTGTGACCAAGTATGAACCATCTATTTTGATTGAGCCATAAATTAAATGGAACTGTTAGTTTGCTTTAACAAGCACTTGTTAATAAAATCAAATACTTTATACAAAAGCTATATGTTATGGGTTGATTTGTGTCCCTGCAAAAAGATAGGTTGAGGTCCTAACCCCCCGTACCTTGGAATGTGGCCTTATTTGGAAATAGGTCTTTGCAGATGCAGTCAAGTTAAGACGAAATCATACTGGAACAGGGTGGGCTCCTAAGCCACACAAGGAGAACGCCATGGGAAGATGAAGACTGGAGTGATGCATTTACAGGCCAAGGAACTCTTGGGGCTACCAGGTGTTAGGAGAGAGGCACGGAACGGATCTTCCCTTAGAGCTCTCCGAAGGAAGTAACCTTGTCGATACCTTAATTTTGGACTTCTGGCCCCCAGAACTGTGAGATGATGACTTTTTGTTGTTTTAAGCTATGTAGCTTGTGGTACTGTGTCACGGCAGCCCTAGGGAAACCAGTACACTGTGTTTCAAAACTTCTTAGAGTATTTAAAAAAATGGGTTGGGCATGCAGAGGCTTCTTAATCTGAGTCCTG
The DNA here is from genome assembly GCF_007474595.2 of Lynx canadensis. Classification (NCBI taxonomy): domain Eukaryota; kingdom Metazoa; phylum Chordata; class Mammalia; order Carnivora; family Felidae; genus Lynx; species Lynx canadensis. Next base: position 12,971,322 of record NC_044321.2, read on the forward strand.
AGACATTTGGACTGATGCTTTCATTTTCCTGGAAAATCTCACTGTACCAAACATAGGCAGTCTTCATTGCTCCAGGCCCTTCCAACTTCCTTACGTTTTTATTGCTAATTTGATGTGCTTGAATGCCAGCCAAAGAATAAGGTAAATGGTAGATGCAAGGACTGGGTGGTTTCCATGGAGACTTCTCATAGGAGCCTTTCCTGTCTCAGTTCAACAGTTGTCAGGGAGACATCGAGTTTCCATTTGTGGGGTCTGCCAATTTAAGTGGCTCTTGCCAACTTAAGAGGATATGGTTAAACCTCTTCAAAATCCTAATAAATTCAGAGCAGAGCTTTTTTAGATTCTCTTGAAGTTACAGTAAGTTTTTCTGTAATATAGGGGTATTTTAACTCATCTGCTTGAAGTGATCAAACTACCCATTTGTTCATACGCAGAAAATGCTAATTTTGAGCTTTGGGGGAGGAAAGCCAGGTTCGTAGAAGGAAAGGTCCAAAGCCAGAGAGCTGGTGTCTGATGCCACAGGACTTCAGTTCATGATCTTAAGCATGCCCTACAGTATGAGAGACCCAAGAGGACTGCCCTCTACACAACTGTTTACAGGCTGTGGAGTTGGCAGACTCAGCACTATGTGTTTATTGCTTCTAGTTAGCTATTGTTGGTTCAGTGGCTGGCATTGGTGGTGGGTTGATGGAAATGGTAGTGAGAGCACAGATTCTGGATATAAGCAGTTGTAATAAATGGAAACCCCTAGAGTTATCACTGTTGTGACAGCTTCCCCATTGTGCTGTTTATCAGTCAGGTATGGTAGATTGTAAAGTCCCCCAGGACTGTGCATTTTTTTAAAAATCAAGATGTGGAGTCTGTGTCTCCATCCTTAGAGTCTTGGTTGGCCTTGTGACTTGCTTTAACCATAGAATGCAGAAGGGACCTTGTGCAAATTTGGAGCCTTGCTCTGAAGAAGCATTTCACCTTCAGTTCTTGCTGCTTGGGAGTTCTTTCTGCCACCTTGTGGAAGAGCCCAGGCATACCTGCTGGAGGATGAGAGGCTCTGGGGAGGAGAGCGGAGGCACCCACTCAACCTGATAGCTGACTGTGGAAGCCTGAGTGAGCCCCACCTGACATCAGCAGAGTCTGGTCCACATCAATATAATTGCCTAGCTGAGCTCAGCCCAAATTGTTGGCCCCCAAATTATGAACTTAGAAATAAATGTTTTAAGGACTAAAATTTTGGGGTGGTTTGTTATGCAGATATAGATAATAGATAGAGCTGAGTTCGGGTGCTCTGGGCCAATCAAGGCTCACCTTTGATCTGTTCTCTATGACACCCAGGACTCGTAGTAACATACTCGTGTTAGTAACAGAAATTACCTGTGGGTAACTTACACATTAAAGGGTTTATTAGGTAGCTTAGTATTTTCCTAAGAAAAGATGGGGGAAAGGCTTGAAAAGCGCACAGGGGGCAGCACTGGCAGAACTACAGCCGCATCATGCCACAGATTTGGTCTGGTGAAGATGCTGGAACTGTAGCTACTGAGTATTGGATGCCTCCAGGTACACTTCACATTGCCTGGACTGGACCCGAGGTGTGGAGCTTGCCACCTCTGTCGCCCCTGGAAACTGGCGTTGCTGCTGTTTTCAGAAAACAAGTGATCTACTCTTTCTGCCCCTCTGCATACTCGTTACTGATTCAAATGCCCTGTGGTGTGTCTAGCCAAGCTTAGGTCTTGTGCCCATTCCCTGATTGAGAAGAAATCAGGAAAGTGAGTATCTGACATTTTTAACTTATTTAGCTGAAGGCAGGTAGAAAATTTTATAAACGTTGGCAAGGTGTTGTGATGTTGGGCAGCGGAAAGAAAAATGGCAAAATGTGCATTGGTTTCTATTCTGTCCTCTGGTTAACTCAATTATAGCCCAGTTATGATGAAATCAGCTTTGTGATCTGTTCCTTTGTGGAAAACAGGTTTTGTGGAAAACAATAATCTGAGCCTTTACCCTTTACACCTGGTCCCTTTCTCACAGATGTGTGCCCATGGCCATTTGGAAGGCCACAAGATAAGTGGGCCCTAATTTGCATGTATCTCTGGTTGTCAAGGTACAGTGTGTGTCTTTCAGTTGGTAGGCCCAGAGAGACTGCATTGACTGCCACAGAGTGCCACCTAACAGGATGAATGAATGAACGGTATCTTAGTGGTATCTTAGTGAACATAAAGGGGTTGCCTGTTTGTGCAGTGAATTCAATTATGTGACATTTGTAATATGAGTTGTTGGGCAGCAAGATCTTTCAATTTGGGTTATTTCTCATTTTTCAGAATTTCTCTAATAACCATTGTGAATCTTGAAGTGCCTATCTGCAAAACCATTTATGTAGGATTAGTTTAAGTATTAAAAATAATACGTAGAAAAATGTCATGCTTGGAGACTATGTAGTAGGTGCTTGAGAAATGTGGATCCTTTTTTTCAAACTTCTTGTATACACACACCCCAATCAGATCATATCTTAGCTCAGGCTGCTGTAACAAAATACCATAAACTGAGTGGCTTATAAATGACAGAAATTTATTTCTGGCAGTTTTAAAGGCTGGAAGTCCAATATCAGGGTGCCAGCATGGTCAGGTTCTGGTGAAGGCCCTCTTCTGGGTTGCAGTCAGCTGGCTTCTTACTGTGTCCTCACATGGCAGAGAGTGAAGCAAGCTGTCTTGTGATTCTATAAGGGTACAAATCCCATTCGTGGGGTCTCCACCCTCATGATTTCATCTAATCCTAATAACCCCCCAAAGGCCCTATCTCCTAATACCATCCCTTTGATGGGTAGGGTTTCACCTTGGGAGGGGGCACAAACTTTCAGTCCATAACAGAGTATAAACCTTTTGAGTGTAGGGACTGTTCTGTGTCAGATATGTCTAAGTTGTCAGATCTCTAGGCATGGCTTGTGAGAGTGAACTGTTCTTGGGGTAGATTGTCTTGGAAGAAATCAGGACCTAGACCTCAGCTCATCTGTTGTGCTGGGGGTGCCAGTTTAGGGGGGATGGTGGTTTGTATAAGATCAGGCAATGCAAAGTCTATTCGGGCTGATGGAACAGTGTCTACAGGTGATTCAAGGTACAAGATAGGAGATACACCTGGGTCCTAGGGATGTCCCTCCTGGGGGGCACAGCTCAGTGACCAAAGACCTAAAATCAGGGAAAGTTTGGGGATTTGGGTATCAGGGAACTGTCAGGGGGTACCTGAGCGTAAGGTGCAGGACAAGGACAGACAGTTGAGAGCAAGGCCAGCCCTTAAATGATGGGTGTTTGCTAAGCTAGAGGGGAAAGAGGATGGATGTTTATTGCTGGGGCAAAAAAAGGGATTTGGTCATGGAAAGAGGTTAGTCTCGTCAATATAATGTGTCCATTAGGTCACGGTAGGACCAGTAGCAGAGTGGATTTGGGGCTGGGTTCTGACTCGTTGGGCCGAAGAATCCACTTGCATTTGCTGTGATGAAGCTGTGGGACTTAGTGTGCTGGTTGTCATGAGGCCTTGCTCTGGGGAGAACGGTCATGAACAGGGAGGACGCCAGCCTCAGTTTCAGTGCCCTGTAGTATAGGCTGATTTGAGAGGGGCCGGCTTTCTCACAGGGAGGCTGCCAGAATGTCAGGGAGGGGAGAGGAGCATTTGTTGTGCTGTTGGATAGGGTCTTTACTAGGAGTTTGACAAAGAAACCCAACTAATGAAGTCAGATTGATTACCCCATCAAAAAGTGCTATTTCTTTCTTATTTTCTTTTTTTTTAAGTAGGCTCTATGCCCAGCATGGAGCCCAACGTGGGGCTTGTACTCATGATCCTGAGATTAAGACCTGAGCTGAGATCAAGAGTCAGATGCTTAACTGACTGAGGCACCCAGGTGCCCCCAGAAAGTGCTATTTCTGGTATGAGTTTAACTCTGTGCTGGAGGGTTCCGACCTGTCTGGGTTTAGGTTGGAGAGCAAGAACTCTAATGTGATCTGAGACTGAACTTCCATTCGTTCATTCCCTCCCAAAGCATTTCAAGGATTTGTGTATAATACACGGATGCTCCACTTACATGAGGTGTCCTGGCTTGCTCTGTTTCTCTCATTAAGGCACTAGTTTCTTTGGAAAGGAAATGTGTGTATGAGTGAGTATATGTGTGCCTGTGCATGCATGAGTGGTATAAAATAAAAGATCTATCGAATGAACTAAAATGAACAAACTTACAAAAATACCAGCTAACCCCAACCTGTAATTTTATGTTTGAAAAGCACTAAAAATGTCAATAAACAAATTGAAAAGCGAATCCTTTGGCTGCTGAGGTAAGTCAGAATTGCCAGAACCAGTAAAAGCTTTATATAATCTTGGCGTTGCATGTGTGTTCACCTGAGATTTTGCTGCCCGTAGCTGTACAAAATTCTGTGATATGCAGAGCCTAGAAACTGGGGCCAGAATCCTAAAATGAATTTTCTTTTCTTTTTTTAAATTTTTTTTTTTCCAACGTTTATTTATTTTTGGGACAGAGAGAGACAGAGCATGAACGGGGGAGGGGCAGAGAGAGGGAGACACAGAATCGGAAACAGGCTCCAGGCTCTGAGCCATCAGCCCAGAGCCTGACGCGGGGCTCGAACTCCCGGACCGCGAGATCGTGACCTGGCTGAAGTCGGACGCTTAACCGACTGCGCCACCCAGGCGCCCCTGAATTTTCTTTTCTAATGTGAGCCACTTTTTCGTTTTAGTTTGGTTCTAATGTCAAGAGCACGCGTGCACGCGTGTTTCCTTCATTTCATTGATTCCTGGCATTTAAGTCAATGCCTGGCACACAGTCAGCCCTCAGTAAGTGTTCTTACTGTCGATTCTATCGTTCTTTTTCCCTATACTTTTCTCCTACATCCTAGTGACTGTCTTCTTGGGGTTGACAGGATGCTTCCTTTGTACCTGGGTGGTTCACTCTCCTGGTGCTCCTCCCTTCTGCTTCCCTTGAAGTGTTAGATCCCATTTTGTCCCCGGGCAGGTGTCAACCCTGAGGAATTCCTGACCCTGAGATATGTGCCTGCACATGTGCAGCCAGTTGGACAGCTTGAAAAGCTGTGGCACTGGCTTGCCAAAGAAGGCCTTGTTTACAAAAGTCATGATAAATCATTGTCATCAAATGTCATCACTACCTATAATCTTTGCTCATTCCAAAAGACAGTCTCAGTGCCTGATAAAATCTGTTGAATCACTTTGTTCAACTGATAAATGCCAATCCATTGTGCAAAAGCCAAAGCAGGTAGCTTGAGTGTAGAATTTCTTTAGTTCTTGTCTTTACGAACCATTTTAGTTTCATGTGTGACTCAACATAGTTTTTCGTTTTAATTCAAAAGTGATCCCTTTTCTGCAAAAACAAACAAGAAACTGAGTAAATGCAAAGTTCTGGGAGGATATGTTGTATCTATTTCTCTTTGGCTTTGTTTGCTTGGAATCAGGTGATTACACAATGATTTACCTGAACTCGCCTGAGGTGCTTGCTATCTTGGGATCAGGTGATATATGTGGTCCTTTAAATCTGAAAAAAAAATCTGAATAGGTTGATGTATTCATATAAGGCACAAGTCAGTGGTACAAAACAACATTTGTAGGGGATCTCTCAGTGCAGTGAAGAGTTAAAACTCAGTAGATGTATTTAATTTATTCCATAAGCCTTCTTAGTGGGAAATCAATGGGATGGATGCTGTGGGGAATGCAAGGATGATTTTAAACATTCTGGACTTACCCTTAAGAGACTTGGGCATTGTAGGGGGGATGTAGCAGGTATACTGAGAACTGTAATACAAAGTACAAGTGGTAAACACCAGGGGGGAAGGTTCTAACTATAGTTTTAGCTTTTACCCATAGAGTTCCTTTTTAAAAAAATTTTTTTAAATGTTTATTTATTTTTGAGAGAGACAGAGCCCGAGTAGCTAAGGGGCAGAGAGAGATGGAGACAGAATCTGAAGCAGGCTCCAGGCCCGACGTGGGCCTTGAACTCATGAACCGCGAGATCATGACCTGAGCCGAAGTCAGGCGCTTAACCGACTAAGCCACCCAGGCACCCCTAGAGTTCCTTTTTATAGAATTTTTGCGTCTAGAAAAAGCCTTGTGTCCTATGTAGTCAACTGCTTCATTCCAGTAGATGAGACTTGAGACCATGGGAGGTCAGGTGCCTTCCCCTGCGTCACCCTGTTAGAGCTCCCTTTGGCAAAGATAACTCGTTTCTGTAAAGCAAGCCGCTGCATTGTTCTATATTGGCAACTTAGAGGAGAGAGTACTGTTTTTGGGTGTTAAATCTGGGCTCAGTGAGTGAGGACCATTGCTGCTTTGTCTGGCTGGGTACTTTGGTTTGGAATTACATTTAGAGCAGGTGGGAGGGGAATGGTTTTGGGGTATGTCTATAATCTGCTGACATAGGGTTAGGCTTTGTCTCTTACTCCTCACGACTTTTCTAAATTCATTTTAAGTGGATAATGTACATGATTCAAAATTCAAAAAGTATAATAGGAAATACAGCAAACTCTTCCCTGTCTCTGTGCCTTGGCCAACCCATTCTCTTCCCTTCCCTTGAGGGCAGCTGGCAGCCAAGTTTGTTAGCTTCAACTTCCAGAGGTAGTGTATAAATATGTAAGTAAATGCATCCACAGTCAACCCCTTAAAAAATAATCTACTATACCCACTATTGTGCACCTTGCTTTTTTTGTTTCAACAGTTTAACCTGATGATCTTTCCATGTCAGTATATAAGGAGCTTCCTCATTCTTTTTTTAGTTCGTGTTTTGTGTGTGTGTGGTGGGGGGAGGGGTGGGGGTGGCAGACAGCTGAATCCACTCTAGATAGTTAAGCCAAAGAGGGATTAGGATTTTAGGTAATTTAGAATTGTTTGGAGGGCTGGAGGAACAGGCCAGCATCTGACTTTCCAGAAACAGCCCCAAGACACGCATCTCACTAGTATTAAGTGGAAGCTGCCCGGGCTCCTGCCTGCGAAGCAGCAGAGAGCAGGGACTTGAGTCCACTGCAAGTGCTTCCATTGTTGTCCTGAGCCAGGAACCAGCTTTGCCTTTACCGCACCTCCCCACCTGCAGGGCGGGTGCTCTGAGCAGCCTCTCTTCCCTTACATCTCTCACTTCTAAAGTGTAGTCATGTGTGCATATGTCTGATCAGTGGAGACTTGGTCACATGTTTGCAATCCTCAGCTTTCAAGTTGGGAGGTGAGACTTGTAATAGGAGAAATTTCTCCAAATAGAGAAAAGTTTTCAAAGGATGATGGGTAATCACAGATATGACAGATATCTATTAGAGTTGCCTAGAATTCTATTGTGTGGTTGAACCATAGTTGGTTAATATTTTATTTTTAATTTTTTAAAATGTTTTATTAATTTTTTGAGAGTGAGAGACAGAGTGTGAATGGGGGAGGGGCAGAGTGAGAGGGAGACACAGAATTCGAAGCAGGCTCCAGGCTCTGAGCTGTCAGCACAGAGCCTGATGTGGGGCTCGAACCCACAAACTGTGAGATCATGACCCGAGCTGAAGTTGGACGCTTAGCCGACGAGCCACCCTGGTGTCCCTGATTAATATTTTAGATGAGGGACCTCTAGGTGTGTGTTTTCCAATCTGTATCTTAGACAATATGTATTGAATGACCTTGTACATAAGTCATTTTGCTTGTGTAAAATGGAATATAAATTCAGAAGTAGAATTCCTAGGTGAAAAAGTTGATTATAATTCTTATGCATGTTGCCAAATGGTCTCTGGATGTTATACGAGCCTGTGTTTCCACAAGCAATGTACAAGTTCCTGATTTTTTTGCCCAGAGTCTTTTCCCTGTGCAGATTTCATCTGAGAGTGGCAGGTTGGGTCTTCCCCACTACTGGGGTGAATTTGGGGCCTTGGGCCAAGAATGCTGGCACACCAGGCCTGGGCCATCACCTCTGCCAGTATAGCCTGTTTTTAGCATCTGGGCTGGATTCAGTGTACAGTTTATTATAGATTCTCTAGCCCTAAATCAAATGACATCTTGGGGAATCTGAACAATGATGTAGCTTCCAAAATTGATTTGCAACTTGGGAGGAGCTTCCATGTTAGAGGACTTGGATCATTATGTGTTCACAAATGCAGAAGGACAGTTTTTTAAATGTTTCTTTATTTTTTAGAGAGAGAGTGTGAATGGGGGAGGGGCAGAGAGAGAATCCCAAGCAGGCCCTGTACTGTCAGTGTGGACCCTGGCATGGAGCTTCAACCCACAGACCATGAGATCATGATCTGAGCTGAAGCCGGATGCTCAACCAACCGAGCCACCCAGGTGTCCCTGCATAAAGGACATTTTTAAAGAATGGTTATTAAGATTTATAATACCTTTACCCTTTAAAAATAAAAAGCAAAGAAATGAAATAATCCAGACAGAGAGAGACAAATACTACATGGTATCACTTAAATGTGGAAGCTGGAGTGGGGGGGCGGTGGGGGATGTTGAACTCCTAGAAACAGAATAGAATGGTGGTTGTCAGGGCCTGGGGCAGGTAAGGGGGAGAGGGTGGTAAAATGGTAAACATTTTCAGTTATAAGATGAATGAGGTCTGAGGATCTGATGTAAAACATGGTGACGATAGTTCATAATGCTGTATGGTATAATGGAAATTTGCTGAGAGAGTAGAACATAAGTGTTCTCACGCATAAAAGTAAACACGTGATGAGTGTGTTAATGATCTCTGGGGGAATCTTTGCACAGTGTGTATGTATATTGAAGAATCACATTGTACACTTTAAATATATGACTCTTTTGTTGGTTTTACCTCAAAGCTGAAAAAAAGGGCAGACTCTTAACTTTGGGGTGTTAGTTATTGCATAGGTTTTGTTATAACTGAAAGCTGGTGTCCAGGTGCTCCAGTCAGTTGCTGTGGAAGTATTTAGTGATGTAGGAAGCCCTTATTTAAAAGCTCCTGAAAATTTTAAACAAATGTATATAAATGGGTAGAAAATGGGGTGTAATACATGTGTGTTCTTTTGTAATGGAAGTGTTCAATCTTTAAACTGGCATTTACTTAGTGTAGCTGGTTATTTAAAGAAAATGCCCTTTTTCTGCATGGCTATTGAGGGTTTCTGCAAGGATATAAAGTATGGCTCAGGGAGGCAGTGTGTTGATATGCAGGGGTTGGTAACCCTACTGTAAAGGGCCTAGTAGGAAATATTTTAGGCTTTGTAGGCCAAGGGACAAAATTGAGGACATTATTTAGGTACTTATTTATATAACAAGAGACAAAACAAACTTCCACAAACTTTTTATTGACAAAATTAAAAATACAATAACCCACCACAAAATTTCTTTGGTAATACAGGTCTCCTAGTAAGAGGCATGGGATTCTTGTTTTGGGGATAACCTTTTACCTGATGAGATTCAAAGTTAGTGTTTCCTTTTTTTTTTTTTAATGTTTGTTTATTTTTGAGAGAGAGCAAGCAGGGGAGGGGCAGAGAGGGAGGCAGAGTATCCGAAGCGGGCTCTGCGCCGACAGCAGAAAGCCTGATGCAGGGCTTGAACTCAAACTGTGAGATCATGGCCTGAGCTGAACATCCAACTGAGCAACCCAGGCACCCCCAAAGTTAGTGTTTTCTGATCATCAAATTGATTGCAAATGTTCATCTGTAAAAACCATTCTCAGCTCATGAGCCATACAAAACCAGGCAATGGTCCAGATTTGGCTTGTGCACATTAGTTTTCCAACCCCTGATGTAATGGGAAGACCATGAGCTTTGGATGCATGTATGTGTAGGTTTGAGTATTGGCTCTGAACTTGTGACCTTGAACATCTCACTTAAGTTGTGGTGTTTATTTGTGCATAAACTGGAGGTAATGACACAAACCACATGGACTACATATCCTCCCCATGTTGTGTTGGGATTTTGAATTAGGATTCCAGTTCTGTAGACGTTGATGTAAGTTAGCTAGACTTACTTAGACTTAGTATTTAATGGATTCAGAAGCGTTTGTCAAGGGATAGAATATTCACTTATTCTGAAAGTATTATGTGAAAGCATGTTTTTGCAATGGAGAGATCTGGTTGTCACCACCTTAACCAAATGGCCAAGCTTGGCCATCATTGGTGGGATGTTCTGACATGACGTGCTCCTCACTGATGTGTACCTCTTACTGTATCACAGTATCACCTATGTGGTGGTCTTGCCAGGAATGTTTGATGTGAATATTATCACAAGGAAACAGACAAATATACAATGTGGAACGTTCTGCAGGAACATTGTGAACTCTTGAAAGGATTCAGTATCATGAGTAACCAAGGGGGATTGTGCTAGATTAGGGAAAGATTAAGGAGAGATAATATAAAAACGTGATGCAAGAACAGTAAGTCTTGGCTATAAAAGAGAAAGTTCAGTTCTATAGGCCATTTATAGGACAGCTGAGGGAATGTGAGTACGGTCCACATGCTGTGGGATAATGTTGATTTCCTGAGGTATGGTGATGATGGTGGGATGGTGTAGGAGAATATCTCTGTTTTGGGGAGGTGAATAATAAAGTAGGGGTGGGGGAGGGAGGGAATGAGAGAGAGAGAGAAAAGAATAAGTTATTTTTGTTCAGTGCTGCTTGCTTCCTAGCATGGCACTGAGCACAGTGCTTTTAATGGGGAGATGCCCAGGACATTTTAAACTATTAGCTACTTTCAGGTATTAGTGCGCTCTTCTGTCTGAAATTATGCCTAAGCACTGAATGTCCTCTCTTTAACAGTGTGGTAGTTTGCCTTAGCATGTACTATGGTACCGATGTTGAGTAATTAAATATGGGGGTTCATATTTTCTTGGGCAGCTCACCCAGGTCCCTCTGCACTGAAAGTCCCTCTTGATTTTTCCAATGTGTAAATGGACAGGAAAGGAAAACTCAGGATAATTGACCTGCCTCTTCAGCTGGAACAACTTGAAAGCATGTCCTTCAAATAGTCCTCTATATTTCTTTAAAAATGTTTATTTTTTTATTTTGAGAGAGGGAGGGAGAGAGAGAGAAAGCACACGCATGCAAACGGGGAAGGATCCGAGACAGAGGGAGAGAGAATCCCAAACAGGCTCCCCACTGTCAGCACAGAGCCCGATGAGGGCTCGATCGCATGAGCCATGAGATCATGACCTGAGCTGAAATTAAGAGTGGAGGCCTAACCAACTGAGCCACCCAGGCACCCCTAGTTGTCAGTATTTCTGTTTTTGAGGGTGACATGGGGGCTGACATCCCCTGGGCACATGCTGAGTAGCAGGAGGCTTGGAGGAAGAAGCCTGCAGTGTGGTTCAATGGAGCACCTAGTGGCTGGAACATTACTGACATGTTCTGGGCTCTGAGGGCCAGGATAAAGCCTGGTGGAGGCCTTTCCTTGTGCTTTAATCCTAACCAGTCCTTCCTACCTGAGCACAGACAAGTTAATATCCTCTTATATTCCTGCAGGAACTCTTATGGCTATATGGTGTGAGATGACTAAAGCCAATTTAGCAGCCACTTGTAAAAGTAATTATGAGATGAGAAAAAGAAGAGCAATTCTGCTACTATAGGCTGTGAAAATGAATGAATTTAGCAAACATTCATTGAGCAAGTGAGAAATAGCAAGCATTGTAAAGTATGAGTCTGGGGGTACAAATGATAAAGATACACTGTTGCCTTGTGTTGGGCAGTTGGGAGGCAGGGGAAGGAATTGGGGTACAGTGGACACAGTGACCAAAATACAGATTTTGGTATATTGCAAGACTAGTGATGTGGTAGAAGCTAGTGAAAAGGGTTATGGGAATGCAGAAAACATGCCATATGGAATTAAGGTTGCAAACATACGGTTGGTCCTGAGGTGCTCTGAAGAATGAGCCTTGTGGGTAATGAAGTGGGGGAGACCTCCAGCGTCCAGGCAGGGGGCACAGCAGGTGCCCAGAGGCCTGAATGGCTCTTATGTGTTGAGAGACTGGTTGGTGTCTGGAGTGGCTGAAGCTTTAGATGCAGGGTGGGGAGGAGAAAGACATGGGGTTGTTGGAAAGGTAGTTTGGGTCAGATGGGAAGGCCTCAAAAGCCATGCTCAGCAGTATGGTTTTACAGGAAAAGAAGCGGGGAACCCTGGAAGTCCCTTTGAGAAGGGGGGTGATCTTGTTTTGATAAGATGATAGAGGGAGTGTGGAGGATGGTGTGTGAAATTGCACTAGTCTAGGGGAAGGACTTGAAGCAGTTGATGTGTGAGCAAAGAATTTGAACTTGGCAGCTACAGCAGAGAAAGAATAGAAAATAAGGGTCCACTGGTACTTTTGCAGAATTCTTTCAACCCCTCCCAACAAGGCTTTTTACAATTCTAAATCTTTCTAAGGTTTTTAAGTCTTTAAAAATACTTGAAAGAGAGAAGCTTATTCCAACCTTTGAACAGTTCTGAAAATTTATTACATTTCAACTAGGAAAGAAAGTATTATTTCAGGCAAACTGGAACATGTGTGGACTGATTACTCAGCACAGTCACTTAATCTTTCAGAATTAGGTAGGAGGTAAGCTATTTTAGTGGCCTTCAATCTTCTTCCAGAACTTTGTCCAGGTTCCTCCCAAATGGTGTATTTCTCTGATTCGTATCCAGCACCCCCACAGTTTAGTGTACATCTGTAAGCTGTAAGGAAGTTGATTTCATCCGTTCCTTCCCCCCCTCCCCCCCCCATCTTTGGCCTTCCACCTGAGAAAACAAATACTAGTCCATAGGTTCTTGTTCTGTGTCACAAACTTGCACAACGTGTAAACTGAGATGGATCCAGCTGAGAGTGTTACGGATTTGGAGTTTAGACTTGAAAAGAAGAGTGGAATCTTTGTATTTTTTCTTTATTTTGAGAAGTGCTTGGCAACTTGGACTGTTTGGAGGAGCAATTATATAAAATATCTCCTGCTAATTGAGTATCAGGGATAAAGCACCGCCTTATTTCCTTCAGTTTGTGTTAAAATGTTTCTACCCACAATTTAGAGCTTTCACGGAGAATTTAATTTAGACTGAGAACATCTTGAACCTTGACAAACAAAACTTACAAAATTAACCTCCTTTTTGAATTGAGAGGTCTCAGGCTTACAAGGGTCTATACATAAGTTTCAAAGGCTTATAATTACTTTATCTTCTTGTGGCTTGAATATTTTAGAAAGTTCTTGACATGAGGGTTGGTGTACAAAGAGCAAGAAAAGTGACCTCGATGGGCTTACCTCACTTATGTCTGTATATTCCACGTTTGTTACAAAGCAGTGATTATAATGGTACATGAGACCAAAGGACACTTTCCAAGGCAAATAAAGCAGTTGACTAATGTCAGATTTTGGGTGTTGGTCTCAAAGGACCATATGGAGGTTTACCAGCAGTTTTATTTACCTTTAGTTAAGAGCTTTTCAATTCTGTGTATTAGTTATGGCAAAGGAATAACTGAAGGTTAACTTGATAATAAATTAATGCTGACAGAAATAGTAGTTGTTAAATTGTTCACCTGTCAGGAATTATAATTTCTTAGGGATTATACTGCAAGGTAGTTATATTGATGCTGGAACCTACATTGATGATGTTGGTGTTTTTTCCCATGTGTAGACAAGCCTGTACCTGAAGATGTGTAATTTATTTATTCACAGTAAGAGATGTACAACTCAGTTACTTTTTATTTGTGACGTTTGGTTCATTCACTTGATTGAGAAATTTTTGACCGAACTTGGATGCCTATCCTTGTGCTAGGAGCTGAATGGAAGTTACCCCTTGCCTTTGGAGAGAAGACATTTTAATGGGAGGCAGAGAGAAACAGATAATTATAATATGATAAGTGCTGAAATGGACATGAAAAAGCTTGAATGTGGAGGATTTCAAACATACACATTAAGTACCGAGTAGGAGAATGAACCCCCATGAACCCATCACCCAACTTCAACAGCTGTCAACTTTGGGGCTTTCTTGTTACACCCATATGCTCTACTTACTCCAATCCCCCCTTTTATTTGGAAGCAAATCCAAGACAGTATATCATGTGATGGGCATTTATAGATGAAGAGTCAGAATACGCAGAGAAAATAAACTATACCTGGGGATTTGGGAAGGAGCTACAGAGAAGTGGCATTTAAGAATGGAGGCAGTGCAGTGGCTGGATGGCTCAGCCAGATAAGTGCTCTTTTTTTTTTTTTTAATTTTTTTAATGTTATTTTTGAGAGAGAGGGAGGCAGGGAGGGCTAGAGCAAGTGAGCTGGGAAGGAGCAGAGAGAGAGGGAGACACAGAATCCTACTCTGAGCTCTCAGCACAGAGCCCAATGCGGGGCGGGGCTCACACTCACAGAGCGTGAGATCATGACCTGAGCCAAAGTCAGATGCTTAACCGACTGAGCCACCCAGGTGCCCAAGGGCTGACTCTTGATTTTGGCTCAGGTCCCCATCTCACGGTTTGTGGGTTTGAACCCTGCATTGGACTCCCTGCGCACTCTCTCTCTTGCTCACGCTCTCACTCGCACGCGCGTGCTCTCTCTCTGAAAAATAAACATTAAAAAAAGTTCCTGTTTCATGTAAAAGGGATGGGACCCAACAGTTATTGAATATGGTTAAGCATTGTATTAGGTTCATTTAGTACACTATTTCATTTTTTTCTTCACAATAGTCCTATGAGGGAGGCAATATCTCTGTTTTACATATGAGGAAATTAGGTTTCAGGATTTTGCCCAAAGTCATAAAACTAATTAGTTTTCTGTGTTGGAAGCCAACTTTGGCTTTAAGGCTGTTTAGTTTACCACCTTCTGCACCGTGTGCATAGATACTGAGACGTAAAAGTACAAGATCTGTCAGTGACAGTGGGAGGAATGGAATGCAGCTACAGAGTGTGTGTGTGTGCGCGTGTGCATGCGCATCCATCCATCCATCCATTCGTTGTGTTCAGAGAGGAAACTAGAGATATGGCTCAGGGCCAGGTTGTGAAGGGACTTTAATGCCCCTGAGGAGATAGAATATTATCCTGACGAGGGTGGAATTCCAGGCTGATGGGTCCTACAGCATGAGAACAGTATTGTCAGCTGGCAGAAGGGGGAATATGCACACACTGTGGAAGACTCGGCAGAATTGGAAGATGAACTGAGGGGGGTATGGGTCAGAAAACTTATTTATTCCACTTCTATTTATTAAGCATAGACAATATGGCAGAGAATGAACTGACGAACAAGACACACATCTTCCTGTTTCATTGATGTTAGTAGAGAGTCACATGCACAGGGCTTGTTGTAATGTTGTGATTTACAGTAACAAATATATATTTGGTGTTCAACCCAGTTCCAGGCAGAGCTCCTAAAACCCTTGGAATTTCCTGTGATTGGAATAGTAAACGTGTCTTTTGATATGTTAATGAGGTGACTTTGGGGAAAGCCCTTAGGCAACCAAGATGGGGGTGGACGCCTAGGGAGCCAGCTTTGTGATTAGAGGTTTGGAACTTTTGATACCTGCCCCCAACAAACCTCCAGGTGGGGAGGGGGCTGGAGGTTGAATCCATCTGCAGTGGTCAGTGATTTAATCACCCATGCTTATATAATGAAGCCTTCATAAAAACTGGAAAAGGACAGGCTTCGGAGACTTTCTGGGTTGGTGAGCACAGGGGGATTTGGGGAAAGTGGAGTGCTCCAAGGGATCATAGGAACTCTGCACCCTCCGCATGCCTTGCCCTATTCATTTCTTCTGTTTGGCTGTTTCTGGGTTATATCCTTTTTATAATAAACTGTTAATCTACTGAGTAAAATGTTTCTTTGAGTTCGGTGAACTGCTTCAGCAAATTAACTGAATCTGAGGAGGGGGTCATGGGAATCTGATTAATAGCCAGTTGGTAACAACCTGGGCTTTTGACTCAGTGTCTGAAGTGGGTGGCGGGGGCGGGGGGGGGGGGGTGGGGAGCAAGGGGTAGTCTTATAGGACTGAGCCCTTAATCTGTGGAATCTGATGCTGACTCTGGGTAATCGTGTCAGAGTTGAGTTGAATTGTAGGACACCCAGGGGGTGTCTGGAGAATTCCTTGGTGCTGTGTGGGATACCTCCCCCTCCACATTTTGAAATTGGTATCTGAACCATAATACCTATGATCCCACAAAAAGGTGATAATAAACTTCCTAGTTCTCAGAAAAAATGCAAAGTAAAACTACAACGAGATACTACTACACTCCCATTAGAATGGTGAAAATGAAAAAGCCTAAAAAGACCACGTGTTGGCTAGGACGTGAAGCAGTGTGGCCATACCTGCTAATGCTGAACATAACACATATCTGGTAAGCCAGCAATTACCACTCTTAGAAACCTATAGAGAAATGTATTTCACAGCAATGTATTCCAGTCTACATGTCTTGACAAGATATGTGCAAGAATATTATAGCAGCACGATTCAGAATACACCCAAAGTGGAAGCCATCCAGATGTCCAGTGGCAGAAGGATCAATAATTTGTGATATAGCCACACAAGTGTTGAATAGCAACTAAAATGACTGAACCGTAATTTCACTCAACCACTTGGAAGACTGTCACAAACAACATTGAACAAAGAAGCCAGACACGAGGGTACATACTCTTTGACTGTTTAGTCTTGCCTTTTTCTGAACTTTATATAATCTGTGGATTTAGAAGTTAGGAAAATGGCATGTGTGTGGCAGTTGAAAGGAGCCGCAAAGGGGGCCTTCTACAAGGCTTGTGATGTTTTATTTCTTGATTCTGGGTGCTAGTTACATAGTTGTGTTCCATTTGTGAAAGCTGCTCTCCCCATACACTATACACTTAGGATTGGTATGCTTTTCTGTGTGTCTGTTATGCTTTTCTATATGAATATTATATTTCAGTAAAAAGCTAAATATACAAAGTAGTACAAAAAAGTTTAAGTTTCAAAGAGCAATATTTCTACAAACAAATTCTGATAATTAGTAATGATGTCTACTTGTTCACTTGAGGAAAACTCAACTTTTTCCTGAAAGTCACACTCAGGTTCTTCACCTCTCTCCGTATTAGTGCCTGCTCCTTTTGTTGCGAGAACACCAACTAATGGGATAAATTTAGAAAAAAGTTAAATCTGTCCCTGTATGGTTAAGTCTGTGAATTCTATTTAAAAAAAATCTGTCACGAGAGCCAGATGGGACACTGGGAAGGGTTAAGGCTGTGGCAGAGGAGAAGATAGCGTTGGTTAGGGACATGGGTTGGTGGTAGGGTCAACTGGATATGGTTACCACTGAATAGAAGTTTCTGAATTAGGATTTGGAATAGCTGACGTCAGCAACTGAGGTGAGGGCTGCCAGAAGATTAGTTAGCAGATGCCAGGATAAGTGGAGAGGGGCAAAGGAGCGCGGCTTATTTATGGTATGTCTGAGATGGCATTGGGTATCCGTGTTAGGGTTTTGGAAAGTGCGAGGGGTGTTAGGTTTGGAGAACGTGATTTGGTGATCGTTTGGATGGTAACTGAAGCGTGGAGAGAGAATGAGAGCACTCAAAGAGCTGTGATTCTCAAACTTGGCTGCACATTAGAATTACCTTGAGAGCTTTGCAAAAATACCCATGCCTGGGCCACACCAATGACCAGGTAAAGCAGAATCTTTGGGGGGCTAGGGCCTAGCTGTCTGTATTTTTCAAAAGCTCCTCAGGTTATTCTAATATGCAGCCGGACTGGGAACAAAATACGACAAGTAGATGCATAAATCAGACAGTTGTGATTGATTGGACACTATTGTCAGCACTGCCAATTTAGTTCTCATGAGGTAAGCACATTATTTCTCTTTACACTTACTACACTTATGGGGATATCGAGGCGTGAGAGTTAAGTAGTTTGCTTTAGGTTATGCAAACAGCTAATTAGGTCCCCGGGCCAGGATTCACAACCAACTCATTTACTCCAAGGGCTGTTCTCCTTACCATAACATCCTATTGCTTTAACATTTAAGAATGAGTGGGGGTGGGGTTGGGGGGGGGATTGAGACTTTTGGAATGGCAGCTGGAGAAGCACAGCAGACCCTCTCTCTAGTGGAACAACCTTTTAGCTGGTAACAAAAAAAATAAAAAAAAAATCATTTGAAGTCTTTGGAAATGGATCTGAGGACATACAGCAAATGGAGAAACATTGAAGAAAATTTGCTAAATCTTGGTAAGAACAGTGAATCTGCAGTATTTGAGCCACGACCCGCTTCCCACCTCTCCTCCGAAAGCTCTGTTCCTGGTGGGTCCAGCCAAGAAGATAGGATTCTGTTCCCCCAACCCCAGTTCCTTAGTCTAGGGCTAGGAGAGGTAGACCACCTGCTGTGAGAAATACTAGAAGTATCAGAAGGAGGGAAGACCAAGAGAGAGAAAGAAAAACACTAATCTGTACCTTCAAGAAGCCCAGCCCTGTCCTGCCCCCTGCTGTGGCTGCTAGGCTGTCTTGCTGTGACTCCAGGCTTGGGATGCCTGCAACCACAGTGCAAATGCCCGCAGTTGGGGCGGGGGCATGGGTGTAAGGCCAGTTAAATACCACAACGCCAGTGTTCTTCCTGAAATCCAGCAGCTTTTCTTGAATAAATGCTCCCTGGCTAACTGCAAGCCTTTGGTTAATTTCCAGAGTTCTGTCCATTTTCTTCGTCGGTTTTCTCACTGCTTTGATGGAAGAAAGAATTTTTGGAAGCCCTCATAACCCCCATTTTTTGCTGACATCCGAGTTGAATTTTCATAGGAATTTTCTTAAGATTAATTAGTGGCTGTTTATAGTTTGGAAATCTAAAAGCTCATCCATAAGGACTAACTAAAAAGAGAAACCACGGTGTATATTTATAGCAGAATATCATGTAGTTGTTAAAAGAAGGATGTGATTTTAACTGTGCTGATAGAAAAGATTTTCAAGGGATAATGCTAAATGAAAAACAAGTTGCTAATAGTATGTGGTATTCTGTTTGTATCAAGTATTGGATACACAAGAGGAAAACACGGGTGTGTGCTATATATACAAACATTTATATACATATGTACATATATATACATACGTATATACACGTATATATGTATACATACGTATATACACGTATATATGTATACATACGTATATACACGTATATATGTATACATACGTATATACACGTATATATGTATACATACGTATATACACGTATATATGTATACATACGTATATACACGTATATATGTATACATACGTATATACACGTATATATGTATACATACGTATATACACGTATATATGTATACATACGTATATACACGTATATATGTATACATACGTATATACACGTATATATGTATACATACGTATATACACGTATATATGTATACATACGTATATACACGTATATATGTATACATACGTATATACACGTATATATGTATACATACGTATATACACGTATATATGTATACATACGTATATACACGTATACGTACATGTATACATATATATATGTACATATGTATACATACATATACATATATGCATAGAACATTTCCAAAAGAGTATAATGGTTTCCTCTGGACCATAGGAAGTGGGGGGTGCTTTTTAGATCTTCACCCCACTTACTATTATTTGAGTTTTTGAGTATCTATTACTTTGAAATAACTTTAAAAAGTTACTGAATATTTGTTATCTTTAAACTACCAAATAGGGTATGTGTTAGTTTAAGGTCTGCAAATTAAAGATTGCAGGATCTTGAAGATATTTGTGCTCATAGCCCCCTCTCTTTTGTTTCTCTGAGCACTCTTGATTGTAATTTTAATGCTTAGGAAATCCTGTTGCCTGAAAACTTTAAGAATAATTAATTCACTTTTAGTTTTGATCAGCTGGGATAATCCACAAGTAGTGGTAATGACTAACGTGTTCTCTTTTCACCCCAGTGCTCTTCTAGACTTTGGACATTAGTACCTGCCCCTGGAAACAAGTCACTCTCTTTTGTAAGAACAGTAACAGCCATCCTTTGTTACCTTTCTTTTTCTCTTTGAAAGAGGAGGAATAATCACTGAGTCCTGAAATATCATGAGTAGGTAGAATTTAATGATCCGAACTGAAAATCTTCCTGTGAACTATAGGAACCCCCCCACCCCCAGCCAGTGTGTACACATAGGTTCTCCAGGGAGTTTTTGGTTAGCTATGCTGTGAAATCCTTGGGATTTCATAATATATCTTGTCTCATTTTCCTGTTATGAAATGGGGTTTTCAGCCTGGTTTTTCTTGTCTGTTTTCAGATCACAGAACTGTGTGGTGCAAAGCGGGTTGGTTATTTTGGTCCAACACAGTTTTACATTGCCTTAAAATTGATTGCTGCAGCACAGTCTGGCCTTCCTGTACGGATAGAGAGTATTAAATGTGGTAAGTATCTCCCATTTTTACGTTTGATTGTCCACAACAGGTGTCTTGTTTATGAGAACCATTTTTAGTGGGCTTAAGGCCTGTTGTATAAGCATTTATGGAATTTCTCCTTGCTTCTAATAAGGTGTCTGTTAAATGAAGTAAGAAAATGTAGTGGGTGTCTTACTTTCTTTTTGTTTCTTTAGGAAAAAAATAAGAGAGTGACCTGAGATTCATTCCTTTTAACTGAATTAAAGCTGAAATAGATTTTGTTCTTTAGCAGAAAGAGATCAGGACAGGAATTCTAGAGCCTGTGGCAAAATAGTAACATTTAGTTTAATTTTCCTCTTGAGGAATATGCAGTGTCATTTGAAGTTCTTTTAGGGACAAGGGCACAAATACCTGGGAGAGTATGAATGGAACTGTCCCTTTTTTCTTTCCTGTCCCTGCCAGTCATATCGTATATGATCATCCTTTAAAAAAATTTTTTTTTAAATGTTTGTTTATTTTTGAGAGCGACAGAGCATGAGCAGGAGAGGGGCAGAGAGAGAGGGAGACACAGAATCCAAAGCAGGCTCCAGTTTCCGAGCTGTCAGCACAGAGCCTGACACAGGGCTGAAACCCATGAACCACAAGATCGTGACCTGAACCGAAGTCAGACGCCCAACAGATTGAGCCGCCTAGGCGCCCCATACATCATCATCCTTTAATCCCCCAATTCCTAAATAACCGTTCTAATCATTATTAAGTACTATGGAGCTACCAAAATTTTGGCAGAATGAACTTAGCTTCTCAAAGTTTTGGTTTAAAATTTTCTTATCTTGCCATCCTTGCCCCCAAACCACTGAGTGTTTGAGTACTCTCCACAACTTAAACAAAAAGCAAAGCCCCAGACTCTTAGCATCATTTATACTGTCTCATTATTGGGTTTACAAGTACCTATGAAGAAGGTGATTATTCCAGGGTTATGCTGATGTCCTCTGATACAAGTTACTTCCATATGCTCACATAGCCATGCAGGAACTTTTGCCTTTTCCTCATTTTCAGATAAAAACCACTCCACTGTCCACATGTGTCCTGTGAAGCCTTGTAAACGTAAAAGTGAGTTCAGGAACCTTGTAGAACAATTCTGAGAAGATTCTGATGGCTTGACTATGGGAAACAAAGTCCTTTTGCGCTAACCATCAGAGAGTCACAATCATCCTGCTAATCTTTCTTAAAGGTTTAGTGCGTTCCAGGTACCATCTCATTTAGTCCTCCCAGCATCCCACTAAATTAGGTGTTTGTGTTAGTTTACATTCTGTACGAGAAACTGTGAAACCAATTCCGCTGGAATCCCCGTGCCTTAACAAAATGAAGGTTCGCTTCCTGCTTTGCAGTGGGTCATGGTGACCCTCTAGGGCAGCTGCCCTCCATGTGGTGCCTCTGTGATCCTGGCTGCTTGATCTTGTGCCCCCGCCCCCGTAAGCAACAGAGAAATAGTTTCTCACCCTAGCAATTAAATGCTTTGTCCTGGATGTGACTCATGTTACTGCTGCTCACAGTGCATTGGCCAGAACTTGTCACGTGGATCCACTGAACTGCAGGGTAGACTGGGGGGGGGGGGGGGGGGGGGGATGCAGTTGTCCCCTGTACCCGCAAGGAGAGAACTTTCTGTGGATGAACACTGGAAGTCTCTACTGCGGCACTCTTTTTACCCTCATCTTACAGATGATTACTGAAGTTGAAGTTTAGGGGGCCTTGAGTAATTTGCCTAAAGACTTCAGGTTAGTAGAGTTTGGAGCCAGAATCTCAGTCTCCAGTTGCCGTGCTCTTCATTACTGTGCATAGTAGCCTCTTCTTGATTATTCTCTTTATTAAGGTGCTGATTATAATCTGGAATCACAGAGTATTTTCTGAGTGGGGAAAAAATCTGACCCCAAAAGGCATCCCTTGGTATTACATAATTTGGTTTCTTAAAATAGATTTAAAAAATTGTTTTATTTATTCATTACTCATTTATTTTTTTTGAGAGAGTGGGGAGAGGGGCAGAGGGAATCTTTAGCAGGCTCTACACAGCATGGAGCCCAGCTTGGACCTCGATCCTACAACCCTGGGATCATGACCTGAGCTGAAATCAAGAGCCACCCAGGCACCCCAAAATAGGTTTTTTGATGGAGTGTTATTTCAGTGGCAAGTTTGGTATTTATGACTACAGGACTGAGCAGTCACTGCTATAAGTCACTTGCTATGA
Source organism: Lynx canadensis (assembly GCF_007474595.2). Classification (NCBI taxonomy): domain Eukaryota; kingdom Metazoa; phylum Chordata; class Mammalia; order Carnivora; family Felidae; genus Lynx; species Lynx canadensis. The sequence goes on from NC_044321.2 coordinate 12,993,833, forward strand.
TTAGAGCCACATCACATTGTATTTGGACTTGTGTAGACACTGAAAATTTCCATTCCACTGTAAATGGTCATTAAGCTTTATTGTTGTGTCTTCCAACTTTTATCTGCTGGAAAAGCTAAAGCTGCTTTTTGTATACAAGAATAAATTTCTGACACTTTTGTTGTTTAAGTTAGACTGGTCTTTTATGGGATTTGTGCCTACATCTACAGCTTAATTTCCTAGGAGGAGAGAGGGGGAAGGAGTGTCTAAATGATCACATGTGTCAAGGATTAACGCTTTTTCTTAAGTGTAAGGCTTTCTCAGTTGTACCTTATAAATCCTGATGCTGCCTTTTGCCTCTGACAGTTTATACTCAGTTAATTTTGAATTTTCTTCCTTCACTTAAAGATTTATTAAATAAATGTTATTTACAGCCAGCATATGTTAAGTAAGAATGAGGGCAAGATTAGGCCAAACTTTGAGCTGCCACTTAGAATTTTCCAAGTTGTTGCTTGAAATCCATTCGCTTAATGTTTGATGACACAAACCTTGAAGGCCAAAGAGGATGCTCTGTGAGAACCTGATCGGAAAGGCTGTAGTAGCCTCATGACACTCAGGGAGTTGTGAGTCCATTCTTACTTCATGAATTACATGAGTCTGTGTGTATGTGTGTGTTAACCTCTAACCCGTAGCCTTGCCCATTTTGGTCAATGCCACCACCATCTACAGTTGCTCAAGCCAGGAGCCTAGAAGTCATCCTTGATTCCACCCTTTGCCTCGGTCCACAGTGTAATCTGTCAGCAGTCCTGGCAGTGTGGCTCCAGTCTTATTGCCTTCTCCCTCCATCTCTCTATCCTACTAGACTGGGCCACCTTCAGCCACTCACCTGGATACCACAGTGGTTTTGTCATTGATTTCTTGGCCTCCTCTCTTCTCTATTCCAGCCTCTTTGCCTATATGGCAGTAGGCAGTATCACAATATCCATCAGATCGTTTTGTCCTCCTCCTTGAAATCCTCCCCTGGTTGGCTTATTGTACGTACTAAATTCAGTCACTACACTGATCTGTAGGGCCCTGAGTGATCTGGTCTCTGCCTCCTTCTCCGTCCTCATCTTAAACCTGCCCCGCCTTGTGTTCTCCATCTTGCCCCCAGCCTCACTGGCCTTCTAGCCATTTCTGGGCCATCTCTTTCCCGTTGCAAGAAAGACCATGTTATCTCGAGGTTTTGGATTCCCCACAGTCTGTTTCTTTCCCCCTCTCTTTTCCATGGCTCGCTCTTCCTCTTCATCCTTCGGGATTTGTGCACTGTCCCCACCATCCTGTCTAGAGTAGGTTCTGTCAAATTAATTCATTAATGAAGGAACCAGCATAGAGTAAAACTGGCTCAGGAAAATACAGGAGAGTCAGAAGTATTTATAGTCCTGGAAGGAAAGAATGCTGGAATAAGATTGCTAAATTACATATAAAATTGATGAATGCCCTATAGAGCAATAAAACTGTGACTTGGCTATTAGACTCTCTTCTGGGATGAAATTCACCTGCATTGCTATTAGACAAGGTTAGTTAGCTAACAGTTTTCTATGAGTTAATATCGATCCTTTCAGTGTTGTAAGATGCCTAATGAAGAGTAAACAGTAAGTCAAAACAAAAGTACATGTCCCTAGGGAGTTAGGTAATCCTTGGATGGGTTAATCCTGTTAGATGATGCTTCTGTGTGACTGTCCCCTCCCTACTTTACTTTCAGCATCTGCTCCTTTATGGCACTTTCATCAGTTTGTAAATACTCCTTTATAGGTTTGTCTAATTTCTGTCTTCCTCACTAGTCTGCAAGCTTACCTAAAGGGAAGGGAGGAGGATCTGGTAGCCCCTGCTCTGTGTACCACTGTGGACACTCAAGGCATGTTTGTTGAATGAGTGAAGAGATGAATGCTGATGAATGAGGACCGAGTGTTAATCATCTGTCACTTTTTAATCTCAAACATTTGGATTTCAGGTTCACCCAGAACTCCTAAGGGATTTCTTTTTTTAAATTTTTTTTTTAACGTTTATTTATTTTTGAGACAGAGAGAGACAGAGCATGAACGGGGGGAGGGGCAGAGAGAGAGGGAGACACAGAATCAGAAACAGGCTCCAGGCTCTGAGCCATCAGCCCAGAGCCTGACTCGGGGCTCGAACTCACGGACCGCGAGATCGTGACCTGGCTGAAGTCGGACGCTTAACCGACTGCGCCACCCAGGCGCCCCAAGAACTCCTAAGGGATTTCTAAAGAAGTCCTCTTTCTCAGGCCGTGGTTCCCAGCCTTGTTTGCACTTGAGAATTGCTGGAGAGCTTTAAGTGCAAACTAAAAAATACAGGTGCCTGGGGCCACTTCCAGAAATTCTCATTTAATTAGCCCCGGAGTGCAGCCTGAACGTGAGGATTTTTAAGAGCTCCCCCATGTGATTCTTATGTGGAGCTGGGGTTGAGAGCACGTTCTAATGAAAACCGAGTAGAGCATTTTCAAGAGCTTTGCTTAAACTGTGTTTATGGTTTTGGTTATATGGGACCTGAGTTGGAGTGAGGCCAGGGGCACCCAGGGCACATAACTTTAAGGGGAAAGTCACACTCTGGGCCATACAAGTGCTGATTCTGCATTTACATGACCCTGAGAGTGAGCACCTCCTTAAATGTTGGCACTAGGCATCTCTGTAGCCTCACCCTATTTTGCCGGTTAAACAAGTGGTGAAACCTTAGGATAATTTAGGAGGAGAGAAGCAGGGGGTGAAATTGAGGACCATTGGAGAATTCCTGATGAGGAAACCACATGGTGGACACTTGCCCTGGGACTGTCCCTTCCTTCTTTCTGAGGACTGGCCGTGGGGGGTGTGAGGACTGAGAGAAGGTATAGGTAGGGCTTTTTAGAGGAGGTTTTGTAACCTCTTTTGTGTCATGGGCTCCTTTGGCAGCCTGACATTCCTTCTTGGAATAATGTTCTAAATACATACAAAGACGTAGGAGTCCAAAGGAAACCAATTATATTGAAATTAAAACTAAGATACTTAAGAATGTTATATAGCAATATCCATACTACTTCATTAATGTATTAAATAAGAGACCTAAGAGTGACCTAAATAACTACCATACTTTCAAAGTTGTGAGCGGCATAAACAGTACTTGAAGATGTCTACAACAAGTGTAATGTGATATATAAATACCTGATTTCGGTGGGTGGCAAAGTTACAGGTGCTGCTAATGATACTACAGCGCTTTGTTGCCTACATTCATACTTGAAAGAAATGCAAATTTTCGGTTAGGGTAGGGAGAATAAAGATGGAATTTTTTTTCTTAACCAAGATGACAGACCCCGTGATTTCTTTCTACAGCCCCTCTGGGAGTCTCCGAATGCTAATAGTGCAATAATGTGGCTCACATAGCCTCTAGGCTGTGTTCCCCAGACTGGTTATTGATCTAGTGGCAGTCTGGCACAGTCTGTAGGGAAAGGAGAAAGAATTAGGACAAAAGAGTGAGTTACTTATAAAATGAAATGTACTCAATTCTCAACGTTTTTATTTATTTTTGGGACAGAGAGAGACAGAGCATGAATGGGGTAGGGGCAGAGAGAGAGGGAGACACAGAATCGGAAACAGCCTCCAGGCTCTGAGCCATCAGCCCAGAGCCCGACACGGGGCTCGAACTCCCGGACCGCGAGATCGTGACCTGGCTGAAGTCGGACGCTTAACCGACTGCGCCACCCAGGCGCCCCAGAAATGTACTCAATTCTACGATGGTTGTTTTGATTAAATGCCCTTTGATGACATTGATAATGAGTAAATGTAATTGATTCGCCATGACCCCTCCAAAAATTACAAGAGGAGGGAGCCCCTGCAGGCAGGAGTGTTATGCTCATGGTCCTGTCACCATATTGCTGCATGTCTGAGACGTTCCTGGGCTTAGTTCTCCACCTGTGAGATGTGGATTTTCCAGCAGGTTTTCTCTAGACCATTTTCCAGCTCCGAAATGGTGCAGTTTTATGTTGAGTGTTCAAACCTGCAATAGAAAGAACGTTTTGATTTTTAGCATGACAGTAGAGCCTAGTGGCTGAGTGTGGGTCACAGCAATAGACTGCTGGATTTTGAATGGTTGGACCATCACTTTTTCTTTTTGTGCCCTCATACAAAGTGGTGCCCTCCTAACCTCTTTGAGCTTCACGTGGCTCACCTGGGGAAGGGGTGTCCCAATAGTACCTGCCTTACAGGGTTGTTGCGAGCATAAAATCAGGTAATGTTAAAATTTTGGAAAAGCGTCGAAACTGTGTTAATATAGTACTTGTTAGCCACATTTGGCTGGCTGTTGAGGACTTGAAATCTGGTTAGTGTTGACTGAGAAATTAAAATTTTAATTTAAGAGAAATTATTTAAAATTTAAATATGCAAGCAGTGTAAAGTATTTTTCCATTAAATGAAACTTTATTGTTTTAGTAAGACTACATTTTACTTTAACTGTAGGCATTGTGTAAGACTAGGATCAAACTTCTCCTGTAAAGGGCTAGGTGGTGGATATTTTAGACTCTGTGAATCATATGGCCTTTGCTGCAACTTGATTATCTTGATTATATTCACTACAGACTCTGCCCTTGAACTACGAAAGCGGATATGGACACTATGTAAACAAACAAGAATGGCTGTGTTCCTATAAATCTTTATTTATGGACACAAATTTGAATTTCATATAATTTTCACATCACAAGCTATTTTTATTTTCTTTTTTTTTTTTAAGTTTATTTATCTTGAGAGGGAGAGAGAGCACACACACAGAAGGGACACAGACAGGGAGAGGGAGAGAATACCAAGCAGGCTCTGCACCATCAACAGTGAGCCTGATGTAGGGTTTGAACTCACAAACTGTGACATCGTGACCTGAGCCGAAGTTGGACGCTTAACCGACTGCGCCACCCAGGCACCCTATTTTTCTTTTGATGTTTTTCATTAAAAAATGTAAAACCCATTCTTAACTCATGGAATATACAACTCATAGGTTTATCCCCAAGATAAATGAATTCATGTTCATCAAAAGCCATTTATAAGAATGTAACATTTATATTCATAATGGCCCGAAACTGGAAACAGCCTAGATGGATTTTAAAAATTTCAATATGTTCATAAAAATGGATTACTCCATAGCAATGAAAAAGAATAAGCTCTGTCTACATACATTACATTGGATGATTCTTACAAAATGTTGTGAAGGAATCTAAGTCTCAAGGATTATTACTGAATGATTCCATTATGTGGAGTTCTGTAATGGCGAAGGTAGTCTGTGGATTTAGAGATTAGAACAGGGGTTGCAGAGTGGGACAAGGAGAGGGGATTAACTAGAAATGGATGGGAAGGAAAATTCTGTATGATGGAAATGTCCTATCTTAATTTGGGTGTTATGTGCTTAATGTATGTGTTTGTCAGAACTCTTCAAATAGTACACTTAAGATTTATAAAAATTATCCCTCCATACAAATACTCCTTACATAATTTAAAAAGAAATGAATTGGTTGTGTTAACATTTAACATTGCGTGGTATTTCTTAGTAAAATCCAGGTTTCTGGCCACATTCCTTCATGTCACCTGTCAACTGGAACTGAGCTGTTCCAGTAGCATTGCCAGTAGCCACACTAGTGTGGCTTCTGAGCACTTGAAATGTGGTGCGTCTGAATCAAGGTGTGCAGTGCAGGTAAAATACACCTGGGAGTTTGAAAAAAAACTTAGTCTGAAAAAAAAGAATGTAAACTATTTCAGCGATTAGACAACAAAAAGAAAAGGCATACAAATTGGCAAGGAAGAAGTCATTAATATTTTTTATCTTGATTATATATTGTAATGATAATATTGGGTTCAAATAATTATTAAAATTAATTTTACCCATTTCCTTTTTTATTTGAAAAAGTTTTGAAAAATTTTGATAACATATACATGACATAAAGTTTACCATAAAGTTTATTTTTATCTTAACTAGTATTTATTTTTAAAAATTTGTTTAACATTTTTATTTATTTTTGAGAGACAGAGAGAGACAGAGTGCGAGCGGAGGAGGGGCAGAGAGCGAGGAAGACACATAATCCCAAGCAGGCTCCAGGCTCTGAGCTGTCAGCACAGAGCCCTATGCGGGGCTCGAACCCATCAACTGTGAGATCATGACCTGAGCTGAAATCTGACGCTTAACCAATTTAGCCACCCAGGTGCCCCTTAACTATTCTTTTAAAGTAATCTCTGTGCCCATTGTGGGGCTCTCTAACTCCTGGCCCTGAGATCACGAGTTGCGTGTTTTACTGACGGAACCAGCCAAGTGCCATGCCTTAACCATTTTTTAATTGTACGGTTCAGTACATTCATATTATTGTGCAACCATCTCCACCATCCATCTCCAGAACTCTTTTCATTTTAGAAGTATGAAACTCCATGGGGTGCCTGGGTGACCCAGTCAGTTAAACGTCAGACTCTTGATTTTGGCTCAGGTCATGATCTCAAGGTTCGTAAGATTGAGCCCTGCATTGGGCTCTGTGCTGACAGTGCAGAGCCTGCTTGGGATTCTCTCTCTTGGTCTCTTTCTGCCCCTCCCCTGTGTGCTCTTGGTCTAAATAAATAAATACATAAATACATAAACAAACAAAATAATAGAAATATGAAACTTCATACCTGTTAAACAGCTCTGCATTCCCCCTCTCCCCAGTCACAGGCAACCCCCATTCTACTTTCTGTCTCTATACATTTGTCTGCCGATCCCTCAAATAAGTGAAATCATACAGTATTTGTGACTGGTTTCTTCACTTAAAAAATTTTTAGTTACTATACAATTTACAATGATGTGGCTGGCGTTATATCTAGTGGATGGTATTGAAGGAGAGTAAACAGCCGCCACCATTTTAGACAGGACAGAGTTCTATGCTCAGTCCCACCTCTCCCCAGTGCCATTTACCATTTGGTATTGGATTTATGTTTTCTTTTTTATGTTCACATTTCTTCTAATTGAGGAAATGGAAGTATTTCTTACATTCCTGTCTCCATCAGACATGGAAAATGAAAGGATTTTCCCCTACTTTTTAGAGGGTCATATCTTTAGAAGCATAGTTATCTTTGTGGAAGGGAAAGATAGTCATTTAATATACAAAGTGTTTCTGTGTTCAAAGACTACAACCTAAGGTAGCATTATGAAACAAATTACTGCCTTGGATGGCTGCACTCATTGTCTCCTTGGCCCCTATAAACCTTTAATTTGAACTCTTTATTTATTTCCTTGTGTTAATTGAATTCCATTTGGGAGAAAAGATTCTAACCAACTACTACTACAAACGGCTCTTCTCTTGTGATTACTTGACATAAATCACTGGATAGCAGGTACTTTATTGATTAGCTTTCAAATAAAGTTTCACTATTAAATATGGTGTCCATATGACTAGAAAGCATTTAGACTGAATATTTATTTATAGACTACAGTTTTACTTTGCAGTTTTTGAAAGCTTGGAGCAGTGTAAGGGAGATAGCACCTTCATTAAGATTTTCAGTGATATGATGATTATTATGTATGGTGACAATCTGTTAAGTGAGTGTTGTTTAAAACCACATAAGCGAAGAAAGTACAGGAGAAATTCAGCTGTATTTTGTGTTTTGCTGTTTGGTGGCTGTTTGGAGGAGAGAGGATCTTTGCCAGGTGGATAGTTCTGGAGAAATGCCATAGCCAGGGAAGGAGGACAGTGTGTGAAGTGACAGGGTCCTAAAGGGTATCTGGGAGTCCTTGTATAATAGTTGATACTCATCATCTTGTGTTTGTATTCTCTCGTTCCTGGAATTATCTGTTGAACACCAGTGAAACACTGGTCGGGGGATTTACACATGTGGGCTTTTCCTTCTCTTCTCCCTCAAGTAGTGTTTGGAAGTAATTCCTCCTTTCATGGGCAATCAGGGTGCAGATTATTTTATGTGAGCTTGTTCCTTCTTTTTAGATCCCTTTTGCAGACCGAACTGAAAGAAATCCCTTTCTGAGAAGAGAACCATGGGATTAGCTTATATTTGACTTACGTTTTCTCTGCTTTTGCCTTTTTTCTTTTAAAGTCCATTCCTGCCTTGAGTACTGGAGAGCTGCCGAGGTTGGGAAACGTTAAAATGTTAAAAATGGTGGCCATTCTCTTTTTAGAGGAGAGTCCTGGTTTAATTTTCCAGATTGCTTATTCTATTTATGTCTCTTGGGCCTTTTGGCTGATTGATCTTGCAGGGATTTGTCATATTGCCTACTTCTTTGAATCAAATGTGGACATAGCAACTAAAAATAAACACAATGTGGATATTAGAGAACCAGGGGCCTTCTTTGCCTGGGGAGCTGGGATACTTGGTTGTGTTGCTAAGATGTTTTCTGGCTTTAGGATGGCATCAGTCATTGGAAGTGCAGCTGTGTTTGGAATGGAGCGCTGATGGAAGTGCGGAGGCACAGTGATGAGTATTATCCTGAACAATGGATACAGATGCAAATCATTATGCATAATCCATAATATTATCCCCATTTTTGGAGTCCTTTGTGTTGTGTGATTGTGTGTGATTTGCCGCACTGAGAACTAGAAGTGTGCCAAAGCATCATTTCTGTTTCAGAATAGTTTTATCAGATATTTGAAAGATAAGTAAATATTCCAGACTGTTGGGTTTGAACTCTTTGTAGCATTGTGAGTGTGGCTAATGGTTTTGACAGTAGAATCTGGCTGAACGGACTGATCGCTGTAACTTAAAGTATTTTCCTTATTCCATTATGAAAAGACAATTGAAGATCGAGCGTGAAAATTCCTTAAGGAATTACATAGGGTGAAAAACTGTCAGCCAGGGGGTGCCTCAGTGGCTCAGTCAGTTAAGTGTCTGACTTCGGCTCAGGTCATGATCTTGTGGTCCGTGAGTTCGAGCACCGTGTCAGGCTTTGCGCTGACAGCTCAGAGCCTGGAGTCTGCTTCAGATTCTGTGTCTCCCTCTCTCTCTGCCCTGTCCTCATGCACGCTCTGACTCTCTCTTAAAAATAAGCAAACATTAAAAAATTAAAAAAAATAAAAGGAAGGCTAATGATAGTCTTGACTTGTGAGGATTGAATGACGTAATATTTGCAGATGTTAATATAGTATCTGGCATATAATGTGTGTTATATGGGTTTTGCCTGTTTCATTTGCCACATATCGTGTTCATACAGTATCAGAGCCTTTTAGCTGGTGCCGGACTAAAGGCTGAGGTAGGAGATCAGTCCAAAACCTGAATATGTTCCGTGATGATTTGACAGCATTTAAAAACGTTAAGCCAGAATTGCTTGGTAAAACTGAAGCATTTTTCTATCATGACATTATTATAGGAGTCTTCACTGTGTCAAAATAAAAATTTAATCTATATTTAGTGCTCTGGAATTTTTCCTCAAAAGTGATTCATCTTTTGGCCATTGAGTTCCGCTTTTCACAGTTTTAAAAAAGTCTCACTTGAGCTTCTCTGATTCTGGTCCTAAAGAACTGCCGCTGCCTCGCTTTCTGATGTCAAAGACCGATGCTGAGATCCGATTTGGGAACCCGACTGAACTGCATGGAACTAAGGTTCAGATTCCATATTTAATCACAGAAAAAAATACCTTCAAAAGAATGGACGATGAGGATAAACAGGTAAACAGTCTGATCAGGGGTGTCCATTTGATTCTGACAGTGAAACCTCACATAGCCGTGCTTCATATCTACTGTCAGGCTTCTAGCAAATCTCACCATCTGGGATACAATTATAGACTTGGAAGGGAGCCAGTGAAGTTTCCTTGTAGCAAGAAAAAGCTGAAGTATAGCCACCCATTCGCCCTTTAGAGCTTACTTGAATGTAGATTGTGTCCAGAGTGAGGCTACTGATTTTTATTTTTTATTTTTAAGTGTTTGTTTATTTTTGAGAGAGTCAGAGTGTGAGTGGGGGAAGGGCAGAGAGAGAGGGAGACACAGAATCCGAAGCAGGCTCCAGGCTCTGAGCTGTCAGCACAGCCCAGTACGGGGCTCGAACTCTTGAACTGTGAGATCATGACCTGAGCCGAAGTCAGAGGCTTAACTGACTGAGCCACCTGGGTGCCTCAAGGGTATGATTTAATACACTTATTTGATTTCTCTAATCAGTATTTCTAAATGGGTTCTTTGAAATGGAACTTCTAGGATTTTTTTTTTTTTAAAGTAAAGTCTAAGTCCAACGTGGTGGGACTTTAACTCAAGACCCTCAGATCAAGTCACATGCTCTAGTGACTGAGCCAGCCAGGCACCCCTAGGACTTTTTAATAGATCCTCTCTTCACAAAAAAAGTTTGGAGGAAAGGTTTCTGTGGTTAAATATATTTGGAGAGTGCTGCTTCATATCCTTGGGTGAAAGACTACATTCTGAGGCTTGGAGACTCATAAGTGCTCATTAGCAAATTCAAGGCCCTGACAAGTCCCGCTGTGAAGAGACATGGAGATTTGTGTTTACTAAACTTGTTTCACCAGAGAATCCTTCCTTGTGGGGCTTGTTTGGGATGCCAACTTGGGGAATGCTGCCATTTCACATTTAGCAGGTTAGGGGCAAGAGTAGGGAGGAGAGGCTTTAAAAATTAGAGCACTAATTGCAATAGTTAGGTGGTGATTGGTAGAGATGAAAGTATAAAATTTCAGAAAAGTATGCCTATCAAGAAAGAGGTAAATAGTCTTATTTATGCATTAGTGAACCCTGGGGGCACCAAGGTACAGCTCATACTTCTAATAAAGATACTGAATCATGCAGAAAAGTCAAATTACATTGAATATAGTATCTTCTATAAGACCAAGAAATTTGTCATATTTTAGGAAGATGAGTCAAAACGTTTTTTTAAATGCATTGTGTAACAAAGGATTAAGTTGAAAAACTGTATGGCTCACCATGATAATGCTGGATATATGAGGTGTTGCTGCAGAAGTTTTATATTTATAGCCAAGTGAGGTATAGCATGTCTTGTTAAATAACTCAGTGTAATGTTGATGTCATAATTCTGATACATTTTAAATGAGTTCTTTAGGGATATATATGTAAAGGGGTATAGGAAGCTTCAGTCAGTACTCTGGCATGTTTTCCTACCAGCATTTGGAGAGGAATGAGGGTCTGCTGTCCCAAGATGGTTGATACTCTGGGGACTTTCTAGGCCCATCCCTGGCTGCATGATTGAGGACACATCCTTTCACCTGAGGGTAGGTTTGTACTCTGCCCATCCCATCTGTTGGTGTGAGGTCACACTTCAAATATTCTTTTCTTTTTCTTGAAGAAGAGTATTTGATCAGTAACTCAGATTGCCTTTTTTTTAGACTAAGAGTACCTATATAGTCTGCATGTTGATTAAAAGTACTGTTTCCTTGTTACTTGGGTACTCCAAAGTTACCAGTTTATTGGTAGCATTGAAAAGGAGGAAACCCAGTAGCAGAGTAAGGTTGTTTGCTTTGCCAGACTCTTACATAAAATTCACATTTTAACTGAGATTTGAACTGTAGCTTATTAAGCCTCCATCCTCCTGTTTAGGAGTGGTTTGCCCATGATGAATTGTTTCATTATCCCCTAGTGTGAAAAAGAAAAAGCTGGCATTTTACTCTGGTACAGTAAGCCCCAGCAACATTTAGCATTAAGCATTTTAAGTGTGTATTTTTAATACCCACATTTGCTGGAAGACTTGGTAAGTGTAAATCCAGGAAATAGGAGCCTTTATTATAAACACATGAAAATTGAATTTATCCACGAAGAGATCACATTTGGGGAGTGTGAATGCTATTTCATGTGATCATTGTCTTCCATTTTCCAAAGGAAAATACTAGTGGAATAACGGAAAGCATTTCATGCTAGTTTTAGTAATTTAGGCAACTGAGTGCTGGCGAGACTTTGTTCTCTGGGAGACTTGAATCCTCAGACACTGCGTTTTAACCAAGCCGTGTTTTTGAGAAAACATTTCCTCCCGTTTGTGAAATCAGCCGTCTCACCGGCGGTAGAGTTGCATTATACTTCGTAACTGCTGTTCAAAGCACCAGGCTTCTCAAGTGACTGCCTCTGAACTCTGCTCTGGTTCCTTTGAAGCAGGAAACACAGTCTCCCACGATGTCACCCCTCGCCTCCCCTCCTTCTTCCCCGCCTCATTACCAGAGGGTGCCCTTGAGCCATGCCTACGGCAAACTGCGGAGCAACACGGAGCAGATGCATCCAGGTAAGAGGCGATCTTGTCCAGCTGTCCCAGGCAGTGTCCTAGAGACTCCTTAATCTCTCAGGCAGCAACGCCACCAGCTGCTGAATCTCCTGACTTAATTACCTCTGTCTTTGGAAACATGGCTCAATTTAATTTTGTACTCTCAAGCAAGGCTTTTTAAAAAAATAAAATGAAATGTATCCTAGTGGTGCCTTGTGTCCTATCCGAAACAAACCAGTTTCGACTTGTAATTGATTTAGATGATTTAATCCTTCGTATATAGATTTCATTACCTGGGAACATCGCATGTCGAAGGTTTATATTGTCTTGGAATTGTTCCTTTCAGTAGACATTCCAAACATGTTTATATAACAACGGCTTTTCTGAAACTACTTAAAAATATAACTCTGCAAAAGCAAAAGAGTTGATTCAACCTTTAAAGACAGATCACATAAATGAAAATATCTCGCTCTTGCGTTTGAGAAGAATAAGGGAAATGGTAGGGGAAGCATTTTGCTGAGAGCATGTGGCATGCCCAGTTGTGGGGTCGCCTGCTTGCTCACACTTAACGCCGTGCTGGCCGCATTAGCGGTAAGGTACGTTAGTTGTTCCGAGTTGGCTGCCTAGCCTGCAGTGCTTAAGGCTGCGTGCACTCACGGCAGTGCCTTGTCCTCCTGGGGCTCTGGCTCGTACTTTAAGATAGGACCAATTAAAGGTATTCTAGAATCGGTTATTCATCACCCTCCTCTTGTATTTTGTGGGCTGTGTTTGAAAATGACCCAGCTTCTGCAGGGTTTTGCTGTGTTGAAAATAGTGGTGAGTTCTAGAGGGACACAGATAAAAATGTGTGCTAGGCTATAGAGAGGCTGTAATATTGTAGAGAGGAGCCGGTGTGGCATAATGAAAAAATTTTTTGATGGGAATCAGAAGGTGTGTGTTTATGTGACTAGCTATGTGACCTTGGGCAAGACGCTGAACTGCTCTGAACCGTGATTTCTTCTCCTCTTTTATTTTTTTTTTTATTTTATTTTTTTTTATTTTTAAACGTTTATTTATTTTTGAGAGAGAGACAGAACATGAGGGGCAGAGAGAGAAGGAGACACAGAATCTGAAGCAGGCTCCAGGCTCTGAGCCGTCAGCACAGAGCCCGATGCGGGGCTTGAACTCACGGACCGCAAGATCATGACCTGAGCTGAAGTCAGACGCTTGACCCACTGAGCCACCCAGGCGCCCCTCTTCTCCTCTTTTAAAGTGGGGTAACACTATTCTATTGGGGTGTTGTGAGGATTAGCAGAAACACGAAGTCTGATTGGAAATTAAGTCCTATGCAAATGCAAGATGATGCTGTTAAGGGATAGTAACAAAAAATCACTCTCCTTAAACTCAAATGTCCCATTGGAGTCTGAAACAAAATAGGGTTGAGAATTCTTCACTTTGCTTTTAGCCTCTCCTGCCTGATTTCCCTAGTTTTAGAAGCGGAGCTCTTTTTTTGATTCTTAATGTTATTTGGGCTTGGACATTGGAGTTTTATGCCCAGCGTGGTGCCTGTTTTTTGGTTTTTAATTCACACGTGAGTCATTTTTTGTTCTACTGAGTCAGCCTATTACCAGGTTCTTCGCTATATCTATATCTATAATCTATATCTATCTATCTATATATATCTATTTGGCTATTCCTTTAAAAACTTGTCTGTATTCACTGTCTCTACTTCTTGCCCCATTCTTTCCTCATTCCAATTGGGCTTCCATTCCCCCCATTGGCAAGGAAACAACCTGCTTCTCTCCGTCTTCCTTGACTCTTAGCAGCCTATGTCAAGGTTGTCCATGCCTTCATTCTTACGTATTTTTTCTAAATGATAAAATGCACATATTTAAAAATCTCCCAAGTTGAGTTTTGACAAATGGATGCATCCATGTAGCCACCACTTTGATCAAGAATAGAACATTTCCGGGGCGCCTGGGTGGCTCAGTCAGTTGAGCGTCCCGATTCTTGATTTTGGCTCAGGTCATGATCCCAGGGTCTTGGGACTGAGCCCCACATTGGGTCCTGTGCTGAGTGTGGAGGCTGCTTAAGATTTTCTGTCTCCCTCTGACCCTCTCCCTGACTTCTGTGTGCACTTTCTCTAAAAAACAAACAAACAAACAAACAAACAAACATACATTTCAATCACCCTACAGATGCCCCTTTCCAGTCACTCCCTGGCCTCCAATGTGAGGACTGTTTTGATTTTTATCACCTTAGATTAGTTTTGCCTCTTTTAGAACTTAATATAAATGGAATCATATTGAACAACTCCTCTTATGTGTCTGCTGTCTTTCCCTTGGCATTGTGGTTGAGGTTCATCCTTATTGTTGTGTGTCTCAGTAGTTTGCTTCTTTTTATTACTCAGTTGTGTTTCATTGTGTGAATGTACCACAATTTGATGATCCATTCTCCTGTTGATGGACATTTGGTTTGTTTCCAGTGTTTGGCTGTCATGAGTAAGGATCCAGCGAACATTTGTTTGTGAATCTTTTTGTGACATATATTGTCATTTCCCTGGCACCTAGGAGTAGAATTTCTGTACCTTAGGGAAGGGGTGTAAGAAACTGCCAAAGAGTTTTACAGAGTGGCTGTATATACCCACTGGCGATGTATGAGAGTTCAGTGTTCCTTGCCAGCATTTGGTACTCTCAGTGGTTTCCTTTTCTTCAGTGTTTTTTAACTGTAGACATTATATCAGATATGAAGACATTTCCTTGTGGTCACTCTTTTATTCTTGGAACATTGTTTTCTAAGTTACCCCTTGCTGGTTTTTCTCCTATATCATGAACCTTAAACTTGACGAGCTACCATTTCAGAGGGTTCTTCTTTGCACAGCACACCCATAGAGAGGAGTCTGAGTGAACAGTCAGTTGCCTGTTTCTCAAAGAGTTTGAGTTTTTTGGCTCTAGCCATCGATTAGGAGTCTGTTAGGTCCCTGTAGTTGTGAACAAGGTCATTCAGAAATAAAACATTTACAGGTACTACCATTTAGACTTCTCCATCTGTCTAAGTCAAAGGAAGGGAGAGTTTTTCTATCTGCAACTTGGTTCAATCTTGTGATTTTTGCTTCTAATTGATAGTATTCACTTCACAGCTTGTTCACTCCTATTTGTATAATGTCTGTAGATTCTCCCCCAGAGGATTTTCTTGGCCTGTTTGCTTCCTTTTCTGTCCTATATCCTCAGGTCAGGAAGTAAGAGAATCCCACATGTCTTCATTCTCTTTCTTCCCATGTTTTCAGAACTCAGTTTTTCTTAAGGCCTTCATGCTCTTTTCCATGTGTTTTTTTTAACTCTCTGTTGTCTTCACCATGTCATCAACCCATCTGACAAACCCAGGATTCCCTTTTCTGTTTCTGTACTCTGTTTTCCTTTTGTTTTTTTTTATTTTTTTTTATTTTTTTTTTTAAATTTTTTTTTTTCAACGTTTATTTATTTTTGGGACAGAGAGAGGCAGAGCATGAACGGGGGAGGGGCAGAGAGAGAGGGAGACACAGAATCGGAAACAGGCTCCAGGCTCTGAGCCATCAGCCCAGAGCCCGACGCGGGGCTCGAACTCACGGACCGCGAGATCGCGACCTGGCTGAAGTCGGACGCTTAACCGACTGCGCCACCCAGGCGCCCCCTGTTTTCCTTTTGATCTACACAGTGGCATATCTAAAACCTGTTAAATCGCAGTGACTCTGGTGCTCAGCATTCTAGAATTATTCTTAATTTATGCCTTTTCAGAAAGGAGTTTTGCCGGTGGAGTAATTTTCTAGGAATACATTTTTCTGGGGTCATTTCCCTGTCTAAGATTCTGCCATGATTCCTGGCTAGTGGGGAATGTTTGTGAGTGTGTTTTAAATCAGACTGAGTGTCTCCAGACCAGTCTGATTCAGAGCCCCTCTTCAACTTCTCTCCTGGCTCCTGCTATTCTAACCTCTGCTGGATGTAGCTGTAGCTCATGTCCCGTGGGTGAGACTTGTGTGCCAGGTATCGTGCAGAGATCTTGATGTGTGTTATTTTCTTCTTAGCACAACCCTTGGAGGCAGATACTGCTACCCATATTTAAAAACCGTTGAAATCACAGTAATACAACCATATAGTTAAAAAATATTTAAATGCCTGTAGTGAAAACAACTTTTCTCCTTCCCACTCAACTTATTTCTGATCTCCAGAGGCAACTACTGCAAATCTTACCTGTTTCTTCTGATACCTAATGTCTTATCTCTGTATCAAGATATCCGTTCTGCTTTTTCTTACACATCTTATTCTGATGTATCGATTCTAGGAATGTACTCTCTGAAGAGCATGGGCTGTGATGTCCGTCTCCTGGGTCTAAAGGTAGACTTGGTGGGCCTGCATTTCTAGCCCGTGTGACTATGGGTATTTCGCTTTAATGAGTTTCGGTTTTTCTTATCTGTAAAGTGGAAGAACGTCTGCCTCAGAGGTTTGCCCTGTGGATCAAATGAGGAATGTTATATAAACCTCTGTGCCTAACACGGGTCCTGGCACATTGTAGGTGCTCAACTGTTGCCTAGTATTTTCTTTGTATTTTTAGGATCTGGTACCTGTTTGGTTTTTGACGCCCTTAAGTGTTCTTGAAATTCACCTTCTGGATATCATTCATTGGGTTGATGGCAGATGTAGAGTCTTTGCTGTGCATTTGCTAGTGATCCCCGTTCTGGTTTGACACTGAATCTCAGAGTGATGAAATCTTTGGGGTTCTTCCCTTTGGAGAAAGATGATAACTTCTAGTTCCTTATGAAACCTCTTGTAAGGGGATCTGAGAATTATTTCTTTTGCACTGAGTTGCATTTGCCAGGTTTTATTTGGGAGGAAGGAGAGTAGAGGCAGTAAGTAACTCTTTCTGAGTTGAGATCCACCTGAGGATGGGACCAGAGTCAGACTGATGATGGTCTGATGATCAGTTCTGATACTGACAGAGCTGATCGAAGCACATGTTTTAGATTTGTGACCACATGGGCTTCGTACACTCACCTCTCCAGTCACGGGCAGGCACGGCCATCCTAGTCTTCCCATAGGAGTAGGAAGAGAAGATCTGCCGTTGAGGCCAGGCCTTTCCAAAAATGATGCCCCATGTGGCTGAGTCTTTGTTCAAGCCTTACTGATGAGATATGTCCATCTCTTCCAAGGGAAGGCCCTTGTAGGTGAGGGGCTGGAGCCATGGGCCAGGTGTCCTCCTCGCATATGTGCTCCTCCTGTGTAGTAGAAGCTCCCTTCCTCTGAGGGGAGCCAGAGGCACGGAGGGTCAGCTGCCCAGGGGAAGCTCATGACCGCTAGTACCCCAACCATGGTGCAGTTTACTGTGTTCAAACCTTCTGGCATTAATAGTTATATTCAGTGTTCTGTCAAAATGGAGTGATCTTAAAAATCCTTCTTCAAAGGACACCTGCCTACCGGCTGAGACTTCTTTTTTAACATTTGGATTATGTATTCCTGGGTTTGTGTCTTTTGCAGTTTTTTTATATTCTTACTTATTCTTAGCAGGGTCTGAAAATCTACTTAATACTTTGCCAGGTAATGATTTTTGATGTTTTAATGTATTTTAACTGTGTTATAATGTTGTGTTCCAGTCCCTTGGAGGAAATATAAAAAGCAGATGTGAGCCCAAGAGTGGTTTGCTGTTCCTGATGTACTGTTCTTACACCTCCTTTATTTTCAGGAGATCAGAGTCTGCCCTGGGTGGTGCTGTGACAGGCTGCCCCGCACCCTCTACCGGACCTTATTTATAAGGAAGCTAGAGGAAGCGAGCATTTTACTTCTTGATATACTTCCAAAAACTCAAATTGTCAACCAGAAATGTTAATCAAAAATGGCTTCATCTTGGGTGATGAGTTCTCTTTTCTGTTGGAGCTGAATACTACCTGGTTATGTTTAACTGTTTTCCTACCATATTGGCAAAGTCATTATAAAATATTTGGGAAATAAAGTGAAAAAAGGCTTTTGTTTTTGTGGCTTAAAAACTTTTCTTAAAGTCACCAAAATTATTTTTAGTTTGGTTATTGAAAGATAAAATAATAAATATAAAATACATTTATTCCTTTTTGTATTTTTCTCTACTTGATTTTACATCCTTTCCAATAAGGAAAAGAAGACTGTGCCATTTATTTTTGAAAAATAAATAGTAACATTGATTCTTAGTGTTCAAAATGCATACTTATTTTCTTGTTTCTTTGGAAGATGGGTGACGAATGCAAGACTTTTAAACCGGCAGGTATATATAGAATTTACCCGATACTTAGAATTTGAGCATTTATAATATGGCACTTCTCTGACTATTGTTATTGCTTTCTATTCCAATTTATGTTCTTACCATTACACCCTTCAGATTTATTCCTAATCTCAACATGATGCAAATCTTTTCCTGTCTTTTTATGAATCAGTTAAATGGCTTTCGATTGCACCCAGGTTTGTTTGTACAAGGTGGCCCTATGTACATAAACTCTAATTCCTTTGCTGATTCTTCCCTGAAGAACAGACAGTCTCAGTTTGAGTGTGACATCATAATTTTTGGGTGGAATCTTTTTGTGCTGTTCTCACTTTTCCTCCTGCTTTTTCAGCTCCTTATGAAGCTAGACAGCCCCTTGTCCAGCCTGAAGGACCCTCATCGGGGGCCCCAGGAACCAAACCCCCTCGCCATCAGGCTTCCCTTATTCGGGTAAGTGATGTGGGGTTGTGCCAGTGGCAGACTTTGGGGACATGGCTTTTTGATGGGCTGCCTTTTTTTTTTTTTCTACAAGGAAGATATAAAACTGCCCCCTTGGGCAAATATTGGACTTCTTGTTCTGTTGCTTGTGTATTTTCGTTAATCTTTTTTTTTTTAAAGTAAGCTCTACCCGCAACGTGGGGCTTGAGCTCACAACTCCAAGATCAAGAGTCACCTGCTTTACTGACCAGGCCAGCCAGGCACCCCTATTTTCCTAGATCTTTTTTGTAACGTGTGTTTCTACACTTTCTCGGTGTCTCTAGACGAATCCAAGCTGGTTCTTGGTCTTTTGTATGTCAAAATGCCCTTCCACCTGTATCTACTTAGTCTTTAGGCACCTCCCTCAGGAGTGCATTTTTCCCCCCCAAAACAGCCTTTCTTATTTTTGCCTTATTCTTTATTATTATTCATTTGGTGCATACTTAGCTGTTGCCCTTTGTTTTGTGCCTCCAATTACATTGCAGGCTTTTGGAAGGCAGGGGTAGTTCTTAGGCATTCTCTCTCAGTGCCTAGTCCATGCCTTTTGGAGAACAGTTATTTTATGTGTGGCAGCAACTACTGTTTCTTATATGTAATAGATAGCAGTATTCTGACAGAAACACAAGTGATGTCTCAGTTTCTCCTGGCTTAGAAAATTTCAGCTTCCCTTTCTCCAGTGTTTTCTTTTGGATAAAGAACTCATTTGTTTTTTTGTATCTGCAACTGTTATCTTGTGCAGTATCTCTGAGTCCTGTGCTGGGTAGGTCCTTTTCTCAAAAAAAGGGTGTGTGCATGTTGGTGTATGTGTCTGCATGAGAGGAATTACGAAAAAACTGGGTTTACTTTTGGGTGGTTTGTCAGTGTTCAACTTAGGAAGAAGGATTACTAAGGACCTTCGAAGGAAGATCATGGTGTTCACTGAATACCCTCTGGGAATGGGTACTCTGTTAGGCCTAGAACTGTGTTATGGACAAAACTTTATCTTCTAAGGTGGTAGTCTTTGTACAAAGAACTTTCCTAAGGATAATAATTTAGCCATATGCTGTGTATTTATATTTAATGCTTCCTACAACTATAAGATCTAGGTACTGTTATATCTATTAGTGTGGGTGAGTTAACTGTGCCTGAGAGAGGTTAGGTAATGGGTCTAAAGTTTTATTCATAGCCAGTAAGTGGAAGAACCAGAATTTGAAACCAGGCCTTGACCCAATGTCAAAATCTACGCTTAAAATACTTTACATTAGAGTTCCATACTATAGGGAGGCTATGTTCCGAACTTGCTACATAAATAAGCATTGGGTGTAGTAAGAACTATCCTTGAAAATCCCTTACTGGTACCATGTTGGAGGGCTAACATGCCATTCTCTCCTATGTCCAGAAGACCTCACTTTTACCTCCAAGCTGGAACAAAGAGCTGTTTCTTTAGCTGAGCCCAGATGCAGTAGTTGGTTGTGTTTAGAGGTCCTGTGGTACAACAATATGTGTCTTTAAATATAAGAATCACATCTGCTGCGGAATGATGGTTTACAATAAGAAAGGCATTGGAGGGACTGGGATTCATCTAAAAGGTTCTACAGGATGTGCTGTGCATGTCTGTGTGGAGTTTATCCTAGTGCTGTGGAGTCCTAATCCTGAACTGTTAGAATGATGCTCACACAAGCAGGAAATCATGGCCTTTGCAGTGGTTAGATAGGGATCACGAGTTCCTTTCTACCTAGTCGCCTGGCAGGGGGGATGCCATGTGTTCTTATTTGGATTGGTGTCCTGTGACTTCTAATCTCGGGGTCCACGTTTCCTGCTAATAGACATGCTTCTTCGTTCAACTGATGTTTACTATATACCTATGGAGGTGGAACAGTCCCAGTCCCTGCCCTCATAGAGCTTCTAGGCAGTTGGAGGAGGTGGCCAATAATCAAACCATTGCAAAGTAAATAAGTCATTATAATATGTGTTGTGAATGGAAATTACACTGCTTTGAGGCTGAAAAACAGTGTGGGGGTGCAGTTATGTCCTACCCTTAGCAGGTAGGGGGCAATCAAGGAAGGCTTTTAGTGGGAAGCCACATTTGAGTTGAAATGGGAAGGATTTGTAGGTGTTAACCAGGTCAGGGGATGAGAATGGGGGAGTAGGCAAGAATATAGAGGGAACTGCGTGTACAACATTCTTTGCTAGTGCTTAGCATTTTATCCACATCCCCTTCAGTGCTCACAGCTGCCTTATGAGGTGATTCCTGTTATCCCATTTTTTTCCCATGTACCAGTCCTCTTTAATTCTCAATTAGAGTATGAAAGGACTCAAGGGTACCAGGCAAAGGCCATGGTCAGGAATGCAGAATGTGCCTCGACACTGGGCCCTCTTCAGTGGTACTTGCCTAGCTGCTCATGTTGGAGTTCCTTGTAACAGTGACAGTAGTTGAAAAGCACATAAGCTGCCAGCACCATAGGAATCCCAGCGATGGCCCCTTTCTTCACATTGACATACTTGTAACACTGGTAGTAATCTCTTGAAACGCTCCAGCAGTGCCTTCAGGGGGTGAAATCCTGCATCAGTATCCAGCTTGGCAGCTCTCCTAAGTTGACATCCATGAGCTGCTTCTCCTTCACTGGTATGGATGACGCCATCCTGGAGTCCTGGGTGTCTGCTATGTCATCCCATGTTTCCGATGCTAAAACCTGAGATTTAAAGACCTTATGTAATCTGCCCAAAGTCACAGTTAGGAAGTGATAGGGTTGGAGTTCAAACACAGGACGTGATTTCTTAGTCTGGCTCAGGAACCAGATGGATAGTAATATCATCTGGTAAGCTAAGAAGCCCTGGATGAAAAACTGGCCTTGAGAGTTCTGGGGAAAGATCATGAGCTTAGTGTTAGATGCTGGGATTTGAGCTTTTAAGAGAGTCAAGAGGAGGTGTCAAAGAGATGGTAGGAGATAATGGCTCTGGAGCTTTGGGGAGAGCCAGGGCTGAACATCAGTATTTGCCAGTAGTTGGCCATTAGAAGGACTTAAGGTATCGTCTGGAAGAAACCAGATGGGTTCTTGTGCAGGACCGGCCAAACTCTGTGTGACTTTGGGTAAGTTCCTTCTCTTTTCTATAACATGAATGACTTGGAATGGATTTAACAGTCCATTGTAATAATCTGCGACAGTCTGACTCTCTTAATGTTTGTTTGGCATCAGTGGAAGCCCCGCCCCTGCCCCATCCCCTCCTGTTTGAAGCACTGCCTTCTGTTTAAGATGAGAACAAGGGGCCTTCCTCCAGACAGCACAGTTTGTGGTTTTCATGGCTGATGTGTTTTTGTTGCTTTTGTTCCTAGGTTTCTTCCTCATGGCTGTCAACTTAGTTTGGCTAGACTCTACGTCCCAGAAAGAAAATTGCCAACCTGAGTTAGTCTTGTTGATGAGGGGATCTGAAGAGAAGGGTTTTGGTGGTAGGGGATTAATATGGATTGGGCCTGGTGCCAGCTGAGACTGGGATAACTCATTCCCCTCACATTGCCATGTTAATGTGCTGATGGCAACCTTGCTTTCTTCTAGCTTCCTCTGTCGCCTTGTATTCGAATCCTTCCTCATGATAGGATGGGAGGTGGCCTATGGGTACTGGGGGAGGTTTTTAGGGACTCTGGGCCAGTGCTGTTGCAGCTCATGAGCTTGGCATTTTAGAGATGCTTATGCCAAATTCAGCACCCAAATAATGGAATGAATAGTTTTTTTGCTTAGTACTTTATGAATTCGTTTTTTTTTTTTTCTTTTTGTTCAGGGTGAGATGTTTTTCCCCTTGAAATTTCAGACTGAGCTTATTCTATATCTGTGGAGGGTTGACAGCGATTTGTAAAGAAATACTAAGTCTTCTTTCCTGATTCATCTATTATGTGTTTATAGGTCATTTTGTGGTTTACTTTTCACAAAGTTTCCTAAGCAGCTAGACTGTAGTCATTTGTAATTTGCTGGTGTAGGATTTAGAATTGCCACTTTTGCTCCCACTGTACTCCACTGCGTCTGTTTTTGCCGTGGTTGCCAGAAACTGCTTTGGGTTATGTTCTTGCTCCATTGACCCCTTGGCAGCTTTTGACATTAACCACTGTCTTGATATGCTCTCATCGTTTGGTGTCCATGATGCCATCTTCTCCTGGTTTTCTTCCTGCTTCTGTGACTACCTCTTACTAATCTTCTTTTTCCATTCTTCTTCTTCCACCAGCACCTCACATGTTGGTGATGCCTGGGTGCGCTTCTTACTCTGTTCCTCTTTAGCCGTATGGAAGCTTATGACCACATATCTCCATCTGCCAGATGTCTTCACTCAGATGTCCCACTGTCTTTCCCACAGAACCAGCTTTCACCCTTCCATTCCTGTCTCCATCCATCTGTCAGCACAGGCCAGAATGCTGGTCGCTGTCTTTGACTCACTCTTGCCCTCCTGCCCACTTAGTTACCAGGTCCTGGCCATTTCACTTTCTAAATGCCTCTCTTACCTGTCCATTTCCCTGCACCTCCTTGGTTCAGGCCGTCCTCCTCTGTCACTGAATCTGTTCTGTCAGCCTGTAACTCTTTTTCCTTGCTTCCACTCTTGCCTCTTCAAATCCATTATGCTTACTGCATATAAAAATAGTCTTAAAAATACATATCTGATCACCCTACTCCCTTGGTTGAGACCTGCCCACTGCTCTCTGCATACCACCTACTTCCGAACATGGCCCTCAGGGCCCTGCTGTTCACACCTGCTTGTTACCTTTTCAGCCACAGTAGTTCACTTCTCTCCCTCCACACCCTGGCCACAAGGGAGCTACTGTTGTTTCCCTAATAGCCAGTGTCCTTTGTGTGGGAACCTTACTCTTCGTCTTGTCTTTTGTCTTCTTTGTTTTCTCCTTTGCCTTCATTCATGTATACTTTTTTTTTCCATTGATAACATTAAGTTTGAGAATTTTCTAATATTTCTTGTACATGTGAAGTTTCCATTTTTTCATTCTTAAAAAATAGCTCATTACTCATCTCCTTTATCTGTGAAGCTCAGCCAGAGGGATGGGCCTTCAGTCTTTGTTGGTTTCACATTCCAGAGGCAGCTTTTCTTTTGTGTCATTCCAGGAATATTTTATTTTATTTTATTTTATTTTTTTTATTTTTATTTTTTTTTTTATGAAATTTATTGACAAATTGGTTTCCATACAACACCCAGTGCTCATCCCAAAAGGTGCCCTCCTCAATACCCATCACCCACCCTCCCCTCCCTCCCACCCCCCATCAACCCTCAGTTTGTTCTCAGTTTTTAACAGTCTCTTGTGCTTTGGCTCTCTCCCACTCTAACCTCTTTTTTTTTTTTTTTTTCCTTCCCCTCCCCCATGGGTTCCTGTTAAGTTTCTCAGGATCCACATAAGAGTGAAACCATATGGTATCTGTCTTTCTCTGTATGGCTTATTTCACTTAGCATTACACTCTCCAGTTCCATCCACGTTGCTACAAAAGGCCATATTTCATTTTTTCTCATTGCCACATAGTACTCCATTGTGTATATATACCACAATTTCTTTATCCATTCATCAGTTGATGGACATTTAGGCTCTTTCCATAATTTGGCTATTGTTGAGAGTGCTGCTATGAACATTGGGGTACAAGTGCCCCTATGCATCAGTACTCCTGTATCCCTTGGATAAATTCCTAGCAGTGCTATTGCTGGGTCATAGGGTAGGTCTATTTTTAATTTTCTGAGGAACCTCCACACTGCTTTCCAGAGCGGCTGCACCAATTTGCATTCCCACCAACAGTGCAAGAGGGTTCCCGTTTCTCCACATCCTCTCCAGCATCTATAGTCTCCTGATTTGTTCATTTTGGCCACTCTGACTGGCGTGAGGTGATACCTGAGTGTGGTTTTGATTTGTATTTCCCTGATAAGGAGCGACGCTGAACATCTTTTCATGTGCCTGTTGGCCATCTGGATGTCTTCTTTAGAGAAGTGTCTATTCATGTTTTCTGCCCATTTCTTCACTGGGTTATTTGTTTTTTGGGTGTGGAGTTTGGTGAGCTCTTTATAGATTTTAGATACTAGCCCTTTGTCCGATATGTCATTTGCAAATATCTTTTCCCATTCCGTTGGTTGCCTTTTAGTTTTGTTGGTTGTTTCCTTTGCTGTGCAGAAGCTTTTTATCTTCATAAGGTCCCAGTAATTCACTTTTGCTTTTAATTCCCTTGCCTTTGGGGATGTGTCGAGTAAGAGATTGCTACGGCTGAGGTCAGAGAGGTCTTTTCCTGCTTTCTCCTCTAAGGTTCTGATGGTTTCCTGTCTCACATTTAGGTCCTTTATCCATTTTGAGTTTATTTTTGTAAATGGTGTGAGAAAGTGGTCTAGTTTCAACCTTCTGCATGTTGCTGTCCAGTTCTCCCAGCACCATTTGTTAAAGAGGCTGTCTTTTTTCCATTGGATGTTCTTTCCTGCTTTGTCAAAGATGAGTTGGCCATACGTTTGTGGGTCTAGTTCTGGGGTTTCTATTCTATTCCATTGGTCTGTGTGTCTGTTTTTGTGCCAATACCATGCTGTCTTGATGATGACAGCTTTGTAGTAGAGGCTAAAGTCTGGGATTGTGATGCCTCCTGCTTTGGTCTTCTTCTTCAAAATTCCTTTGGCTATTCGGGGCCTTTTGTGGTTCCATATGAATTTTAGGATTGCTTGTTCTAATTTCGAGAAGAATGCTGGTGCAATTTTGATTGGGATTGCATTGAATGTGTAGATAGCTTTGGGTAGTATTGACATTTTGACAATATTTATTTTTCCAATCCATGAGCAGGGAATGTCTTTCCATTTCTTTAAGTCTTCTTCAATTACCTTCATAAGCTTTCTGTAGTTTTCAGCATACAGATCCTTTACATCTTTGGTTAGATTTATTCCTAGGTATTTTATGCTTCTTGGTGCAATTGTGAATGGGATCATTTTCTTTATTTGTCTTTCTGTTGCTTCATTGTTAGTGTATAAGAATGCAACTGATTTCTGGACATTGATTTTGTATCCTGCAACTTTGCTGAATTCATGTATCAGTTCTAGCAGACTTTTGGTGGAGTCTATCGGATTTTCCATGTATAATATCATGTCATCTGCAAAAAGCGAAAGCTTGACTTCATCTTTGCCAATTTTGATGCCTTTGATTTCCTTTTGTTGTCTGATTGCTGATGCTAGAACTTCCAGCACTATGTTAAACAACAGCGGTGAGAGTGGGCATCCCTGTCGTGTTCCTGATCTCAGGGAAAAAGCTCTCAGTTTTTCCCCATTGAGGATGATGTTAGCTGTGGGCTTTTCATAAATGGCTTTTATGATCTTTAAGTATGTTCCTTCTATCCCGACTTTCTCAAGGGTTTTTATTAAGAAAGGGTGCTGGATTTTGTCAAAGGCCTTTTCTGCATCGATTGACAGGATCATATGGTTCTTCTCTTTTTTTTTGTTAATGTGATGTATCACGTTGATTGATTTGCGAATGTTGAACCAGCCCTGCATCCCAGGAATGAATCCCACTTGATCATGGTGAATAATTCTTTTTATATGCTGTTGAATTCGATTTGCTAGTATCTTATTGAGAATTTTTGCATCCATATTCATCAGGGATATTGGCCTGTAGTTCTCTTTTTTCACTGGGTCTCTGTCTGGTTTAGGAATCAAAGTAATACTGGCTTCATAGAAGGAGTCTGGAAGTTTTCCTTCCCTTTCTATTTCTTGGAATAGCTTGAGAAGGATAGGTATTATCTCTGCTTTAAATGTCTGGTAGAACTCCCCTGGGAAGCCATCTGGTTCCAGGAATATTTTAGGCACACATAAATAAATATAGGTATTCATGTATATGTGTATTTGTATGTGTATATATTTACATATATATTAAATATATGCAATATATTTTTACCTGACTTTGGGAATACAGGTTTGGTAGATCAAATATACTTCCAGGCAGATCTCACTAGAAAAAATTTTATCTTTTATTTTAAATCAAAACATATTCACTTTTTGCACCTAAATATGCATGCTGTAATATTTTATTCTCTTTTTGAAGGGGTGAATGTAACAGTCTTCTGGGGTAAATTCTCAATGCTCACTTGTCTTTATTACTTCAAAGACAAAATAGTGATAGAATTTAGAGAACTTTATCACCCTGCCATTTCACTTAGAGGTTTTGGCTTTATTTGTGGTGGAAGTTTTCTAATGAGTAGGCAGACATTGTCAGACCTTGCTAAGCAGCCATCGTTTTAATCTAAAAGTCTGTGAGTTGAAAAACGTTTATTGAACTTAGTTGTCTCCTTTACCCCCCTCATTCTCGCTCAATTTCAGTTTCTTGCCATGCCCTCCCCATCCTGCTATGGACTTAATTGTAGGTACTTATGTCCAGGAGCAGATTCTCTCTGCTCCTCGCATCTATTCGGAATGGTTGTAAGTGAAAAAGAAGTGTGTAAAGGATGCTGAAAGAAATGAACACCCCGAGGCTCTGTTGGAGCAGTGTTGGCAGAAGTCAGAAGACAATTGGTAGCCACTGCGAGTGAGTTGTTCACTGTAGGAGTTTGGATGAGAACAGGCAGAGCTAGACTTTCTGGGAGACTGTCCCTGCAGTGGGAGGACTTTCTGTGGTGTCAAGGGTATTTTATGGGTGGTTGGGACTAGGATGCTGGGGGTGGGGGTGACGAGGAGTAGAGGCTGTGGCTGCAAGATTGGGATGGGATTGAATGAGGTGGCGTAGAGGCAAGTCACGAGCACGTCGGTGCTCTGAGTGTGAGAAGAAAGAAGCAGGTCAGCAAGTGGGCCTCACGCAGTACTGTCTCAGCCGCTCTGGTTTTCTTACCTAGTGCTTGTCCCGGGGAAGTGGCCTACGTGACAGGTCGGGCCGTGGGGGGCTCTTTCAGGGTCACTTGGCCTGGTGGGGCGTTGGTTTTTATGTTGTTTTGCTTTGTTTTAGTGGAGCCTGGGCCATTTTTTTTCCTTCCTTAATTTGGAATCTTCCCCCTCTCCCCTTATCTGAGAGCTGTGACTCTGTCCCCTGCAAAGTGCCCCTGTGCGCGTACTTCAGCATAATGCCACTCCACGTTTAGTTCTTGCCGTTTTTTCTTCTCCACATCTTGCGGTCAAACCAGTGGGCTGACGAGCCACTGAAGAGAGCCACGCGGCTGTTCTCCCAGGTGGCTAGAGCTGAGCAGCCACCGACGATGCCCTCTTCCCTGGGCTGCGGCGAAAGCACGCTACGGTGCTACTTGCTTGTTGCAGGTTATACGGCAAACACCACACTGGTTTTGGTTTTGTTTTGGATCGTGGGTTGTGAGCTTTCAAATACCCTTGTTCTTCAGGGCAATTAAAAGTTAAAAAAAATATATCAAAAATTAAAAAGATACAAAAGGGTGTAGAGTGAAAAGTGTCCCTCCCGTCCCCTCCACTGGCCATCCAGTTCCCTATCCCAGAGGCAGCGAATATGACAAGTTTCTTTTGTATCATTCTAGGATGATTTTATGCATATGCAAGTGAATATAGGTGTTCTTATGTAATTATATATAACAGGTACAAAACATGGAGTTGCACCTTCTTACATGTATGGTAGCATACAATATACATCTGTTATGCACTTGCATGTTTTACTTAGCGATGAGCTTTAGTAGCATTCTATAGCAGTACATAAAGTACTCCTTTTTGGGTTTTTTAAATGCATAGTATTGTATAGTGTGCGTCTTCCATAAATCATTTATGGATCAGCTCCTTATTTTTTTTTTAATTAAAAAAAAATTTTATTCTTGAGAGAGAGAGAGAGTCAGAGCACGAGTGGGGTAGGAGCAGATAGAGAGGGAGACACAGAATCTGAAGCAGGCTCCAGGCTCCGAGCTGTCAGCACAGAGCACGATGTGGTGCTTGAACTCACAAACCATGAGATCATGACTGGAGCCAAAGGTGGACGCTTAACTGACTGAGCCACGATCAGCTCCTTCTGATCAACATCTGGAACTTGCAGTCAGACTTGCAATACATGTTTGCAATACATAGGGCCAGTTCTTAGAAATGGAATAATTGAGTGAAATGTCTACACATTTTTATTTTTTATAGAGATTTTCAAATTGGAGACTACCAATTCACACATTTACCACCAATATACAAAAATGTTTATTTTCCCATACCCATGCTAACACAATGTGCTAAAAATCTGATGCATCTTTGCCAGTCTGGTGAAAAATGGGTGAAAAATGAGATCTCACTGTACTTGTAATTAACATTTCTCTTTATTAGTGAAGTGGAGTATCTTACGTTTATGAGTCATTTGTGTTTCCTTTTCAGTGAATTGCTTCATATCGTATGCCCCTTTTTTGAGTTATCGGTGTGTTCTTTACTGGTTTGTCATTCCTACCAGTCTGAAACCAGAAGCTGGTGTCTTCCTTTGGGCGAGTGAGAGGCTGCAGTGTATGTGGAAAATTGCTTCTTGCGTGGTTGAGGGGAGGTCTGGGCACCGAAGTCCCTCGTAGGAGGTTGGGGACCCCAGCTTCTCTTGGTTCTGGAGCACCTTAGGCCCTCCAGCAACAGGAGTTTCTTGTTTATAATCTTTAGGGCAGAAAGTAGAATTACTTAGTTTATGGGTAAACATTAGGCTAGGAAAATCTTCTGTTGTTCGGGATGTTGAATGGTAATATATTGTGCGTGTGTTGACCTCTTGCCATTGCTAAATTGGCTAAATTCTCTTCCTCTGGCTGAAGTAGAAGGGCTTGAGGGAAGAGAGGGAGGAGGAGGAAGAGGGTGGGAAAGAGTGTATGTGTGTTCGCCTTTCTGTATAA
Organism: Lynx canadensis; assembly: GCF_007474595.2. Taxonomy (NCBI): domain Eukaryota; kingdom Metazoa; phylum Chordata; class Mammalia; order Carnivora; family Felidae; genus Lynx; species Lynx canadensis. Next base: position 13,023,468 of record NC_044321.2, read on the forward strand.
CAGGAAGAACTGGTTTGATAAATTTTATAGGAATGTAAGTGCCTTATTCTTGACATCTTGTTTTATCAGACACATTCCACATTTGATTTCAAACCCTAGCTGGAGATTTGCCATGTCCCAAGGGGTGAAAAAGTTTGATGTGTTCTACTTCACTGAGTCTCCCTAGGACCCCCTAGATACCCGATTAGTCACTATTATCACAAAGAGGTCCTGTTTTTCATCTCATCAAGCCTCCTTCTTTCTTATTTCCTTCACCCACTTCTAATTCTTTTTCAGATTTTCTAGGCCTTATTTTTTAAACCTTTAATTTCAATTGATACTGAAATTTACTTTTTTTAGCCTAAATTTTTTTTTAGCTGTCTCTTATTATATCCTTTAGGTGCTCGCCATCTACCTATGCTTCTTAACAATTAAAGTGATAGTAGTTGCTCGGTTTCTTTGCTGGGAGGCACTTCTACATGAAAAATGTTTTGTGTTACAAGATGAGAATAGTAAAGAGATACTGGATCATTGAAAGAGGTGATTCCAGGATATGAGAACAGGGCATGTGACATTGAAACTGAAGGATGTTTATGGGAAAAGGAAAATTCAGTAAATACTAGGATTCATTGGGGTGCTGCCTTAAGGCCTTGCAGAAGCCGTGCTTGGAGACAGGGTGGACAGAGGGTAAAAATGATAGACCTGGTACCCATGAGAATTTTAGCTTCCATATAGTGCTCAACAGGTCAGCTAGACTAGATGAAAGTAAATGAGCACATTTTATTTGTGGGGTCAGCATTGCTTTTCCCCGCAGATATGGGCATCATGGTATCCAGAACTATCCTGGTAGTAGCTAGGGCCCACATTGATTTGGTAGACAGGAGCACCTCTGATTTACCCTCTCAGATATAAACACCCAATTGAACTCCTGGTCCCAGATAGTAGCTTTTAAAGCTGGAAAGGAGAGGGGTGTTTGTTTCTGGCATATTCTCCAGGACCCCTTCATCTCAGTTAGTATATACTAGGGTGTAAATACGGAAGGCTCATTTACAGTGGCACCATTTCCGCCCCTGGGCCCTTTGCTATTCCCCCAATCTCAGGTGAGCAGCTGGTGTCGTCCCCCTAGTTGCCTATCCCAATGAGTGTCTCTACCAAACCGAGTGTTTATTTGGTCCTGAAGACGTGCTGGCCCCTTCCCTTGTGTGTGTCATTCCAGTTCTCCCAACAGTCTTGCAAGGTAGACTACTTGCAAGATTATGTCCTGTACTCGTCCACTCAGTAATACTAAGTGGCTTATGTGGGTCAGGCACCATGCCAGGGGTACCCCGCAGACTACAAACATGGTCCCTGCTCTCAGGGGACTTGCAGTCAAGCAGGGCAGATGGATGTGAATCAAATGGTCCTGCCACTGCAGGTATAATGGGCATTGCCTAGAGGCAAGGGAGGACTTGCTGGCATGTGACGGAGAAATCCCACCTAGGGCTAGGAAGTGAGGGAAGGCTTCCCCAAAGAAGTGCTGCTTGAGCTGAGCTGTGAAGGGTGACAAGGAGGTAACCAGGCTAAGGGAGGATGGTGCCGGGAGGTGTGGAGAGGGGCTCCTGGCTGAGTGGGAAGCCTCTAGGCTAAGGTCGTGCGTTTCTTCCTTGTGGACAGCAGAGTCTACTCTGGCTAGCTTAGGCAAATCGGGGTTTCTAATAAGGGAGTGGAAAGCCTACCAGATCTTTGGAAGGGCTGAAGATTCCGACTCTGTTCTGAGCATGCAGGAACAATTCCTCAAACTGCACAGCAGGACTGGATGGCTGGACGGCTGAGGGAGCTTTGCCTTTCTCACCGTCAGGAAGCTGCAGACCTGGGCAGTTGCTGCCATAGCTTTTAGCTGCAGCTCCACGCTGAGTCTGACCCAGGCCCGCCAAGTGAATGCTTTGTTCCCTGCCTGTTTGACCACGTGACTTGTTTTGAATTAGCCTTCCATGGGCATGTTTAGTGGAACCTAAGTCCCATCTGTAATTCTAACAGCAAAGGTATTTGGATAATGTACTTTTACCTAGCCAGCATCTGCAGTGCATAGCTTTGCTAAGAGGAGATGGTGTGGGCATTGAGTGAGCCAGTCCACCATGTATACAGCCCACCGAGGAGACACAGTCCAAGACCTGGAAGAAAGAAGGCCAGTGTGGCCAGAGCCTGGAGTGGGAGGGAGATGAGGCTGGTGGGTAGGCGGAGCCCTGTGAGCCATGCCACTATCTTTTAGGTGGGGAGCTGATGGTTCAGAAATTAAGTGGCCCACGTCTCATGGTGAGTAAGTGACCATCCCAGATTTGAGCCCAAGTCTTTCTTCCTCCAGAATCTGCACTCTTTTTGCACCTCCAATCTGTAGCCTCATTGTCTAAAGCAGTCCTTGAATTGAGCCCTAGATCTTGGGACATCTGTTTCCCATCTGACCTCAGACTGCCTTGAGTATTAAGGGAGGACATAGTGGAGGAGGTAGGTGTCCTTGACCCAACTGGCAAGGATTGGGCTGGGCACGTTAATGCACTGGTACTGAAGTCCGCAGCCTTGTCAAAGTGTCCTCCTACTGCTGATTTTTTACTTTGTGCTGACCTTCTCCAGAGAGCAAAATCCCAAGGAAAAATGGCCTTCTGGAACAGCAGATCTTGGCTCCTGATGGAAGAATTGGAGACCGTGATTATTCATAAGCATTTCTTAGGTTAATCAAAAATAGTGTTAGTGCCACATACTAAAATCACAGTGAAATAAATGATTGAATACCTGTATTGTATGGCTATCTACAGGATTCTTTCCTGATGTGAAAACATGCCAGATGCTTATAGGCATGTCAGAAATAAGACGGTGCTCTCTCTGTATAATTAATAGCTTATGGGCCAAAATCTACAACTAAACTAGATAATGGGAGGGACATGTAAGTATAGGATATTTATATCCCATGCTCAGATCCTCAGTCTGCAGAATTGCTGCATTGATTTTTGGCATTGCAGTGAGCGTGTTCCTTTATTTTATTTTTTTCCTCATGGTGAGTATACTCTTTAATTCCCATCACCTATTTCACTCACACCTATACCCACCTTCTCTCTGGTAACCATCAGTTAGTTCTCTATAGTTAAGACTCTGTTTCTTGGTTTGTCTTTATTTTTGTTTTCCTTTGCTTGTTTGTTTTGTTTCTTAAATTCCACATGTGAGCACGCCTGGGTGGCTCTGTTGGTCAAGTGTACAACTCTTGGTTTTAGCTCAGGTCATGATCTCACAGTTCATGGGTTCGAGACCTGCATCGGGCTCTACGCTGTGTGGAGCCTGCTTGGGATTCTCTCTGTCCCTCCCCCGCTTGCACTCTCTTAAAATAAATAAACGTTAAAAAAAATCTAGAAATTCCACATATGAGTGAGATTACATGGTATTTGTTTTTCTCTGACTGACTTAATTTGTTTTTCATTATACTCTTCAGCTCTATCCATGTTGTTGTAAATGGCAAGATTTCATTCCTTTAAAAAATTTTTTTTACGTTTATTCATTTTTGAGAGAGTGCAAGCAGGAGAGGGGCAGAGAGAGAGGAAGACAGAGAATCTGAAGCAGGCTCCAGGCTCTCAGCTGTCAGCACAGAGCCCCATGCAGGGCTTGAACCCACGAACCATGAGATCATGACCTGAGCCGAAGTTGGATGCTTAACTGACTGAGCCGCACAGGTGCCCCTCATTCCTTTTTATGGCTGAGCAGTATTCCATTGTTTGCATACAGACATATGTACACACACACACACACACACACACACACACACACACACAAAACACGTCTTTTCCCATTCACGTATCGACGGACACTCAGGCTGCTTTGATAATTTGGCTATTATCAGTAACACTGTGATAAACATAGGGATGCATGTATCATTTTGAATTAGTGTTTTTGTATTTTGGGGGGTAAATACCCAGTAGTGTGATTTCTTGGTTGTAGGGTAGTTCTATTTTTAATTTTTTTGAGGAACCTCCATACTGTTTTCCACAGTGACTGTGCTAGTTTGCATTCTCACCAACAGTGCAGGAGGGTTCCTTTTTTCTCCACATCCTCTCCAACTCTTGTTTTTTGTCTTCTTGATTTTAGTCATTCTGACAGGTGTGAGGTGATATCTCATTGTGGTTTTGATTTGTATTTCCCAGATGATGAGTGATGTTGAGCATCTTATCATGTGTCTGTTGGCCATCTGGATGTCTTCTTTGGAGAAATGTCTTTTCTATTCATGTCTTCTGCCCATTTTTTAATTGGGTTATTTGTTTTTTGGGTTTTGAGTTGTAGAAGTTCTTTATATATTTTGAACATTAACCCCTCATTGGCTATATCATTTGCAAATATCTTCTCCCATTCTGTAGGTTGCCTTTTGGTTTTGTTGATGGTTTCCTTTGCTGTGCAGAAACTTTTTATTTTGATGTAGTCATGGTAGTTTACTTTTGCTTTTATTTCCCTTGCCTCAGGAGACCTGTCTAGAAAAATACTGTGGCTGCTGTCAGAGAAGTTACTGCCTGTGTTCTGTTGTAGGATTTTTGTGGTTTCAGGTCTCACGTTTTAAGTCTTGAATCCATTTTGAGTTTGTTTTTGTGTATGGTGAAAGAAAATGGTTGACTTTCATTCTTTTCCATGTAGCTGTCCGGTTTTTTCAACACCATTTGTTGAGGAGACTGTCTTTTTCCCATTGTATATTCTTTCCTCCTTTGTAAAAGACTAATTGACCATCTAATTATGGGTTTATTTCTGGATTTTCTATTCTATTCCATTGATCATTTGTCTATGTTTATGTTATTACCATACTGTTTTACTTATTCCTGCTTTGTAATATAACTTGAAGTCTGGAATTATGATACCTCCAGTTTTCTTTTTCAAGATTGCTTTGACTAGTCAGGGTCTTTGTGGCTCCATACAAATTTTAGGATTTTTTTTTGTAGCTCTGCAGAAAATGCTGTTGGCATTTCGATAGGGATTGCATTAAATCTGTAGGTTGCTTTGGGTAGTATAGACATTTTAGCAGTATTTGTTCTTCCCATGAGCATGGAATATTTTTCCATTTCTTTGCATCATCTTGAATTTCTTTTGTCAGTGTTTTATAGTTTTCAGAGTAGTGAGGTTGATTTTTAAAATGTTTATTATTTTTGAGAGATAGTGAGTACTAGTGGGGGAGGGGCAGAGAGAGAGGGAGACAGGATCTGAAGCAGGCTCCACACTGACAGCAGGGAGCCCGATGTGGGGCTTGAACTCAGGAACTGTGAGATCTTGACCTGAACTGAGGTTGGATGCTCAACCGACCGAGCCACCCAGCGCCCCCCATAAGGGTGTTTCTTAAAAGGAAATGGTAATGTTACAGGATAGATGGATAAGACAGGGAGAGCCATAGGGCTTGCTGATTAAGAAAGAGTACAGACAACTCTGCTCATGTTCTGGCTTTACCATTTTAATATATATGTGTGATCTTGGTAAGTCACTTCCCTTCCCTAATCCTCAGTTTCCTGTTCTGCAATATGGAAATAACAGAATCCACTTCACAGGGTTTTGTGAAGATGAAAACAGGTCACATGTATTGGATGCTTATAATGCCTGGCACCTAATTAGCAAAGCACTATGTCTATGGTGATTACTTTTAAAATTTACTTTATCTTAATAAGCAGCAACTCTGTGTTGCTCATTAGATTCAGATTCCTACACTTTAGCAATCAACCTCCTAAGCTGTTGAAATTAGATCCCTGAGCGAGTTTTGCATCTTTATGGATTTATTTCCATGAAGAAACTGATAAGGTTAAATTGCTCTGTTAGGATTTAATTTTAACTAACGTCTCTATAGGCAGAACCAGAAGTTATTTATTGCAACTTCCTGTGAATCTATAACTATCTCAAAAGAAAAAGAAAAAAAGAGAATTTTTTCCTTCTCATTTCATAGGTCAGGAAGAGGGCCCAGCCTTTACACTGTTAGGCGACATTGTTTGGTAAATGCATATAAAGTTCGGCTCTCGTCATCATAGGAGAGAGAGCTCAGGTTAACCTTTCTGTCTCTGGATTGGAATTGACCATTTGTCCAGTTACTTGTTCACTCATTGAATAGACATTTATTGAGCATAGGTACTTTTCTAGGTGCTGGCGATATAGCAGTGATCAGAATAGACCAATTTTCCCACCCTCATCGACCTTTTATTATAGTGAGAGCGGGGTGGGAGACAGAATATAAATAGGATTGTAGGGTATCATACAGGGGAACCGGTTGAATGTTCGAAACAAAATTGTTGAGTTCCATCTCCTTTACTTTGTTCCTCATTTAATAGTTTTCCCACAGCTTTACCCTACCTCTCTCTTCTTTTTACTCTGTACATCGTCCCTGGGAGCCTCCTTCAAACCCACAAAAGATAAATTCCTATTAACCAGACATAGAAAGATGGCTGCATCCACACTCTTGCTGTCCCAATAGGTCATCTGCGGGGACAAGTTATAAAGTTGTGTGGGCTCAGAATTGTCTCCTGTCTTTAGGTGGTCAGATTACAAAACAAAGCCTCATCCTTCCATTGTCACTGCAGGAATGGCTGTGCCACTGAGATGGGGCAGGCCTGCCTTTTCTCTGGGCCTTGCTTGAAGGATAGTTCGACTAACAGCTGCTATGCAAATATGCCCCACATTTTAATGATTTCAGTGCGTCGGTGTATTTCTCACTCCTCTAACAGATTGGTAGGCAGCTTTCTTCCCCATGGTGATTCAGGCAGCGGTGCTCCTTCTGTCCTTTTGCTGTGCCATCCCCCATGCAGCGGCCCTTGTGGACTAGCATAGAGTGCCACAGGGTGCTAACCGTATGTGGAAATGGCGCAGGTCACTGGTGCTCACATTGCATTGGCTAGAACTCAGTCATGTGGCTGCAGCTCACTGCAGGGGGTGTGGTAGAACATGTCATTGTGGGGTGGGCAACCACAGCCACTCACTGATACTTCTGCACCAGGCCCCGTGTGGTGTCAATGATCGGAGGACAGCTGCCATGATCCCACCTATCAGCGTGGCTGTCATTTGCCTCTATGACTCTTCTTTTGCCTCAGCCCCGTGGCTGATCAGTGGCCGTGATCTTTCCTTAGGCAGATCAGTATTCACTCGGGCTATCGTCTGGTCTCACCAGCCTGTTAGCCATTGTTTCTCGTTAGGGGTGATTGAGTGATTGAGTCTTCTCACATCTTTGCTCATGAAATCGTGTTTTGATCAGTGGTTGCACTATGGCCATCTTCTTTCCAAAATATTGTCAGTAGGTGAGGTGTTCTCACATATTCACTGTGGGCTTTGTATGAGCTTTTGCTACTCCAGATGGTTTGTTTACCGAGGTACCAGAAGGACACTGGCATGAGATCATTGCATCCTCAGGTGAAAAATGGCTGGACTCTTGGGCAGCACTTACAGGATGCCTCCAGGGTGAGATTATATTCTAAACAGAAATGTTCTGTGGTTGAAACAATATACACGCCCTTTGTAAATTCTCCCTGTAATGCCTCCTTGCAATTCATGTTATTCAACTGTGCTTGATTTTTAAGATACTTCAGGGGTAAATGTCACCTTTTGGGATTTTATTAATAGTATTACTTTTTAATGAGTCTTTTGAAGTCTCTTTCATTATAAACAGCCTGTTTTCCCCGGAGATAATAACTTGTAGTGCCAAATATTTGCATTTCACTTGAAACGAAACTAAGGGTTTGAATGTTTTAAATACAAGCAAATCTAATTCTCCTGTGTCTAGAGAAACTGCATAATGGACCATATGTATGTGGCTTAAGCAGACAGATGTGGAAGGTTTCTCTCTCCTTTTATTTTTTCTTAAAAATGCTGGCAGAGCTCAAAATTGGCACCAACTCGCAAATATCTCCACCCAGCCAACAGAACCGCTGGAGTTGAACTGGGAGAGGCCTCCTACGGTGCGTGCATGAGTGGAGCTTTGCCTGGTTCTGGCTTCTGCTTGGGAGCCCGAGGCTCCTTAGCTTATCCACCCCCATTTCTCCATTCTTCCAGCCTTTGCAGTTCGACATTCTCTCTTAGGTGGCTGACTTCTCAGACCTTTGTCAAGTTGTGCCCATTGTTTCACTTGACTTGTGGGTTCATTTGGAGATGTTGCGTGCAGATATCTGGGTCCTGCAGCAAGATGGCCCTCGAGCCGCTGACAGAGGGGTCCTTAGATGCCATCTCACTGCTGGAGTGGGCCTTCCTCTGGTCATGGCCAAATGGCTTTTTCCTCCCTGACTCCTCTCATCCTCTCCCTAACTCTGGCCCATCTTGACCTCTGGCCAGGGTTGCTCATGTGGCCTTAACTTGTCTTCCTGCCTTTAGTGTTTCCCCTTCCATTCTCCTCACTGAAGTGATCTTTCTGTAACTGACATCTGATTATTTCATTGTCCTGTTTAATACTTACCTGTGGCTTCCTATTGCCTTCTAGATACAGTCTGTACCTCTCAACCTGGGCCTTCATGATCTGGGCCTTGCTTGCTGTCTGGAGCACCTTGAGGCAACTCCACTAACATCCGCTTTGTACCAGCAATCTTTTCTCTCTACATGTAGCCCACTGAGCTAACTTCAGAAGATGGCCATCTTCTCTCATTTTTTGGAGTTTTGACAAATGCTGTTCCTTTTGTTTGTCTTGCCCTGCTTGTTCTATGGCCTGGCTTCTCAAACTTGAGTGTGCTTCATATCATCTAGAGGGCTTGTTACACCACAGATTCCTGGGTCCTACTCTGGAACTTTATGATTCACCAGATGTAGGGTAGAGCCCAAGGTTCTCTGTTTCTAGTAAGTCCTCAGGTGATGTTGATGTGGGTGGTCTGGAGACTGTACTTTGAGTAGAAAAGTTCTAGACTACCCTTCACTGTTTTTGAGATTGCCTGTTTGTCTTTCTCCCTGGTTAAACTCTAGCCTTCCTTGAAAAAAAAGAATCTGTTGGCCCAACAGGGTAGCCAGAATCTCTAGTGTCTGAAATATACTTAATGATCAGCAGGTATCTGTTGAATGAATGAATGAGTAGATCACCTCCTGCAGCAAAGTTCAAATCATTTTGCTTCTTGTAGATCAGCTTTCTTTTAGACTGTTTCAGCCTAAGAATATGTGGAATGTCATCTACCCCTTCCATATACCTTCACCTGTCCCTGAAACACTCACTTAATGGATATGGAACGTGAGAACTCCCCGTAGAGATCAGAGACCACGGACGAACTACAGGAAGATAGACATGGACTTCTTTTGATAGATCTGAAACTTTAAGTATGAAATAGACTCCTAGGTTTTCTTTCATTAAGCACAGCACAGAGTAGTATTTCTGCACCTCTTTTAATATAAGACATACACCTGAGCTTACTAGAGTGCATCAGTCAGTGGATCTCACACTGCTCTTTGGTATCTATGATGTACCTGCTAATGACTGTACATAGAATAAAGGAGTACATGATACGGTTGTGGTCCTCCAGGTTGAAACCCGAGTGATGATATTCAAGAGCACTTGAAATGTTCACACTGTGTGGCACTTACAAGAATTCATATTTTTAAAGATGGCTAATTACTTGGTTTATTAAATCAGTTAAAACCATGCAGTGGGAAGCAAGGGGAAAGAGAATGGGGGTAGGTGAACACATTTAGTGCAAGCCAGGAGGAGGGCCACACTGTGTTCTGCACGGGTTATACAGTGTTCATATGCCCTCTCTCTTTGTTGTGAGGCCTTCTTGGTTTGAGGGAGCAGGAACTCTCCTTGCCAGCTTAAGTTTTCTTGAAATGGAGGAGGGTTGGAGTTCTCACGAATCTAAGAAATGAGGGACAGGGAGTGGCCCACTGGTCCAGAGGAGTGGGAGTTCTTGGTTATTTGTGCTTGTTTTGCCATTAACAGGACTTGCCCTAGTCTCCTTGAGTTTTCTTCACTATCCGCTTATCTTTTGGCTGCCAACCGCCATCCTCCCCTCCTTTTCTTTTTCGTACTTCTCTATCTCACGGGTTCTGCTTCTGCTGGTTCTGGCTGTCACTGTGCCTCATGGCCTATCTGTATCTGCTCAGGGCCTGCTTTCTGTGCTTGTTGATCTTCATATTTCTTATCCACACCCCCAGTAATGAGCATACGGATGAAGTTTTCCTTGCTAGAGTAGAGCTTTCTATGCAACGGCATCCCAGAGGCCAGAAACTGTGTGCCCACCCCTGCTTCCTTGGACTCAGTTGGGCAAGAGCAGGTGTGAGCTGGGTGTCATGGTACACACATAACCGCCAGGCCCGCCTTTGTGTCAGAGCTGGGGGATGGGCAGTGCCGTCTGCAGTAGCTGTGGGCCTGGCAGGTACATTGGCGGGCCCTTGGGGGCACTGGGACTTGAGTAATAGGCTCAGAGGCTGGGGATAATAGGCTGAGATCAGAGAAAGGATGGGCTGGGAAGAAGGTACACATCTGACCTACGAAGAGTGAGCAGATGCCTGCTGAGAGTGAGCAAGGAGGAGGAGGAATTGTAAGGACCCTGAAGGCTGCGTGGAGGAGGTACATTTTTTAAATTAGGCAACAAGTCGTCTCTGTATGCTTTTGAGCAGAGGAATCATCACTTCTCCTGTCTGTTCCTGCTTCCTGCTGGCAGAATAGACTTGACACCTGCTAAGAGGCTACTGATGCCAGTCAGGAGTGAGATAATGTGGGAGAGGAAATAGAGTGAGCAGGTGGTCCTGGGATTGGAGAAAGAACAAACGTGGGCTCACATAACAACAACTGGATACGGCAGCTTCAGTTCCAGGCGGAAAGGAGTGTATGGTAGGGAAATAGTAGCTTCTGTGTCAGAATCAAGGAATGCAGCGGCCAACACGCAGCACAGAGATTTCTGTGCCTTCCTTTGCAGGGTGGCAGTGGGTAGAGCTCTCCAACCGTGTCCTGCCGGGTTCGTGAACCATCTCTGTCCGCTTAATTGTTCACTCGTAAACATCTGTTCTTGTGTCCGGTCCGTGCCCAGCTTTTTAGATAGATACCTTTACTCCAGCTGTTTCTTTCAGTGCTACCCAGAAGGGCAGCATTCCCGGGAGCTCTACACATTGTAATTTGGCCAGGAACCCAATCCGTTGCATGCCAACGCCCTCTACCTTGGGTTTTGCCCCTGGAACCTGGTCATATGGGCATGTTCAGAAAGTGCTAGTGTGGAGCACTTGAATTTGGTGGGAGTGTTTTGGAAAATTGTGTGGTCCACTGGGTGCTTAGACTGAATTGTGGCCTTTCTTGCTTTATTTGTATTATTACCGGGATGTTAGGGGTTTCTGAAAACAATTTGGAAGCAGCCCAATTTAGAAAAGTCCTGATACGGAGTAGGCTGATTTTGAACAATAGATAAAGTGGAGGGCAGTTACTTGCTGACTGCAGTAATGCATTGATGCTGATGGAAAATAATGAAGGATATGCGCTCATCCCTTGAGTTCTTTGAGTCTTCATTCCTTCATCTGGCAAAAGGATAATAATACCTGCTATGTCTGCCTTTCAGAGGTTTTGAGATGCTCAGATGAGATAGGTGTGTATAGTCCTTGGTAAATTCGAAAGCATTCTATGAATTTAAGGTATTAACTAATGATCAGTGGCTTCGGGGGGCATTTAAAAATGGTTTGATTTACATTTAGTGGAAATTCACCTGTTAAATGAAAACTTTAAAGATGACATCTCAAGGTTATATCACAGCTCAACATTTTATAATCTCATTTCCTCTCTCAGAGGCCCCAGAGGAGAGGAGAGCTGGGTGTCCCTGGGAAGAATTACTTGCTGGGGTGGGGGGTGTGTGTGTTGGGGTGGGAGGAAGGGTGCAGAGATGGTTGGATGTCTTTTCTAGGGATAGTGAGTAGAATGCTCTCCTAATGATTAATTTCTTGATAGTGTGTTCAGAAGCAGGCGGCTTTATTAGCAGTAATATCTCTTCTTTCCTAGTCTGCTTTTGTCCTTAAGGCTCACGTTCCTTGTGTTCACCTCTTGGTTCCATGGAGGTGGCCCTTGGCAAGTAGCTCCTTAGCCTTAGGGTGGATGGGAGGGATGGAACCACTTGTGCTTCTTGCCTCATTGCCTCTTATAGTCTTGTGTTCTCCTGAACTACTTTTCCGGTTGTCTGTATCCTTAAATCCTCAAATTTGCCTTGCATGCCCCCTAGTGGCAGGTCGGATGCACCCCTGGTTGTGTCATCCTGTTTGCTGTGGTCAGGAGCGGTTGTTCTCTACCTAGTTCCGTTTCGGAGCATTATTCCCAGTTCACAAATGCAGAACGAGAGGTTCTGTGATCCTCACTTGCCACTCGAGTAGGACCTGCGGAGGTGGCATTGGAATTGGAACTTTGGATTCCCAGATTTATACACCGGGAATGCCTCAGAAAAAAGATGACGTGGTTATAGCTTTTGTAGATTTTTAAAAATGGTTTAAAAGGAATCTAGATTATTTTGCTGTCTACTCAGCTAATCTGAAAGGGTAAAAATGTGGTGAATATTTGAAGGTAAGAATGGTCATCCTTTTGGGGCACCTGGGTGGCTCGTCGGTTAAGCGTCAGACTTCATTCGGCTCAGGTCATGATCTCACAGCTCGTGGGTTCGAGCCCCACATTGGGCTCTGTGCTGACAGCTCAGAGCCTGGAGCCTGCTTCAGATCCTGTGTCTCCCTCTCTCTCTGGCCCTCCCCCACTCACACTCTGTCTCTCGCTGTCAAAAAATAAATAAAACATTAAAAAAAATTGAAAAGAAAAGAATGATCGTCCTTTTTTACTCTCTCTTCATCACATTGGAAAAACTTTTGTCCCTCACCAAGTACTCAGTATTTCATGCTCAGTCCTGTTAACAACTTTGAGGTATACAAAGAAACGTATAAAGCATGCTGTCTGCCCCTCAGAAGTTTATGTTCTCATTACGTCCTAGTTACAAGGTGTTTATTCTCTTGAGGAAAAAATAAGTATAATGCGTAACTTTTACTGACGTTTAATATTTCTACATCTCGCTAAAGACAAATTCTCTGAGCATTTGCATATTTATTTTTTATAAAGTCCTTTTCCGTGGAGAGAGAACCGCAGGATAACAACAGTAATTACCCAGATGAACCCTGGAGGATAACAGAAGAACAGCGCGAGTACTATGTCAATCAGTTCCGATCCCTTCAGCCTGACCCGAGCTCCTTCATTTCAGGTAATGGAGTCTGATGGGTGAAGACCTGGGTCCCAGATCATTGTCTCACACACATAACAGTACACATCTTGAGAAAGAGTCCACACAAAACGAATGTGACAGCCTTTTGTGATTCCAGTTTGTTTTCCTCTAAGATTGAATTTCTTATCAACTATAAGCCATGCAGAAAAATACTTGGCAATGACATTTAGAAAATTACATTTCTGTTTCGAAGAGGTTAAATGGAATTTGGGGGAACCTGGTCTAGACCTGTGCCTTATTAGCTGGGGCACTTCTTGAAATGATAGACTGTGGCACCAAGGTGACACCTTTAATTGCTTCTTCATATTAGAGCCAAGATGTAGCATGGCCTTCTAAAGAGTTAGCGTCACAAGTCTCTTTATGTCATGTACGCTTTAGAAGTCCAAATTCATGCTTGTTTCCTTTGGCTCAAGTCTTTTTCCTCGGGATTTTCTGAGAGAAATTAAAATACAGGAGGGAAATTGGCCAGCAGTTTTATGTCCACATGTCTGTTCTTCTGGGTTGTCTTCAAAATATGTATTCCCATTGATTTCTCCTGTAAAATTCAAACTGAGACAAATTGGTTTAATTCCTGTGTGCCTATGTTTTACTGGGCTGAAGACTAAACAAACAGTGAAATAGTAGAGCCTGGAAGAAAAATTCATAAAACTTTTTTTTTATAGTTCAATTTTGAAGAATAACAGTATGCCCTCCATAATTGTAACCTGACATACTGAATGTGGACTAAGACTAATTTTCTCTCGAGAAATAAGGTGTGTAATTGAAATATACTTGTACAAATTCAGACATCATTTCTGATTGGTTGGTAAAAGCTTTATTGAAAGCACAATATTGTAGGTAGAGCAAATTAATGTTGACAACATGGCTTAAAAAAAAAATAAGCAGAAACCCACATTGACCATTTGCTGACCTTACCCGCTGCTTAAGTGACTTTCTTCACAATGTATGCAAATCATTAGACAAATACAGATGGTAGCTCTTAGGAGTGTTTTTATTTTCTTTTAACCTTTTTATTTTGCAGAATTTCAAGTACGGATACAGCTAGAGTGGCTAGTATAATGAATCCCTATGTACCTATTACACAGCACCAGTGATTTTGTTTTTGTCTATATATACTCTGTCAGCGCAGATGAGTTTGAAGCCATTACCAGATCGTTTCATTTGAAAATGTTTCAGGATGTATCTTGAATGATAAGAAAGACCTCTTTTAAAAACATAACTGCAATTCATGGGCACACATTAAAAAAAATGCGAAACATGTTTCCTTAATGTCCCCAAGTCTTTGTTTCCCTGGTTGTCTCACCAGTGCCTTAAAAATAGTTGAATTTGTTCGAGGTCAGAGGGGTTCATATATTGCAGCTAGGTGATGCCTCTTTTAAAAATCAACTTTATTGAGATTAGCATACCATAAAATTCACTCCTGTAAAGTGTACAGTTCAGTGGTTTTAGTGTTTACAGAATATATTCACAATCTAAATTTAGAACGCTTTCATTACCTCCCAACAAACCACCTGCTTATTAGCAATTATTCCCCACTCCTTCTCTCCCTCCCAGCCCTCCACAATGACTAAACTACTTTTTCTCTCTATAGTTTTGCCTATTTTGGGCTTTTCCTATAAATGAAATCGTATAATGTGTGGTCTTTTGTGTGTGACTTCTTTCACTTAGCGTAATATTTTTAAGGTTTATCCGGGTTGTACTGTGTGCTAGAACGTCATTGAACTTCACTGCTGTTTATGGCTGAATAATTTCCACTGTGTAGATATACTACATTTTATTTATTCATCAGTTGACGGGCATTTGATTTGGGTTGTTTCCACTTCTTGGCAATTAAGAATAATGCTGCTGTGAACAATCGTGTGCACTTTTTTGGTGTGTGCATGTATGTTTTGATTTCTCTTAAATGTATAGCCCGGGGTGGAATTGCTGGACCATATGGTAACTCTGTGTTTAATCATCGGAAGACCAGTCAGACTGTGTTGCATGGTGCCTGCATCGTTTTGCGTTGCCACCAGCAGCATGTGAGGGTTCCGGTTACTCCACATCCTCACAGACACTTGTTTGTCTTTTGATTACAGCCATCCTAGTCATGCCAGATGGGCTGAGACTCCAAGAGGGAGGGCCTCAGGCCCCTTGCCATGAGGGTCTCTTGGCTTTGGGCGAGAAAGAGTTCAGGAGCGGGCTGTTTAGAGAAAGAGACACAAATTTATTAAGTATAGAAGTAAGAAAGGAGCTACTTCACAGACAAAATAGCTGTCTCTTCTCTCAGGTGAGGAAGAGGACCCCCCCCCCCCGCCTTTGCATCTAAGAAAGTGTTTTATGTGTTTTTAAATTAGTTGACTATATAAGAAGGGGCTTACTCTTTAGCTTTGGGTTTATCATTTACACTGAGTGGTTAGTTTTTCCATTGTCTTACGGTTGTGAAATTACCCACAGGGAGCAATTTTAGGAATGTCTGGCCTTTGTGGCTTTTACTGCCAGAGGGAGTAGGGTCTTACGGTCTCCCACCAGTCAGATCTTGTGACTCTCTTTATTACCTGCTGACTTTTAGGTTAAGGGTCAGCCGAAAACCACAATGGCTTTGCTTTGGTCAACTTGTCTTCCTCCCTCCTGTCTCACTAGTGGATGTGAAGTAGTATCTCTTTGTGGTTATGATTAGTATTTCCCAGATGAATAGTGACATTGAACATCTTTTCATGTTCTTATTGGCCCTTTGTAGATCTTGTTTGGGGGAAATGTCTATTCATATCCTTTGCCATTTTAAATAAATACTGAACGGTAAGAGTTCCTCCGTATAGTATACCTCGGAAATATTGAGGGTTTGGTTCCAGACCACTGCCGTAAAGTGGATATTGCAATAAAGCAAGTCAAATAAATTTTTTGGTTTCCCAGTGCATATAAAAGTTATATTTACGCTATACTGTAGTCTGTTAAGTGTGCAATAGCATGTTATCTAAAAAAAAACCAACATACATATTTTAATTAAAAATAATTTATTGCTGTAATATGCTAACCATCTTGTGAGCTTTCTGTGAGTTGTAATCACTGATCACGGATCACTATAACAAATATAGTAATGCAAAAATTTGAAATATTGCAAGAATTACCAAAATGTGATAGAGACCCGAAGCGAGCAAAGGCTTTTGGAAAAATGGTACCAATAGACTTGCTCAACACAAGGATGCCACAAACCTTCAATTTGTAAAAAATGCAGTATTTGCCAAGTGCAGTAAAATGAAGCATAATAAAATGGGTATGCCTGTATTCTTGATACATGTTCCTTATCAGACTTGATTTGGAAATATTTTTTCCCAATCAATGGCTTGGCTTTTTATTTTCCTAGTGGTGTCTTTTGAAGCACATACGTTTTTAATTCTGTTGATGTCCAGCTTATCTATTTTTTGTTGTTGTTGATTGTGCTTTTGGTGCCATAACTAAGAGATCGTTGCCTAATACCAAGGTCATGAAAATTTATATTTCTTCTAAGAAGGTGTATTGTTAGAGTTTTATCTCATATTAGAGAGTTTATATATCTCTGTTATATTAGAGTTTTATCTCTTATCTTTAGGTCTTTGATCCATTTTGAGTTAGTTTTTGTGTTTTTGTGTATGATATGAGGTAGGTATTCAAATTTCAATTCAATTCAAATTCTTTTGCATGTTGATATCCAGTTGTCCCGGCACCATTTTTTTTGGGGGGGGGGGTTGGAAGATTCTTTCCATGATTTAATTATTTTAGAATCCTAGTCAAAATTTAGTTTACCATGAATGTGAGGGTTTGTTTCTGGATGTTAATATTTTTCCACTGATTTCCACTGTCTAGTCTAAAGCCAATACCACACTGTCTTGAGTATTGTAGTAGGTTTGGAAATTAGGAAGTGGGAGTTCTCCAACTTTGTTCTTTTCAGTTTTAATTGTTAAAAAAATGCTTTTTAATGTTTATTTTTGAGAGAGAGAGAGAGAGAGAGAGAGAGAGCAAGCAGGGGAGGGGCAGAGAGAGAGGGAGACACAGAATCTGAAACAGGCTCCAGGCTCTGAGCTGTCAGCACAGAGCCCGCCACGGGGCTCCAACTCAGGAGCCACGAGATCATGACCTGAGCTGAAGTTGGATGCTTAACCAACTGAGCCACCCAGATGCCCCCAGTTTTAATTGTTTTGATTTCAGTTTTTAGGGATTGTGCTTTTTGAAATTTAGTTTTATACTTACATAAAATTTTTACACAGTTCTGAATTTGAATCTACAAAAATGATGAACAAAGTCTAGCTTCTGTTCGTATCCCCTCTCTTCCTTTCTTGCTCCCTTTTTAATGGTTTATCTGTTTTTAAGAGTAAAAGCAAATTCATATATGTATGTGTATGTGTATATTCTTATCTCTCATCTTTTGTTAGATAAATGATAGCATAGTATTTGTACTTCTCTCCACCTTGCTTGTTCCACTTAACCCTATGTCCTGCTGATTATTCCATAGTTGCATGTAGAGATATTTCCCATCCCCTTTTATAGTCGTGTACTATTAGATTGTGTGATATGCAATCATTTATTTAACTGGTCCTCTTTTGGGATTATTTGTAGTCTTTTGCTATGATACATATTTCCATTGTGAATAGCCCTCTGCACATGTCTTTCTTCATTTTTGTTATTTTTGTCAGTGTATCTTTGGGTAGTGTGATTTTACTAGACATTGGAAAACACTCCTTCATTAGGCTTGTGCCATGTTGTCATTGCACCAGCATCGTAAAAGATGCTCGTTTTCCCACAGTCTTGTTATCACAACATGTTTACCTACTTTTGTATTTTCCCTCCATTTGATAGACAAGAAATCCTGTGTTTGGTTCAAATTTATAGAACTCTTATGAAGAATATTGAATTTTTAAAAATATGGTTAAGAGCCAATTGGGATGCTTGGCTGGCTTAGTTGGTAGAGTGTGTGACTTGATCTTGGGGCCATGAGTTCAAGCCCCATCTTGGGGTAGAGTTTACTTTAAAAAAAAAAAAGGCCAATTAGATTCTATTTCTGTGAACTGTCATAGCTCTACCTGTTTTTACATTGTGTTATTGGTCTTTATTTTTTAAAGGTCTATATCTATTCAGTATGTTAACATTTTATCACTGATATATCAATGCTATATATAGCTGTGTGTGTGTGTGTGTGTGTGTGTGTGTGTGTGTGTGTGTGTGTTTTAACTGGGCTTAGAGACTCCTTGCAGTAAAAAGTCTGAATCCACATTTTGATGTTTGGTTGCTGACAGCTTCTTAAAGACTCACCTCTCTCTCTTTTGCGCCATATCAGGCTTCACAGCAGGTCTGAAAATGGCTGGAAAGGGCAAGGAAAGGAAGCTGGCTTGGGGTTTCTAAGTTGGCTGGGAGTGGGGCTGGGGTGAGGGTTCTGGTTCACTGATGGAACTTCTCTTAGCACCAAAAGAAGGGAGCACGTGGGCTCTCATCAGTTTCCTCCTCTGGCAGGCGGCAGCCAGGGTACAACTGAACTTGTTAGCTGTCAGCTTCCCGGTGGGCCCTACCTAATCTCTTCGGGACACCATGGCAGAACACCCTCTGTACTGTCTGAAGACCAGGCCAAGTCTCTTGTTTGGGTTTGGACCTAGTGTGATTTGAAGAAAGGATATTAAGGGGGAAAAAGAAGAATGAGTTGAGGGGAGAATGTCTTTATATCTATAAAATAGCTGGTAAATAGGCTTTCAAGACATTTCTTGCAAATGTTTGACACAAGGTGGCTACGTCGATGGCCAACAATCCTATGTCAGCATTATTTCCAGGATGCTTTTGGGGAGAAAGCTCATTGGTTAGTAGGGCACTTTGCCTTTGATCCATAATAATCTATCAAAGGAAAATAAGTCTGCTTTAGGATACATTATAATCCATTGTTTTAAGGCCAATTAGAAGCCTTGAGATTGCCAAGGACTTTTGACTTTATCGGCTTAGAGCTTGAGGCTTTGATTTAACTGTTCTTTGTGTTAGAATTGAGGCCTTTGAATTTTGAAACTGGTCTGAGAGCTGAAACCATAAAAATTTCTGTCTCAATAAGGGTGGGTCTAGCCATAAAAATTTCTGTCTCAATAAGGATGCGTCTAACATTAAGTGCAGTTGGGACCTGGAGCAGTGTAACATGTAAAATGGAATTACCCGATTTCAACTGATACTGGTAAATTTGTGATGAATAAAGAAAGTAGCAAGAGGTTCCTGGAAGTTTCTCAAAGAGCCACCAAGAGATCTTAAATCTCACCAAAGTCTTTACCAAAATGCCTGTTTAATCTTTGTGTGATGAGATTAATGGTGTTAATTTTCTTCTTTTTGCTCTGTTTTATTTTTTTTAAATTTATTTATTTTGAGAGGGAGGGTGGAGGGGGGAGAGAGAGAAGAGGAGAGGAGAGGAGAGAAAGAGAGAGAGGAAGTATCCCAAGCAGGCTTTGCGCTGTCAGTGCAGAGACCGACACAGGGCTCCATCTCATGAACTGTGAGATTCTGACCTGAGCTGAAATCGAGAGCCGGACACTTAACAAACTGAGCGACCAGGGCGCCCCTAATTTATATGTTCTTTTAAAAGCTGTTAATATGTTGTTTTTAGTCATATGATTTATAGTTGCTTTGATGAATAAGTGTTATGTTTGTTGTTATATGGTAGGAATTGCTGAATGAAACAATGGTGATTCATTTACATGTAACTATAAAAGCTGCTCTAGATGAGTAATTAATGATTTATTTAAACAGTGGCTTTCTTGGCAGGTTCTGTGGCCAAGAACTTCTTCACCAAATCAAAGCTTTCCATTCCAGAACTCTCCTACATATGGTAAGTACAATTAATGCCATATAGTATCATACTGTCATTACATACCCATCCCTTAGTTTCTACTTTTGCATTTGGAAAGTCTTATCTTTTGAATGTTTTTTATTTTTTATTTTTATGTATTTATTTTTTAAATGAATTCATTTTATTTAAAAAAATTTTTTTTAACCTTTATTTATTTTTGAGACAGAGAGAGACAGAGCATGAACGGGGGAGGGGCAGAGAGAGAGGGAGACACAGAATCCGAAGCAGGCTCCAGGCTCCAGGCTCCGAGCTGTCAGCCCAGAGCTCGACGCGGGGCTCGAACTCACGGACCGCGAGATCATGACCTGAGCCGAAGTCGGACGCTCAACCGACTGAGCCACCCAGGCGCCCCTAAATGAATTTATTTTAAAGAGCATCTTCCCTTGGGGTGTTTCTCCAATTCCCATTCCTATTTATTTACTTACTTACTTACTTACTTACTTATTTATTTATTTATTTATTTATTTATTTATTTATTTATTTATTTAAATTTACATCCAAGTTAGTTAGCACATAGTGCAGTAATAATTTCAGGAGTAGAACCCAGTGATTCATCCCCTATGCATAACACCCACTGCTCATCCCAACAGGTACCCTCCCTAATGCATCTTGCCCATTTAGCCCATCCCCCCATCCAGAACCCTTCCAGCAACCCTCAGTTCTCTGTATTTTAGAGTCTCTTCTGTTTTGTCCCCCTCCCTGCTTTTATATTATTTTTGCTTCCTTTTCCTTATGTGCATCTGTTTTGTAACTTAAATTCCACATATGAGTGAAGTCATAGGATATTTGTCTTTCTCTGACTAGTTTCGCTTAGCATAACACACTCTAATTCCATCCACGTTGTTGCAAATGGCAAGATTTCATTCTTTTTGATTGCCGAGTAATATTCCATCACTTATATACCACGTCTTCTTTATCCTTGCATGTTTTTTTTCAACAGACTTAGAGAGTGAATGGAACTTAAGATTTTTGTTGCTGTGAAGATTAACTTGTATGAGAAGCATAATGATCAGTGTCTGGCACATAGTCTGCATTGTAACTATTAGCTGTTATTTAAAAATGAATTTCCCAATTATTATCCTCCTCTAGATGCCTTTCCTGTCTAAACAATTGTGTGGGCCCATGAGCATTTCCGTCTCGTGAATTGTATTTCTGAATGTTTCTGTTCAATATGATGCAAGTAACCAGAGGATCTCGAAAAGCTATTCTTAATGATATCTTATGAGGCCAGGTGAACAGAAGGCCCACAAATGTTTTGGAATTAAGTCAAATTTGGCTCTTCTAGCTGCCTCCGAGCTTCACAAATTTGGCTGGTGTGTATCAGCTGGGCCCCCATTCAGATGTGCGGCTGTGGTGTGCCCTGCACCTTGCTGCCACGCAGGCCGCGGCCGGGCTCCAGAAGGGCCGTGTGGGGACGGTCCAGATGGCCGGTTTGCGTGGACGAAAATGCTTGCTGCCTGTCTAAACTCCCAGCTGTGTGTGGGCTCTTCTTCCTCAAGCCTGGGTGGGAGACCGTGCTGCTGTAGATATATAATTAAAACACTGGAATATTTACGTAAGACTTTTTTCATGAGGATTTATAGAAATCGTGGTAGGGCTTAAAATTGCCTGTCGTGTTTTGTGCGTTTTATTGGAAAACTATTGCAATAACATTTGTGAATGCCAACGTATCTGGGATCCTGAGCTGGATTTAGGTTCTTCAGCGGTATATTCTAGCATAATTTTTCTTTTTTACGACAAGCCTTATATTAGATTTTAAAGCTAGGGGAAAAAAAGAAATTATCATTTTGAAAAGAATACACTCTGTTTGGCAGAATTCCCAGTTTTAACATTATTGGCATGAGGCCTCCTATCTTTTTGTTGAGACATATCTGCAAAAGCTGAATGGTATTCTCTCCACCCAGCGTTTGAAACAGTTCCCTGACTTCTCACCCGGGGTGGGGGGGGGGTGGGGGACTGCTCCTTCAGGGCTGGCTCATTCTAAATATTTGAGGGGAGGAGGCTGTGAATGGTCCAAAGGAAAGTTAGGGAGCTTACCTTCTGTACTTCTTTGGAATAGTGACACCTTGCCAGCGCAGGTTTATATCCTATCTCTTTACTTGTCCCAGCACAAATATGGCATCTCTGTACATCTATGAGACTAGTTGAGCTTATGGTGTCTTACTTTGGCAAATGGGTTTGTTTTGGGCTGAGTAAATAGGTCTGTGCCTTTCAGTGGGAAACAATGAAGCAAAGATAAGCCTTTTCAAGACTCTTCCTTTCTGCCTTGCTGTCTTATCTGCTTCCAGCCTTCCCAAGTTGCTAGTTTTATCTGAAAACCTAATTTAACCAGTGTTTATTGAACTTACTTGTATTTTCCCAGGAGGGAATTCTCAAGCAAATTTTTTGGTACAACATTTATGTGACTTAAAAACTTTAAGGTTTTTCCTTAAAGCTGGAAACCCAAGTGCTTATTTGTGGGCCCGGGTACGTGTATAACGTCTGGGACAACGACACAGGCCAAGGTCAGCCCTTCCTTCGACTACTGTGGGCACCGGGTCTGGAGCTCTTCATGCCGCCCGGTTATCGAACGACTCTCAACCAACTGGCCTTATTTTCCTTTTCGTGTTCTAGTGTCTTGTCTCATGTGCTCGGTGTTGTAAAACAGACCTCCCGCAGAACCCAAGGAGTGTAAAGTGTTTACAAAGGGCCACTGGTGCCAGCGCTCTTGATCAGCATTTGTCTTCCAAGTGCCCCCTGAGATTTCATAGGAGTTTGGGGACTTTGCAGGGCCACCCCCAGCGACCGTGGGAGTTGTGTTTGCATGTACGAGGCTGAGTAACTTTTCCTCTAAGCCCCGTGTTAGGTACTTGTGACATGTTGTATTTAGGGAACTGAGTGATGCTGACTGTGATGGAGCCCTGACCCTGCCTGAGTTCTGTGCTGCATTTCATCTCATCGTGGCCCGGAAAAACGGCTACCCGCTGCCAGAGGGCCTGCCTCCGACTCTGCAGACAGAGTACCTGCAAGCAGGTAAGGCCTCATCATAAATCCTAAACCTTGGGCATTTTCCATCCAGACGTTATAAGAACCTTTTGTGCCTTAAGGTGGTATCCAGGTACTTTGCAGAGTCCTTTGTATCTAAAGTAACTGTCCTTTAACTGATATTAGACTCTCACAACTTATGAGTAATAGGGATGATGTGGGTAAAGTGTGAGTTATCTGTTACTCCTATTCTCGTGCTCTCTGGATGGATTTGAATCAGTCCCTTACCCTTTTGTGAAAATTACCGAGTAGGCAAGTACTAAACCTCTCAGCTGATACAAAATGAACAGGAACATCTTCCTGTAGAGCCAAGTTCTGATTTGGCATCTTTAGGTACACCCCAGTGTCCCCAAGTGGCTTGGGGCAATGGAATAGAACTCTTATACCTAATGAAGAAGTTAAAAATTACATGCCATGAAATGTGCCGAGTGCCGTAATCTCAATGTACTCTTGATGAAGTTTTACATCTGCATATACCCATGTAGCTGCAATCAGATAAAGATAGAAAATCCCAGCACACCACAAGGTTGGAATAGAGCTCTTTGTCTTTCTCCTTAATAAAGCTATTACCCCCAAACCCTTTTGATAAGAAAGAGTCATGGTGAGTCTAACATTTTTATCCATTCTTTTGGAAGACTGGAAAATTAAGTGTCTCTTGCCCTTTTCAAAGGCAGTGGGTAATGATACAATTTCTGTTACTCAGAGAAGTATAGCTTCCATTGAAAGGGTCCAGAAACAACTGGTACTGTCAGTAACCTTTCTTTAGGGAAGGTCTCTTAAAAACATGAGAGCTAGTCATGGATGATTATTGGCAGGAAGGAGCAATGTCTAAAGAAACTGTGATTAGTCATTAATAGAGTGTAAATTTTGTGGTTAGATCTAGTAAAGGCCCTAGATTATCATGTCTTGTCCCCTCATAACAACACTATATTCAAAGTGGCCAATGACTAATCTAAGTCAGTCTTGGGTTCTCTGACTTTTAAATAAAAAGTTTGTCATTTTCTGTATTTGGTAGTGAGGGGGCCAAGGCCCAACCAAACGGAAGAGAGCAAGTATGTGGCTGGTGCCAATGGCAGGTAAACGTGGGGGAAGAGTGACCCATTATTCTGGGATCTTTCCCAAATGCCTCATAAAATGTATGCACGGGAGCGTTCAAAGAGTAGAGACTACTATTCATTTAAGAGCTTAGACTTTGCTAATAGCAGCTGCTTTCTGACCGCAGCAGGCCGTATACCCTTCCTTCCAGGCTGGGGGAAACCCTCATGGGTCCCCAGGAACTGGTTTGCAGTTGGGCACCGTGACACGCTGCTCCATTTCCTCTTCGGTGTCTCTCTCTCTCTCTTTTCCTTTTTCTCTTTGTTTCTTTTGGATTGAGGCAAAGAAGCACTAACAATCTTGGCAACTGCACAGGTTTCATAACCAAGTCAGTACAGGGTCATCCAGGAGCCCCTTCTCCTGGGAGCAGGGCCACATGGGACTTTGTCTCTCTCTAATGTGAACAGCTAACCAGAGGGCCAAGGTCTGCTCCAGGGCTATTTAGTTATATTTAATACATCACTGTTGCCTATTGTCAGCCCTGGGGAGAGTCCTGGGTAGCTTTATCTCCCATGCCCACACTTAGCTTTCTGTTTTTGGGTCTTGATTAATGCTGTTGTATTGTTGTGATGCCCTCTGGCCATGGAACCTATGCCAAGTGTCGGGACTCCTTGTTTGACAAGTCACTTTGTAGATATCCAAGTATTTCACAGACTGTTTCAAAAGTCACTAATAAAAAATTTTTTTTTACCTCGCCCCCCTACCCCCCAGGTACAAAAATATTTTATTTTATTTTATTTTATTTTATTTTATTTTATTTTATTTTATTTTATTTTATTGTTTGGCCCACCTTTAATTAATTAATTAATTAATTAATTGTCAAGTTGGGTAACATACAGTGTATTCAGTGTGCTCTTGGTTTCAGGGGTAGATTCCCGTGACTCATCGCTTACATACCACAGCCAGTGCTCATCCCAACAAGTGCCCTCCTCCATGCCCATCTCCCATTTGCCCCTCTCCCCCGAGTGGCTAAAATTAACAAGTCAGCAAACAACAGGTGCTGGTGAGGATGTGAAAAAACGGGAACCCTCCTGCCCTGTTGGTGGGAATCACTAATAAAAATTAAAAAAATCTGAAAGCCCTGAGCAAAAAGTGTGTTAATGGAAGTCAAGTAGCATTTTGATTCCTTTATTGCTGCAAATGACTGCTTTTGTCTTGCTTATGGAGTGGGGGGGGGGTGGAGTCTGTAAAATAGAGTGCCAGTCAAGAGGCACCTTCCTTTCGTTTGGAATGAAGCCCCTTGTTTGTTCCTGGTCTTTGGTGGAGGCTGTCAACACGTATTTATACAGCAACAACCGAGGAACCCATGACATACCCTTTAATTAAACAAAGACTTCACATCATTTCCAGGGCTTGTGGGATTAATCATAAATAATAATTATATAGTTCTAACAAAAAACCTGAGAGATCTCTTAAAGCCTCATCAGGCTCAGTGATGGTATATTTTAGGCAAACCCTGAGCGTTTTAGCAGTTAACTTTTTAATGCTTTATCACTCATGCTTATCTTTATATACAGCTCAAGAAAGTGGCCAGAACTGTCTAGGTTTTCTCTGTGCTTTTAGACTTTGCAAAATATGAGGGATTCTGTTCATTTTGGGGGTTCATTTTTATGGTATCCCACCTGTTTCTTTTTAATGTTTATTATTTTTGAGAGAGAGAGAGAGAGAGAGAGAGAGAGACAGACAGACAGACAGACAGCAAGCAGGGAAGGGGCAGAGAGAGAGGGAGACACAGAATCTGAAGTAAGCTCCAGGCTCTGAGCTGTCAACACAGAGCTCGACGTGGGGCTCGAACTCACAGACCGCAAGATCATGACCTGAGCTGTAGCTGGCCGCCCAACCGACTGAGCCACCCAGGGGCCCCATCCCACCTGGCTTTTTTAAAAGCTTAGTTCCTGTTCCAACTTTTTTTCTGATTAGCCTACATTCAGTCTTTTACAAAAATGTAATCCAGTTTTCAACAAGGTTGGTGAAGAGTATAAATTTGGTTGATACCATCATGCATTTACAATTACACAAGCTTGTTTTCAGTAAAATAATGAAACAAACTGTTGTGTCTGAGTTTTTCCCTAACAGTGAAAATGAAAGGGCACCGTTGGAAGGAAAAGTTGGTTATTTGATAGCTTACCCGTGGGCCTTTTGATATTTTCCTGTCTGGGTGACTGGGTGGATTCTGGTATAGATTTTTACTATAGAGTTTGTTAAAAATAATTATGTGAGAGGCACTGTGTTATTCTTTGTGGTCAGAATGCTGCGTTCAGAAGAGTGTTTCTACTGTCATGGAACTTGCCGGCAGTTAGAGGATCGATGTTAAATAAACTCACATACTTGTAAATTGGAGGCAGTGGTAGGTGCTGTGAAGGGGAAGTTCAGCTGCAGCAAGAGGGTGCGTCACCTCAGGGAAGGCTCCCTTAAATATTTGAGCTGACATGTGAAGGGTGAGCTAAGGGCTGTGTAGGTGAAGGAGGGGGAAGGGTAGGCTGTGGGCAGAGGGGACAGCAGATCTACTGCAGAGGCCCTGAGAGGCGGCTTGGAGCGTCGGAGGCATGGAGACTTGAGGCCACAGTGGCTGGAGTGCAAGGAGCCGGGCCTGGAGGGGCTGAGGATGAGGGGCTGAAGGGGCAGGTAGGGAACAAATCACTGGCAATGACGTTGATAGGTTTTAAGCAGGGAAGTGCCCCAATCAGATTTGCTGTTGGAAATGATCGTGCTGGTTGCTGACTGGAGAGCAGGTTTTGAGGAGCAAGGGTGCAAACTGAAAGACCAGGTTACTGGAGCAGTCCAGTCAGGACCCCAGGGCCTGTCACTAGGGAGGTGACAAGTGGAGCTGGACAGGCTAGAAAGAGATTTAGTAGTTAATGATGGCATTTGTAGTTTTTGAAAGCGTTACCTTTTTACTTAGCAAGACCCGCTCATGATAAAGCTTTAGTCGTGTAATTCTACTCAGATCACTGATCGGTAAACTAGAAACAGAAATCTCATCTTGGTTAAACCTGCTCTTGTGGCCAGATAGCAGAATGGTACTTGGAAAGTTGTTTTGCTGAGTTTTTACCAAGGAAATAAGACCCCCTAGTTTAGTCAGACAAATCGCCAGGGCCCACGGTTTGCCCTACCTGATATCAGTGAAATTCAAACCAGAGTAAGAAAATGAACGATTTAAGGTGCTTGTACTCAACTGTACAAGTTGAGTAGCTGTTAGTCATGGCCAGTACTTTACTGCAGAGGGAAGTTGGCATTTCAGACGCTGGTGGAGGTGGGAGGGTGAGAAAGGATTAAAAACAATGTCAATCCATTTTGATGTTTGATTCAAAAAATTTTTTAAACACAGCATTAAAATTTTGATTTCTTAACAGCTGGTCTTGACAAATTTGTAGCTTCTGGCCATTGTCTGCCATGATCTTCTTTTCCTCCTTGGGATATTGACCAATTTTCTGGTTGAGACATTTCCTTCCTAATTACTTGGTGACAAAGTGGTGAAACAGAATCTGCTTCCCAGAATTGGTGTGTTAAGTATCAGTTTACCAAGTAGCACGATCCACTCAGCTCTCCAGCTAACCTAACAGCCTCTGTCACTGTTCTGTGTTCGAAGAAGCCCATAATGTGATTCTTCTTTCCTTGTAACTCAGCAAGAACTTGTGCTCTTATTTTTGTTATTCTGCTAAACAAAAGAAATGGATATTCTAGAAAGTCTTCTGGGGCACCTGTCATTGCAAGATCTTGTCTATTTCCAACAACTAGCTAAAATGAAGTATTTCCATAGTTAATGTTTATAGCATTAAGACTCTCCCCATAGTTGGTGCCATTTAAAAATTGTGCTGGTAGCATAGTTAAAACTTCAGTATTGTGATAGCGAGGGTCACTACTATGTTACAACGTAAATGCTAAAAGCATGTACCTTCCAGCAGGACTGCCGGCAGTTCAAGTTCCTGCTCTTCCATTTACCAGCTCTATGACCTCGAGTAAGTTGCTTAGCTTCCCTGCTCCTCAGATGCATCACATGTAAAATGGGGAGGCAGAAATAGTATGTTGTATATGTAAGGAACTTAAAATACTACCTCCTCGTGATTAGTGCCATAACTAGTATGTCAGTGCTGGCTGATTTATTGTAATATTTAACAGGCACGGAAAAGCTGATAAGAAACAATGCCTGCTATGAATATAGTATATGTTCTTATGTATTCTTTTTGTTTTTTCTTAGCTTTTCCTAAGCCCAAGCGGGAGTGTGCATTATTTGATTCTTATTCTGAGTCAATGCCTGCAAACCAACAACCCCGTGACTTGAATCGGATGGAGGTAAAAGGTCCTCATATGTTAATAAATAAGGGTGTGTGTGGAATTAAATCCATAAGCGTATATTCTTTATAAACTCCTGAAAATCCACTTTCATAACATTTTCTCATCATGCTGTGTACTTACGTTGAGGCTCAACCTTTCAAATCTAGACACCAGATATAGCTTATAATTATTTGTTTTCTTTTCTCCCTAGAACTAGATTTAGTGAAATAAGCAAAGTAATCTCTTGACCTTCTAGGGATGAAATTTAGGTATAGAAAAACTAAGCCAGAAGAATGCGAGCCAAGTTGTTTATTTTAACCAAGCTTTAATTTTAATGTTTATTTATTTTTGAGAAAGAGAGCGTGAGTGAGTGGGGGAGGAGCAGAGACAGAGGGAGACACAGAATCCAAAGCAGGGTCCAGGCTCTGAGCTGTCAGCACAGAGCCCGACATGGGGCTCGAACCCACGAACCATGAAATCATGACCTGAGCTGAAGTCGGACGCTTAACTGACTGAGTCACCCAGGCGCCCCCCCCCCCCAAGCTTTAATTTTGAAGTAAACATTGTAAAGTTGTATTTTTAATAGTTGAGTATGAACAAGATCTAACGGACCAGAACAGTTTTGAGAGGAAGTTTGAGAACTGTGTAAAAGGACCCCAAGTCACATTTAAAGCTACCTTCTCCCTCAGAGTTTTTAGCGTTTAGACCAAATGAAGACTGGTTTGGATTATCTCAAGAGAAACCTGTAGAATTCCTACAATGTTGGGCCTTGATGTTGTTGGGGCCTAGCTACATGCATAGTGGTCCTTAGGTATGCATCAATAAGTAGGAGTCATCGTAGTTATTGTTAATATCAGCACAGTCTTCATCATCATCATCGCCATTATGATTGCTGTGATGACAGCTTATGACATCTGTTCCCATCCTAAAAAAAAAAAAACAACTCTGGAAATGTGTAATAAATGGAGGTTTATTCATAGGCTGCTATCGTCCTCAGACCCCGGTTAAAACTGTTGCAAGATGATGGAAGTCAGAGGCAGGATGCAGGACCATTTGTTTAATTTCTTGCAACTGTGTGTGATTATTTCTTCCTTTCCGTGGGGCTCTCAGGCATATAGTCTGTGCTGCATTGGCATCCTCTGCTCCTCTGTGAGGGAACTGGCCTGCTTCTGCAGTGCTTCCTCTGATAACACCTCTCTTGGCCTCTCTGCTACTCTTTATTCAAGTCATGGCCTCTGTTACTTTCCTCAACAGATCTCTACTTGAGGGAAAAAGGTATAAAGTGGTATCAGGAGTGATAGACGTGCATTTGAAGAGTTTTAGCTTTTTACATTTCTTATTTTGCAGAATGCATATGACGGAGAAGCAAGTAGACTAGTTAGCCACTTTTCACGGCCTCTGTGAACTCGGGGGCTGCTGGCAGTGTCCGGAGGCTTGTGTAGTTGCCTTGCTTTTGTTTGTTGGCTATGGGTCCCCCTGCTTGTGTAAACTTATGAGGTCGTTAGGTGTTTTATTAAAAAATGTCATAAGCTCTTATTATTTCTAGAATGCACTCAGGTGGTCTCTGCCCTTCCAACAGAAATAATGCTGTGTTTTAGAGAAATTAATTACTGGCTCGTGTTGCTTTCCCCCACGTAGTCATTTATCATCTTTCTAAAAGGAAAGGAGCAAATATACAGTTAGCTGTGAAGTCTATAAATGCAGATGCTTTCAAACACACACTCTGATGTCCTTGATGACATTTTTGATGTTCAACTTTATGGACGTGATGTGCAGCTAGTTTTATGTTACATACTTTTCTATACTTTAACTGGCTCTTTTGGTGGGGGTGGGGGTGATTAAAAAGTTTTTGCTTTGCCCTGTCCAAACGAGAGCAAAACAACAACAAAAACTCTTTCCCAACAAAATGGTTATATTCCAGAGTGGAGTGCTTTTAGATAATGATGTAATATACAGAATTCATGGCTAAAGTAATGAGGTTAATGGATGCTTTGGCCATTCAAGAAGTATACGTCAAATTTAAGTAGCTAATGATTAAATATTCCAGTTTCTTCTATTTCATTCATTGTTCTTTCTACCAGTTTTTTTTTTAATCTCTCATGAATGCATGCGTGGGATTTAAATAGCTCGTGGGACTAGCCCTGTGAGGAATGGGTCCATACAGGTGTTGGTGCCATGGAGAAAGCTGTAACTGATTCGGGTCGTGAGAAGTTTGTTAGTAGTACAGATCAGATCTCCAGACAGCAGAGCTGTAACCATGTACTCGTTTCCTTCAGGAATTAAAGATAAATTTCAGATAAAGTCCTCTTTAGCATGCTTCTTAAAGTTTTATTTTATTATTATTAATTTTTTTTTATTTTTGAGAGAGAGAAAAAGTGTGAGGGGGAGGGGCAGAGAGAGAGAGAGAGGGAGAGGCAGAATCTCAAGCAGCCTCCAGACTGTCAGCACGGAGCCCGACGTGGGCTTCGAACCCATGGACTGCAAGATGATGACCTGAGTGAAAGTTGGACGCTTAATCGACTGAGCCACCCAGGCACCCCATAGCAGTGCTTCTTAGATTACTGGATTTTTCTCTTCTAAGCAGCTTTACTAAAATACAATTCACATAATGTACTTATCTAAACTGTACAATCCGATGGTTTTTACTGTATTAACAGAGTTGTGCAGCCATCAGTACAGTCTAATTTTAGAACATTTTTCATCACCTCAGAAAAGAAAGCCCATACTCATTAGCAGTCACTCACTATTCCCTCCTCCCCCCAGCCTTTGGTAATGAGTAATCTCTTTTCTGTCTCTGAGTTTGCCTGTTGTGGACATTTCATATAGAGTCATACAATATCTGGTTTTTCTGGGACTGCCTTCTTTCCTGTAGTATGTTTTATTTTTTTATTATTTTTTTTTAAGTTTTTTAAATTTATTTTTGAGACAGAGAGAGAGCATGAACAGGGGAGGGGCAGAGAGAGAGGGAGACACAGAATCTGAAACAGGCTCCAGGCTCTAAGCTGTCAGCACAGAGCCCGACGCGGGGCTCGAACTCACAGACTGTGAGATCATGACCTGAACCGAAGTCGGACGCTTAACCGACCAAGCCACCCAGGCGCCCCTCCTGTAGTATGCTTTAAAGTTCATGTCGTAGCGTGTGTCAGCGCTTCATTCCTTTTCATTGCTGAGTAGTAGTCCATCGTGTGGATCTGCCACGTTTGTCCATTCTTCAGCTCATGGACGTTTGGCTTGTTTCCACCTTGGGGCTGTGAGGAAAAAATGCTACTGTGAACATTCATGGACCGATTTTTGTGTGAACGTGATGTTTGGAGTTCCCTTGGGTGCTTACCTAGGAGTGAAACTGTGTGTCATATTGTAACTTGTGTTCAACTTTTTGAGATACTGCCAAAATGCTTTCCCAAGCACCTACGGCATTTTACATTCATCTACCAGTAATGTGTGAGGCGTCCTATTGCTCTGTGTCCCTGCTAACGCTTTTTATTGCCTTTTTAATTTTTGCCACCTTAGTGGGAGTGAAGTGGTATTGATTTTTCGTGCTTTTGATTTAAATTTCCTGATGACTACTGATGCTGAGCATCTTTTCTTGTGCTTATTAGTTATTTGTATATCTTCCTTGGTGAAATGTCTATTCAGATCCTTTGTCCATTTATAAATTTGGTTATTATTGAGTTGTGTTTGTACATTCTGAATGTAGGTCCCTTATTAGATACATAATTGGCAAGTATTTTCTGTCTTTGGTTGTTCTTTCTTTCTTTTTTTTTTAAATTCAAGTTAGTTAACATATAGTGTAGTATTGGTTTCAGGAGTAGAACCCAGTGATTCATCTCTTACCTACGACACCCAGTGCTCTCATCCCAACAGTGCCTTCATTCATTTAACACACCCCCACCCCTCCAGCAACCTTTAGTTTGTTCTCTGTATTTTAGAGTCTTTTATGGTTTGCCTCTCTCTCTGTTTTTATCTTATTTTTCCTTCCCTTCCCCTATGGTCATCTATTTTGTTTCTCAAATTCCACAGATGAGTGAAGTCCTATGATACTTGTTTTTCTCTGCCTGACTTATTTCACTTAGCATAATACCCTCTAGTTCCATCCACGTTGTTGCAAATGGCAAGATTTCATTCTTTTTCATTGCTGAGTAGTATTCCATTGTATATATAAACCACATCTTCTTTATCCATTCATCTGTCAATGGACATTTGGGCTCTTTCCATACTTTGGCTGTTGAAAGCGCTGCTTTAAACATTGGGGTGCATGTGCCCCTTCGAATCAGCATTTTTGTATCCTTTGGATAAATACTTAGTAGTGCAATTGATGGGTGGTAGGGTAGTTCTATTTATAATTTTTTGAGGAACCTTCATCCTGTTTTCCAGAGTGGTTACACCTACCCGTGTGTCTTCCCACCAGCAGTGCAAAAGGGTTTGCCTTTTTCTGCGTCCTCGCCAACATCGGTTGTTTTCCTGAGTTGTTAATGTTAGCTATTCTGACAGGTGTGAGGTAGTATTTCTTTGTTTTTTTTCCTTTCTTGAGAGTGTCCTCTGCAACACAAGTGTTTTTTATTTTAATGAGGTCCAGTTTGTTTGTTTTTTTCTTTTGTTGCTTGTGCTTTTGGTGTCCTAGCTAAGAAACCACTGCCTAGCAGAAGCTCACAAAGACTTAGTCCTATATGTGGCCTTCCAGGAGTTGTATAGTTCTAGGTCTCACATTCAGGTTCGTGATCCAGTCCGAGTTCGTTATTGCATATGCCGTGAGGAAGAGGTCCACCTTCATTCTTTTGTATATTCTTTTCACATCACTTATTAAAAAGACAACTCCCCCGCCCCCAATTGTTTTGTACCTTTGTTGAAAATCAGTTGACAAATGTGAGGGTTTATTTATGGATTCTCAGTTCTGTTCCATTGATCTACATGGATGTCGTAATGCTAGTACCACACTGTCTTGATGACTGTAACTTTGTGTTAAGTTTGGAAATTGAGAAGTCTCAGTCTTTCAGTTTTCTTCTTTTGTTGTTCTTCCTTTTAAAGAATATTTTTGCTCTTTTGGGTCCCTTGCATTTCTGTATGAAATTTAGGACAAGCTGTTCAAATTCTGCAAAAAAGCGAAGAAGGATTGATGAATTTGGGGAGTATTGCCATCTTAACAATATCGAGTCTTCTGACCTGTGAGCATGGGATGTCTTTCCACTTCTTTAGGCTTTAAAAATTTCTTTCAAAGGTGGTTGTTTTGGAGAACTTTTTATATGTTCTACTCCTAAATCATTTTCTTCTACCTAGGTATCTAGTTTATAATCCAGGTGGGAGAAGAAAATGAAAGAAAGGCACTGTTAAGATACATTCTCTGTTCTGTTGGAGACAGTAGACTTTGAATAGGAAATTCTATCTGGAGGCTTCATGGTAATGCCAAGAATGACCTGCCTGAGGATTGTTAAATCCTAGATCAGGTTACCGCCAAGCAGCACTGAACTGCATTCTTTAAAGCAGTTGAAAAACACAAGTATTGCTTATCTCACTGGGGTTGTTCAGATTCTGAAAGGCAAACAAGTGAACCTTCTGGAGCACCAGATTGCTCCAAGATTTACTCTGCTTCCTATAAGTTTTATTTGATTTTTCTGAATATGTTTAAAATAAAAAGAATATCAAAAGGCAGATAGTGACAAGTCTTCCTCCCATTCTGTTCCCCATCTACTGAGTCACCTTTTGATTTTTATGTATCTTTCCAGAATTTGTTTATATATAGTAAATACTAATAAATATTATTCTGTAATCTTATCTAAGGTCACAGAGTGCATATTTAGACTTTGTAAGAAATAAATTCATACCAAGTAGATTTTAAACAAAAATTTAAAGGAATCAGTACTTGATCAATTTGGGTATTCTATCTCATTAGTATTACTGAAGACTTCCCCTAAGTGAGTTAGGAGAAAATTTTGTTCTGGTCATCAATAAAATTGCCTTATTCCTTGACAAGGAGGCTGTTTGAATCAGGCTATTGAACACTCTCTGCATAACAGATTTTGGCAGATACCCACATTATAGGGCTACTTGTCAGAACTCTGCTTGTGAAACAGTACAGAAAGTGCAGGTTTGTTTTTGGACAGAATGGGCAAATGCTACATAGTTCTCTGGCTGAATCCCAAACCGGGTTCAGATTTAATGTGCAGTCTATACATCTGCCTAAATCTGAATAATTTTTTTCCTCTGCACATGTAAATTTCTTTAAAAAATTAAAAAAAAATCTCTTCACCCAGGGTGGGGCTCAAACTCAAAACCCTGAGATCAAGAGTCATGGGCTCTACTGACTGAGCCAGCCAGGCGCCCCACATGTAAACCTTCAATACAAATTAACTTATACCTCCCTAGGAACCCCCCAAAATAAAAAAGTATTAAATGTCAGGGTTTAATGAAGCCAAAATATTGGCAAGATATGTAGCTTTTAAAGCAATTTCATCATATGTACACATAATGTAATTTCCATTTCAACTTGTATAATGTATTTACTTTTCTTTTCCAAGAAGCTATCTGTTAAAGACATGGCTGACTTTCCTGTCCCAACTCAAGATGTGACTAGTGATGACAAACAAGGTATGAAAAGAATGAGTTTTCTTCCTTCAGGGACATTCTACCTGTGTTTCTTCATCCACTTCTCTTGGAATGGCTGACTTCGGGAGCATGTGGTAACAGGAACTTCCAAAGCCCCTCAACTCATTGGCCCCTTACTCACCTGTCCTGACCCTTTACTTGGAATTTGGTCATACTGATTAGGAAATGACTGGAAGCTGAAATAATTGAGAGCATAACATCTTGGGTTGGCAGAGGTGATCCCAGAACATCAGTACAAATGCACATTTGTATACAGGTCTAATCCTTGAGGAAGTTATCTTTCTGGAGAGAGCTTCTGTCCTTTGGATTTATCTTCTGTTACTTTGTGGATGTGAAGCTGTGTCGGGAAGCCAGCGGTAATTTGTCTGTCTTACCGGGCGAGTGAGAAGCAGCGTGGCTCAGTTTTCCATGTTAGCGCTACCGTTAAGCACAGAGATGAGTTGGCCTGGGAATATTTAGAACAGGAGGACCTCTCCCCACTCCCACCACTCCATATAATGCTTTATAATCTACCAGGTCCTTCCTCATTTACTGCCTTACTCAGTTCTCACAAAGCCGAACAGAGGCTAGTATGTTTTATCACCTAAAATTTAGAGATGAGTAAACCGAAATTCAGGCAGTAGGAGTCATTTGCTTAATAATAAAAAGAGTGGAGGTAAGAATAAAGATTTTCTGAGTCTCAGGCTAGTATTCCTTTTATTAGCTGATACTGATTTACTACCCATGAATGAGAGGCTTATCAGAAGGGACTAAAAATCAGTGAAGCTATTTCAAGTTTTGTTGTCGAGACCTGCCACCGATGCAACCTTGTACAGGAGTCAAACATGAAAAGTAAGTTTTCCATTAGGAAGCAATGATCACTTGCTCTCTATTTAAATCTTTGCTCAGGAGAGGCAGGCAGAACTAGACATTTTTTGGAGCAGTGTGTACTCTGATCACGTTCTTTCCTAGCGGGTCTTAGCCTTGATTGTGCGTTGGAATGACGGGTCTGAAAGTACTAAAGCCTGCATCTCACTCCCGGAGAGATTCTGATGTCATTGGTCTGGATGTCAAGAATGAAAGGAGGAGATTTCTGGCACTTCCTGGTAATACTCCTCCTAGCCACTAGAGGCGCGCTCGGTTGAAAGTTGGTAATTCGGCTATGTTCTTTGTGGGATGAGAACCTATATCCCTACTTCAAGGGGTCTCTATTGTTTGGGTGCTGTAGCAACTTACAGAGGTTTGTTACACCATTTTCATAAGTGATGACTAGGGATTCTTTGCTTTAATATAATGTGCCTAAGAAATAAAATTTTACAGTTTTGTTTTCTTTTCTCCTCCTTTCTCTTGTTCCTTAAAAACAAAACACGTCTAGGTTTGAAAAGTACTGCGGATGAAGCCTTAGCAAAGGACGTGTCTGAGGATCCAGGTAGGAGAAAACAATTTTAATACATTTTTGTGTAATTATTTTCTAATTTAAAAAACCTAACAGTGTCAGTGAGTAGAAAATTGATGGTTGTGTATGTTTCTCTCTAAATATTTGCCTTGGGTTTTATTGTAATGAAACCTTTGGTTGCTTTTTATACCTGAAAAGAGGGTGGTTTTTTATTTTTAAGTTCTGAATTTAGGTTTCACCAATAGGAGCACTCAGTTTGAAGTTAGAGTCTCATTGTT
Source organism: Lynx canadensis (assembly GCF_007474595.2). Classification (NCBI taxonomy): domain Eukaryota; kingdom Metazoa; phylum Chordata; class Mammalia; order Carnivora; family Felidae; genus Lynx; species Lynx canadensis. The sequence goes on from NC_044321.2 coordinate 13,060,089, forward strand.
ACTTTTACTGTAAAATTGGAAAGACTTGGAGTTGAGAAGATTTCAGTAAGCCATTGTGGTTTCTGTGGAGTAAGGAGCTAATGGGGTAGATCAAGTGGAGGCCCACAGTTGAACTTCTCCATTTCCAAAGCAGAAATCTCCAATGTTTTCATGAAAATTCACCACCAGGAAGGCAAGTAAGTAAATGTGCTTCTACATGGAGGAGATTCCAGGGAGAAAAAGAAAAGGTGTGTTTGCCCACGTTCTTGGAGAGTCAGCACTGTGTCTGTGAACCAGGGAGATGGCCAGGCCTGTGTCCTCAGCTCTCTTGATGGGAGCCATCACTGAACTAAGATGAACCTAGTTAAAAACAAACTGGCTAGGGAGGGCGTTACTATTTGGAGCTCTGGTTACGAGGACATGAAAGAGGTTGCTGCATTCTTATTGTTCTCTCTCATAATATTTAATAAGTAAATCATGTTTGTTTGGGTTAGTTAGCTATCATCCCAAGCTTATTTGTTTAAAGTTGGAACAAAGGAGTCGATAGAACATTGAGGCTTATGCTATAGTACAGTTTTCCCCAGACACCAAGTTCATTTGAGGTTTAAAAGAGAGAGGGATAGGGGCGCCTGGGTGGCTCAGTTGGTTGGGTGTCCAACTTCAGCTCAGGTCATGATCTCACAGTTTGTGAGTTTGAGCCCCACATTGGGCTTTGTGCTGACAGCTCAGAGCCTGGAGCCTGCTTCGGATTCTTTGTCTCCCTCTCTCTCTGCCTCTCCCCCACTTGTACTCTGTCTCTCTCTCAAAAATAATAAATATTTAACAAATTAATAAAAAGAGGAATGGAGGGAGAGAAGGGAGTAGAGGGAGAGAGGAGGAGGAGGGGAGAGAGTGAGAATGAATACAAATGAGAATATATGATTGATTTTAGTGAAGAGGTCTAAGAATCTGTGTTTTTAGATCGTCTGCCAGGCAGTTCCGGTGTGTAGCCTATTTTTGGAACCTTTGCCTCTAGAAGATGATATTAAGAAATAGAAAATTGTTGGGGCGCCTGGGTGGCTAAGTCAGTTAAGCATCTGACTTTGGCTCACGTCATGATCTCACGGTTTGTGGGTTCAAGCCCTGCATCGGGCTCTGTGCTGACAGCTCAGAGCCTGGAGCCTGCTCCGGATTCTGTGTCTCCCTTGCTCTCTGCCCCCCCTCCCACTCACATTCTGTCTCTCTCTCAAAAATAAAATAAAACATCAAAAAAACAAAAAAAAAAAAGAAAAAAAACAAAACAAAAAAAAAAACAAAACAAAAAAAAATAAATAAAACATCAAAAAAAAAAAAAAAGAAATAGAAAACTGAGTTTATAGATCAACCATAACTCCCAAAGTGGTAGGAATTCTCAAGCCTAGTTTGGGCTTTTGAAACTGATTTGGGTTCTTTCATCAGAAAGAGAAATGCTCAGTATGTGTAAAGACAAATGGATGGCTGGCCTGTTAGAGAATTAAACTTTACGCTTGCCCTCTAAACCCATTTTAGGACAAATGCATGAGGTAGGTTCTTTCCAGCTTTAATTTCTGGAGCCAGAGTGGATGTACCTCAGGTTTTGTAAACTTCGTGTTGACGGTATTAATAAAAGCTATTTGATTTTGGAGAGTTAAATTGGTGCTTTTCCAACAGTCTTTGAGGCTCATAACTTCCTATTTTTTCCATGAGCATCATGTGTTCTCTGGAGCCTGAGCTGTAGATGTCATTTTTAAGATTTCTTTATTGAATGGGGCACGGAGTCACCAGACAAATCCTATCAGGGTGTGCGACAGTGCGTGAAGTACATCTGAATTTGTTTCACATTCTGCCTAGGAACATGCTATGTGGTTTCTGATTCATTTTTCCCACTGCTGCCCTATCTGGAGTGGATATGAGGGAATCCCTCATCTGAAACGTATTTAATACCCCCTTTCCTGGGGAATGTTTGAATTTCCAGTGCGAGACGCTGTAGAATTTCAAGGTGGTGGTTGTCCATGCCACACGGGCAGTTCACCTCAGTTGAGTTGCTGCTTTTTAGAGAATTAAACTTTAGGCTTGCCTTTTTATCCTCTTTCAATCTTCTGGAACCATGACATGCCTGCAATGTTCTGGGAAGTTGTCCTTCTTCCCTCTTCCTAGCTAAATGAGAAGCTATGACCTACCTGCTGGCTTTGGCCTGGATTCCAGTACAACACGACCTTGCCATTTTTGCAGATGCTCACATGCCCCAAATGCTCAGTCTGACTTTCAGGAGCTTGGAAGCTGATGGACGACTGAACCGGAATAGTGTTCTCTAGCTTTTTGTGATCTGAAACCTGTGGGGACTCACCAAGCCCTGCCTGTGGTATATTGTTGCAGGTGGCAGGAGAAGTCTCTCCCTGCCCTGTTCTTCCACAGTGGCTGGTAGTGTTGATAATAATGATAATAGTAATGGTGAGGAGGAGGATGTTGTGGTAGGACTGCTGTCAGGGAAGGGGGGGGGGGTATTCCTTGTCACGTGGTTTTTTAATATGCCCTTATCCTTTTCATTGCTGAAAGTAGATTTCTTAGCTAACATACTGCAGCCTCATTCCTCGGAGCAAGCTGCACAATGGTGATCTTTTTCTTGATGTCTCTAGGCTATGCTGAGCGGATTAGGCCTGTTTGTCCCCACACTGTAGTCTTCAGACAGCTGTTAGTGATTCTAGCAGCTTCCCCGTTTACTAGCTCTCACCCCATGGCCTTATGGGGTAGAGCAATTTTCTCCTTTCATTACCTGTTCCCACCTGCACCTCCTTTGCTGTCCTAGAGGGAACTACATTTAGAATCCAGATTTCTCAGCTTGAAAAATTAGCACTCTACAACAGTAATATTTTACAGTTCAAAAATAGATTGTTTTCCAAGTACCTTTGCCTTCTCTATCCCCAGGAGAAAGGGGCTACATTTTTATTTTCTTCATTCTGTAGGTGAGGAGACTGAGGTTCAGAGACGCAACAGTTGGTATTGTGCCCAGGAGGAACACGTAGGCCTTAGGACTCCTGTCCTCGTCCCCACTGCTTATCCATACCCCTCACCCCATCTGTCTGTGTGTCTATCTCTCACCAGCAGGGTTCACTCTTCCACACCCATTCTTACCTAGGAGAAAGAGATAATGGCACTTGACAAAGGAATTTAACGGTCACTACAGTCTGGTTTGGGGAACCAGACTTTTATTTTAAAATGACTAAGACTTTCCCAACCCACGTATTTCTCTTTTTTTAATGTTTATTTGTTTATTTTTGAGAGAGAGAGCTAGCAGACGAGGGGAAGAGAGAGAGGGAGAGAGAGAATCCCGAGCAGGCTCTGCATTGACAGCAGGGCTTGATCATGACCTAGGGTTAAATCAGGAGTCAGATGCTTAAGCGACTGAGCTGCCCAGGTGTCCCCAGGCCCACACTATTTCTGGAAAGTAGTGTAGCCTGAGGGAGAAGAGGGGTCAGAGCCAGCTGTGGGCAGCCTGCCCGGAGGACGGCCCCCGGGTTTGTGGTGAGTCCGGTCGCATTGTCCACTCAGCCCCAAGGCGGCCTGCTTGGCTGCAGGAGCAGCTCCCCTTAGGCCACTTTCCTCTGCTGCCTGGAGTTTGTGGGGTGGGAAGAGGTAGTTTTCCACGTACATGTGGGTGGGGGTGCGTGATAATGGGCAAGACAGGGCTCAGACTCCTCGGGCGTCCAGTGCTTTCCAGAGCTCCGAGAGCATTTTGATGGGTTGAAGTTGAAACATGCCTGTGTTCTCGCTACAACAAGCCACAATGCTTGTTTTGAGAGAAATGTGTCTTTTCTACAGCTGACCATATCTAAGGGAATACATATTGCTTCTTTGCTTTGTGCCTTGTTAACATTTTTAACTCCTCTTTCTCTCCTGCTTATCTAACTCATAGATTTTAACGACCATCATAAATCTAGGCTCCTTCATACCAAGGAGGGTTTTTATCTTTAGAGCAATGTAAAAAAAGGTGGGATGATGCATTGAGACATTTTCTCTCTGGAAGAACTTCTGCAAACAATACACAAATGATATTCTCCTTGTTCCTAGTTAGTAACACTTTTTCTATGAATTTTTATGAGATTTTATGATGAAAGATTTGCAGTGTTTGCAAAACCTTAGCATAACTGGTGGTTTCTAAAGTTGTCTTCCATAGGGTACTGAAAATATAAAAAAGGATCAATGTTTTTGTAAATGTTTCTAATTATTCCCAACAACTTGTGATGGGAAAGTTAGGGTCCATGGGTGTTGATAGTGAGCAAGTTGTTAACGATTTAAATTTGATAAGGAAAAGTCTCATATGGTTGGTAAAATATCTTAATGATTTCATTCCGTACTATCGTCTGTGTGATTTGGTCACAGGGACATAGGACACAAGAATATTTTCTTGTAGGAAAAGCTGTGTTGCTCGTTTCAACTTAGCTTGTGGGAGCTTTGATTTCTTGTGGTCATGCTACTCTGGTAGTGTATCTTAAGAAATTCTTAAAATATGTAACCTGATAGAGTTCTTCCTAGCCTTCAGGGGAGCCTGGTTCAAAATCAGTTACTAAGCTATCATGATAGACCAAGGAAACCACACGTCAGAACCCCTCATATAAGTAGGTAACCCCATGAGAGGGTTGTCTTTTTAGATTGGAATTTATTCATCAGCGTAGATTTGAGAATAGCTCCTTAGTGCTCTGACAGAAGGAAGAAAAATGTTGGATTTTCTTTCCTTTGAACTGTGCCTTTAGCTTTAGAAATGAAATGAGAAAATAATGAAGATGTGGAGGCAGTTAAGTTCTCCACAGGGATGCCTGCACCTCATATTTACCTGTTGAGATATATGTTCTCTACTAGCCCAGGTATTGCTTATAAACCTGTTCAACCGCAGAAATGAAAGCCAAGTAAACAACAACCGGTCTTTGTTTCAGCTACTTCTAAGGATTCCAACAGCCTCAAAGCAAGACCAAGATCCAGGTAGTGTTTGTTTAATTTCTGCTTTAATGCCCTTCGTACCCTTTCTTTGACTAGAAATAAAGTCCCACAACCCAAAGCCCAACCCACGATCTCCTTTTCCTTTAGATTGGCAGCTTAGACAATGGGTGAGTTCCTTTGTCACGAGGGGCCTGATCGGAGCTTGCAGTGCTGCTGGGAGACTCTTAATTTCTGTGTCTCTTAGTGGTAGAAGGTGGTGGCTGCTGCTGGCTGGTCGACTGACAAGAAGTGGCTTGTGTGCCGTGGCCCCCTTGTTGCAGGATGATAAGGAATAGAGGGCAGTGGCTTTGCAGAGAAGGAAAAGTGGTTAAGAGGTGACTAACCCTGAAATTTACTGTCGTGACAAGGTCGACACCAAACAGACACCTGAGGGATAAAATCTAGAGTAGGAAAAACAAATGCTCACAGTCATTTTAAAATGAGGCTTGAAGCTTCGGGTAAGCGGTGCTTATGGTCTGTTTTATCCTATCATAGAACCTCTTTTTGGAGTCACAGTTTTTAGATTGGTAGAAGAGGGAGAGCCAGGAAGGCAGAGTTGCGGTTGGCATTGGACATCAGAATGGCAGATGGAGGAGAAATACATGAACATGAATAGAACATCAGAGAGGGGAGATGGTATTGGGAGCACTTTTCAGTGGTAGGAATACAGTGGAAGATAGAACAGTACGTTTGTGGCTTCCAATGTTTGCTTTGGCTCTTAGTGACTTTTTTCTTCCTTTGGCTACTTAGACACGTCCCTGAAAAAGTGAAATTAAATCTGATAATACTTTATATGCTTGAAATACCGACATTTAAGGAAATCTCGTCTTTGTGTAAATCTGAGAGTTACCCCTTAGTCTAACTTGTATATCTGGATTTTCTATATTGGGGATTTGTTTTCTTGTTTATAGAAGGTACAGATACCTATAGTCATGTTTTTTGAAACAATAGATACAGGAATTCTTTTTGGCCAGAAGAAAAGATACAGTCACCGTTTTTCTCTATGGCTGCCACATTTACTCATCCTTTGTTGTTGTTGTTGTTGTTTTAAGGATGAATGGCTCTTTTGCAAATTAGTCTGTACTGACTTTAGGATGTAGGAATAGTAACATTTATCTGACCTCATAGTAGGAAAAATCTTTGACTTGCAGGAAGCTGCTTAGGTGTGCTATATTAACTATAATTTGAGCCTCACATTTTTCTTCTGTTGACTTCCTCTTTTTCTCAAAGCGAGTGAAAGTACAAAACTTCATAGTCACATATTCTATTATTAATATCTCTGCCAAATTTTATTTTATTTTATTTTATTTTATTTTATTTTATTTTATTTTATTTTTTAATGTTTATCTATTTTCGAGAGAGAGAGAGAGAGAGACAGAGTGAGTGGGGGAGGGCAGAGAGAGAGGGAGACACAGAATCCGAAGCAGGCTCCAGGCTCTGAGCTGTCAGCACAGAGCCCGACACTGGGATTGAACCCACCAACTGTGAGATCATGACCTGAGCCGAAGTCGGATGCTCAACCGACTGAGCCACCCAGGCACCCCTCTATGGCCAAATTTTATATGTTCTTTTAAGGATTGGTCTCCTGATCTAATTTGGACCTTTTTATTTTCACTACAACCCACTGGGTCTTTACTGAGACCGAGAGAGTCAAATTATTTTTATTTTCCTTTTTAGAATAATAAAACTTTGTAGAAATGTGAGGGGAAGAGGGAAAATCCCCATTCTGACATTACTTATATTCATTATTGTGTTGATTCCCTGCACATTTATATTGAAATTGGTTGTGGTCCTAGTTTTCCAGTATCACTTATTTGATACTCAGTTAACTTTCCATATGGAAATACAAGTATATAGGTTACATATGGGAATAAAATGGAATGAGGTATGTGGGACGGGATGGTGTGCCTAACTATATATATGTGTTAGTGTACACACGCACACATATTATTTTTTCTTTCTTGACTGAAAAATGTCACTAAAGCTCTGTCTGGCGTAGAAAGTTCTTTTTTTTTTCTTTAATTTTTTTTTTAATGTTTATTTTTGAAGGAGAAAGACAGAACGTGAGCGGGAGAGGGGCAGAGAGAGAGGGAGACACAGAATCTGATGCAGACTCCAGGCTCTGAGCTGTTAACACAGAGCCGGACATGGGGCTCAAACTCACAATCTGTGAGATAACGACCTGAGTGAAGTCAGTCGCCCAATCGACTGAGCCATCCAGGCGCCCCTAAATCTTTTTATTTTATTTTTTTAACATTTATTCATTTTTTGAGAGACACAGAGTATGAGCAGGGGTGGGGCAGAGAGAGAGGGAGACACAAAAACCGAAGCAGGCTCCAGGCTGTAAGCTATCCGCACAGAGCCTGATGCGGGGCTTGAACTCAAGAACTGTGAGATCATGACCTGAGCCGAAGTCAAATGCTTGAAAGTTCTTTTAATTTCTAGCAGGAGTCTCCCATTTCCTTTTCAAATCAAGAGTTCCCATTTGAAAATGTTCTTTCTTATCAATTTCCTCTGACTCTGGTTGAAAGTACTAGAGCGTTCTTTGTGCTGGTTCCTACATGCCTTTGCCTTGCCCGTCATGCCACTTATTTTACAGGGACCACCCCAGAGCATGTCACATGCCATTATGGTGGCTTTATTAAAGATTGCAATCTTGCTTGACAAACAAAACTCTTCAGCCACCACAAGGAAACCCTTGAGGGAATGATTCAGGAAGGTAAAATCTTGCTATGCCCAAACCAGCTTTACCAAGAATTGAAATTGCTTAATAGTAATAGATAGATCCTGATTTTATAAATGCCTCTCTAGTAGCTAAATACTGATAGCAGTTTCCTGAGGTTAATTTGTCCCTAGAACCTATCTCTGACTCAAAGGTCATTTTCTTCTTTGACATGAACTTAGCCGAGAAGCTGAGCAGAACGGATATACACATCCGCTTTTTAGAAAATCATATTGGGAACTCATCCACAAAGCTATTTCTAAGCAATAGACTGAGTTGAATTAATTTAGAAAATAATTACGTCTCTAAGTAGTTTAGCCACTGCTACCAAAAGATTTCTTTCCTGGCTCATAGGCAGTATCAGAATATTTTAAAAATGGAATTTATTTTTAAAAAAAAAATTTTTTTTTTCAACGTTTATTTATTTTTGGGACAGAGAGAGACAGAGCATGAACGGGCGAGGGGCAGAGAGAGAGGGAGACACAGAATCAGAAACAGGCTCCAGGCTCTGAGCCATCAGCCCAGAGCCCGACGCGGGGCTCGAACTCACAGACCACGAGATCGTGACCTGGCTGAAGTCAGACGCTTAACCGACTGCGCCACCCAGGCGCCCCTAAAAATGGAATTTAGAAAGAGATTGGAGTTTGAATCGAACCTATGTAACTTTCTAGCTATGTGACCTTTGGCAAGTTATTTATTTCCTATTTCTTTAAATGTCATTATTGGAGTTACAGTCTCAGAAGTTGCCTAGTTAGTTAGCTACTGACTTGTTACCGAGGGAGGGAGAAGGTTAAGAGGATGCTTTTGCTTTGAAAATTTTACCCCCAAACTGGTCTTTCTCATGGTGAGACAGCCTCGACCCCTCCATCTGACTGATGTGTGTTTTCCTTTCCTGAATTTCACTTGTGGCATATTCCCCTGAGCATCGGATACTTACTCTCAGGTTATCTGTCCCACTTCCATATGTGCCTGTCATCACGTTTGCATGTAAACAGGAGGAAACTTCTGCAGTCTGTTAACCCATGAAGCCCTTCTGTTACAATATGGAAGTACCTAAGCAGAAGGTTTACATGTTATTCTTATTAACAGTACCAGTAGAAACTGGTTTGAATTTAGCTTTTCCTTTGGGTAAATTTAGGTCTAAGATATAATATGAACAAAGAGGTTAAAAAAGTTTCTGATTCACGGGTTGGGTGTGGGCAGTTACTGCAGATACTGGCACCCAAGGGACAGTAGAATTCATTGTTGCTTCGAGATGGGAACTGGTCAGTCCTTTGTAGTGGGTGTTTCCATTCCAACCCTACTTCAGAGACTAAAGCTTTGCTGTCTCCCTTCCGACCTCTCCTTATTTTGCTGCAGATCTTACTCTAGCACCTCCATAGAAGAGGCCATGAAAAGGGGCGAGGACCCTCCCACCCCTCCACCGCGGCCACAGAAAACCCACTCCAGAGCCTCCTCCTTGGATCTGAATAAAGTCTTCCAGCCCAATGTGCCAGGTGAAGTGCCCCTCTGCACCCCAGTGTTTCCTTTTCCTGTGGGAGTCCGTGGATGTGTGTCTGCCACAGAGGTCTTTGTGAGTTCACGGGACGAGCAGACCTGGCCGTTTCCCATCCTGGGAAGGTCTTCGAGTTGCTATGGTATTCCTGGGAGGGAAAGCAGTTCTAGGCAGATAGATCTCCCATGTGTCTGGAGCCTTGCCCACACTTGCTATGGACCAGGAATTAAGAAATTCTGTACCAAGAGGATTAAAATACTTTAACCCCACATAGCCCACTGAGTGTGCATGGCTGGGGTCTTGTTCTCTGCTGCATTGTGGTAATTTATATATGGGATTACTGTCTGTTATTTCCCCAACGCTTACGCGGTTCTTTTGTGAAAGATCTTGGTGATCAACACCCGGCCAGAATCTTCTCCTGTGTCTTACCCGTGTGGTGAAGATCCTGTGTCCTGGAGGGTTTAATGCAAAGGGGGCTCTGCTTTCTAAATCTGACTGATGGTTAGCTGGTTGTTGGAGGGGATTAAGGCCAGGGCTCCTCTAGGTAGCCTGCTGGGGGCCTTCTGGGGCTGGGACTTCCTTGAGGCAGCCACTGTACAGCTGGGCGGGTGGTGAGGGAGGTTGGAGGGCCCTGTCTGCTTGCCTGGCTCCCTGGGAAGGGGGAGAGGTCCTCCTAGGGAACTTACAGAGCAGCAGATGAGAACCATGCCTTGGCTTTAGTGAAGGTGCTAGGATGCAGCGCCTTCCCAAGTGTTATTTTGGGAGCAGCGAGGGCCGTTCCGCTGACTAATGTAGGCAAGCTATAAATACAGTGATTTCCTGGAACTTTTTCTATATCTGTGTGCATTTTAAATCAAGCCAGCCTCAGATGCTAGTGATTTGCAGATTATTATATTTTCTACTAAAGCAAGAAAAGACTCTCTTTGGCTCACACATTAGCATGACCCCTGTGTCCCAGCAGAGCTCAGCATGTTTTAGTTGTTCTAATAAAGTAGTCTCCTCACAGTAAAGTTACAGATTGTTTTTTAATATACTAGAGTCTGGAACTCTCTATGAAATTTGATTCTCTGCCATGAGTTCATCAGATAAAAATTTGCCTTGCATTTTCCCCCATACTTTGATCCAAATTCTGGCATAATTTCATAGTAACTGGTATTTGAGGTGGGAGTAGCCACGGATGATGATGCTATAAAAATTTCACATGGCTGGTGGATTATGACCTAGAAGGTTTTCCTATGCATGCAAGAAGATTAAAACAATCTGGGCAGCTATCTTAATACGTTTTCCTTGGGAGGAGAGGCTGGAAGCGTGCAAACATCTCTCTGGCTGTGCAAGCCCACGAGTGCCGACCGTGCTGGGGAATGGATGTGCTGTGGCTCTTCCGACATTGCATCATAGAATGGAAGAGACGAGGCTGGCTTTGGAGTCCAGCTCAGCTGCTTATTAACTGTTTAATTTTCAGCAAGTGGCTTAATCTTTCTGCATTTCAGATTTTTAATCTGTAAAATAGGGCCAATTGTCCGCGGAGTTGTAGGGTTTTGGTGAGATGATAAACATGATCCTAATAGCAGCATGTTTGATCCATACGCACTCATTTGCACAGAAGATCATTGAGGAAAGGGAGTCTGAGGATAAAGTCCTCTGACTCCCTTGATCTCCCGTGGGATAGTTCCTTGGTGGGCTCACAGAGGGACCAAGCCCCAGTTGCCTGCTGTGGTAGAAACACAGGATTGTGAAAAACAGGGGAAGTGAGGCTAGGTTGCTGAGTCAGAGTGGCCTACGGTGGACTGACTGTGTGGAGAAGAAACAGGATGGAGAGATGATGCCAAGAAGCAGGAATGAAAGAGGGAAGTGAAGAAAGTGATGAGGTGGTTGTTACATAGGAGGGCTGATGTTTATATAAAGGGAGGAGAAGGATATAGAATAAAAGACTGTAGCTACCAAAGGGAGGAGAGCCCACAGACTCGGTGTCGGATTTGGGTGGGATTTAAGGGAAGAGCGTAGAAAAGGGTGGCATTAATGCCTTCACATTTATGCAGATAGGTAACATGATATGGGGAAGGATAACAAAGGGCTGATTTGAATATTTTATTTTTTTAAAGTAATCTCTACACCCAACATCGGGTTCGCACTCACAACCTGGAGATCAAGAGTCGCATGCTCTACCGACTGAGCCAGCCAGGTGCCCCGCAAAGGGCTGGTATAGAATGTAAATCTATAAAAATGAACGAGGCCACTTGGCAGTCAGGGGCAATTGGCTTTACTTTGATACCTGTGAAACAGTCTAAACTTATATTCACAGGAGTCTAGATTCTCCCAGGGCTCTAGATAGGTAGGTGCTGGTATTAGACCTAAAGGTGTATGCTTTCATAGGCAGGCATTGGTATGACACGAATGCCGTGTGTAAAAGAGAGATCAGATCACCTTTGTAATAGCTGATCCAGGTTGCGGAGCCATCCTCTCAAGGCTTGAACAGCTGCTGTGTTTGAGAGAAAATAAAAACGTGTAAGAAAGTCTCTGTGGTGATGCAAGTGTACAAAACCTAGATGTAGTCAAACCTGGGACTTGCTCAGTGATGTTTAGATTTTATAGTTCTATGCTTATAGCCACAAAACATTTTATTACTGAAATTCCTGTAAGAAAAACCACACTGCGAAGGTAGTACTTTTTAGAACCTAACCTCCTGTTCCTCATCGAAACAGTTGTTTTCATAAAGCAAATATTTTTCATAACAGGGGTATCTTTTGTTCCACTACCCTCATTCCACTCTCAACAGTGACCTGCTCCAAAGCCATGCCTAAAGCTTGCAACCAGAGGACGGTGCTGGTGAACCCCCTTCAGGCCACGGAGAGCCCTCTTCCAGTCATTGGGCGTCAGTCAGCCTGGCAGGAGGGGCAGGGACTGTGTGGAGGAAACACAGCCATCCCTTTAAAGCTGCAGACCAGAAACCTTCATCACTTCCACTCAACTTCTAACTGGGGAAAGCTAGTCCCGTGGAGATAGCTGGCTGCAGGCAGCTGGGCAGTGTAGCTCCTGGTAGGGTAGCCATTTCCCGTTGACATCCCTCTTACTATAAAAGAGGAGAGTGGATGTTGGTGGACAGCTCTTTCCACCACATCCCGTATGGTCAAATACATTGAGATCCACGTGTTCAAACCATTGTGATGGCTGAACAAAACACATCCATGGGTCGATACTACCCATGGGTTGCTAATGTTTTATCTCTGCTTTAGACATCCTGATAATAAGAATCCATTCCGGGGCTAGGAAGTTATAGTACATCCATATTATGAATACTTACGAAGCAGTTAAAAAGAATAAGGTATGTGTACTAAGTGGAGACCTATCTAAGTGAAGAAGGCACAGTGCAGAATATGTATGTTCTTTTTAAATGTGTAGACAGTTTCCGGAAGGATACTTAGAAAAGTGGTACCAGTGGTTGCCTCTGGGGAAGAGAATAGGATGACTGGGAACAGAAGTGAGAGAGAAACTCACTTTTCATTGAATACCCACTTGTATCTTGGTTTTTAAGTGAGAGAGAGAGAGAGAGAGAGAGAGAGAGCAAGCGAGAAGAAGTGGGGGAGGGGCAGAAGGAAGGAGAGACAGAATCCCAACCAGGCTTCATGATATCAGCACAGAGCCTGATGTGGGGCTTGAACTCAAGAACTGTGAGATCGTGACCTGAGCCAAGATCAAGAGTTGGATGCTTAACTGACTGAGCCGCCTACGTGCCCCTCTGCACTTGTGTCTTTTAAATTTTGCCTCATATATAGATATTATTATTTTTAATGTTTTATTTATTTTTGAGAGAGCGTTATGAGTGGAGGAGGCACAGAGAGAGAGGGGGATAGAGGATCCAAAGCAGGCTCTGCACTGACAGCAGCAAGCCCCGATGCAGGGCTTAAACTCATGAACTGAACCGTAAGATCATGATCTGAGCTGAAGTTGGACGCTCAACTAACTGAGCCACCTAGGCACCCCGATATTTTAAAAATTTTACTTTTCACTCCGTAGTCGCAATGACCAGATGGTACCTGAGAGCACCAGAAATGTCCTTCCTGGCTGAGTTTACCTGTCTCAAACTTGCCTACTATTCTCTATCCAGGGTGTTTTTATGACCAATCTGTTGCCACTTCCTAGAATGCACCTGAAATAACAGAAGCATTTTAGGACATTCTTTAAGGTTCTGATAGGTTCTTCAGATTCCTTTTGAGTGCCTTTCCAATAGTGAGGAACAGTTTTAGAGGACTTCCTCTAGCCTCCATTGTGAGATCTACGGATGGGCAAAGTGTGATAACGGCTCTCTCTTACCTTGGAATGGGGGTGTATTTTTTAGTTGGCAATCTGAGAAGAGTCTATCTGGGGTTTCCTACAAACAAATATGTTTTTCTGCAACTTGAGAAATAGGTAAACACCTTGGGAAGAAGAGATACAATATGTCTTACCAACTTAACCGTTCAAGTTCTCCAAAGGATGAATTTGCTCACACAGATGGCTTTGACCTTATAGATTTCCTTATTGTATCATTCATGTGAGTGCTACTTGGTTCTCTTTTAAAATCTAGTAGGATTATGGGATTCCTGCCCCACCCCCAAACTTTTGGGTCTGCAGTACACATCCAGCTTAATGGTTCAGTTTGGCAGTCTGGACAATTTTTTTTAATCAAAGCTTTATTGAGGTAAAATCCACACACTATAAAATTCGCCTTTTTAAAAAAGTTTTTTTTTAATATTTTTTATTTTGAGAGAGAGGCAGAGACAGCGCGTGAGCAGGGGAGGGGCAGAGAAAGAGGAAGACACAGAATCCAAAGCAGGCTCCAGGCTCTGGGCTGTCAGCACAGAGCCCGATGCAGGGCTCAAATTCACGAACAGTGAGATCATGACCTGAGCCAAAGTCCAGTGCTTAACCGACTGAGCCACCCAGGCACCCCTAAGATTCTCCCTTTTTAAAGTATACAATTCAGTGGCTTGTAGTAGATTTACACTGTTGTGCAACCACCAGCATTATCCAGTTTTAGAACATTTTCCTCACTCTGAAAAGAAACCCCATGCTCACTAGCAGCCCCTTTTCATTCCCCTTTCCTCTTCCCCCAGCTTTTGGCATCCTCTAACATACTTTCCGTTTGTATGAATTTGCCTGTTCTGGACATTCCATATTAGTGGCATCACACAATATATGGTCTTTTGTAACTGGCTTCTTTCATTTAATATAATGGTTGCGAGGTTCATCCATGTTGTAGCATGTAGGAGAACTTCATTCCTTTTATGGATGAATAATATTATATTCTATGAATATGGCACATTTTATTCATTTATCAGTTCATGGATATCCATGGGAGTGAACTTTCTGGGTTGTACGGTAACTGTAAGTTGGACATCTCAAGGAACTACCGAAGTAGTTGCACCAGTTTACCATCTCACTAGCAATCTGTGAGGACCGCAGTTTATTCTTGAAGCTCTTGTTATTGCCTGTCGTTTTTATTTTAGCCATCATGAAGTTTTATCTTATCATGGTTTTGATTTCCATTTTTTTTTACTATTATTATTTTAAAGTAATCTCTATACCCAACATGGGGCTTGAACCCATGATCACAAGATCAAGAGTCAGATGCTCTACCGACTGAGCCAGCCAGGCACCCCTTTATTTGCATTTTTCTAATGACTAATGATGAACATCGTTTCATGTGCTTGTTGGCCATATTTGCGCCATTTTTAGGGAAATGTCTCTTCAAAATCTTTGCGCATTTTTAAATTGGGCTGTTTGTCTTCTTATTGTTGAGTTTGTAAGGGTTCTTTATATATTCTGGATACAAGTCCCTTTTCAGATATATGATTTACAAATATTTTCTCAGTTTGTGGGTTGTCCTTTCAACCTTTTGATGGTATCCTTTGAAGTGCAGAAACTTTTAATTTTGATGAAGTCCAGTTTATTTTTTCTTTTGTCATTTGTGCTTTTGGTATCATATCTTAGAAATCATTGCTCAATTCAAGGTCACAAATACTCTTTTCTTCTAAGAGTTTGATATTTTTCACTTTTACATTTAGGTCTCTGATCAATTTTGAGTTGATTTTTTGTATGTGGTGTGAGGCAGGGGTTCAAATTTTGTTTTTTGTTTTTTGTTTTTTTGCATGTGGCTACCCAGTTGTTCCAGTACCATTTGTTGAGAAAACTATTAATTACCTGTTTAATTTTCCTGGCACCCTTGTTGAAAAATCAACTGATCATGACCATAAAGGTTTATTTCTGGATTCTCAATTCTATTCCATTAAGCTAGCACCATACTGTCTTGATTGTTGCAGAATTGTAGTAAGTTTTGCAATTGGGACATGTGAATCTGCCCGCTTTATTCTTTTTCAAGATTGTTTTGGTTATTCTGGGTTCCTTGCATTTCCATATGAAATTTATGATCAGGTTGTCAATTTATATTAAAGGCAGCTGGGCATCTGGTAGGGATTGCATTGACTCTGTAGATCAGTTTGGTTAGTATTGCTGTCTCAACAATATTTTCCCCCAACTTTATAATGAGAGTAATTGACAAAAATTGTACACATTTATGGTCTACAACATGATGTTTTCCATCTTAACGGTATTAAGTCTTACAGTTCATGAGCACAGGATATATTTCCATTTATGTAAGTCTTTAATTTCTTTCAACAGTATTTTGTAGTTTTCACATATAAGTTTCACACTTAAAAAATTTATTGTTAAGTATTTTGTTTATTTTGATGTTAGTTTAAAGGGAATTGTTTTCTTAATTTCATTTTTTCAGTCTTCATTGCTGGTGTATAGAAATATAATTTTTTAAAGTTTATTTATTTTGAGAGAGAGAGAGCATGGTGCAGGTGGTGAAGGGACAGGGAGAGAACAGGAGAGAGTGAGAATCCCAAGCAGACTCCATACTGTCAGCGTGAAGCCCAGTGTGGAGCTCAGTGTGGGGCTTGAACTTACAAACCGTGAGATCATGACCTGAGCCTAAGTCGGATGCTTAACTGACCGAGCCACTTACGTGCCCCAAAATATAATGGGTTTTTATATATTGATCTATCTTGTAACCTTGTTAACTGGTCTCTTAGTTGTCTGGACACATCCTTGACTTAGATGATGAGTTTGGCAGCATACTCATTATTGGACTTTTAACTGCTTAAGCAATCCTGCAGCTACCACAAATCATGGAGAAAATCCCTTTTAGTGTTTGGAAAACATTTAAAGAATCATTAACTGGCTGCTTGCATACAATTGTACTTTTTCTCTGACTGGCTCAGTCAGTGAAGCATCTGACTTTGGCTCAGGTCATTATCTCATGGTCCATGGGTTCGAGCCCCGCGTCAGGCTCTGTGCTGACAGTGCAGAGCCTGGAGCCTGCTTTGTATTCTGTTGCTTCCTCTCTCTCTGCCTCTCCCCCTCCTCCACTCGTGGGTCTCTCTCTCTCTCTCTCTCTCTCTTCTTTCAAAAATGAATAAAACATTAAAAAAAATTAGAAGTAACACTCAGAGTTTGTAGTGACAGGGGCACCTGGGTGGCTCATTTGGTTAAGCATCCAACTCTTGATTTTGGTTCAGGTCATGATCTCCTGGTTCGTGAGTTTGAGCTCTCATGGTTCATGAGTTCGAGCCCTCCATTGGGCTCTGTGCTGGTGGCATGGAGCCTGCTTGGGATTCTCTCCCTGTCTTTCTCTTGCCCCCCCCCCCCCAAATAAGTAAACTTAAAAAGAAAGAATTTGTAGTGACAGCATTAAGGTTTCCTTTTGCACTTCTCAGTAGTTGATAGGTAAAAGGTGTTGGCTGCAGTATAGTGTCACTTGGTCCTTCTTTTTCCTGTTTCCTGTTCCTTCCGCTATGTATAGGTTTTTTTTTTTCTTTTCCAATAGTTATGTGAAAGTTTCTCTACTAGCATAGTGCTGTGATTTGTGCCTGTAGAGGGTTTACAAAGGCTTGCCAAGGTGAGGGGGCCGCTAGTGCTGCAATTAGGCAGGATGCATTCTCTTTTCTATCGACCCTCTGGTTTTACAGCTTTCCCTGGCTGGCTGAGTGCTTGAACAAGGGACTGTGGGAAAGAACAGGACTAGAATACCTGGAGGATGCAGATAAAGGTATGACCTTTATTTTTAAAATGCTTATTGAGGCGCCTGTGTGGCTCAGTCAGTTAAGTGTCCGGCTTCAGCTCAGGTCATGATTTCGTGGTCTGTGGGTTCAAGCTCCACATCGGGCTCTGGGCTGACAGTTCAGAGCCTGGAGCCTGCTTCAGATTTTGTGTCTTCCTCGCTCTCTGCCCCTCCCCTGCCTGCCGTCTGTCTCTCAAAAATAAATATACGTTAAAATGCTAATAAAACTCATTTGAGTAATAGACAAATTTTTTGTTCTGTGTACAGTGCAGACAGATCTGTTCCTTAACCTCATCTCCACCAAGCCCGCTATCCCTCTGACATTTTCTAGTCCACTCATAATATCAATTTAATGTTTTTTGTCATTAAAATAATTGGTATCACATTGTACATGTTTCCCCAACGCTTTTAGGCAAGTCATTATTTCTTGGCGATATATCCCTGTCAGTACTGGTAATTTTGTCATTCTTTTGTATATATTCTGTATACTGGTTACTCTGTTAAAAACTGTATTAAGGAAAACTTCAAATTTATGTAAAAGTAGAAAATCCCCATCCCCAGATCAAGTGCCAGATATTGTATACTTTCATATATACATTATATGTATCTCTAATGGATAAGGCCTTTTTCAAAAAAAATCACTAAATCTTTATCATGTAACAAAATTAACAATAACCCCTTAATATCTAATATCTAGCCAATGTTCAGATTTTCTGAATTGTCTCAAGTATGTGTTTTTGTAGTGACTTGTAAATTAGTATTCAAACAAGGGCTACAATGCACACTGTGTTTGTTTTGACTATTAATCGATAGGAACTTCCTACAATCTGTTCCTCCCCCCCCCCCCCCCGCCAGTTGGTATTTATTCATCCGTAAGAAAATCATCTACCCTGTAGACATTCCACATTCTATATTTGGCTTGTTGTCCTTCTGTCTTTTGTATTTCTTACAAACTGGTAGGTAGATCTAGGCTTGATTAGAATCACATTCTAGTTTTGGCAAGAATCATTACTGGTGATGCTGTGTATTTTCTACTGCATCACAGTAGGAGGCCTCTGATGTCTAATGCCTAGGTTTTTGTGATGTTTGGTTTATCAGTGGGTTCATGAAGTTTTAGCCTGGTTCATCCATTATCATCGAGATCCCCCACAGCCTTTCGTATAATCGTTTTATCAGGTATTGAGCTTCATTGCCTTTATCCAGTGGTGCATTGGTCAATGTTTAACTGGCTGTCTGCCAATTTTTATGGTATAAACACTCCTGCCACAGCCAGTTTCATTCTTGCTGATGTGTCACTAAATGTGGGGTTGGAACAGGTGTACTGAGTTGGCTCTCAGAAGCTGGTATGAGCTGTTTCCAGCAAACTACTGTTTAGATCCATTATTTCTTTGGTAGTTGCAAAATGGTGATACTCTATTTCTTTTACCTTTATTAATTTGGGCCGTATTTACCCATGTACCTGTTGATAGACCTTTTGCTTATGACTGTTACGAAACTTTTGAACTGAAGAATACCATAAACCAACACAGTTCTCAGCGTATCACTAAATTCCTTATATGCATTTTGGTTTCAAGAGTTATATGAAAGCTGAAATAGATTGCAGTAAGGGTGACCAGCAAAAATGTCTTCTCATTTAACCAATGTTCACTGAACACTTACTGTGTACTAGGTACTCTGGAGAATTCTAAGAAGGATATGGAGATGGCCCTACATTCTGCCAATCACTATTAGAGTTGTATGTGAGAAGGGCATTGAGTCTGGGCAGTTTTTTTTTATTTCATTTTTAAAATTTATTCAGTTTTGAGAGAGACAGAGCACGAGTAGGGGAGGGGCAGAGAGAGGGAGACATAGAATCTGAAGCAGGCTCCAGGCTCAGAGCTGCCAGCGCAGAGCCCAACGCGGGGCTCGAACTCATGAAACTGCAAGATCATGACCTGAGCCGAAACAGAGAGCAGGATGCTTTTAACTGACTGAGCCACCCAGGCGCCCCAAGGGTTAATTTTCTTATGCTCAACTCTCTTGTCACCTCCCTGCTCAAAACTTTTCATGTCTTTCTATGTAAACACCAAATTCCTTTGTCTTAACAGCTGGACCTAAAGCCATGACAATACATGAATTCAGTAAGGGTCAAGCACCTTGGCTGGGAATGCTTGGGGGGGAGGGTATTTTAGGAGTAAGTGGAGAACGGAAGTCTAACATTTGCTGACTGACCAGAAAGAATGGAAACTAGGGGAGGAGTTAACCAACTGTGTTTTTAGAAAGTCTTAAAACAGTTCATTGCAGTGGTAGGATTAATCCAGGTTGCAAAAGGTGGAGTGATTGAGAAACTTTGAATAGTTGTCATCACAAACTCATTTTGAAATGTTTCAGACTTAAATGTCATATTTTTTTTTTAAATTTTTTTTTTTCTACGTTTATTTATTTTTGGGACAGAGAGAGACAGAGCATGAACGGGGGAGGGGCAGAGAGAGAGGGAGACACAGAATCGGAAACAGGCTCCAGGCTCTGAGCCATCAGCCCAGAGCCTGACGCGGGGCTCGAACTCACGGACCGCGAGATCGTGACCTGGCTGAAGTCGGACGCTTAACCGACTGCGCCACCCAGGCGCCCCTTAAATGTCATATTTTCAAAAAATTCTTGGTGGAGGGGTGCCTGGGTGGCGCAGTCGGTTAAGCGTCCGACTTCAGCCAGGTCACGGCCTTGCGGTCTGTGAGTTCGAGCCCCGCGTCGGGCTCTGGGCTGATGGCTCAGAGCCTGGAACCTGTTTCCGATTCTGTGTCTCCCTCTCTCTCTCTGCCCCTCCCCCGTTCATGCTCTGTCTCTCTCTGTCCCAAAAATAAATAAACGTTGAAAAAAAAATTAAAAAAAAAAATTCTTGGTGGAAAAGAGACTGTACCAAGGTAATAGAACCTTTTCCTAGGTTGCCTGCCTTCCTTCCAACACAAACATACACATGCACAGCTAGTGTTTTGAACCAACCTAAGGAGTTTCATAGTAACATGATTAGGAGAAACGCATTTATGTAAATGTAGTACAAGAAATGAAACTTGAACTTTACCGCTTAGTTAATTCTCATGCGTTTTTGTTGCGTAACTCTGCCTGTGTTTTCATCTGGGACCTAGTTAACCTGTATCACATATCCCATGGTGTAAGAAGGAGTTACTGGAAAAAACTGGCAAGTAAATTCTGGAATCAGAAAGTGTCAATGCTCAAAGAGAACTTAAATGTTATCTTGGCCAACTCTGACATACTATAGGCAGTGATGCTGAGATCCAGAAATGTAATTGCTTTGTTCTTCATCAGAATTCTCTCTGTTCAGGTCTTTGTTGTAACAGATTTGGTGTCAGAGAAAGCAGTCTATATTAATTTAATTTCGGTAGCACACCTTATTATTTTTCTATAGGTAATAATACACCTAAAGTTAAGAGATACATTGAAGAATAGATATGGTGCCCACTATATGCCAAGAAACTAATAGTATTTTCCTGTGTTTTCTTTTATGTGATTTACAGTGTTGGGCCAATTTCCTGAGGTTCTTTAGCTAGACAGGAAAGAAAAGTTTTGCCCTCATAAATACTTGGAGATCTTATATCTCATATATAGTATCAACAACTTTATTTTTTAAAATTTATTTGAGAGAGAGAGCGTGTGTGTGGTGGTGGGGGTGGGGGTGAAGGGCAGAGAGGGAGAGAGAGAATCCCAAGCAGGCTCTGCACTCTCAGCACAGAATCCAACATGGGGCCCAATGTCACATGATTTCTCAGATCATGACCTAAGCTGAAAGCAAGAGTCTGACCTTAACCAACAGAACCACCCAGGCATCCTAACAACTTTAAATATATATAAAAAAAGAAAGGAAGGGGCGCCTGGGTGGCTCAGTCGGTTAAGTGCCTGACTTCAGCTCAGGTCACGATCTCGTGGTCCATGAGTTCGAGCCCTGCGTCGGGCTCTGGGCTGATGACTCAGAGCCTGGAGCCTGCTTCTGATTCTGTGTCTCCCTCTCTCTCTGCCCCTCCCCCGTTCATGCTCTGTCTCTCTCTGTCTCAAAAATAAATAAAACGTTAAAAAAATTTTTTAAAAAGGAAAGGAATAGTGTACTGAATCCCTGGCCTCAACAGTGGTCAACTATGGCCCATTTTGTTTATGTTCTCTCTCCCATGTAATTAATTATACTTTTTTTCCCCCACCTTTAGCTTTAAAAGAACTATTGAGATGTAATTTTCAGACCATAAAGTTCATCTGTTTTACAGTGTACAGCTCCATGATTTCCAGTAAATTTATCAAATTGTGATGTTACTATACTCCAGTTTTAGAATCTTTTCAGCACCCCAGTAATATTCGTCATGCATGTTTACAGTCAATACCCATGCCCAGCCCCAGATAACCAGTAATCTACCTCCAGTTTCCATAGACTTGCCTTTTCTGGACATTTCATATAAATAAAATCATAACACTATGGGGTCTTTTGTGTCTAGCTTTCTGTATTTTGTATGATGTTTTTGAGGTTCATCGAAGTTGTAGCATGTATCAGTATTTCATTTTTTTTATTGTGGAACAGTTTTCCGTTGTATGGATATACCACATTTTGTCTATCCATTCTTCAGTTTGATGGACATTTGAGTTTATACTTTTTACCTTTTATGAATAAGGCTGCCATGAACACTTGCATGCAAGTCTTTGTGGGAACATATGTTTTCATTTATCTTGGCATAGTACCTACAAGTGGAATTACTTGGTGTATGGTGAAGTTAAGAAACTGCTAAACTATTTTTTTTTAATTTTTTTTTCAACGTTTATTTATTTTTGGGAGAGAGAGAGACAGAGCGTGAACGGGGGAGGGGCAGAGAGAGAGGGAGACACAGAATCGGAAACAGGCTCCAGGCTCTGAGCCATCAGCCCAGAGCCCGACGCGGGGCTCGAACTCCCGGACCGTGAGATCGTGACCTGGCTGAAGTCGGACGCTTAACCGACTGCGCCACCCAGGCGCCCCAAGAAACTGCTAAACTATTTTTTAAAGTGGCCATACCATTTTACATTTCCACCAGCTGGTGTACGAGAGTTATTGTTTCTTCACATTTTCACCAATACCTTACTATTTTTTAAAATTATAGCTATCTCAGTAGATGGGAAGTGGTATTTCATTTTGTGGTTTTGATTTCTTGATTTCTTTTTCCCTGATGACTAATGATGTTGAGCATCTTTCCATGTGCTTACTAATGATTCCTATATCTTGTTTGGTGAAATGTCTGCTAAAATCATTTATCCATTTTTAAATTGGGTGTTTGTCTTCTTCTTGTTGAATTCTGTATTCTGGAGTTCTTTGTATATTCTGCATACAAGCCATTTATTAGATACGTGATTTGCAAATACATTTTCTCATTTTGTGACTTGTCTTTGCATTTTCTTAATGGTATATTTTGAAGCAAAAATGTTGTACATTTCAGTAAAGTGCAGTTTATCAATTTTGTCCTGTTTAGATTATGCTTTTGGTGTCCTATATCTAAGGAATCTTTGCCTCACCTCAGGTCTTGAAGCATTTCTACTCATCCTTCCTAAAAATGTTACAGTGTTAGCGCTTCTATCTCTGATTCATTTTGATTTAATTTTTGTATGTAATATGAGGTAAGGGTAGAAGTTCATTTGTTCGTACGTGGATATCCAGCACTATTTGCTGAAAATCTCTCCCTATTGAATTGCCTTGGCTTGTTTGTTTAAAATCATTTGACTGTAAATATAAGGGTTTGTTTGTGGACTCTGCATTCTCTTTATTGATCTGTATGTCCTTATGACAATACTCCACTGAATATTTTTTATTTTAGAGCATGTGCGTGCATGTGAAAGTGGGGGAAGGGCAAAAGGAGAGGGAGAGAGCATCTCAAGCAGGCTCCAAGCTCAGCCCAGAGCCCAGTGTGGGGATCGATCCCACTAACCGTGCGTTACGACCCGAGCTGAAATCCTGAGTCAGACACTCTACCGACTCACCCACCCAGGTGCCCCTGAATATTTTTTAAAGCAAGGGAGTCATATGTAGTCTTGTGTAGAGGTAATCACATGACTCAGGAGGCTAAATATTTGCTACAGTGACACATTTTTAGATCGTGTCTAACATTTATCTGAGTTTGTGGTATATTGCATATTCAGAAGCATCCTTTTAGTTCCTTGAAGTTGCGGTACTTTTCTTTACAACTTTCTGATGTGCTTATTCCCTGGATATACAGTAACACTTGTCCAGCTGTTTATTCCCTATCCCAGTGACCTTTGTGCTCTTTACCATTACCTATCCTATGGGTTCAAAATGTGATACTGATTACTGCATCATAGTAGCCTTCATGATGTCCTTTTACTTCTCTGTCCTTAATTTTCTCATCTGCAAAGTGGAAGAATTGAATTTGACCTCATTACTTTTTAGCCAACTCAGTCATTAATATTTTCCCTGTTGAACAGTTCCAAGTCATGTGTAAATTCCTGTCTTTGAATTGGTGAAAGATAATTGTGTTGAATAGAGAATTTAATAAGCTTGTGTGTTTAGGGGGAAATGGGGCCTCGTCAGTGGATCGAGGCAGCTATTTTGTTGGAAGAGTACTCCTGGCAAATATTTGGTCATACTCATAGGTGTGTGTGACCTACGAACCCATCACTGTGTGTAACTGGGTGATTAGGAGATAGGCATAGACTCACACGTGCTTTTATGATTAGAAAGGAAAGGAAGTACATTGTCTATTACAAAGAAATAGCCATTTTAATGGATTCCAAGAAGAGGAATGGTCCTTCCTGATGAAATCCTTGAAGCTTTGCTTATGGCTAACTCTACTTGATTGATACTTAAAAGTGTTGGTCCCACTGGTAGACTCCTTTCAACATTTTCCATCCTTTAAGTGTTTTCTTTTCCTTTGGCATTTGAATGCTTTTATTTTCTTCATGAACTATTCCTAGTTTGGGGGGATGGGAGGCCTTTTCACAGCTGAAGTTATTCCAAGTTTCACTCCCCTGAAGAATTGACTTTCTGTTCCTTGCAGCTATCCAACGCCACATCTGCTTTATTTCCACTTAGTAATTTGGAACACGTTTTCATTAAGTCATTGATTTGGGGCTTTGTAAAAATCTGAAGGAAATTAGTATATAGATAGTAACATATATGAATAATATTTTGTCTGGAAATTTCTTTTTCTTTTTTTCTTTTTAAGAGAGAGACACGGAGCGTGAGCAGGGGAGGGCAGAGAGAGAGGGAGACACAGAATCCGAAGCAGGCTCCAGGCTCTGAGCCATCAGCGCAGAGTGCTAAGTGGGTCTCGAACTCACGAACCGCAAGATTGTGACCTGAGCCAAAGTCAGACACTTAACCACCTGAGCCACTCAGGTGCCCCTGTCTGGAAATTTCTTAGCATAATAAAAGGATGAATTTTAGAGGTTAGAGTTTGGGATGAAGACACTAGAAACCTGAGATTCAGCAGATCAGTGTTAGAAAATGCACATCTTTCAATAAATTAATAAACACCAGAAATTATTACTGTGTTTTTTGAGTTTAGGATTAAATAGCAGTTTCTTTTATGAACTTTTAAATCTTGTTTTCAGGATTTGGGTATCATTTCTTTTTCTGATTACACATGCAAAAATTATTTTTTGGGGGGAGATGGAGAGAGCACGCACAAGCTGGAGAGGGGCAGAGGGAGAAGGAGAGAGAAAATCTTAAGCAGGCTCCATGCCCAGTGCAGAGCCTGGTGTGGGTCTCAATCCCACGACTGTGAGATCATGACCAGAGTCCAAATCAAGAGTTGGACGCTTAACCGACGGAGCCACCCAGGCACCCCCCAACTTATAAAAAATTTTTGATTTGACAGAGCCTTGCTGATATCTGGTGTTCGACCTGTTAACTGTGAGATTTTAGGAATAAACCTGCAGTTGCTTCACGAGGATGGTAGCTTTTAATGTATGCATCAAAAGTGTTCTCCTCCCCTCTTCTTTCCTTCTCTTCTCTTCCGGGCAAGCAGGTGTTACTCTTAACAGGTACGTTGTCATCTTTTGCATGTGTATGCTAGATTACTCAGCCAAAGTATTTTTTCAGTTTCACTTTGCATGAAGGTATACGTTTTCACTCTTTAAAATTGATTAGGGCATGCTGGATAAAATACTTGAATCCAATTTAAGGTCATGAATGGACTGAAACTATTATAAGAGGAGATTATTTTACTAAATTCAATTTCAGTTATTCATGCACCATGTGAATACTTACTATGCACAAGGCAGTGTGTTTAGGTGCTGTGGGAGATAAAAAGATGAACTGGATTTAAGATTGGTAGAATGAACCTAGATTAATATCACTTATTGTTAAAGGAAATGAACACGGTCATAAACACGAAGAAGAGATTTTTCAGCAGGAACCAAATAGGCAAAGATGCAGGAGCTCATGCCTTTTTTTTTTTTTTTTTTTTTTTGAAAGAGTGGCAGCTAAGGGGAAACCCGAGGCTTTGGGCGCACTCTTGACTCTGCCTGCCTCCTTCTAGAAGTTGTGTGTGCAAGTAGGCAAATCTTGAGATTTCTTATTGATACTCCAAATCTGGAGTGAAGTAAAGTGAGTGGGTGCTCTTAGTTTCACCTTCTCTTGACCGAGGGTCAGTGGACATGACTTCTGGAAAGAGAGGGAAAAAGCTGGAAAAGTGAATAATCTCAGCTGGTATCCAGATATGGTGGAAGGGAAGGCCCAGGGCTCCGTGCTGAATTGAGGGGACACACTGAAGTCTGGGAAGTACCTCCAAGGCTATTGATGAACCTCAAGACTTGAGAGAATATACTCTGCTACAGTTTTTTATATTCTTTTGGTATTCACACTGCAAAATAACATATTTGTATAACCTCTTGTTGACTTTTCAGTTTTAGTCATCATCTACTGCGTTCCCTTTCTAGCATCTTTCTCCTCTTTCACCCTCCCAGTACAGTTATATTAGAATTTTGGTTAGATCAGTAGTATTTAGGGTAGTATTATGGCTATGTAAGCCATATAGTAAATTGCTGACTTTTCTTACTTGGACAGATTTTTGTTGGCTTTGGAGTGAATAATCAACTTGTTTCTTTTCAATGTACTTGGCCCTGAATCAACTGCAGACTCTCTCAATTTTCTAAAGTTCCTTTTATGAAATTCTGACACAGGTATTAGTTTCATCTGTTTGAAGAAATGTAGAGTGATTGTCTTCTGTGCCTCGTACTTAGTTTTCATCATGGCATCCCCCATCTGTGTCATCCAAGGATTTTCTTCTTTCTCCCATGTTGGATCTCTTTTATCCTGTTCTCATCTTTTGCTCTTTCTTGGTTTACTCTCTTGCTTTGGTAGAACACATCCTTGAGTAGTTTCTTGGAAAGGGTGCATGGAGCTCAATATGAGACCCTGAATGTCTAAAAATAACTTTACTTGAACCATCATGCAGGCTGCTCTTTTGGGGAAAGCCATCAGTTGGAAATCAGTTTTCTTCAGAATTTTCATGGCATTGTTCCAATGAATTCTAGCTTCCAGTGGTATCTTAAAAGTCTAAAACCTTTCGGACTCTTGATCCTTTGGATGCGGCCTCCCCTCCTCTTCCACCCCCTGCAGGAAACTTATAGAATCTTTTATTTTGAAATTTCATATCGATGTGCCTTGCCCTGGGTCTGTTTTCTTCCGTTGTCCTGGGCACTCTGGGCTCTTTTAATTTAGAAACTCGTATTCTTCATTTCTGGGAAGTTTTCTTGGACTAGGTGATTTTTTCCCTGCTATTTACTCTCTCTCTCTCTCTCTCTCTTTTAATTTTATTTTTTAAATTTACATCCAAATTAGTTAGCATATAGTGCAACAATGATTTCAGGAGTAGATTCCTTAATGCCCCTTACCCGTTTAGCCCATCCCCTTTCCTATAACCCCCCCAGTAATCCTCTGTTTATTCTCCATATTTGTCTCTTATATTTTGTCCCCCTCACTGTTTTTATATTATTTTTGCTTCCCTTCCCTTATGTTCATCTGTTCTGTGTCTTAAAGTTCTCATATGAGTGAAGTCATATGATACTTGTCTTTGACTAATTTTGTTTCGCATAATGCCCTCTAGTTCCATCCACATAGTTGCAAATGGCAAGGTTTCATTCCTTTTGATTGCCAAGTAATACTCCATTGTGTATATATATGTATATATATATACCACAACTTCTTTATCTGTTCATCCATCAATGGACATTTGAGCTCTTTCCATACTTTGGCTATTGTTGATAGTACTGCTATAAACATGAGGGTGCATGTGTCCCTTTGAAACAGCACACCTGTATCCCTTGGACAAATACCTAGTAGTGCAATTCCTGGGTCGTAGGGTAGTTCTATTTTTAATTTTTTGAGGAACCTCCATACTGTTCTCCAGAGTGGCTACACCAGTTTGCATTCCCACCAGCAATGCAAAAGAGATTCTCTTCTCCTCATCCTTGCCAACATCTGATGTTGCCTGAGTTGTTAATGTTAGCCATTCTGACAGGTGTAAGGTGGTATCTCAATGTGGTTTTGATTTGTATTTCCCTGATGATGAGTGATGTTGAGCCTTTTTTCCTGTGTTGGTTGGCCATCTGGATGTCTTCTTTGGAGAAGTGTCTATTCATGTCTTTTGCCCATTTCTTCACTGGATTATTTGTTTTTTGGGTGTTGAGTTTGATAAGTTCTTTGTAGATTTTGGATACTAACCCTTTATCTGGTATGTCATTTGCAAATATCTTCTCCCATTCTGTCAGTTGCCTTTTAGTTTTGCTGATGGTTTCCTTCACTGTGCAGAAGCTTTTTATTTTGATGAGGTCCCAGTAGTTCATTTTTGCTTTTGTTTCCCTTGCCTCCAGAGACGTCTTGAGTAAGAAGTTGCTGCGGCCAAGATCAAAGAGGATTTTGCCTGCTTTCTCCTTGAGAATTTTGATGGCTTCCTGTCTTACCTTTAGGTCTTTCATCCATTTTGAGTTTATTTTTGTGTATGGTGTAAGAAAGTGGTCCAGGTTCATTTTTCTGCATGTCGCTGTCCAGTTTTCCCAGCACCACTTGCTGAAGAGACTGTCTTTATTCCATTGGATATTCTTTCCTGCTTTGTCAAAGATTAGTTGGCCATATGTTTGTGGGTCCATTTCTGGGTTCTCTATTCTGTTCCATTGATCTGAGTGTCTCTTTTTGTGCCAGCTATTTACTCTCTTTTTGTGGAACTTTTATTTGGATGTTATCCTACTTTCTTTAAGATATCCTTATATTATCTTTGAACCTTTCTATTAAGCTTTCCATTTCTGCTCTCACGTTTTTAATTTCCAGGTGCTCTTTTTAATTATTTGACTGTTTTTTTTCAATAGCATCTGAGTATTTCGTCTTTGCAAATAATCTCTCTTACCTTTTACTGAGGATTTCCCTAATGACTCCTAGAAATTTCATTCCTTACTTCCACCCCATTATCTGTCTTCTCAGTAGAATAAAGATTCATGAGGGTAGGCCTTTTTTCCTGTTTTTTTTCCACTGATGTTTTCCCAGCACTCTGAACAATGCCTGACACATAGTAAATGTTTAAATATTTCTGGAATAAACTGAATGATTGTTATGATGATACTAATATACATTATATTTTTTCTCCTAATATAGATCTACTCTGTCTCTTTAGATTAGCTTTTTCTATTCTTACTGCTCTTAGATTAGAAATTTTCTGCAGCTATCTGATAATACTTCATCATCTGTTTCTATTTAAGAAAAGGGGTAGGGGTGTCTGGGTGGCTCACTTGGTTAAGTGTCTGACACTTGGTTTTGGCCCAGGTCATGATCTCACGATTTGTGGGATCGAACCCCACATCGGGCTCTGCACTGCCAGTGTGGAGCCTGCTTGGGATTCTCTCTTTCTCCCTCTCTCTCAAAATAAATAAACTTAAAGACAAAATAAAGGTGGTAAAAAAGCTCATTGGACTATACGGGTAAATGGATAGGACTTGCCACCTTTGGGTTTCATGGTAGAATGATATGACTTGTTGGAGATCTCTGAATGTTGGTATCTAGATCTTCCTTCTTGGCTGGTCTAGTTCCCTGGAGCACTTCTTTCAGTCTCTGGATACAGAAGTTTGAGAGCAGAGAGGAATTGGGTTGGAAGTCTCAGCATCCAGAATTCATATATTTATTAGATCCCCCTGTTTTCAGTATGGCCTCATGCCTTCATCTCGGCCAGGTGTCCTCCCTGGAGAAGAAAAATATTTCTAGCCTTTTGCTGGAGTGGAAAACATGCTGCAAATATGCAGAATGTGGGAGAAATATCTTAGGATCTAACTGCTCTGATGGATCATGGTCCTGTAGTTCTTAGATTAGTTCAAATAGATATTTGTTGGATACTGACTATATTCTGAGCTATTAAGGTGAAGTAGGGGTAGGGCATGGATACTACAGGTAGAGGGGACCACAGGAGCAGGGATGCTGAAGCCAAAAGCTGCATGAAGTATAGCTGGAACCTGATCTTCAAGGGTATTGTGAAGGTATGCCCTTCTAAAGGGTAGGAAGTAGGATTCACTGTTAGTTAGTTTTGTTTATTTTTTATTGCTTTCTTCATTTTACCCCTACTTCCCGAGGAGTTTGATGTCACTGATTCTTGAGAACTGAGGGGCTTGTGTGGTACAAACTGATTAGTCTTTGCTTTCTCTACTGCTGATTTAGGTATCAGCCACTCATCTCTTTTCCTAGTTTCAAATTTAAACAAGAAAGTTTAAACAGTTCTTTTCACTGTTAATGAGGTAAGAGTGAGATTAGTTGCACATATTCAAGCTACTGTCTATACTCAAAAGTCTTACTATGGGGCATTTAATAAAATTCAGGATAGTAAAGAAACTAGGAATCTTACACAGTATCAGGCCAAGATTATAGTTTAAAGTGATCCCAAGTTGGTAAGTGTCTTCAAGTTTCTGGTTCTGGCAGACATAGTAGAGAAGGAACCCACTTTCCACACAGAGCCCAAAGTATTTCTTCAGGTAAAGTTTCAAGGGATATGCATTTAGAGTCAAAGGTTGCCAAGCACTCTAGGAAATAGACCAGTAGGAGAGATAGATAGCAGGAGCAGTAAAATAGTAGTAAATACAAGGGCCTCATATTGTGGGATTATCAGACACACACTGTTACATAAATATGTTTAATAATTTGGGGAAAAAAGGAAATGGAGAAAATGAGTACATAGCCATGAAATTATAAAAATGAAAAAAAGCCCTTTGAAAAAAGATCAAATAGAACTAGAAATGAAACAGTCATTGAAATAAACCTAAAGACAGGATTAACAGGACATTAAGCGCAGCTGAAGAGGGAATTGGTCAATGGAATATTAGAAAATTATCCAGAACACAGCACAGTTTAGACAAAGAGCTCCAGAAGGAGAGGTAGAGAAACTGGCAGAAAGACAGTATTTGAAGAATCACTCAGAGTTTCCCAGAATGTACGGGATGCCACATGGTTTAGAAATTCCAGTGAAGCTCAGTAGGTGTTGAAAGAAAAAGAAGATGAAGAACTAGGCAGACTCAGCGTCAGGTTCAGTACTGCAGAGCACCGCAAACAGAGAAGACCGACTACTTAGCAAAAAACGATTCTGTGGACACCTGACTCCTCGGCAGCAGCAATGGAGGCCAGAAGACCGCGAAATGTTATTTTTAATGTGCTGCGAGAAAGTAGCTGTCCATCTAGAATCTAGACCCAGGGAAATAATCTCTTAAGAATGAGGGTGAAATAAAGACTTTCAGTCCCACAAACAGAGTAAGCTTGCTACTAACAGACGCTCAATGAAAGAAATTCTAAAGGATGAATTTCAAACGGAAGGTACTATCATAAAAGAGATTGTAATGGAAATTAGGAAAGTTGTAAAACTGAATGAGAACATATCAAAAACTTGTGATTCTTGGAAGAAAATTTGTAACGCTAAATGCTTATGTTAGAAAAGAAGAAACACTGGAAATTGAGCTTGGCAACTGTTTTTACGCTAGAAAAAGAACAATAGGATAAGCCTAAAGAAAGAAAATGCAAGATGAACAGACATTAATGAAACAAAGGAGGCAGGAAATACAGAGGCTCAGGAAAGTTTTTATTTTTTTATTTTTTTAACGTTTATTTATTATTGAGAGACAGAGAGAGCGTGAGCGGGGGAGGGGCAGAGGGAGAGGGAGACACAGAATCTGAAGCAGGCTCCAGGCTCTGAGCTGTCAGCACAGAGCCCGACGCGGGGCTCGAACTCACAAACTGCGAGATCATGACCTGAGCCAGAGTCAGACGCTTAACCGACTGAGCCACCCAGGTGCCCCAAGTTTTTTTTTTTTTTTTTTAAAGAGTAATAAAATGGTCAAATGTCAAGTGAGCTCGGTGAAGGGAAAGTAGAGTGATGATACAAATAGTATGAGGAATCAAAAACAAAAGTTAGGTGCACGGAGATTAAGATGAGTAGAGGAGGGCATAGGAGTTCCTTTATGGCAATAAATATGAGCCTTTAGACAATAAATGTCTAGAAAAATAAAATTTCTCAAAACTGACTTAAGAATTAGAAATTCTGAATAATCCTGTAACAATTAAAGAAGTGAAATCATTAAAAATCTTGTTTCAAACAAAACTTCAGGCCCAGATAGTTCTGCTGGCAAGTTGTACCTGACATTCAACATTAGCAACAAAAACAATCTTTGATCTTACACAGACTGTTCCCGAGCACACATGGGGAACATTTTCTGGCTGAATCAGGCCTGACAGACAACTACATGAGAAAGGAGACTTACTGATCACAGTCTCATTTATGAATATGGTTGGCAAAAATCCTAAGCACAATATTAGCCAACTAAATCTAGCAGATCTAAAAACCTGACCAAGTTGGGATTATCGTAGGCTGGCAAGGGTGCTTTCACATTTAAACATGTATAGTGTAATTTATCATATTAACTAATTATCAGGGGAAAAATCATACCATCATCTCAGTGGATGGAGATGCAACTTTGGTTAAAAATCATCAACAAATTATAAAAACATCTCAACAGGTGGGAATTTTCATGATTCGTTATAGCATTTCTACAAGAAACCTACGGAAAGTACCATACTAATGGTGAAATAGTGACAGCCTTACCTTTGAGATCAAAGAAGGTAAGAATGCCCATATGATCATTACAAGTCAACTTTATAGTAGATGTTCTTGCCAGGTAAGATAAAAAACACAAAATAGGTAAAGGTACTGAAAAGAGGCAACAGAATTACTGTTCATGTTTGTAGGTGATACGATTTTATCCAAAAGTATATGCAGAAACACCCTCATACCATCTTTTATAAAGATAGGGCATTTGTTTTTTTAATTAAAAAATAGCACAAATGAAATGCACCAGACCCGAATATGATGTGTAGGTCCTGTATCCGAGTACACTAAGCGGGAACAGTGAGACCCACAACTCACCTGCTTGGTTTCCTGCCTCTCAGGGATCACTGTCTTTTGTTGCTTGGTTTCCTAGTGTCTTGAAAACTGTCGTTTTCTGTGTTTTGTTCTAGTGTTGAAAACTGTTGTTTCATATAAAAAACGTGTTTGTTTTTGGCTGTTTCAAATGGGAGGATAAATCTGGTCTTTGTTACTCCCTCTTGGCTGGAAGCAGAAGTTTAATTAAGCGGCTTATCGATTCTTAGGCCTCTTTTGTTAATAAAGGGTGATTTTTAACACACAGTTTGTTCTGGTGCAAGGCTTTTCCTTTAAAAGCACGTGTAGATTTTTCAAGTTTTGTTTTAAAAGAAACCGGTAATTTAAAGGCCCAATCCTGAGGACCTTTAGAGTTGGGACCCTGAGATGGATAATTCCTAAGGCTTTTGTTTTTCTGCTGCTACACGCTTTGTTACTGAAGACTGTCCAAGGTCTTACCACCACTGGAGTTGTGACCCGCTGATGTGTTTCATAAATTTTAATGAGAGACAGATTGAGAGAGGTCATTGATGGACCCACATGGTTGTACCATATCTCTGCCCTGGCTCAGAATGCAAATCTCTGTGAAATTACTCTTAAGTTACCTTTGTGGAAAGCCCCAACATCTTTGGGCATGTCTGGTCTAGCTAGGTCAGATCAAAAGTGATTTACAAAAACTTTTATGTTCTTGGCACATTGCTATGATTTATTTTTAAGTCACAGAAAATTGTCCAAATATTAGCACACATATTATAGAATTGCCAATAAGCTGTGTACGGTTATATAGAGCACAGTGTGCTTTTTAAAGGAGTTTGTAAAGAATATGGTTTAACTTGCCAGTGTGTGATAATAAAGTTATTTCTTGTGTGTGATTTTGGACTTGATTTATAATTCACTAGCAGATGTTTATTTTCATTGTTAAGTTATAATTCAGACATTCTTGGCTTAACTCAAATTTTCTCTAGATCTCACAAAATTAAAAAAAAAAATTAGACTGAAACTTCCCTTCATCCTTCAAATGGGGCCAGATTATTTTAGAAACAGATTTTCTTATTTCTGCTAATAAGGATCAGGGAGAGAAAAGGCAATTGAGATCTTTGAAGGGTCTGTAAACATCATTTTAGTCCGTCTCTTCCAGCGTCCCCTGCTGCTGTCAGACCTACTCGCTTACAGGGCAGTAGAGCTGCGTCACGGGAACTCTGGCTCCCTTCGTTTCTGTAGCCTCCTTGCTGAGCTAATGAGCAGTGTAATGGCCGGGAGAGAGGGAGACATGTTAGAGAAACCTAAGGGCCTAGATGATTTGAAACTAAATAATTAACATCAGAATAATGAGGGATTGACCGCCTTTCCCGTACTGGGTTCCGGTGCTTTGATCAAAAGGTGTCTTTTCCTTACTGTTTTATATGGTCTTAATCACAACAGCCTATATAAATAATTGGATTTGGAGAAGGTAGGATCCACATGAAAAAGGGATTAGAAATAGCATGTGCTTTTTTTAAAATTAAGCCTTCAGATGGATTTTAATAACTTAAACATGTTAACTGCAATTGCTATTCCTAGTTAAGAAAGTGGAGGGGTATTTGTTTTGTGTTTGGGAATTCTTAACAGTATGTGTTTTTCTTTTCAGCTACTAAGTCAGGATTGTTACCTCCGCCGCCTGCGCTCCCTCCAAGACCTTGTCCATCACAGGTAAGAGACAGAAGTTGATTTCTGTGAACTGTTCGGTACTAGGGAAGTGGTCCTATCACTGTGCTTCCTTTGCAAGGGTTGATAGCCACAGAACTGGCTGGTCACATTCCCAAGATGACATCTGGACAAAGAGAGGAGAGAGTGGTTGAATTTCTTCTTATCTAGCCAGTCCCTCAACCTCATGTAGAAAAGTGGAAGTTCCCTCAATAGGCAACCAAACAAATGTGTATTGGTTCACCTTTGGCTTTGGGGGTGGGGGACATGGTGTTTCTGTATAGTATGTACAGTCTGGGTGTGTATATTTTCATCATGTTTTAGGAGCTGTGTGAATCCTGCATAAACTAAAAATAAATGGCCGTCACCATGGTGTTAGAGCTGTGGTTTGAGCCTACAGTGCTTTCGTTAGGTTGGTATCTTCCTTTGCAATAATAAGCTGAAACATCAGGAGTTGGGAGAGTGTGTCACCAAAATCTGTTTCGCCTGTGAATTCATTCTACCTTATTTTTATGTGCTGCTATGGCCTTATTCATCAACACTGCTCGTAGAATTGGAAATGAGAAGGAAGCAGCAAATCTGCGGAATGCGGTAAAGGGCACTACGGGTCCTTCCTTTTGTTAACTGCTGCTGAAGAAACTTTGTGCCTTTAAAGGCCCTCTCTAACTTTCGGCAGAAAATGCTGCCCAGAGCATATCTTTCCGTATGCCACATCTTAGGATTCGCTGAGTCTCTGAAGCCACTTTTAACATTTGCTTGTCCTTCTTTTAGAGAATTAGATCATCTTTAGCATCCACTCAACCTTGAGGTGCAAATACAGTGAGGTCCTGCTTTCCTGCCTCAGTCTGAAGGGTAATAAAAAGCCCTGTTCTTCCTGACTCACATAGAAACGAATGAGAACCCCCTTTCCAACGCTCCAGGATTGGCTCTAAGACCTGTTGATTAATCAGCCAACAAATACTCATTTATATCTAATAGCAAGCTTTAGTTCCATTCCGAGCTTTTCCCTGCTTATAATTTCTGCTCATTTAAATTATTAGTTCTGTTTATCGAGCACCTATTGTGCTAAGTGCTTTCAGCGCATTATTTAATCTTCACAAAACTCCTATGAAGTAGGTGCTAATATGCTTTATTTTTATACAGATGAGGAAATTGAAACATACAGGGGTTAAGCAAGTCAGCTAAGGTGACATAGCTAGTGAATAGGTAGAGTCAGCTCCCCGGTCAGAGTCCATCTCCTAAACGTCCCTGTCCTCCCCATCCTTGAAGCCGATGTGTATGTATACAGTAAGACGGTGATCTGTTGCATTGGCAGGTAAGGCCTTCACCCCGTCTTCCTGTGGAGGACGTAGATGAGATCAAGCTCCTGATTGGCACCAATAGCAAACCGGGACTTTGTCAAAACAGAAGAGTGGGCATTCTGGAGGCGGTTACCCACCAGCTGCTGGTTTCAAACTGGGGCTTGGGAGCCGCCTGGATGAATGCGTGGAAGACCTGTCTGAAAGGGCTTTTGTGACCAACCGCCTTATCTTCTACCGCACATGTGACAGCAGTTATTTCCCGGTTGTGAAATGTGTTGCTGCTATCAGCGGGCCTTGTCTGACCTGCTTGAGTGGGCTTCCTGCCTGCCTTGGGGCTTAGTGACTGAGGATCTGATGGGGGGCTGGGAATTCTCAAGTCACTGTTAATGAACGAGACTGCTTCTTTGTCTACCAGATTTCCCATCTCAGGGTAAACAGTAAGCGCAGTGCTCAGCGCAGGCCTCCAACTCAGCTGCCTAACTATGGAGATTTCAGACTGCAGAAACAGGTGTGTAAGAAATGCAGGCAGAAAATCCCTTCGCTACTGACCTCCCCCTGCTCTCCCCCTGTCCTCCTCTGTAAGTGGGACACACACATTCAACAGAGGAAATCCTGGGTACTGAACACATGATTGTATTTAGTCTTTGTGCAGTGTCAAATTCCTAATGGCCCTGGGAGAGAGTCCCCTAACCACTTGGATGGGGCACCTGTATATTCTAGTCTTTCCCGAACTGCTTGTGATAAAGTAGTCTTCTGGGAGACATTCATAGGGCTCTGTGGTAAGACAGATTTGCAGGCTGTGGCCTCGGTACCCACTTAGGGAGGTTCGCGGTGCGAATGGGCTCATTGAAGGGTTTGAAATTCTACAGTAAAGAAACCTGGTCAAATTTGGTAAAGCTTGCGATTTCCTAGTGATTGTGACCATTCACCTCTTTATTTATAAAATACTTATCAATATCCTGAGGGCTTGGTTGTTAGGAACATTATACACCAGCCTTAGAGTAGTGGTAAGAACATTTCCAAACCTCTTTAATCTGTCACCTCCTCTCTATATTATGTGATTGAAGTTAAATTTTTGTACTTAGGTGAATAGTTTTTCCTAGAGGAATTGAAAATGCAAAATAAAGTTTACTACACATTAGCTTCGGGTTTCAGATTGTCGTGTTTTCACTTTGTTGTGTTTTCTTATTTGCTTTTCTGTTCCTTCTTGCTTACTCTCTCATGAGGTCATTTTTACCACTTCGCAGCAAGCTTTATTACAGCAAATCTTAAGCGCTCCGAATTCGTCTTTTGCTCTGTTGAACACATTTTTTGTGTTCCTTGTTATATATGGACAATTGGCTTGACTTTGGGAAAAATATATATATATACAGTACTTAACTACAGACTCATTTTTATGAGGCTTAAACTGTAGTACCTAGGGGAGAAAACGAAGCTTGGTTATATTTTAAATCTTTTATTTATTGGTAGCTCTGAGAAGAGATTTTATAAGATAGAAAGGTTTTGATTTAAAAATTTCTTATTATTTAACTTGATAAATGGGCAAGACTAGATTATAATAAACACGAAAACATTCTGTTCCCTAAAAAGGAACACTGTTTAAAAAACTTCGTGGCCAGTGATGCCCTTTGAGGTTTTAAGTATGTAAGAGAAAAGCGCTTGTATGTTTGCAGCTGTGCCCACAAAGGTATATATAGATCATTTCTACATACACTAAAAGTGTATCTTTTGTCAAGTGAGAGGGAGAAGGTATAGGTTTTTAGCATAAAATGCAGTTTCGCTGGCTCCTATTTCTACTAAGCACCATTATGATATGAACATGTGGATTAAGTTATACAAATGGGGCTCTGGAGTTAAGAAAAGGAATAAATTCAAAGAAACAGATCTTTTTATTTTTTGTACTATAGGTAAGATCAAGAGGGACCATGTGACTAAAGAATCAAATGGTTTGTGTTCTGTGTTTTCCTGGGGACGGGCTAGAGACAGGGCATGGTATTTTGGCTCTGCTCAGAGGAGGTGACACGTTTATTTATTAATTTTTTAAAAGACTGATTCATAACATAAATGACTAAACAGCAATTAGAGTGAACTGTTTCATATGGAGCAGCGTTAAAATGAGAGTTAAACTTGGTACCTCATGCTTTGCATAGAAACTGAATAAAATGCCATCTGCGGAGTGGCTTGTCCTGTAGGTTGCTTCTCTGCTAAGGGCCTGATCGGTACTCCAATAATTAAATCTGTTTCATAGTATTGATGCCATGCTACATTTCTTATGGCAGTAATCTTTCTAAAGAAAAGAGGTTTTTTGGTACATGGGGTAATCTTTCCAGTTTTATATTAGCACCACATTTGATGAATTGGGGCTCTTTGTAGACTAACGTGCTCACAATTTTCCTATTTATACTATGAATTTCTTACAACGGCAGGTGCTTCTCGTTGGCAATGTAATGAATACTAAAATAGCACTGCAGAATGGATGCACTGTGGAGGAAGCATTTGATCAATACTCTTAAGCTTAGACTGAGAGGGCTTCGTGGAAGGGCTGAGATGACCAGTGAAGTGAGTTTTAAATGAGAACTTTGCTTTTCTGATGGCCGAAGGATGCAGACTATTACTGTAGAGAAAAAGCAAATGCAAGGAAACACGCATGCAAGAGATCCCCATTTGTTTGAGGAACTGTCTGAAATGTAGAAAGCTAGATTTTGGGGGAGAGAGATTTAGTGTTTAGAGGTGGGAATGAGGACCAGCGGCCTGCCCACTTGAGTCCCGGTGGTACCAGAGCTGGGGGAGAAGAAGGGCCCCCTGACAAGAGAGTTCTGTTGGGGGAGCAGTCCCTGAAGGGAGAACAAAGGGTGTCAGTCCAGGGGTACTTACCCTTATGCACAGTGAAATCATCTGGGTGAGCTTTAAACCTACTGATGTCTGGGTCCCACCCCCAGGGAGGAGGCTCAGGCGTTGGGATATTTACGAAGCTCCCCACATGGTTCTGAAGTACAGCCAGGATTGAGAAACACCGAATTAAGGCAAGAGAAGGAATGTTCAAGGAAGAAGTTGAGAATCTAGGGGATTTGTTGCTGGTATGCCCTGAGTTCTTTTTTTCTTTGAAGTTTATTTATTTTGAGATAGAGAGAGAGAGAGAGCAAAATGAGAATGAGCAGGGGAGGGGCAAAGAGAGAGGGGGGGAGAGAGAGAGAGAGAGAGAGAGAGAGAGAGAGAGAGAGAGAGAGAGAGAATCCCAACCAGGCTCTGCACTGTCAGCGCGGAGCTGGATGCGGGAATCAAACTCACAAACCATGAGATCATGACCTGAACCGAAACCAAGAGTTGGACACTTAACTGACTGAGCCACCCAGGCGCCCCTCATGGCTTTTTTCTTTATCAAGTTAAAACTCAGTGGGCATGCATCAAATATCACAAGATCTTTTGCTATAATACATGCACATGATCTCATACAATGTACGTTAGTCATCGAATCACCTTAATATATTGGCTATTTAGATAAAGCATATTTGTGAGCTTTCAAAGATTACAGCATCATCATTTTTACTCATCAATATAGAAGTTTAGTATATGTCAAGAGGTATTTTTCTATGTATTCATGTATTAGAAACTTAGTAATTATTCTGAATTTACAAGCCTATCACCTAAGATGCCACTTTCACTTTCTTTCAGAGTGTTACTCTGTTCTTAGGGTGCACGCTGCAGATGAGGTGAAAATCACAGTATGTTAATGAGTATTTCTGTAATTAAGAAAAGATCTAGGGGCGCCTGGGTGGCGCAGTCGGTTAAGCGTCCGACTTCAGCCAGGTCACGATCTCGCGGTCCACGAGTTCGAGCCCCGCGTCGGGCTCTGGGCTGATGGCTCAGAGCCTGGAGCCTGTTTCCGATTCTGTGTCTCCCTCTCTCTCTGCCCCTCGCCCGTTCATGCTCTGTCTCTCTCTGTCCCAAAAATAAATAAACGTTGAAAAAAAAAAATTTAAAAAAAAAAAAAAAAAAAAAAAAAAAAAAAAAAAAGATCTAGGCCCAGGATTTCTCTTCATCTGTGATGATGGAAGGACATAGTGAAAGCTGTAGAACACTGCATGAATATGTCTGTGGTCTTATTCTTTGCCTGACTACTCTGTAGCTTGGTAGCCTTGTGGGAGTAAGCACATTCGTCTCACAGACCTACCATTGCCTCTTCTGTAAAATGTGAAGATTAAAGTAGATAGATCCTTCTCATTCTTAAGGTCTTAGATTCTGGTTGTATTCCTTTGTCCAAGAAAAATTTTGTTGCAAATATAGTCGAAACATCATAAAACGCAATTGAGGACAAGATAGTTTAGACTAATTTCTCCCTGCTTGCCCACACTGCTGAATACAATGGAAGGCCCTGGACGTAATAAACAGAGGACTTTGAAAGATGTAAACAGGAAAGTGGACTGGTTGAGGGCCTTAGGACTTGAGGAATGGCATGGTGGTGTGAGTTGCCTGAGTTAAAGAAAAAAATCTCCCATGTGTCCTGCACTGGGTACTAGAGAAGCCTGTAGCCTGGAATTGCCAACAAGTGTAGACCAAAAGAAAACAAAGCCTTGAGAAAAGTCTACTGTCTAGTCAAAGGACTGGGAAAGGGGTAGCCAAGCTAGATAGAAACCTTTTTGACAATACCTGCCCTACCCCAGCCAGACACCATGGGTGCCCCTCCCTCTGGTGTCATCAGAGACCGATCTTGGAGTTTGGTCTCTTGTCCCTCGCCAGACAGCCTGGGTTGATACTTTTCTAGCTGGCAAAC
This sequence comes from Lynx canadensis, assembly GCF_007474595.2. Lineage (NCBI taxonomy): Eukaryota > Metazoa > Chordata > Mammalia > Carnivora > Felidae > Lynx > Lynx canadensis. The sequence continues at coordinate 13,100,513 of NC_044321.2, forward strand.
GTGGTTTCAGCAGAGACCAAAGGGGTCTCCTAACCCTGATCTGATGGCATCAGGTGGCCTGGCGAGGCACTTTATAACCCCCACTCCCCAGACAATGTCATTATAGACAGACATTCCCAGATAGGCAAAAACTCAAGGAGTTTGTGACTAGTAGACCTGCCCTATAATGAATACTGAAGAGTCCTCCAGGCTGAAATGAAAGGACACTAGACAGTACCTCGAAGCCATAAAAAGAAATGAAGAATGGTGAAGGTAGCTACATTGGTGAATAGAAAACCCAGTAGTGTTGATTTGTAGCTCGTCTTTTCTCCTTAGGAGTTAAAAGTGCTTAAAACAATAATTACAGATCTATGTCAATGGGCCCCCATATATAAAGATATAATTTGTGACAATAATAATATAAGGGGCAGCAGGGCTATAAAGGAGTAGAGTGTTAGTATACTTTTGACACTAAGCTGCTATTAATTCAAACTTGATGGGTATAAAGTTAAGACATTAATCCTTAGGAAAAAAAACCTAAAACATATAAAAAAGTATGAAAGTGAGAAGGTAATAAAAATGGTATACTAGAAAAAAAATCAGTTAATCATAAAAAGAGAAGTGATGGAGGAACTGAAGGACCAAACAGGTGTAAGACATAGAAAACAAACAGCAAATGGCAAAAGTAAATCTTTCCTTATTAGTAATTACTTTAAATGGATAAAAATATCCAAATAAAAGGCAGAAGGAGATGGATTTAAAAAATAATTCATCTATATGCTGTCTACCAGAGACTTCATTTAGATCCAGTGATACACATAGGTTGAAAATGGAAGAATGGAAAAAGATACTTCATGCAAATAGTAACCAAAAGAGAGCCCGGGTGGCTGTAGTCACTTCAGATTAAATAGACTTAAAGATAAAAAACTGTTATGAGACCTAGAAGGACATTACGTATTGATAAAAAAGGGTCACTCCATTAAGATGGCAAAAAATTTAGAAGAATATACACACCTAATGACAGAGCCCCTCAAATATACAAAGCAAAATCCAACAGAATTAAAGGGAGTTACACATAGTTCTATACAATCTCACTTCTAATAATGGATAGAACAACTAGATGGAAGACCAGTAAGGAAATAGAGGACTTGAGGAGCACCTGCGTGGCACAGTCGGTTAAGCGTCTGACTTCGGCTCAGGTCATGATGTCACAGTTGGTGGGTTCAATCCCCGTGTCAGGCTCTGTGCTGACAGCTCAGAGCCTGGAGCCTGCTTCGGATTCTGTGTCTCCCTCGCTCTCTGACCCTCCCCTGCTCATGCTTTGTCTGTCTGTCTCTCTCAAAAAATAAATGTTAAAAAAAATTTAAAAAAGGAAATAGAAGATTTGAATAATGCAGTAAGTCAACTAGACCTAACAGACATCTATCTATAGAATGCTCCACCCAACAACAGCACAGTACACATTTTCCTCAAGTGCACATGGAACATTCTCCAGGATAGACCATATGTTAGGCCACAAAACAAGTCTCAATAAATTTAAGGAGAGTGAAATCATAGTAAGTGACCACGGTGGAATGAAACTAGAACTCAGTAACAGAAGTAACACTGGAAGATTCACTAACATGTAGAAATTAGGCAACATGCTCTTAAAAAACCAGTGGGTTAAAGAAGAAATTGTAAGTGAAATTAGAAAACACCTTGAGATGAATGAAAAGGAAAACCTGCCAAAACCTATGAGATGCAGGAATAATAGTACTAATAGTACTCTGGAGGAAATTTATAGCTATAACCACTTACATTAAAAAGAGGGATCGAAAATCAATAAGGTAACTTTACACTATAAGAAATGAGAAAAAGGAGAGCAAGCTAAACCCAAAGATGGCAGAAGGAAGGAAATGATGAAGAGGAGAGTTGAGATGAATGAAATAGAGAAAGGAAAACAATAGCAACATCATTGAAACTCGAAATTGGTTTTTTGTGGCCTCTAGTTAAAAATAAAAGGCTTTCTTTGAAATTAAAATCAGATTCTCATAAATTTATCTCTCGCTGTAGGTAGTGTTGTTTTGAATTTATCAAGGTTGAATATTCCCGTAGAATGACTCTGTTTTGTGTAAGGTGTTTTCTTCCCCTGTATTAACTTTGGCACAGTACATTTTGCTGTATGTTCCCTAGTTGTAGGATTGGTTTATAGATTACTCAAATTGCCAGCCAGAGCTCCAGGATGGTGTAACATGAAGACACAGTTGTGGTTTAAACCAGCCTCTGTTGATGGAATCTCGAGAGTTTTGCAGGTCCTCTTAATAGGGATTTATTAAAGGGAATTTGAAAGCTATTATCAAAACAGTTGGCATTGAATGAGAAATTAGAAAGGCAAAGGAAACTGCCATAGTGATAAGTTCAAGGAGAAGAGAAATAACGATGAAGTACTCACATTGTGATAGTGGAGGAAAGATTAAGGATAAATCCCCCTGTTTAAAAGAGCATGCATCGTTTTGCCAGCTATCAACAAATGCCATCAGCATTTATCCTGTTAACTAGTTCAAAAGAAAGGAAAAGTTCTATGATGACATTTATTTTAGTATTAATAAAAATAAAAACCAATACAGACAACATAAATGTTCAAGAAGACGCCTCTGGTTAAGGGTTATATATCTGCTTAATAGGATATTAGACATCTATTAAAATGATTACATGGAAAATACTGGGTAAGAGGGACAGCAGCTGAATACAGAAATGTTTCCTGACTGTACCACATAAAAATATTTAGTGGACCTTTGATAATAAGGTGTTCTGCCTTCTCAGGGTAAGCTGGAACACCTCTGGATCACTTTTGCCATGGTTGGATTTTGAATTCTTTTCTCAGCGTTACTGGTCCGTGTTCTCTTCCCAGTGGGCTTTTGAGGTTTTTAACTCCTCAGTGAATCTCTACTCTTATTGAGGGTCTAAAGGGGTCACTTAAGTAATTCATTTATAATTTACCTATCTCACCTTATGATAACTTGTTTATAGAAATACATTCTGTCTTTTGGGAGAGACTCTACATGAGTGGTAAATGTGTGAATTAGGGTGTCTGTGAAGGTCTCCAGACATTTCACTCTAAACCGTCAGGTATTGGGGTGCCTGGGTGGTTCAGTCAGTTGAGCGTCTGACCCTTGATTTTGGCTCAGGTCATGCATGATGTCATGGTTCGTGAGTTCGAGCCTCTGTGCTGGCAGTGCAGAGCCTGCTTGGGATTCTCTCTCGCTTGCTCGCTCGCGCGCGCGCTCTCTCTCTCTCTGCCCCCACCCCCGCTCACATGTACTCGCGTTCGCTTGCTGTCTCAAAATAAATAAACTTAAAATGTCAAGTGTTTACTGCTAAGCATGTGGAGGTAAACTGCTAAGTAATTGGTAATAGCTTAGATAGCTGTTTTTGGTGGGAAAATTATGTAGGTTTTCTTTTAAAGAGTTTCTCTTTCAATTGAGGTTTAGGAAAAAGGGAAAAACACTCTTAAAGGACAACTAGAATTTGAAGAAGTCACTCAAAGCTTTATCAGAATCAAATGACTCTTGGAAGCTACTTTTACACACCATGCTGTCAGAACTTTTAAGACATGTAATACTGCATAATCATATAGTTGTGAGCTTCAAATAAACTGCTGAAATCTAGCTTGTAGTAGTTTTTTTCTTTTTCTTTTTTCCCCCCACCTTCTAGTTTTTTTTATCCATGTTCTCTGGAGAGTATACTCTAATTGCCCTTTCTCTTAAATGATAATTTTGCATTGTGCAGAATTCCAGGTTGAAGTTCATTTTCCTTCAGTGTTTTGAATGTATTACCTCCTCCTTTTCCGGTGTTTATTGTTGCTGCTGAGAATTCTGTTAATCTATTGTTTCCTTTGGATTGACTGTTTTTTCTCTAGGATGGCTTTTAAAACTTTATTTTCAATGTTCTGTGTTAATTTCACTGTGATGTGTCTAAGCATAGATTTAAATTTATTTATTCCAGGTGACTCTTTGTGTGCATTTTCCATCTGGAAAGCCATGTATTCAAATTTGGAATATTCTTAGTCATATCTCTGCAGGTTATGATTCTATGCTTACTCTGTTTTCTTCTTGAAGTCCGGTTAGCTAGGTTTCTTTGTCTGTCAATACACCTTTTATTTCTAGTAATGGCTCTTTTATCTTTTTATGTCATGATCCCTCTAGGCCCTGGATGAAACCTTCATCTTCCAAATTAATCATTCTTTTGTGTAACTGTGTATGATTCCAAGTTTTATAGTCCATTCTTGTTTATATCAATCTGTTCTTGTTTCACTTCTCCCAATTTCTGTTTCATACTTGTCTGTTTTTTTTAAGGATGCATTTTCTACTTTTAACTGGGAGAGGATTTAAGCATAATTATTTTGAAGTTATTTTCTACTTGATTTGTTTTCTTTTTTGTCAAGAGGCAAATTCATCCCCTCCCTTTCCTCCTTCCTCTCTCTCTCTCTCTCTCTCTCTCTCTCTCTCTCTTTCGGCTCTTCTTCTTACTATTGGGTTTTTTCTTCATGCTTTTGGAAATTTGTTTAGCAGTCTTATTTTGAATTGGAGTTTAAATTTAAATTTCATTCTCAGTTCTTGGAGCTCCTCCCCGTCCAGCAGTTCATTGGCGTCCAGCAGTTCATTGGCCAACCACACCCCGTGGTCCTGCACTCGTGGGCCTCCAGTGTAAGGCCAGTTCTTATACTCGATGTTCAGCACTTGCGTCTGGTGCAGATGTCAGAGATGGTGCAGATGGCACCAGGCGGTGGCTTAGCCTGAGACCAGGCTGCGATGCTATATGTGCTTCCGCTCCCTTTCCTAAGTAGGCAGTACGGAGCACCTTCGCAGACTTCATCCTGGTTTTGCAGCTTTACAGGTAGCAAAGCGCCACCTTAGCCTCTGGCTTCAGGAAATGAACTTGGCGCCAGTCCTTTGCCTCATAGAGGACATTTAAATACCTGTGAGCTCTCAGTTGCCTCTACCTGCTTCCAAACCCTCAGCCTGGCCAACTGCTTTGTGATTTGGCCCCATAGGGATCTTGACCTTGCTTCTGAGTGTGTCTGAGTCTTTTTTTTTTAAACATTTATTTATTTTTTTTAGAGACAGAGAAAGAGCATGAGCGGGGGAGGAGCAGAGAGAGAGGGAGACACACAATCTGAAGCAGGCTCCAGGCTCTGAGAGCCTGGCACGGGGCTTGAACTCACAAACTGTGAGATCATGACCTGACCTGAAGTCGGATGCTCAACCGACTGAGCCACCCAGGCGCCCCTAAGTCTTTTTTAATTTTAACGCTTTTTATGCTCATGCACTCACATCTGTCCTTGCATATAATTTTACAGCATAAGAAGTTGAGATTCAGAAAGTGAAAGCGAGTTCCTTGGAGCCTCACAGCTAGTGAGTGACAGAGCTAGGTAGCTGTTGTGAAGAGTGGAGCTGGGAAGGGTTTCTGAGGACGTACTAGAAATTTAATGATAAATGTTTAGAGAGAGAGAAAAATCACTCATTGCACATCACAAAAATTAACTATAGATTTGCTAAGCAAAAGTTAGTGAGAGTCTCCACTCTCCATGCCCACGAATAATTTTCTTTTTTTAAGTTTTTTAAAAAATGATTTTATTTTATTTTTGAGACCGAGACAAAGCACAAGCGGGGGAGGGGCAGAGAAAGAGGGAGACACAGAATCCGAAGCAGGCTCCAGGCTCTGAGCTGTCAGCACAGAGCCTTATGTGGGGTGTGAACCCACAAACCATGAGATCATGACCTGAGCCGATGTTGGATGCTTAACCACCTGAGCCATCCAGGCACCCTCGAATAATTTTCTAAACATGAAGTATTTCCATACACTCAGTGAAAATGCTGAAGTGCCTTTATTAGTGCAGACTTACATTTATCTTGGCCAAAATAGCCTTCACACTTTGGTCAGTGGGCTATTTTTGGGGTAGCAAAAGGCCAAGTGTAGCTTATTCTGCTTTTTAAAAGGAAACAAAAAGGCAGAACTTCTGCATAATAAATAATTATATATCAGATGCTCTTTTAAGTGTTCGACAAATATTCACTCACTTAATCTTCATAACAGCCATGTGTGATGGGGTCTGTTGCTGTTCTCGTTTTGCAGATAAGTAAACCGAGGTGTGCAGAACTTGAGGATTTCCTCAAGGTATGCACAGCAAGTAGGAATTAATGCGGTGATTCTAACCCTGGCTATCTTGCCTCAGTGTACCAGTTCCTCCTACTGTGCTATACTATCCAACCGTATCTCAGAATTATTTTCTTAACCTATCTTTTCTTTTTTTGTTGTTGTTTAAAGTTTCTTTCTTTCTTTTAGTAATCTCTGCACCCAACATGGGGCTAGAACTCACAACCCCAGACCGAGAGTTGCACGCTTTTCCAACTGAACCAGTCAGGCGCCCCTTAACCTGTCTCTTCTTAACAATTAAGTTGACAGTTATCTTTATCAGGGATACACTTTATATTATGAACCCTCTTACCGAATTAGGTTTACCACACCTCTAGGAGCTTGTGTCCTTTCTTAGCCCGCCCCCCCCTTTACTGTATTGTGCTCATGGTATTGTTGTGTAAAGCTTTCTTTGCTGGCATCATTCCTCTGGAGATGCCATGAGTTCATCTAGTCAGTTTGTCAGGTGTTGATGGAATATGCTTACAGTAGGCCCATGCTTTGCCGAGTACTATGACGACACAAAAATTGCGATAGGCTTCTTATCCTGTAACTCCTTCATCTTTCCTCACCGTTTGAAGGCAGCCATGCCTAACACCATCCATTTTATGGTCTCTCCTGGTGGGTATATGTATCCATTTAAATCCATTTTCTCATGCTGTATTGTCAAGCGATAGCTGAGTGCCATATTTCCTTGAACTAACAAGCTAGCCCAGTTTTCCCCTGGGGGTCAGTTATGGTTGGTTTCTAGGTTCCTAAACAATGGAATCCTTATTTCTTTTCTCTGTCCTCCTTACCACACAGTGACAAAAACCAAGAAGCATTCCTCTGTGCTGTGTGTCAGGGAAGGAGAGGGTATGGAAGTGGGGCAGGATGGAAGGGTGTCCAGATGTGCTATGGTGTTAATGGGAAAGGACAGCGGAAGACAACTAGGAGTCAGGCCCAGGGAGCCAGTAGACAGAGTAGTTAAGAACATGGGCTCGGGTTCAAATCTTATCTCTGTGTCTTACTGGCTGTGTATCTTTGGGCAAGTTATTGAGTCTCTCTGTCTCAGTTTCATCATGTGTAAATTGGAGACAGTGGTAGTGTCTGCTTTCATAGGGTTGTTAAAACGATTAAATGAGGTCGTATCCGTGAAGCACTCAGAGTGGTGCCTGGCATATATAGTCAGGTCTCGTTGACAAGTAGCCGTTATGATTATTATCACTCCAGGCCCAGCAAAACAGAAGCAGGTTCTAGTTGGCAAACGGAGAAACAGGCTCAGGGTAACCAGAAGTTAGTGGCCAGTCCTTAGCACAGAATGAGTGCTAAACTGGCTTACAAAACCACTTATAGTAGAATGGCATTCTTGCCCACTTCTGTGACCTTTCATGGGCTGGCCCTCTGCCTAGGTCAGGGGTCAGCAGACTATACCCTGTAGGCCAAATCTAGATCATTGCCTTTTTCTGTAAATCATGGAAACATGAAGGAGAAGAATCGATGCAAAGGCAGGTCCTCATAAGCCTTTTAACCCACTATCTCCTAACTCAAGGGTCATAATGCCTATATTTATAGTTTGCAGCTTTGCCATGAGGACCTTTATCGACCAAGATGCTCCATCTTTCAGAGTTTACTAGCAAAACCTGGAGAAAATATTCTTTATTCATCTGGCAGCTTCAAAGACTTGCTATGGGTGGGCTTTCATAACTTTATGTTTCTCAGGCCTCACTAGAAGAAACCAGAGTAAGGGTGTGCCTTTAAGGTGAGAAAGAGGGAAGGAAAGAGCCTGTCCAGGAGAAACAGGAGAAAGAGTTTCTTTTTTTCCCCCATCTCTTCCTGAATACCCTGTTCTGTTCAAGTTCTGTAGGTATCACCTCCTGATGTGTTGGTAAGCCTTCTCTCTGAAAAAAAGAAAAATCTCTACTCCACAGTCTGTGTTGTAAATACTCCCACTGTGACTGATCACAGGTGGGGTTGGGAGGTGACGTGTGTCATCAGCTCGCTGGTACCAGCGCGCTGCGTAGTCGACAGTGTCACTTGCTGCTGAATCCTTGTATTAGGGATTCTCTGCGCCAGACAAGAGCTGTTTGTTTGTTTGTTTGTTTGTTTGTTTGTTTGTTTGTTTTTAGTCTAGGGCACTGTTTCAGCCCAGTCGTAAAATGTGCTGTTAGAAATGGGACAATATTTTTGAAGTCACTAGAGATGACGCTTCCCTCTTGTTTACATTTAACTTGTGCCACTAGGTGGCACTTTAAGGACATTATAGGAAATTGGCTCTACTGGATTTATTTTTTAACTTTTTTATTGAAGTATAACATGCATATTGAAAAGTGCCCATTGAGTGTGCAACTGAATGAATTTTCACAAGCTGAACACATGTGTATAATCAGCATTCAAATCAAGAAACAAAATATTACTAGGACCCCAGAAAGCCTATCTTAGGCTATTTTTCCAGTTACTATTCCTTTGTAGGGTTACCGCTATTCTGACTTCTAACAGCATAGATCAGTTTTACCTATTTTTTACCTTATATAAGTGGAACCATGCAGTATATACTCTTGTGTCAGTCTTCTTTGGGCTTAAAAGATGTGTGATTCATTCATATTGTTGTGTGTAATTTTAGATCACTGCTGTATAGTTTTCCATTATGTGTGCAAAGGTATCACTATTTTCTACTGTTGATGGACATTTGGGTAGTGTTCAGATTTTGGCACTTAGGAATAATGCTCCTGTGCACATTCACGTACAAGTTTTTGAGTGGATGTATGTTTTCATTTCTCTTGGATGTATGCCTACAGTAGAATTGCTGGGTCATAGGTTAGGCCTACGTTCAGCCTTCGTGGGTACTGCTGAACAGTTTTATAAAGTGTTTGTACTGATTTATGCTCTATCAACAGTGTGCCTGTTCCAGTTCCTACATTCTCATCAATACTGAGTTTATTTTATGACTGGCTCCTAACTCTTACATAATTTTTATAGTTCCCTCTCCCGCCAACTGTTTCTAATTGAAATTTTTAAAAGCCACCTTCTTCTGATGGACATAGCTCATGCAGGAAGAGCTATGTCAACCCAAAAGAGGACATTAATCACAATCTAACTATGAGCTATCACTAGTTAGAAGAGAAGTGGTTCACACACTCGATTACTAATACAGAACAGTGGAACTGGGAGTGGTATTCAAAATTTTAAGTGTGGTAAAATATCAAGTGAGGCTAGGGCTTTGAGGCACTTTGAAATTTTTATATGCTTTTTGTATTGTTTCCCGGACCTATTATGTCAGGGCTGGGGAACCAGCAAAAGGAATTTCTAAAGGCCTACTATCTAGACGCCTTTGAATTGTGATGGTGGTGCTGCCCATTTAAGTAAGCATCTGTTTAGTATGGCAAGAGGTATGCATATGGCATCTTTTTTCACCCTTAGTCATTGGGAAACATGAATCTCAAGAGAACCCTGTCGTGTAGATCACCTTACCTATGTGGTCTGTGTTGTCAACTCTGCAGATCGCATTGTTATATATGGCTTTAGGAGTGTGATGAATAGGGAGTGAGGCTCAGACCTGACTCAGATTTCTGTTCTATTACTAGAAATTGGAAATAGAAGACCAAAACCCCAGGCGTAGTCAAGGTATTTGTCTTTTAGACCAAAATAAAGCACCCATGGTCCTTTAGTTCTAACAATAAGTCTGTTTTATGGCGTTGTCTGTAATCCAGTGGATTCCAAAAATTCCCAAGAGACTGTGCTGTGTGACTGCTGTATCCAGGGACTGGTTGCCCATTCTAGTTACTGATTATCCACTTCTAGAGCAGTTGTCCCTGAGCTCTGTCAGTGTTCACCTGGGTGTGTCCCTGGTGTTGGGTTGGCCAGCTCTAGGGGCCACCAGAGATGTTCAGTGTAAGCTGCCCGAGATGTCTGTGCTGAAGCAGCCATGAAATCTGTAAAGGCTTTTATTTTTAAAAACGTCTTCCCTTCACTATTGGTAGCAGCAACATCCAGTGGCACAAATTTGGATTGTGGGTAGCCTGCTCTATGGGATCTGTGTATAATCTAAACCGGAGTCAGCACTTTCTCAGTGTAAGTTTTCATCTTTTGGCAAGAGAGTAAGAGTCCTTTATGTTGAATTGGCTGCTATTTGCAGGTTGCGGAATCTTTGAGTGGGAAACCAATTGTATATTTACTCTTAATTATGATAGTAGCTGCCATTACTGAGCAGTTATTATGTTACTGTGCTTAGCACTCTAGACAGCTATTTTGCTTAATCTTACAAATGCTAGGAGTTAGGTGGATTATCCCCTAGTGCAGATGAAGAAACTGTGGCTCAGAGAGGTTAAGTGCGTGCCCGGGGGGTTATATACCCAGCAAGTGCAAACCCTGGATCGATTCCAAAGCCTCTGCCCTGTAACCGATGTGCTCCATGGCTCCAGTTACTGTAGGATGAATTCTTGACTTGTCCAGTGGAACACAAAACAGTGTTGAGTTCATTACTAGCTCATTCCACACATTGATCCGAGGACCTGCTGTGTGCTGCCACTCTGCTTAGGCACTGGGAGAAGGATAGTGAAGCAAAGCACAGATCCTGCCTTCCACATGCGTATGCATCAGCCCCATTTCTGTCTCTCATAGGTGGCTGGGGTCGTGGATTTTAGTAATCATTCTTGCAGAGAAATTCAGTTTTTTGGACCCTCTCTCTGAAACTGATTGTGGAATGACGGGGTTTGCTGTGGCCAGTGTGCTCCTGGCCACTGGTTCTGCATCTTCTATTTCTGGGTGTGACCACGTGGCTTTTCTAATGTGCCCTTACCTAGCAGAGATGGAGGTCCGGTGAAAGGTAGGCACCGAATGAATACCAGTGGGATGCTGGGGATTCCCTAGAGGCCATGGCACAATCGTCTGCTTATCTGCCTAGAACTTAGCTGCTGCCTTTGTGATTCCCAGTCTTGGAAGCTGCTTGGATTCTTGGGGAATAAATGAAATTTGAGTCTTTTTCTAATCTGTCAGTAGCATGAATATTACAAAGCTTATAAAATAACTTCACCAATTACCCCCACCTTAGCGACAAGTTCTGCAATTAGACTACTTTTTAAAAAGATTTGATTTATTTTCTGAGTTTTATTGAGAAGTAATATCACTGTGTAAGTTTAAGATGTACAGCGTGATGGTTTGATAAACATATATTGTGAAAGATTACCACAATAGGTTCAGCTAACATCCATCTTCTCATATAGATAAAATAAAAACAAGAAAAGAAAGGAAGAAGTTTTCTCCTTATGATGAGAACTCTTAGGATTTACTCTTTTAATAACTTCCTATACATCGTACAGCAGCATTAGCTGTGGTCACCATGCTGTGCAACACATCCCTCTTACTTCTCTTAGAACTGGAAGTTTGTGCCTCTTGATCACCTTTCTCTAATTCCCTTTCTCCCCCTTCCCCCGATTTTGTTTTGTTGCAAATTTGACATTTATTTACGATTTTATTCTTTTAAAGTAATCTCTACACCCAACGTGGGGTTCAAACTCACAACCCTGAGATCAAGAGTTGCATGTTCCACAAAGTGAGCCAGCCAGGCACCCTGCAAATTTGCAGTAAGTAAAAATCTTATTGCTGAAGATTTTGCCCACCTTTCATTATTTATTTATGAAATCATATGGCAGACAGCCCTATTTCCTTCATGGTAAATGGACAAGAAAACACTTTAGCCTAGTTCGTTTTTGGGGCAGCACCTGTGGCCTTTTTCACACTAGGACCTTGGAGACTTATATGAAGAGTTTGGGCCATCGATGGTCCCCAGTTGGTCTGGGCTGGCTACATAAAAATTACCCAGGGAGCTTGTTAAAATAGAAGTTTCTAATGCTCCACCCCTAGGAGATTCTAATCAGGGAAGTCTGGAGTAGTATCTAAAAGTCTGTAATTTATAAAAATTCCCCAATAATTCTCCTGTGCAGCTACATTTGGGAACCACTGGGCATAGAAGGTCTAGAACAAACAGAATTGAGTTGGGAAGAAATTTCTGGTGTGTTTGAAGATTCAGGTAATACTTACGTGCCTGGAACCGGTTCCATATGGGCAAACTAATGCAGTTATGATGCAGAGGTAAATTGGAGCCGGATGATGGAGGGTCTTTTAACTGGCCGAGTGTCCCTAAGGCCTGTGGTGCTATGCCATAGGCCTTACAGACCAATTGAAAGGCTTTTAGGAAAAAGTGTTTTGATGAGAGAAGGTGTTTCACAAAATTAGTTCCTCAGTGTGTGCGGGGTACACTGGACTGAGAAAAAACTGAAGGCTAGAAAAAGACCCAGCACAGTTTTTGCAGCGGCCCAGGTAGGAGGTGGAGTCAGCACGTGCACTCAGATGGGAGCTGTAGGACCTTCGCAATGCTAGCCTGCCCGGTCCAGACAGGAATCTGGGACATGTTGTTTTAAGCTACTTTAAACAAACCGGTAATTTATCAGTGTTGTGTTCATCTGCTTTAGCTCTTATAAGGAGTGGTTTTGTTGTGTTTGTGTCCAGGAGCTTTTAAAGGAAGCCCAGTAAATTAATTCCTACAGAGAAGGAGTTGGCAGCAGCCAGAGCTGCTGTTGCGAGGAAGGCGGGAGGAAGGGAGAAATGAAGGTGGGCCTTTCTTGCCAGGCAGCAACCCCATCCTCACCCTGCCTCTCCACTCTTGGGGAAGGGAGCCTCGCAGAAACGCCCCGGAGCTAGACCTGCTGACCACAACGAAGACGACCACAGCGGGGCAGAATGCCCCTCTCAAAGGATTAGGTGTGGAATGTGGCATTTGGCCTTGAGGTCAAATGGAATAGTTTTCCTTTGTTCTCTAAAACCCAACCTGTAGGTCATTGTTTCCCAAGGTGTGTTCCACAGAACGTTAGTTCCGCTGGATGTTAATAGGAGTTACATGAGAATAAGAAGTCGAAGCCCAATAAGTTTGGGAACTGCTGGGTTAAGTAAGCCAAGGCAGTGGCTTCCTTTACCTCATGGGATCTCAGAGTGTGTGTGATGTGCAGTGTGCTCTGTGAATTTCTAGGAGGGAGAGAGACTGTGCAGTGTTCCCTAAACTTTTTTGTAGATTCTTTTTCCTCTCTGCCAGGGGCTGACAGACTGGCCGACAGGCTAAATGTATCCCACCCACGTGTTTTTGTAAAGTGTATTGGAACACGGTCCCACCCGTTCATTGTGGTGTCTTTAGCTGCTTTAGCACTGGAGAGCAGAGTTGCACATTTGCATTGGAGACACAGAGACCAAATGGCCTATACAACTGAAAATATTTATTACCTTGCTCCTTACAGAAAAACTTTTCCTATCCCCGTCTAGGCAACTGATAGAACTGGTGTTCCCTGGAACCCCTATTTGAGAGATACTGCCTTAAGACATAGGTGGGTTGTTCTAGCACTGCTTGTGATGAATCTGCTTAATTTTATTCAGCTTTTATGCTGCCATCTATCTTTTCCTCGCTTTAAACTATTTTCTCTCAACCGTTATCCACTGTTGAAGACCAAAATCTGGCTCCCATGTGTCATTGTTCTTTCCTTTGACTTATCACATTCCATCAGTCACCAAGGATGTATTCAGTCTCAAGCTAAATAGCTCTCAAATCTGCCTATCCCCACTCCCACCAGATTGCTTTAAGTGACCGTCATCTCTTGTCTTGTTTTCATTTTTGGGCTTTTAAGTGAATTGCCCCAAGATGGGTTCCTTTTAATCCATTTTACTCACTGGATTCAGAGTAATCTTTCTAAAATGCAAATCTAGTCTCATCACTTCCCTACTTAAAATCTTTCCATGCCCCCTTCCACCTATGGCTCTCTGGATAAGCTCCAAATCCTCAACATGGATGTATCAGCCAAGATCTGGTGGGGAAAACAGAAACCATTCTAGGTATGTCACCCTGGAAGAGATTTCATTTAAGGAATTAGATACTTAAAGAATTAGATTGCTAGAGGAGCAAAGATGAGGGAAGGCCACGAGTCAGGTTGGCCAGAATTTTCTGAACCTTAAGACTTTGCAAGAACTAAAGGAAACAGCTGGAGATGCTCAGGCTGCCCGCAGCATCTAAGTAACGGTTTGTGGGGAAATGCCTGAGGCCACTACAAGATCTTCCGGCGGCTGAGCCCCATGCTTTTCTTTCCACCACTGCCAGAGGAGCAGTAATACAGCTTCTTTTCTTTCACCTTCTTGGTTTAACGTGAGTGACTCTCAGAGTCAACAAGGAGCATTATTGAAAGGGGATTTTATAAATATTGTTCCCAGGCTTCTACCCCTGCAACATAGGGAAGACGACGCAAGTGGGGGAATGGTGCTCAGTAGCTACTAGACCATCTGGGACAGTGATCTCTAAGACCACGTGTGATCCACTGCACTGTTGTTCTCCAGCTTGTAGTGCTCTCCTTCTTCTCTACTGTTCACCCTTATTCCGCCCTACTAGACTCCATATTTCAGACTTAGGAGAATGGGTGTTTTTGGAGCCTAAAACAGGTGACATTTATTGTCTCATAGTTTCTGTGGGTTAGAGATTAAGGAGAAACTAATCTGGTGGTTCTGGCTTATGGGGTCTCATTAGGCTGCAGTCAAGATGTCAGCCAGGACTGCAGTTAACTGAAGGCTCGACTGGGGCTGGAAGATCTACCTCAAAGATGGCTCTCCCACATGGCTGTCGGTGGGAGGCCTTAATTCCTTGCTACATGGGCCCCTTGTTAAGACTGCTTGAGTGTTCTCACAACATGGCGGCTGACTTTTTCCAGGACAAGTGATCTGAGAGAGAAACCAAGGAGGAGCACATCAGAAGGCTTTAACTCTCCTATTCTGGGAGCAGTTTGCCTGGTGTCTCAGGTCTAGTTCCCTAGAAGTAGAACATGAGTGTTATTTGGAAAGTGATACATGATGTATACAAAATAAATATCTGTGTAATTAAATAGCTAAACAAACGCTACTTCTGGTGGACAATGCTTAGCCTTCCTGGCCCTGTGTCCATTTCTGGGGGGCCAGCTGAGCAGGGTCTATATTGTCCTATCAACCATAGGAATGGGCAAAGCCCCAGAACAGATCTCCGTGTCCTGAGTGGCAGTACCTTCCAAGTGCACGTGACTTAAACAGGCTTTTCATTGCAAGATGAGAATGAAAATATATGTCTCATTTGTGGATAGGGCAGTATCGAAATTAAAATATGAGATATATATTTTTAAAAGGAACCTAAGCTTGAGTTTCAGCGAGCTCTTGGCTAAAAGTACATTTTCCTGCCTTGCCACATCCTGGCTGGGTACGTGTTACACAGTGAACCGTGAGGGAAGGACTGCCATTTGTACTAGTAATTGTAATCCAAATACTTGTCTCTTTTACAAGATTCAGGCATTGGATTTCAGTTCAGACCTTCAAAACTTTCAGACAAGGACCTATTTTCCATATTGATAGAGTTGTTCCCTACTTTCTTCAATATGTGCAGGAAAAGGGGAGCTGCTGAGGTCCCCCTGTTTTCATGGGTTATCATTCTCTCCAAGTTGTTACCTTAGAAAAGTCTGAAGAAATAGCAACGAAATCTTCCAGGTTTGTTCTGCTTTCCAGCTGCTAAGCCTTACCCTATTTTCTTGAATGCAAGTGAAATTGTTTATTGTGAAGAGGGGCTTTTGTACCTCTAAATCCCATCTTTGTTTTTGTTTGTTTGTTTTTATCACAAAGCTTGTTTTCTTTCCTCGTCTCTTTTCCTGGGATAATTTCTGGCTCTGGCGAACCTCTGCCTTTCCAGGACTTTCTTGATCCCCGTGTTCCAGGCTCCTCACAAGATTTCACTCCCCTGAATGTTCAATAGATGGACCCATTTAGAATCAGTCATGGAGTGGTGACGGGCCCTCTTGGTGTTCCTCCCAAGGAGATTGGTGGTTAGATTGTGCCCGACGTGACACCCAGGAGTGGTTTGTTCCCTGTGGTAGAGCTAGAAGACCTAGTCTTTGTATACAATTTCAGAAGGTAAACCCGTGAATGGAAAAAATTGTCAGACGCTTAAAACTGTTCTTTCATCCTTCCCAACTCCCACAACATTCCTGTTTTTAGAGATGTTTAAGAGAGTGTGGAGGCAGTGACAGTGACATTCTACTCCTTTTGCTGTGCTCAGAATCCTTATTTTTGTTGAAAAGAGGGTTCGATTTATCATTTCCCTCAATGTTACTACAAGAGGGAGACTGCTCATCTCCCCAGGAAAGGGAGCATTAGGGCGAGCACTCCTTTGCCTGATGACGGAGGGGACCTGAGCAGTTGAAAGGTGAGGAGACTGGCCTCTGGCTCCTTCTCCCTGGAGGGATGTACCAATGCGTACCTGCGCTCCTGCAGGGGCTTGTGTGCGTACGCTTGAGGCCAGGACATTCACGTTCCAAGCAATAGATCTGCGGGTGGAGGGCAAGAAGGGACCTCAGGTCCAAGTTGTGTTCTTCTGCACAGGTCACGGGAAGCCCTGCATTTGGGAGGTTATTGGGCCCTCACTCACCCCTTAATGAAGCTGACATCGGGCCCGCGGATGTTGAAGCAGGACATTATTTGTCAGAACCCAAGGAAGGCGGGTGAACGCTTGGAATCTCCGTGCTCCCGACAAGGAATGGCTCCCGGATAGCTTCGCTCAGATGTTGCTTGGGTGTTTTAAACCCGGTATGGCTAAAAATGAGCTTACCTTACACCTGCTTCTCTCACAGTTCCTGTCTTGGGGACAGGCCTCTGGTGTTCTCGTGGCATGCTAAGCTGGTGTTCTGGGTTCCGGAGCCTCCTTTCTTACCATCCCCGTGCACTGCCCCAGTAGCTGGCAGCACCCTGAGACTCAGGTCTCACCCAAGTCTTTGTTGACCCGCAAGGCCTGGGTGTGCCTGGAGCCCCCATACTTCCTCACCATAGTCTGGAATTCCACCGAAGCATGCTTGCCCAGTCGTTTCTGTGCCTTTTCCATTAGACTTCAAGCTCCTTGTAAGAAAGGTCTGGGTATCATTTATCTTGAATACCAGCTCTAGCACAAGACTTGCTGTTCAATACATATTTCTTGAATGACTTACCAGTCAGGCCCGAGAGTACCTGAGGCCGTATTGCATAGTCGTCACATGCCCAGCGTCGGAACCTGAGGCCTGGGTTCAGACTCGGCTGTTTGTGTGATCTTGGGTGAGTTCCTCAACTTCTTGATCATCAGTTTCTTCAGTAATAAGATGGGGGGAATGACTACTTCCTAGGGCTGTGATGAGGAAATGCTTTCATCCCTGCGGAACACCCGGAGAACCGTGTGACACAGTGTTTGGTGTTTCAGATATCTATCGACAACAACAATACAGTTATCCTTGATGGAAAGGAGAAGGCTATAAGCAAAACTTGGAATGAGAAATCAGGCACCAAAAGCCTGCATAGTGGGTTTGAAAGAGGTGCAGAGGTGGTTGGGAACCGAGGTTTCTGGCTAGGGCCGTGCAATGTGGGAGCAGACGGGATTACTCTGGGAAAGAATGAATGGCAGTGGGAGGTATAGGGTGGGAGAACCAAAGACGGAGCCTTGAGAAATCCTACAGCTGAGGGATGAGAGGAATCAAAACAGGAAAGAAAGATAATGATGATCCGTAGGACTTTGCGGTTCTTCAGATGCCAGGGATGGGAGTTTTAAAAAGATAGTCAAGGGTGCTGTGTTGGGCAGAAGGCCTGTGACAAAACTGGAAGAGGCAGGAAGAATCTGATAAATGGGGAAGCATTGGTGCCCATGTCTGTTTCAGTGGACGCAGAGGAAGGAAGAAGCCATGCCAGAGGTTGCAGAAGGCTGGGTTAGGGACAGACTGGACACACTAAGGCTGATGGTTGTGCTGCAGCGTGTGTTCCTGTAATGCATTTTAATTTGTGGGTAGAGGACTGTTGTCACTATCACGAAGTCCCGTTAGTTCGTTTACATGGAGGGTTTTTCTCAGCACGTTAACACTTTGCATTGCCGACTAATAGCAGCTGAATGTAGCAAGCCTCCTGGAGATGGGGGCGCAGCAGTGGTGCCTCGTCTTCCTGTGCTCTGCTGCTTGGCTCTCTGGTACCTGCTGTGCCTTGACGGGCTTTGGGAGCATTACTTGCCAATCTTGGTACATTTATTCATTGATTCCATACCACTCCGTGGCCTCCCATCCCTACCTTTTTAAAGGTAAAGAGTCCTATCTGTTTTTCTTAGGAATTTAATATATTTAAAAAATATTTTTAAAGTGTTTTTTTATTATTATTATGGTTATTGTTTTTGTTAGTGCTTGGGTTAAAATTTTGACTCCTTTCCCAGTGCCTTTTTTTTCTGATAATCCTAATTTTTTTTGTTTGCACTTATAAGGCATTAGTGTTTTGCAATATGTATGTCCAGTTACAGACATAACCGTGACTTCTTTTCTTAAGATTGAACAATGCTGGAAGGGAGCATGGGAGGGAATGACAGGGTGTAGGGAACTTTTTCTCAAGGATCTGAAGACCTGACCATGCTTGGCTGTAAGTTGGTCTAAATCAGCTTCCACTTAGCGACTTTTTCTAAGTTTTCTTCATTATATATTTAGGTGGTTATGTTTCTGCATTTTTATCTTCTGTGTGATATTTTGCTACAGTCTGAGCAAGCGCCTGAGGCTGAAATACACCCCCAGCTGAACAGAGCCCCCTCCCAAGCTGCAGAGAGCAGTCCAGCAAAGAAGGTAAGGCCAAGGGGAAGGTGCTGCTGTCATGGCATTATGAGCCCCTCCCCTGGGCTTCTTGTCTTTGTTTGCAAATCTCTTTCATGGTTTTTGTGTCCTGAGGTGAATGTTAATGATTCGGGTTTCCTAGAATGTGGGTTCTTTGTGAAGATTAGGGTGCTGATGATTCTTGGGCCTGACCTTGATGCCACTGACAGTTTGCACTTGCCTCTTCAACACACCAGTTAAATATGGCGGCCTTGCTTTTGGCAAGTTCAGGCGGTATGGTGGGGAGGGCCAGGTGCCTTTAGCAGAACCCTGCGTGCTGCTGAGCCTCTGGGAGTGCCTCTGGGGGAGGGCAGTCTGTTCTTTGTGTGCCATGGTGCCCTCTTGAGTCCTGGTGTCTTCACTTTAGCCTCACCCCCCACCTCCATGTCTCTGAGTCCCAGGTCATTTTGCTCAGTAGGCACCACTCACTCGTTGTGTTCTCTGTTCACTTCATCCTCTTCTTACTGGTCCCATTTTTCTCAGACCCTTCTCTGGTCAGAACACTGGCCTTGGGCTCAGGAGCATGGGTGAGGAGGGGCCTCCCAGGAAGCAGGCTGGCTGTCTCCTCCCAGAAGACATTGTGGCTCTTGCTGGGGCACCTGGGTGGCTGAGTCGGTTAAGCATCGACTTCAGCTCAGGTCATGATCTCACGGTTCGCTGGTTCGAGCCCCGCGTTGGGCTCTGTGCTGAGAGCCTGGATCCTGCTTTGGATTCTGTGTCTCCCTCTAGCTCTCTGCCCCTCCCCCACTTGTGCTCTGTCTCTGTCTCTCAAAAAAATGAATAAACATTAAAAAATTTAGAAGACGACATTGTGGCCCTTGAGCTTGACTTCATGTAGGAATTGGGAATGGAAGAATGAGGAGCAGATGACTGAGACCATCACAAACTTCAAAACGTCTCACATATTCCCACAAGCCCCAAAGTGAGGCAAGAGTGAGCTTTGTCTTCAGTTAGAAAAGGCCTCGTGGTGTGAGATGCACACCGCGTTCAGAAAAGGAAGAGAGGGAGGGTGGAACCTGATGCCTGTGTCCCTCCAGTTCTTGCCAAGCCATGAATTTGCCTTTTATCCTCGGGTGTGGAGTTGGAACAGAGCACACGCCTGACCTAGAGGAACATGGGGCTTTGGCATAATGGGGGAGCATTTCGGTTTTTAACTTTTGGGTTTTATTGTTTTGTATTTAATCCGCAGGACATACCGTATTCTCAGCCTCCATCAAAGCCCATCCGAAGGAAATTCCGACCTGAAAACCCAGCTACAGAAAACCAAGACACTTCTACCGCTGTTGGTGGGCCAGCATCGGCAGCGACTGTGAAACCCCACGCGGCAGTCCAAAAGTAAGTCCATCAGATCAGTGAGGTCGGAGACTACCTTTTAAATCTTCACGCATGTGTAAATGTAAATATGTTTACATTTATATTCATGGCCATAGAAGAGTGTGATTTTACGGTTGTATTTTGTCTTAGTCATCTCTGTGGTACTATTACAGCCTGCCAGTCCCCTAGAAAGAGACCACCACCCCAAGGGGCGAGCGAGTACAAAGCTGTAGCATTTTGGTTTGATTCCTTCCTTCCCTCCTCTTTGTCTCCTTCCCACCCCTCTTCTTATGGGGGCCCACGTTTTCCGAGGAGGAAGACAGTGATAGAGATGCCAGTCTTCCCTCTTGACCTGTCTTCTGTTGCCCCAGGGCGAATGGTTAGCTTCATGACCCTTAGACCCAGCTTTCAGTAGATGTGGCTTGTGATTTCTTCTCAGTCCCCATGAAAATTGCCTGTTTTCACTCATCTCGGCACAGAATGGTTGCATGTGGAGCATCCAAAATGCCCATATGACTGGCTGTAACAGACGTTGGAGGGAGGGGGGCACACCTGTGGACATGGCCGGGAGCCGAGAGAACAGTGCTCTTGGACAAACCATTTTTCTCCAGAAGGCTTTGGCTTTAAGGAAGGCTGTCACTTGCCTCAGTTTCCCTCTAGTGAAATCGAGCGAGGTGTTGAGGGCAGAAACCTGCTGCTGTGCATGACTTTGCAAGTGAGCTCGACTGGGCACTAATGTCAGTGCTCAAGATGTGCCCTGACACTGCTCTCGAGGCCTCATAGGTCCCAGGGGCTGCTTTGGGCTTCTCCCATTTCCACTGTTGTGGAAGGAGAAGCAACAGACTCTGGGGGTGCAACTTGCCTTTGGAGCCCAAACCCCGTTCTGAATTTGTGTGGCACTATTCTTCACAGGATGGTGTCTGTGTCTGTTTTTCCAAATGGATCATTTCCTAACGGTGTCAGTGCATAAAGGAAGTGTATTTTGTCCTTACTGGCCGCTGACAGCCTCGACCATCTTCCTGTCACCCTCAGGCCTAGGGGACGGATCCCCGTCAGGGACAGAGATGGCTAAACTCACTTCCGAGTGCTCCCCCAGCTTTCCACTTGAGTCTCTGTTTCACATTACCGCCGGTCAGGGGTGGCCGCTACATCTACCAGAGCGCACAGACGGTGGCTGGTGGGGCTCACGCAGAGATCTTTTTCATTTTCTTTCCTTCGTCTGTTTTTTTAAACAGCTTTATTGAGGTGTAATTCACATAGCATACAATTCACCCTTTTCCATGTACAGTTCGGTGGTGTTCAGTATATCCACAGAGTTGTGCAGCTGTTGCCGCAATCTAATTTTAGAACATTTTCATTGCCCCCAAAAGAAATTCCATTCCCGTTAGCAGTCACTTTCCATTCCCCATCCTGCGTCCCAGGCAACCACTAATCTACTTTCTTTCTTTCTTTTTTTTTTTTTTTTTTATAAATTTGCCTGTTCTGGCCATGTCATGTAAATGGAATCATGCAACATGTGGTCTTTTGTGGCTGGCTTTTTTCCCAGTTACCATTGCGTGTCCAAGGTTTATCTGTGTTGTGGCACAAATGGGTACTTCTTTTTTTATTGCTCAGTAATGTTCCGTTATATGGATAGACCCCGTTGTATTTATCCGTTTCTCACTTGATGGACATGTGGGTTGTTGCCACTTTGAAGCTAGAGAGAACATCACTGGTACACTCTTTGTGTACAAGTTTTTTGTGTGGTCTTACGTTTTCATTTGTCTGCAGTATGTACTTAGGAGTGGAATTTCTGGGTCATATGGCAGCTCTATATTTAGTATTTTGAGGACCTGCCAAACTGTTTTCCACCGTGACTGCAGCATTTTACAGTTTGGCGGGTAACAAACGAGAGTTCCAGTTTCTCCAGTTTCTTCCAACACTTGTTATCTGTTTCTTTTTCTTTTTTTTTTAATTTTTACAGCCATCGTAGTGGGTGTGAAGGGGTATCTTATTGTGCTTTTGATTTGCATTTCCCTCTTGCCTAATGAGGTTGAACATCTTTTCATATATTTATTGGCCATTTGTGTATCTTCTTCGGTGAAATGTCTACTCGGATCCTTTGCCCTTTTTTGCTCAGATTTTTTTTTTTATTCTGAGTAATGGGTTCTTGGCCTATTCTGGATACAAGTCCCTTGTCAGATGTATGACTTGCAAGTATTCTTTCCCATTCTGTAGGTTGTCTTTTCACTTTCTTCAAGGTGTCCTTTGCAGTGCAGAAGTTTGTAATATTGATGACATCCAGTTTATCTATTTTTCTTTCTTTTGTTACTTGTGCTTTTAGTGTCATAGCTAGGAGGCATTGCCTAACCCAAGTTCATAAAGATTTTTTCCTGTGTTTGCTTCTACAGATTTTATAGTTTTAGCTCTTACATCGAAATCCATGGTTAATTTTGAGTTCATGTTTGTGTATAGTGTGAGGAAGGGCCCCAGCTTCATTCTTTTGCATGTGGATATCCTGTTGTTCCCGTACCATTTGTTGAAAGGAGATCCTTTTTTCTTTTATCTACCTGTTTAGTGACTGTCCCTCATTGTGATACTCTCTCACTAGTTAGATGACCATGTGGTGTCAGGCTGAGAGAGTCTCCTGGCCACCAGCAACACAAATAGTGCTGTAAATGGGAGGGATGAATTTCATACAGCTTGTTTTAGTTCCTAGACCAGTTTATTTTGGAGTGATAAGAAGCAACTTAGCATTCATAATTTATTTTATTTTTATTAAAAAATTGTTTTAATTTATTTATTTTGAGAGAGAGCGAGCAGAGGAGGAGCAGAGAGAGTCCCAAGCAGGTTCCACACTGTCCACGCAGAGCCCAATGCACTCATAATGCACACAGCCAATGAACTCATGAACCACAAGATCGTGACCTGAGCCGAAACCAAGAGTCTGACACTTAACCGACTGAGCCACCCAAGCACCCCAGCATTCATAATTTTTTAAGCCCCGGAGAGAGAGACAGCCAGAAACATGATGTATAGTTCTTATTCACCCATGGTTTTTTGGGGAAAGAATTAAATTCTCATGTGCTTAGACATCTCTTGTCTGTAGGAAATTAATCTCTCTCATGCATCTGGAGTGGTCTTTACTATGTATTGTTTGGGGAAAAATGAGAAAAGAGTCACAAATCATTTTCTTAATTACCTAACAGAACCCTGGTTAAGAAAGGCTAAAAAAAAAAAAAAAGACTAGTTGGAAAGTGGTCATCAGCTCTTTGGGAAATCAACATCAGCACTGACCTATTGTAAGAAACAAATTCTTCTTCAGATATCATCGTCTACTCCATTTAGGGCAAAAGAAAAATAAAATATTGTCTCCACGCAAGCTGCTGAGTCCAGGTTATAACTAATAAACACCTCTTGTATTGTGTCATCATTAATGAGCTGCTCCTAAGGACAAAAATGGGTTTTTTAAAGAAATACTTTGGTTTACTTGGTTTTGCCTCACATCTCGCCTATCTAGTAAAGATGAACTTTGGGAAAATAGAATTGTTTGAACAGTTTGGAGAGAGAGGATGTTGTGTAACAGTACTATGACTGAAACTGTGCCAGCGGCCACAGCGTCCTGGACCACCCCAGGGCATACCCAGCAGCCAGTGTGGCAGTGTCTGCTTGCCTGCATGATGCTCTCAGTGTGGCTGGGATTCTGTTTTTCTTCCTGCTTCATATTTGGCAGCACTGGAATGTCTGTGGGGCTGATGAGTGGCATCCCTAATGAAATCTACCATTTCCAAGTAGAGAGAAGGCAATACAACTTCATTTCTTAGAAGCTGTACTCATAATTCCTTGGGAGAAATCAGGGCTCAGGTTGGAGGCTAAGAAGATTTTTCTCATCAAGAGACCCTAGTTTATATGCTTTCAAATATTGATTCAGCTGTTTGATTGAAACCCAGGTAACAGCCACTCAGCTAACGTAGAAATTGCCTTCTTTCCTGTGTAAAAATCTGCGATGGTGAGTAGTCGAAGCATAGAGTAGCTCTGCCCAGGAACCCAGGTGCCTTCCTGTGTTCTTGTTCTAGATCCCCATGGGGGTTCCCTTTATCCCTGTGGTTGCAGATGGCTCACCAGCATGTTCATATTCTGGGCCCCAGAGAGGAGAAAGGAAAAATGGAGAGAAAACAGATTACTTTTTTTTTTTTTTTTTTTTTAAATTTTTTTTTTTCAACATTTTTTTATTTATTTTTGGGACAGAGAGAGACAGAGCATGAACGGGGGAGGGGCAGAGAGAGAGGGAGACACAGAATCGGAAACAGGCTCCAGGCTCTGAGCCATCAGCCCAGAGCCCGACGCGGGGCTCGAACTCACGGACCGCGAGATGGTGACCTGGCTGAAGTCGGACGCTTAACCGACTGCGCCACCCAGGCGCCCCGAAAACAGATTACTTTTAAGGACATGACTCAGAAGTGGCACACATCACTTCTCTCTGATCCCTTTGGCCCAGAGTTAGACATATAGCCTTACCTACCTGCAGTAGAGACAGGGAAATAGAGTTTTTTTGGTTGGATGGCATGTACCTCATTCAACTGCAGATGATAGGCTGGCTACTGCAAACAAGAGGGCACAGGAATAGGTTTTGGAGGATAGTCGGCCGCAAAACCTTGAGTGGACGGTGCCTCACAGTGCTGCAGTTCTTAATTGATAGATAGCATGACACACAGTAGAACCAGACAAAGTAAATGTCTGCTTAACTGTTACTCCTTCATTTTCCTCCGTGGAAACCAGGCCAGTTAGAGCCTGGCCTGGAACAGTGAGTGAAAATATTACAAGAACCTGAAGAGACAAACTGCAGAAGCAACTCTTAAGAGGATGGGTCAAGTTAAATGCTTCGCTGACCTCTTCATAGGTATTCTGGGCTTGATCCTATCTTGGTGTTATTTAGGCCTCCTTTGTAGCAAATGATAAAAAGCAACTTGAGGTAGCAAAACCATTCTCTTTATTATAAGAATATAGGGGTGACTCATAGAAATCCGCGGCAGGATTAGGAGTGGGTTGGAAGAGAAGATTGCAAACCCTTTGGGGTGCCTTCTCATTCCTCTCAATTTTCTGAGGGTGTTTTTGACATTTTTATCTGTGAAGACTCCTCAAGCACCTACAACTCCAGAGATTACTTTCTCTCTGTGCTGGGCCCAGGCTGAACTGAACTATTAGCCATAACCCAGATCCTTTGGAGGGAGAATTTGGTCAGCTCAGCATGGGCCAGCATCCACTCAAGGGTCAAAATAGAGGTGAAGGTTTTCTTAAGACAAATATGACTGCCTGCCAGGGGCCCATCCCAGTGGAGGAGGTGGGAGGAGATGGAGACAGTTCCCAAAGAAGGAGGAAACTGTTAGGAACTGAGCACACATAATGTGGTAGTTTAAAGAGGGACATCACGTTCTGATCAACATCTTTTTTTAAACTTTTTATTTTGAAATAATTACAGATTCACAAGAAATTACAAAAACTGTACAGAGCAGTCCTGTGTATCTTTTTTTTTAATGTTTTATTTTTGAGAGAGCGAGACAGAGTGAACGCACATGCAAGTAGGTGAGGGGCAGAGAGAGGGGGACAGAGGATCCGAAGTAGGCTCTGTGCTGACAGCAGCAAGCCCGATGCGGGGCTCAAACTCTCAAGCCATGAGATCATGACCTGAGCCAAGCTCAGATGCTTAACCGACTGAGTCATCCAGGTGCCCCAGTCCTGTGTTCTTTCGCCTAGTTTCTCCCAATGGATAACATTTTACCCAACTGTAGTACAATATCAAAACCAGGAAACTGGCATTGGGATAGTGTATGTGTAGTTCTGTGTCATTTAATCCCATGTGTAGAGTCTTGTAACCACCACTGTAATCAAGGTACAGAAGTCAGACCTACCCCGTCCTCCTCACCATTCCTTACCCCTGGCAACGACTGATCTGTTTCCCCTATCTATAGTTTTATCATTTTGAGAATATTATATAAATAGAATCGCACAGCATGTGACCTTGTGAGTTTGGCTTTTTTTCACTTGGCACAGTCCCTTGACATCCAAGTTATGTATCTCAGTCCACACTGCTAAGCTGTATTCTGTGGTATGGATGTACTATAGTCTGTTGAGCCATTTGCCTGTCGAGAGACGTTTTGGTTGTGTCTAGTTGTTCAGAATTGTAAATAAAGCTACTATGAGCATCTTGTGTACAGGTTCTCATGTGTACATAACTTTTGATTTCTCTGGTATAAATGTCCAAGAATGTGACTGCTGGGTTGTGTGTTGAGTATATGTTTAGTTTTTAAAGAACCTGCCACGCTGTTTTCCAAAATGGCTCTACCATTTTACATTTCCACCGGCAATGTATGGCAGGTGCAGTGTGTCCACATCCTCACCAGCATTTGGTATTGTCACTATGTTTTTTACTTTAGCTGTTCAAATAGGTGTGTAGTTCTATCCTATTGTGGTCTTAATTTGCATTTCCCTAATGGCTAGTGATGTCGAGCGTCTTTTCATGTGTGTATTTGCCATCATATATCCTCTTTGGTAACGTCTCTTGAAGTCCTTTGCCCGTTTTCTAATTGAATTGTTTTTTGTTGTTGAGATTTGAGAGTTCCTTATGTGTTTTAAATACATATAAATGGTCAGATACGTGTTTTGAATATATTTTCTCTCAGTCTGTAGCTTGTCATTTCATCCTCTTTAACAGTCTTTTGTAGTGTGAAAGCTCTTAAAATTTCGAAGAAGTCCAGCTTATTGATTTTTTTTTTTTCTTGTATGGATCGTGCTTTTTTTGTCGCATCTAAAACTCTTCACCAAGCCCTAGGTCCTAAAGATTTTCTCGTGTGTTTTCTTCTAAAAGTTTTGTAATTTTACATTTTATATTTAACTTGCTGGATCCATTAGGTCAGGGTTCTTTTCCTTTTTTTTTTTGGCTTGTGGATGTTGAACTGCTTCAGCCCTGTTGGTTGAAAAGACTATTCTTGCTCCATTGACTTACATTTGCACATCTGTCAAAACTAAGTTGTACCAATGTGAATCTGTTTCTGGGTTCTCTGTTCTGTTTGGCTGATCTATGTGTCTTTTCCTCTTGCCAATACCACACAGTACTGATTCCTG
Source organism: Lynx canadensis (assembly GCF_007474595.2). NCBI lineage: Eukaryota > Metazoa > Chordata > Mammalia > Carnivora > Felidae > Lynx > Lynx canadensis. Next base: position 13,127,743 of record NC_044321.2, read on the forward strand.
TCTTCATTACTTATTTACTTGATTACTATAGCTCTATAATAAAATGTCTATTTCTCCCACTTTATTAGGATTTTTTAGAATTGTTTTAGCTATTCTGATTCCTCTGACCTTCCATGTAAATTTTAGAGTAATTTTGTATTGATCTACAAAAATCTTGCTGAGATTTCAGTAGGAATTATGTTAACCTTTGTATCAACCCGGGGAGAGTTGATATCTTTACTATGTTGAGTCATCCAATCCATGAACATGATAAATATTTCTCTATTTATTTTGATTCTAATTTTTCATTAGTGTTGCATAGTTTTCAGCATGTAAATCTTTTTTTTTTTTTTTACCATTTTATTTATTTATCTAATTTACATCCAAGTTAGCAAATAGACCCATAATGATTTCAGGAGTATATTTCTTAATGCCCCTTACCCATTTTAGCCCATCCCCCCCCTCCCACAACCCCTCCAATAACCCTCTGTTTGTTCTCCATGTTTGGTTGGACATAAGAGTCTCTTAGGTTTTGTCCCCCTCCCTGTTTTTATATGATTTTTGCTTCCCTTCCCTTATGTTCATCTGTTTTGTATCTTGAAGTCCTCATATGAGTGAAGTCCTATGATATTTGTCTTTCTGTGACCAATTTTGCTTAGCAATAATACCCTCTAGTTCCATCCACGTAGTTGCGAATGGCAAGATCCATGCTCCTGGATAGGAAGAACAAATATTGTTAAAATGTTAATACTACCCAAAGCAATCTACATATTCAATGCAATACTTATCAAAATAACACCAGCATTCTTCACAGAGCTAGAACAAACAATCCTAAAATCTGTATGGAACCAGAAAAGACCCAGAATAGCCAAAGCAATCTTGAAAAAGAAAACCAAAGCAGGAGACATCACAATCCCGGACTTCAAGCTGTATTCCAAAGCTGTAAACATCAGGACAGTATGGTAATGGCACAAAAACAGATACTCGGATCAATGGAACAGAATAGAGAACCCAGAAATGGACCCACAAACATATGGCCAACTAGACTTTGACAAAGCAGGAAAGAATATCCAGTGGAATAAAGTCAGTATGTAAATCTTGTATCTGTTTTGATATATCTAAGAATTTCTGTTTGAATCTTTGTAAGTGATACTGTATTTTCCCCCAAGTATTCATTGTTACTGTATCAAAACTCTATTGATTTTTGTATGTTAATCTTCTGTCCTCCAAACTCACTTCTATTCTTGCTGAAATAATAGTTCTGAGAATTTTTTTTTTATAGATTCCGTGGAATTTTCTATATAGGTCATCATGTCATCGGCAGATAGTGACAGTTTCATTCTTTCCAATATGTGTGCCTTTTATTTCTTTTTCTTGAATTATTGTGCTAGCTAGGACTTCTAGCACTGTGTTGAAAATAATAATGAGAGTAGAAATCCTTGCTTTGTTCTTCATCTTAGGGGGAAAGCATTCAGTTTTTCATTATGTATGATGTTAGCTGTGGCTTTTTTTGTAGAAATTCTTCATCAAGTTGAGCAGTTTGGCCTCTACTCACAGTTTTCTGAGAGTTTTTATCATGAAATGGGTATTGAGTTTTAACCGGTGCTTTTTCTATATCGGTTGATACAATCATGTGAGTTTTTTCTTTCAACTGTCAGGATGGTGGATTATACTGATTGACTTTTGAATATTAAATCAGTCTTGCATCTCTGGAATAAAACTCTCTTGGTCATGGCGTATAGTATTTAAATATATTGAAATTCAATTTGTTAATATTTTATTAAAAGATTTTGCATCTATCTCCAGGAGAGATACTTTGTCTAATTTATGTCTTGCTAGGCTGCCCCCTTCCAAGTCATTTCACTAGAGAGAGCAGCGGTTGGGCTTGGTGGAAGGTGCTTTTTTATGTCTGCCCTTATTGGCATTTATGGATTTCTGACTTCTCCACTATCTAGTCTGGAATATATGAAGCAAAAAAGAAAACTCAGGGAATTCACTGCTATGTATTTCCCTGGGTACCAAGTTCCCTAGCTGGTTTGCCTTCTTCACTTTTTGGAGTAATCTTTTTTTTTTTTAAGTTTATTTATTTTGAGGGAGAGGGGGAGGAGAGGGGGAGGGGAGAGGGAGGAGTAGAAAGAGAGGGAGAGAGAAGGAGGAGCAGAGGGAGAGGGAGAGAGAGAGAATCCCAAGTAGGTTCTGCGTGGTCAGTGCAGAGCCCAACGTGGGGTTCAGTCTCACAACTGTGAGATCATGACCTGAGCCAAAATCAAGAGTCAGACGGTTAACTGACTGAGCCACCCAGGTGCCCCTTTTTCAAGTAATCTTATGTTTGTTTTATATATCATGTCCAGGATTTTAACTGTACTTGGTGGGTAGAGAGAAGTGTGTCTACTCTATGTTGTCCTGAAACTGGAAGGTCAATCCTTATCTTTCTAAACATAGATTTTAAAGCCTCTTCCGTGCCTATTTATGGATGGAAAAAAATTCATCTTTAAACTTGTTGGGGAAGGGAGTATGCCTTCTGCAGATTGTAGCAGAGTGGGTACCATAGTGTACATTCTCAGCAAATATTAATCAGATCTCCACAGTGGTCGCTGTCTCCACAGCCAGCAACTCTGGCTGAGTTGCTCTCACCTAGAACCCACCTCTCACTGATTACAAATATGTCTGGGTTTTTTTTTTTTCCTCTGAGAATTCAGTATTTTTTGCAGTGGGATATAGGGCTATAGGTTATGCAGTCACGTTGATTTATCATCCCAACTGTAGACAGCTTTGAAAGAGAAAGAGGGTTCTGAGAATAATTAGGGCCAGGCAAGCAGTGTAAGCAGAGACTGTAATGGGCAAAGTGGAACATGTGGTCACCCTAGTTATACCTGCTCTGTGAATTTACTATTGACTTAATTTGGGGATACTGGTATTAAAACATTTCTGTTTTCCTCAGTGCCACAGATGTGTGTTGGTGAACGCACACATGTGAGCATACTCACATACACTCAAGCGTTTATGCCTAACAATGAAGAAATGAAGGAGAGTTATACAGGCTGGCTAAGTTAATGTAGGATTTTTGCTAAAGAGAATGTTCTTCTATTCATTTCCTTCAGACTTGTCCACAGGGGCCACCTGCAGGTCTTTTAAATGCCATTAATGCTTACACAAAAAGGGCATTCTAGTTAATGTGGTTTGTCAGGAAGAAATACTTATTAAATTGTCTGGGAATAAATGGAATGCGAGGTTTGAAAAGGTCCAATTCACAGCTTTTCTTCAAGTTATAAAATGGGAATTACTTCAGGTGTAAATAATTGATCCCGACAAATTTGTTTCATTTGGTGTGCACCTGCCTGCTGTCTGTCTGTGAATGTATGATTTTATTTTTGGAGCCCTGTGACACTGGTCCCTTGTTCGTTTAGCACTTCCCATGAATCCGAGTGTTTGGACCCACAAGGGTCTGGACCTCTGGGTTCTAGTTCACTGAACTGTTTGTGCTTTTTTATAGACAGTCTTCCAAACAGAAGAAGGCTATTCAAACTGCTATCCGCAAAAATAAAGAGGCAAACGCGGTGCTGGCCCGGTTGAACAGTGAACTCCAGCAGCAGCTCAAGGTAAGGGGCTTCCCGAATGTGGATCACCAAGCTTTCTGTGTGGTGGTTTTGTTTTGCCCCTTGGCCGCGCACTGGCTTCTGTTCCTGTTGGTAAGACTTTCATCTTTGTTCTCAAACTTCTTTTGGAAGGCAGAGAATCGCTGCACTTAAGTTTCATGGGTTGATTCTCGTATGTTTAGAGGAAGACTAGTCACTTGAATGTGCAGGCTGCATATCGTGTGTTCGTTAAACGGAGAGAAAATCTATTACAAAGGCTGTCTGAAGCATTCTTCTTTGTCCAAAGCTTCTGGATAAACCCTTGATCGTTTAGATCCTCCCTGAATGATTCTATACTTCTTTAGGCCGAAGAGGGTGGCCCTGATAACTATCAAAGGCCCAACCCCTCCCCTGAGCACTTTGGAAGTGGTTCCATGGCACCTTCTCAAGGACATGATCCCTGTCCTTATCACCGCTTGCTCTTTTCCCTTCATCTCTCCTGTGTTAGTTTCCCAGCACCGTCGTAACGAAGTACTACAAACTCGGTGGCTTAAAGTCACAGAAATCGCTTCTCACAACTCTGGAGGCTCGAAGTCTGAAGTCCAGGTGTCAGCAGGGCCATGCTCTATCTGCAGGCTCTAGGGGAGAATCCTTCTTGCTTCCCAGCTTCTGGTAGTTGCTGGCAATCCTGGGCATTCCTTGGCTTCTAGATGTATCATTCCAATATCTGTTTCCACTGCCACATGGCGTTGTCTCTGGATCTGTGTCCAAATTCCTCCTCTTACTGTGTCCTCTTCTTATAGGGACACCAGTCCTTGAATTAGGGCCTTCTCTAATTTAGCATAACCTCATTTTAATTAAATCACATCCACAAAGGTCCTATAAGGTCACATTTACAGGTGCTGGGGGTTAGGACTGAAGCATATCGTTTTGGGGGACATGGTTCTACCTCCTACGTGCCCTGATTCTCTACTGCGTCGTTGCCATCCACATCCACACGCACCAGGATTGTCCTTGGTCTTCTCGCATCCTTCTCTAGCTGCAGCCCCAGCTCCCTGGTCTCCTTCCCAGCTAGGTTTCTTCTTACTCTCCTTCCTCACCAACAGCTTTCTCTCTCTCCGCTTCAGTGTGGCTTCACTCTCCTCCATTCACACCCCTCCTATGACCAAATCCAATGGGCTGTTTCAGTACTACTTGAATTTTCAGAAGAATTCTACACAATGGACTATTGCCTTCTCTGGCATTGCTTTTCTCACTGGTTTTGGGGTTTAATACTTTTCTCATGTTCTTTCTATTCCTTCCCTTCCTGGTGTTTCTTCCTTAGCATTCTCTGCTATTTCTTCCTTCTTTGATTTCTGTTGTATTATTCTTCCCTTTGCCCCAGTATTTTATTATGAACATTTTCAAGCTTACAGGAAAGTTGGAAGAATCCTATGGTAAATACTTTCATAGCCACCTCTTTTTAACATTTTAGTATACTTGTTTTATCATGTATCTATGCCTCTGTCCCTCAGTCTATCTTATGTCTAACATTTTTTAAATGTTTATTTATTTTGAGAGACAGCGAGCACGAGGAGGGGAGGGGCAGAGAAGGAGGGAGAGAGAGAGGTTCTGCATAGCCCCACATGGGGCTCAATCTCACAAACCATGAGATCATGACCTGAGCCGATCAAGAGCCGGACACTTAACTGACTGAGCCACCCAGATGCCCCTGTTTTTAACGTATTTTTAAGTACATTGCAGACATCTGTTTGCATCCCCTAGCTTGCAACATGCGTATCGTTAACTAGAATTCAGTATTTTTACAGGTTTTTCTGATGATGTAAGTTTTCCATGAAATGAATGCAGGAATCTTAAATGTGTATTTGCTCAGTTTTTTACAAATGCATATACTTACGGAACCCAAACCCCTATCGAGATTTAGAACATTATCATTACCCCAGGGGGCTGCCTCATGCTCCTTCCCAGTCAATTCCTGCCACTCACACAGTTCTTACTTTGTGATGCCATAGTGTTGCTTATTCTGTAACTTTATATAAATGGTGTCCTCCAATGTGTACTTTTGTGTAAAGCTTATTTCACTTAGTATTACATTTTTGAGATTGATTTATATTGCTTGTCCGTTCCTTTTTACTGATGGATAGTATTCCATTCAGTGATGGTGTCACAATTTGGTTATCAGTTATTAATGAGTTATCCTATTAATGGACACCTGAGCTGTTTCCAGTTTTTGGCTATTTTGAAGAAAATGACACTCTGGAGTGAGTCTTTGTGTGGAAATATATTCTCATTTCTCTCGAGGAAATCCCCAAGATTTGGATTAGTAGGTAATGTGGTACGTGTATGTGATTAGTTTTATTAGAAACTAATAGAGCTTTTCCCAAAGTGGTTTAAGTATTTTGTACTCGTCCCATGTAGAGCATGAGAGTTCCCGTTGTTCCACATCCTTGCTGACATTTGGTGGCGGTCTTTTTCTTTTTAGAGAGCGAGCGAGCACGAGTGGGGGAGGGGGCAGAGGGAGAGAGGGAGAGAATCTTAAGTAGGCTCAATACTCAGTGCTGAGCCCAATGCGGGGCTTGATCTCACAACCCTGAGATCATGACCTGAGCTCAAATCCAGAGTTGGACTCTCAACAAACTGAGCCACCCAGGTGCCCCAGTGTTGTTCTTTTAATTTTAGTTGATCCTGTGGTTATGTAGTTTTTATTTTGTGTCTCCTTGATGCATAATTTTGCCGAGCACTTTTTTATTGCAATTATATTTACCTTTCATGTATTTTATTTTATAAAGTGTCTTTTCAAAATACAGTAAAACCTTGGTTTGTGAGCATAATTCGTTCTGGAAACATGCTTGTGATCCAAAGCACTTATATATCAGAGCACATTTCCCCATAAGAAATAATGAAAACTCAGATGATTTATTCCACAACACAAAAATATTCATATAAAAATGATTGCAATACTGTAATATAATACAAAATAATAAATAAAATACAAAATATAAAGAAAAATAAAGAAGTTAACCTTCACTTACCTTTGAAAACCTTCATGGCTGGTGTGAGGGAGACCAGAGAGAGGAGGGTTATTGAGTAGGACGACTTTTACTATTACTAACAGATGTTGACTACAGTACAGTATTAATCAACTCTTGTCATAGACTGTAGTTAATGTAATTGACAGGAAGGCAGCAGAGGAAAGGGTCTGTATCTGCAGGCAGCCTGACCTAGAATGAAGCAGAGCATTCCTAAGCTTACTCTTGTCTGGAAAAGCAAAGGACTGGCCATGGGTGCTTTGAAGCGACAAAAAATACACTAGTGCCAGTTGTGGGCTCCTTCCAGCGTTCTGAAAAATCACTGATTTCTGCTGAACACTGTGGCCTAAGACAGAACATCTGAGCATCCAAGCATGGGAGATGATCATCCACAATCCACACCAAGCTAGCCAGAGAGAGAGAGAGAAGAACCATTGGCTCAGTTCTGATCATGTGACATTGGGCGTCACATACTAGTTGTATTGCAAGACATCGCTCATTTATCAAGTTAAAATTTATTAGAAATGTTTGCTCGTTTTGAGGAACACTCGCAGAACAAGTTACTTGCAACCCAAGGTTGTACTGTATTTGCCCATTTTAAAAATTGTTTTTGTGGAGTTGTAGGTAGATTTTTTTTAATGTTTATTTTTGAGAGAGAGAGAGGGAGAGAAGAAGTGGGGGAGGGGCAGAGAGAGAGGGAGACAGATGATCCGAAGCAGGCTCTGCGCCATCAGCGCAGAGCCCACTGCAGGCCTCGAACTCACAAACTGCCAGATTATGACCTGAGCCACAGTTGGACACTCAACCAGGCGCCCAGGCACCCAGGTGCCACCCAGGCGCCCCTAGGCAGATGCTTTTTATATTATCTTGGTTACTACTAGTCCTTTGTCAGATACCTGTTTTATAAATGTTTTCTTGCAGTCTTCGTTTTGCTTATTCATTTTCTTAACTGTATCTTTTCATGAACAGAAGTTTTTAATTTCCATGAAGTCGAATTTATCATTTTTTTTGGTTATTTTTTTCCTATATAAGGAAACTGCCTACATCTAAACAATGAATCTAGTCTCTTATGTTTTCTCTTAAAGGCTTTATTGTTTTAGTTTTTACTTTTAGGTCTTAAGATAATTATTTAAACTACTGAGGTATGATTGACACACCAAAAGCTGTGAATATTTAGTGTATGCAACATGATACATACAGTTTGGAGATAATTATATATCCATGGACCCATCACTACAATTTATGCCATAAAACTATCCATCACCTCTACAAGTTCCCTCCTCTCTCTCTCTTTCTCTCTTATTATTTTGTGTATATGATAAGAATGTTTAACGTAAGATCTACCCTCTTAGCAAATTTTTAATTATACACTACAGTATAATTAATTGTAGGCACTATGCTGTATAGATCTCTAGGCTTTACTCATCCTGTATGACTGAAACTTAGTGTCTCTGCATTTCCCCCAGTCCCTGACCACCACCATTCTGCACTCTCCTTTTCGGAGTCTGACTATTATAGATTGCTCATATGAATGGTGTCAGTTAGCATTTGCCCTTCTGTGTCTGGCTTATTTCCCTTACCATAATGTCCTGTGGGTTTATCTATGTTGTTGCAAACGGCTGAATTTCTTTCTTTTTTAAGGCTCAGTAATATTCCATTGTACATATATACATTTTCTTTATCCATTTGTCCATTGGTAGACATTTAGGTTCCTTCCATGTCTTGGCTACCGTGAATAATGCTACCGTGAGCATGAGAGTACAGATGTGTCTTCAAGGTACTGATTTTAACTCCTTTGGATATATACCCAGAAGCTGGATCATATGGTAGTTCTGTTTTTTTTTCAGCTTTATTGAGATATAATTGACATATACCACTGTGTAGTTTTAAGGTATACAACATGTTGATTTGATACATTGACATATTGAAATATGATTATCATGGTATCGTTAATTAATGCCTTTATCACCTCACATAATTATTAGTTCTTTTCTGCGGTGAGAACATTTAAGATTTACTCTCTTGGCAACTTTCAGGTATGTAATACAGTAGTGTTAATTGTAGTCATCATGTGTACATTAGATCCCTAGAACTTACTCATCTTACAATTGGAAGTTTGCAGCCTTGATCAACATCTCTCCATTTCCCCCAAGTCCCTGGCAACTGCCATTCTATTTTCTGTTTCTATGAATTTGGCTTTTACATTCCACACACAGGTGATATCATACAATATTTACCTTTCTCTGTCTGACTTATTTCCCCTGGTGTAGTGCCCACAGGGTCCATCTCTGTCACAAAGGGTAGGGTTTCCTTCTTTCTTATAGCTGAGTAAGACTCCACTGTATGTATGTACTGCATCTTTATCCATTCATTTGTAGACAGACCCTAATGTTCCCATATCTTGCCTATTGTAAATAACGCTGTGGTGAACATGCAGATACCCCTTAGAAATCCTGATTTTTTTTTTTTTCATTTGGATACCCAGAAGTGGGATTGCTGGATCAGATGATGGTTCTTTTAATATTGAGGAACCTCCATACTGTTTATTCCATGGTGGCCAATTTACAGTCCTACCAACAGTGCACAAGGATTCCCTTTTCTCCACATTTTTGCCAACACTTATCTCTTACCTTTTTGATAATAGTCATTTTGACAGGTGTGAGGGGATCTCCTATTGTGGTTTTGATTTACATTTCCTTGGTGATTGCTGATGTTGGGCGTCTTTTTATGTATCTGTTGGTCATTTCTTTTGGTATGTTGTATTTCCATTTTCATTTGTTTCAAGATAACTTTTGATTTCTTCTTTGACCTATTGGTTATTCAGGAGTGTCAATTTCCACATATTTATGAATTTTCCAGCTTTCTTCCTGTTAATTGATTTCTAGTTTCATAACATTGTGATCAGAAACAATACTTGGTATGCTTTCAATCTTTTTAAGTTTTCCAGGACTTGTTTTGTGACCTATCATGATCTATCCTGGAGAGTGGCACTTGAAAAGAATATGTATTCTGCTGCTGCTGCTGCTGCTGGATAGAATGTTCTTTATATGTCTGTTAGGTCCATTTGGTCTAAAGTATAGCTCAAGTTCAACATTTCCTTACTGATTTTCTGTCTGGATGATATATGCATCGATTTCTCCCTTCAGATCTGTTATTTGCTTAATATATTTAGGTGCTCTGATGTTGGGTACATATGTATTTACGATTGTTATATTTTCTTGATGAATTAACCCCTAAACATTAAATAATGACCTTCTTTGCCTCTTGTTATGGTTTTTGGTTTAAAGTCTGTTTTGTCTGATTTAAGTATAGCCACCCTGCTCTCTGGGTTTTTCATTTGCATGAATTACCCTTTCTCATCCCTTCACTTTGAGCCTTGTGTGTGACCATAAAGCTGAAGTGAGTCTCTTGTAGATAACATATAGTTGGGTTTGTTTTTTAGCCACTTTATACCTTTTTTTTTTTTTAATTTTTTTTTCAACGTTTATTTATTTTTGGGACAGAGAGAGACAGAGCATGAACGGGGGAGGGGCAGAGAGAGAGGGAGACACAGAATCGGAAACAGGCTCCAGGCTCTGAGCCATCAGCCCAGAGCCTGACGCGGGGCTCGAACCCACGGACCGCGAGATCGTGACCTGGCTGAAGTCGGACCCTTAACTGACTATGCCACCCAGGCGCCCCACACTTTATACCTTTTGATTGGAGGATTTAATTCATTTACATTAAAAGTAATTATTGATAGGTAAGGACTTACTAATGCCATCTTATTTTTTTTCTGGCTGTTTCCTAGTTCCTTTTTCCTCACTTACTGCCTTCTTTTGTGAATTGATGATTTTTCTCCATTGGTATGCTTGGATTGTCTTCTATTTATCTTTGTGAATGTACTATAAGTTTTCGCTTTGCAATGACTGTGAGGCTTATATAAAACGTCTCACAGCTGTAACAGTCTGTTTTATGCTGATAACAACTTAACTTTGCATATAAAGACTCCACCCTTTTACTCTCCCCATTTGCATTTTTGATGTCACAATTTCTTTTTATATTGTGTATCCATTAGGAAATTATTGTAGCTGTAGCATTTTTGTAAAAAAGTTTTTTTATTGCCTTAATTATAGAGATACTCTTCTTGTGGTTCCTGTTAAAAGTTACTATCTCACTTTATTTTCTTAAAGTATTAACTGGATGCTAGTCTCTCTAAAGTTGTGGCTATTAATGTCTTAGGTCCTGATTTTTGGCATTCTAAATCAGAATTTCAGAGCTTTAAGGGAGCCTGGACACCCTCCTTTGACAGATGGGCATAGAAAGGCCCTTGAAATCTGTGTGACTGGCCCCCGGTCACTTAGTTACCACAGGACAGAGCAGAGGAGGAGTAACACCAAGTCTCCAGCACCTTTGGCACTCTGCTTCCCCATAAGATACTGATTTGCTTTTTATTTTTTTTAGTTTTTTATTTTTTTTTTATGTTTATTTATTTTTGAGACAGAGAGAAAGCATGAACGGGGGAGGGTCAGAGAGAGATGGAGACACAGAATCTGAAACAGGCTCCAGGCTCTGAGCTGTCAGCACAGAGCCCGATGTGGGGCTCGAACTCACAGACTGCGAGATCATGACCTGAGCCAAAGTCGGTCGCCCAACTGACTGGGCCACCCAGGCGCCCCGCTTTTTATTTTTTTTGTTGAAGTATAACTGACATACAATGTTATATTAGTTTCAGGTGTATAGCATAGTGATTTTACAATTCTGTATATTACTCAGCACTCACCACCACAAGTGTAGTCACCATCTGGCCCCATACAGTGCTATTGTAGTATTATTGACTGTATTGCCTATGCTGTACTTTTCATCTCCATGACTTATTTATTTTATAACTGGAATTTTGTACCTCTTAACCCATTTCACCTATTTTGCCCATCCTTCTACTCACCTCCTCTCTGGCAACCACCAGTTTATTCTGTGTATTTAAGGATCTGTTTTTTCGTTTGTTCATTTGTTTTATTTTTTAGATTTCACATATAAGTAGTATCATATGGTATTTGTCATTCTCTATCTGACTTATTTCACTTAGCATTATACCCTCTAGGTCCATCCATGTTGCAAATGGCAGGATTTCATTCATTTTTTATGACTGTGTAATATTCCTGTGTGTGTGTGTGTGTGTGTGTGTGTGTGTGTGTGTGTGTGTATCTTACATCTTTATCCATTCATCTGTCAATGGACACTTGAGTTGCTTCTATATCTTGGCTATTGTAAATAATGCTGCAGTAAACTTAGGGGTGCATATATAACTTTTCAAATTAGTGTTTTTTATTTACTTTGGGTAAATATTGAATATTGGAATTACTGGATTGTATGGTAGTTCTATTTCTTATTCATTCATTTTAATTAATTAATTAATTAATGTTTATTTATTTCTGAGATAGAGACAGAGCACAAGTGGGGGAGGGGCAGAGAGAGAAGGAGACACAGAATCCGAAGCAGGCTCCAGACTCCGAGCTGTCAGCACAGAACCTGACGCGGGGCTCGAACTCAAAAACCATGAGGTCGTGACCTGAGCTGAAGTTGGTTGCTCAACCGACTGAGCCACCCAGGCACCCCTAATTCATTCATTTTAAATTCAAGTTAGTTAACATACAGTGTCATATTGGTTTCAGGAGTAGAACCCAGTGCTTCATCACTTACATACAGCCCCCAGTGCTCATCCCAACAAGTGCCCTCCTTAAGGCCCATTACCCATTTAGCTCATCCCTCCACCCATTTCCCCTCTAGCAACCTTCAGTTCTCTATATTTAAGAGTCTCTTATGGTTTGCCTTTCTGTTTTTGTCTTACTTTATTTTTCTTTCCTTCCCCTATATTCATCTATTTTATTTCTTAAATTCCACATAAGAGTAAAATCATGGGGCGCCTGGGTGGCGCAGTCGGTTAAGCGTCCGACTTCAGCCAGGTCACGATCTCGCGGTCCGTGAGTTCGAGCCCCGCGTCGGGCTCTGGGCTGACGGCTCAGATCCTGGAGCCTGTTTCGGATTCTGTGTCTCCCTCTCTCTCTGCCCCTCCCCCGTTCATGCTCTGTCTCTCTCTGTCCCAAAAATAAATAAACGTTGAAAAAAAAAAAAAGAGTAAAATCATAACTGTATTTGTCTCTCTCTGACTTACAATTTTACATTTTTTGAGGAACCTTCATGTTGTTTTGCATAGTGGCTGCACCAGTTTACATTCTCACTAACAGTGCGTGAGTGTTCCTTTTTCTTCACGTCTTCGGCAACACTTGTTTTTTCTTTTTGATTGTAGTCATTCTGACAGGTGTAAGGTGATATCTCATTGTGGTTTTGATTTGCCTTTCTCAGATGATTAGTGGTGTTGAACATCTTTTAATGTGTCTGATGGTCATTTGTATGTCTTTTTTAAAAAAAATGTCTATTTAGGTCCTCTGTCCATTTTTTTAATTGGATTGGATTTTGTTTTGTTTGGCATTGAGTTGTATAAGTTTTTTATATATTTTGAATATTAACCCCTCATCAGATAAATCATTTGCAAATATCCTCTCTTACTCAGTAGGTTGCCTTTTTGTCTTGTTGATGGTTTTCTTTGCTGTGCAAAAGCTTTTTATTTTGATATAGTCCTAATAGTTTATTTTTGCTTTTGTTTCCCTTGTCTGCAGAGATATATCCATAAATGTTGCTAAGGCTAATATCTAAGAGATTACTGCCTATGTTTTCTTTGAGGAATTTTATGGTTTCAGGTCCCACATTGAGATCTTAGTACATTTTTTATTTATTTTTGTGTATAGTGTAAGAAAGTGGTCCAGTTTCATTCTTTGGCATGTAGCTGTCCCGTTTTCCCAGCACCATTTATTGAAGAGACGTTTTCCCATTGGATATTCTTGCCTCCTTTGTCATAAATTAATTGACTGTATAAGTATGCGTTTATTTTGGGGCTCTCTATTCTGGTCATTGATCTAGGTGTCTGCTTTTGTGCCTGTACCATACTGTTTTGATTACTACAGTTTTGTAGTGTATCTTGAAATCTGGGATTGTGATACCCCCGGCTTTGTTCTTCTTTCTCAAGGTTGCTTTTGTTATTCAAGATCTTCTGTGATTCCATATGGATTTTGGATTATTTGTTCTAGTTCTTTGAAAAATGCTGTTGGGGGGGCGCCTGGGTGGCTTAGTGAGTTAAGCATCCAGCTTCAGCTCAGGTCATAATCTCACGGTTTGTGAATTTGAACCCCGCATCAGCCTGTGTACTGACAGCTCAAAGCCTGGAACCTGCTTCATATTCTATGTCTTCCTCTTTCTTTGCCCCTCCCCTGCTCACGCTGTCTCTCTCTCTCAAAAATAAATAAACGTTAAAAAAATTTTTTAATGCTGTTGGTATTTTGATAGATATTGCATTGAATCTGTAGATTGCTTTGGGTAGTTTGGACATTTTAGCAATATTTGTTCACCCAATCCATGAGCATGGAATATCCCTCCATTTATTTTTGTCATCTTCAATTTCTTTCATCAGTGTCTTATAGTTTTCAGAGTATAGGTTTTTCACCTCTTTGGCTAATTTCATTCCTAGGTATTTTATTCTTATGCAAATGTCAGTGGGGTTGTTTTCTTAATTTTTCTTTCTGCTACCTCATTGTTAATATTTAGAAATGCAAGAGATTTCTGTATATCAATTTTGTATTCTGAAACTTTGCTGAATTCATTTATTCTAACATTTTTTTGGTGTTGTCTTTAGGGTCTTCTATGTATAGTATACTTATCTGCAAATAGTGGCGGTTTTGCTTCATTTTTACCACTTTGGATGCCTTTTATTTCTTTTTGTCTGAGTGATTCAGCTAAGACTTCCAGTACTATGTTGAATAAAAGTGGCTAGAGTAGACATCCTTGTCTTGTTCCTGATCTTAGAGGTAATGCTTTCAGTTTGTCACCATTGTGTATGATGTTAGCCGTGGGTTTTTCATATATCGCCTTTATTATTTTGAGGTATGTTTCCTCTAAACCCACTTTGTTGGGAGTTTTTATCATGAATGGATGTTGTCCTTTGTCAAATCTGTTTTTTGCATCTATTGAGAAAATCATATGGTTTTTATCCTTCCTCTTGTTAATGTATGATGTATCACATTGATTTGTAAGTAGCTACAGATATTTTTAATTCTTTTGTCCTTTTACCTTGTAATAGAGTTAAGTGGTTAACCCCTTCATATTACAGCATTAGAATATTCTGAATCTTACCAGTTTTATTCTTATCTTTACCAGTATGTTTAATTTTTTTATGTTTTCACGTTGCTGATTAGCATTCTTTCGTTTCAGCTTGAAGGACTCCTTTCTACCTTTCTTGGCAACACTGGTCTAGTGTTGATGAACACATTCAGCTTTTGTTTTTCTGGGAAAGTGTTGAATTCTTCTTCATTTATGAAGGATTACTTTGCCAAATAGAGTATTCTTGGTTGGCAGTTTTTTTCCTTTCAGCACCTTTTCATCCCACTCTGGCCTGGCCTGTCTGTAAGGTGCTTGCTGAGATAGCCTTTTGTGGGTTCACTTGTAAGTTACAGACTTCTTATTTTTTGCTGCTTTTAAGATGGTCTTTCTTTGATATTTGATAGTTTTATCATAATGAGTCTTGAAGAGGATCTCTTTGAGTCTGGTGATCTATGAGCTTTGTGAACTTGGATCCATATCTCTCCCCAGTATGGGGAAGTTCTCAGCCTTTATTTATTTAAGTAAGCTTTCTGTCCCCATCTCTTTTCAACTTCTGGAAGTCTAGCAAATCATAAGTTATTTCTTTTGATGGTACCCTATAATGTTTGCTTTCTTCACTCTTGTTGATTCTTTTTTTTTTCCTCTTCTGACTGTACAATTTTAAAGTTTCTGTCTTCAGTCTCATAGATTCTTTTTTCTGTTTGATCCATTCTGATGTTTTTACTCTCTATTGCAATTTTCATTTCATTCATTCTTCAGCTCCAGAATTCCTGTTTGGTTCTTTTTTTATGATTTCTCTTTGTTAAACTTCTCCTTTTGTTTGTATAATGTAGTTTTCCTGATTTTGTCTTTTTGTGTTTCCTTGTAGCTCACTGAGTTTTCTTAAAACAGCTATTTTAAATTCTTTATCAGGTAAACCACACATCTCCATGTCTTTGGGATTGGTTACTGGAAATTGCTGCAATATTTTGGTGGTGTCAGGTTTCCTCGATTTTTCATGTTCCTTGAAATTTTGCATTGCTGTATTCATATTTGAAGTAGCAGTCCCTTCTTCCAGTCTTTATGAACTGCCTTCAGGAAAGAAATATGTTTCATCAGTCCTGCTAGGGATTCTGAGGCTTTCTTAGACCTTTATGGATGTATCTGCCTGACATTTCTTGCTCCCTCTTGTGGCAGAATTATTAAGCTTGTATGCCGTCTCCTGATCCTACAAAACACCAGGTCAAGTGCTAGCAGCCTCTCTTTTGTTTTCTCAAAGGTGGCGCTAAAGCTCAATTTTGTGGTCTCTCCCTGACCCACAGATTTGGGCCAGCACAGCCTTTCTGTATGTGCTCGCTAGCCACCTGCCAGAGTTTGCTGCCTAGGGAGTGTGAACAGGGGTCTGGCTATAGGATAGGGGTATGTGTGTCAGTAAGGCTAGAGCTGTGCTGGGAAGTACCATATGGGCAGTTGGAGGATCCCCAGAGACTCATGGGTGGGCTTCTTGATGGAGTCCCACAACACATTTTGTAGGATCCGTGTTTCCTTTAGTGCCTTTTGAGGGTCCTATCTGCCATTCTCCCAGCTACTTTCCATCTCCCAGTCATGTTGTTCACAATTCAGTACTCTGAATGGGGCAAGAGAGAATTGAGCCTCTTTGGCAGTGTTCCACATAGCTGGGGAAACTGGGTGTGTACTCACACACCTGTTTCCCCCAAGGGAGAAATCATGGGCTGAAAAGATCTCTCTTGGCCCCAAACTGTGCTGCCTTATGGAGGAGGGTGATGTGAGTAAAATCTAACAGTTCCTTCTTTCCAGTGCATCCAGACTCTTTTTTTCCTCCAGCATTGTTCTAGAACTTACCTGCTGGAAAATTAGACTTCTACAAAGGCTCTGTCGTCTGTGGGTGATGGTCTAAAACAGTTTTCCAGAGACTCCCAGACTGTGGCTAAGAGGGGTTAGAGCTGGCTCATGGGCCAGCTCAGGGTCCAGAGCTGGGACCAAGCAGACAAACATGTGTGCCTATTACCCAATGCGTGGCTGGGTGAGACTCCTCCTGGATCTCTTAGTGTACGGTGCTGGGTCCCACAGTTCCCACAAAGACACTTTGCCATGAATGAGTGCCAAATTGTTGTTGCAAGGGGGACATGTCTTTACAGCCATGATGCTGATGTCACTCCTGGTAGTTTTGGCATTTTTTGATAAACTTTCATAGTGTTTTCCCTAGCGGTTGCACCAATGTCTATTATATACCTTGAATTACGTTTTGTGTATAGTTTGAGATTAGGGTCAAGGCTTATTTTTCCCCATGTCAGTATCTAATCTAGCACCATTTGTTGAAAAGCTTTTCTTTTCCTCCGTGGATTATTTTGGTTCCCTTGTTAAAAGTCTAATGACCATATAAATATAGATTTATTTCTAGGTTCTTATTCTGTTGCATTAATCTATTTGTTGATTCTTATACTAGTACCACACAATCTTGATCACTGTTGCTTTAGAGTAAGAAAATCAGGTAGCATGTATTTTTTTAGCCTGTTCTTCTTTTTCAAGATTCCTGTGGATATTCTGGACCCTTTGTTTCATATAAGTTTTAGAATCAGCGTGTCATTTGCTACAAAATAGCCTGCTAGGATTATGATTAGACTTGTTTGAATATATAGATCAGTTTAAGGAGGATCAAAATCCAGTGTTGAGTCTGCCAATCTGCTGGTAGAGTACATCTTTCTAATTATTTACGTCTTGTAAACTTTTCTTAGCAGTTCTGAGTGTACAGGTATTATATGTGTTTTGTGAAATTTATTCCCAATATTTTGTGACACTATTGCAAACTGAATTGGTTTTTAAATTTTCATTGTCTCATTGAATTTCTTAACGTTACAGAATGCGAGGTCAGCATACACAAACCAATCATATTCTTATACATAAGCAATAAATAATTGGCAACAGAAATGTGAAAAACCCTACCATTCACAATATCTTGCCCCCCCCTCTAAAGGAAATACTTAGGTACAAATTCATCAAAAACACATAGGATCTGAATACTGAAAACTATAAAGTGCCAAGACCTAAATAAATGGAGAGACACATTTGCTTTTTGTGGATTGGAAGACTTAACAGAGTAGTGCTGTCATTTTTCTCCTAACTGATCTATAGATTCACTACAATGCCAATCAAAATGTCAGCAGGACTTTTTGTAGGTGTAGATCAGCTAATCCTATACTTTGTATGTAAGGAGCAAGAAACTGGAATAGCTGAAACAAATTTGGAAAAGAAGAGCAAAGTTGGACGAATCACTTGTTAATGTTTTTGTATTTTTGGGAGAGAGAGAGAGAGGGAGACAGAGGATCTGAAGCGGGCTCTCTGCTGTCAATGCAGAGCCCAACATAGAGCTCGATCCCACAAACCATGAGATCATGACCTGAGCTGAAGTTGGATGTTTAACTGACTGAGCCACACATATGCCCCAGGAATCACTTTAGTATCAGGCTTTGGTAATCAAGACAGTATGGCCTTGGTGGAGGGATTGATGCATAGATCAGTGGAGCAGGTTAGAGGGTCATAAAGTAGACTACATGAATATAGCCATTCAATCTTTGACAAAGGTGCAAAATCAATTCATTAAGAAAGGGGATAGTCTTTTCAACAATTGTCTTCTAACAATGGGTCCTTTCCCTTTGGGGAAAAAAACAAACCTTGATCGAAACTTCAGTTTTTCTACAAAGATGAACATGGAGTGGGTTATGGATAGAAACATAAAACATAAAGACATAAAATTTTTTGGAAAAAAACATAGAGAAAAATCTTCATGACTTGGTATTAGAAATGATGCCAAAAACATAATCTAGAACAGAAAAATATTAATAAATTGTACTTCATCAAAATTAAAAACTTGTGCTCTGCCTTAAAGACTGTCAGGAGAGTTAAGAGACAAGCTACAGACTGGGATAAAATATTTGCAACCCACATGCTTGACAAAGGAGTTGATAGTATCCAGATTATCTAAAGAACTCCAAACTCAATAACAGCTCTCAAAACTACAAAAACTCAACTTAAAAATGGGCAAAGGACTTGAACAGACACTTCACCAAAGAGGATATAAGGATAGCAGATAAACATATGAGAAGATACTCAGTGTCATTAGCTGTAGGGAAACGCTAATTGAAACCATGATCACATACCACTACACACATATTAGAATCGCTAAAACAGAAAATCATGACAATACCAAGTGCTGGCAACTGGGACTCTCATGCACTGGTGGGAATGCAAAATGGTACCCTACTCTGAAAAATCATTTGGCAGTTTCTTTTTCTTTTTTTTTTATGTTTTTTTTATTTTTGAGAGAGAGTGAGCGAACAAGTGGGGGAGGGGCAGAGAGAGAGGGAGACACAGAATTCAAAGCAAGCTCCAGACTCTGAGCTGTCAGTGCAGAGCCTGATATAGGGCTCGAGCTCACGAACCACGAACCGCGAGATCATGACCCAAGCCAAGTTAGATGCTTAACCGACTGAGCCACCCAGGCACCCTTGGAGGTTTCTTATGAAGTTATATATACACCGACCATGTGACCCAACAGTTCTACTCTTGGGTATCCACCTTAATGAACTGAAAACTTGTGTTCACTCAAAAATCTGTACACGAATGTTCGTAACAGTTTTATGTGATGGCCCAAACCTGGAAACAGCCCAGATGTGCTTCAAAGGATGAATGCATCAAGTGTGGTACATTCATACAACGAAGTAGTACTCAGCATTAAAAAGTAGTGACACACACCACAAGTTGGGTGAAGCTCAGACATTATGCTGAGACAAGCCAGTGTCAAGGTTATACACTGCTTGGTCCCTTGTATTTGACATTCTTGAAAAGACAAAACCATAGGTGCTGGGAAACAGACTGGTAGTTGCCAGGGGTTGTGCATGAAGGTGAGGGTTTATAGATAAGGGAGTAGTACCAGGGAGCTTTCTGGTTGGAACTGTAACGTACCCTGTTAGTGGTGGTAGTTACACTAATACATACATGTGTTGAAATTTATAGAACTGTACACTAAAAAAGTCACTTTTACCATGTAATAAAAAATAATTTTTTAAAATGTCAGACTTCACTCTGTTTTATGAATCTTTGTATGTGACCTTGTTTTTGTTTTGTGTTTTATTTGCTGTTTTTCTCTCCTCTTACTTTGCTTTGAAAGTGTAGATGATTTTTGTCTACTTGTTCTCTGTACTCGGTAAGCCCTTTTGATTTGGAAACCCATATTCTTCAGTTCTGGGAGTTTTCTTGGTTTTTGTTATTGTTGCACATTTCCTCCATGTGTTTTCATCCCACTCCCCTGTCCGTTTTCTCTCTTCTCGCTTGCTGGTATTTTTCAGACATTGGAACTCTTAGCTTGGTCCTCTAATTTTCTCATACTTTCTCATCTGCTTTCTTTCTGTTCTTCTTTATTTTTGTCTCTTTGTCCATTTCTGGAAACTTACTTAATTTTAAATATTCAGTCTGTTGTTCAATAACAAGAGTTCAGTTTTTGTACTCTGATTGTCTCTTTAAAGGTATCCTATTCTTGGGGCACCTGGGTGGCTCACTTGGTTAAGCGTCCGACTTTACTCTGGTTATGATCTCACAGTTCGTGGGGTTCGTGGGTTCAAGCCCTGCACCGGGCTCTGTGCCAACAGCTCAGAGCCTGGAGCCTGCTTTGGATTCTGTGTCTCCCTCTCTCTCTGCCCCTCCTCTGCTTTCACTCTGTCTCTCAAAAATAAATGTTAAAAAAAATAAAGGTATCCTATTTTCATTTCATTATTGTAATATCTTCTATTAATGGTAGTAGTTTTCTTCTTCCTGAATACTTGCTTTTCTGTTTTATTAGCTATTTCTCATTAGATGCTTTCCTTCAGTATCTGATGGTCCTTTGCTTATATTTAGGAGGAGGATGAAAATGCTCACTGGAAACACATAGCATGTTGTGAGGCTTGTCAACTTTGAGCTTCAGTCTTCAGTCTGGTTGGGCTGCATAGTTGGGGAGCCTCCTAAGGCAGTATCATTGGCTCTTTCTGTTTAATCTGATTGGAGTTTCCAGAGAAGAGACTTTTTTTGGTCTCCTACATGGAGGGAAAGACTTGGTTCATTGGAGAGAGAGGGCTCTGGGTCTCTGTATCCTGGATATTCATTCATTTATTCTCCCTAGTTCCAGTCCAGTATCTTGTCCTCAACTGGGTCTTTGTACTGCTAGTCAAGAGGCCTTATGTTGTCCCTTTTCAAGAAATAAATCTTAAGGTTGTGGCCTGGTAGCTGGAACGCTGTAGGGAGCTAACTGTTTGCGAAGCAGACTTGGAACCAGCACTTACGTAGGCGGTCCTCCTCCTCCCTTCACTTGCACCTACGCAGGAATCTGGTGCTGCCAGTTTGAGTCTTTCAGGGATTCTTCTTTGTAAAATCAGGTTGCTTCTTGTTTTGTGCCTATGCTTAGCTTGCATTTCAGTTTTCTGTACTTGATTTGTAGGAGTGGAAACGTACCAGCCCTAGTGAACAGAAATCTGAAGAACCATCAAAATGGAGCTTTAGTCCCAGCCTCTCAGTCCATTCTGGACTGACTCAGTTTACAGATGCAGAATCCCTTGAACAGAGGGGTGTTTGGGTCACCTTATGGAAGGACCCCACCATGCAGCCGTGGAATGCCCACATTTATTTTTCTTGGATTTGCTAAGTCATCTGTTGGCCTTCCAGCTTACAAATATTATTTGTATCACTTGTTCTTGTGCGTCTGTGACTTCAAAAACTTCTTTTTATTGTCTTGGTGGGGTTCCAGTAGGGAATGAGTGTGGTATGTGTGTTCAGTTGCATCTTTACCTTCAACCTGTCTGTATTCTTTTGCTAGATGGTATTATACAGTCTCAAGGCTTTGAAGATCATCCATAGGCTGGTGATCCTAAATTTATGTCTCCAGCTCTCCTTCTCTTACCTCTGGTCCCTGGACGTACTATTACAACTGCTTACTCACCATTCTCTCTTAATACATCCAGTACACATGTCAGACGCTTCCTTCCCAACCTTCCCTTTGAAATGCTGATTTCTCATCTAATCTTGTTCTCAATTAATACCACTACTAGCTACCCACTTGCTCAATCCCAAATCCCCTTCCTTCTTTCCTACATTATCAGCAAGTCCTATCAGTTCTAAATTCAAAATGTATCCAGAATTCATCCAGTTTTCCCCATCTTTATGGCTGCTACCCTGATCAAAGCCATTTCATTTCTCACCTCGGTCCATGCAGTAACCTTGCAACTACTCCCTGCCTGTGCTTTTGCCCTGCTGTCCAATCCACTATCTACACAGTAGCCGGAGTGAATATTTTGAATTCTAAGTTAAGCCACATGCATTCCCTGGTTCAAAACCCACAGTGCTATCCCCCTGTACTGTGAATGATGTCCACGCTCTTTACTCTGTCCACAAGGTCTCTGCCTAACTCTCAGACTACAGCTCCTGCCAGTGCCTTCCTTGCTCCCTCTCCTCTGGTCACACAGGCCCTTCTGTTACCAAACACAGCAAGCTTGTCCCGCCCCACTTTGGGGCCTTTATAGTTGCCATTTTGTCTCCCTAAGGATCCTTCCCCCATGTCTTCATATGGCTCACCCCTCAGTTCATTCAAGTCTCTGGTCAGATAGCGTCACCTCTGTGAAGCCTTTCCTGACCACCCACTCCACCTTTCTTCCAGATTCCTCTATTACGTCATCTTATTTCTTTCCTTTTGAAGGCATCTTGTTCTTTATTGTCTTTCTCTAGCCATTTGAGTGCAAGCCCTGTGAGGGCATTGGTCTGATCTGTCTTGTTCTTTGCTGGTACTATCATACCTAGAGCAGAATCTGGCCCATAGTAGATAGATACTCAAAGAACTGTCGGATGGCTGGGTAGGAGGGGAGGGTGAACAAACGCTTGTTGAGTTCTGTTTGGACTGTTAATATGTTGGTTCTTCTGGGGCATCTCAGAATTGAGCCTTTATACAGAGGTCTTTACCATCTCGACTGATTGTACTTAAGAATGCCTTTACGTGTCCCCCTCTCTTCCTGCCAATAAATCTGTTTTAGGGCTGAAAGTTTGAATTCCCCCTTTCTTTCTCCCTGCCATTAGCCATGCAGTCACACCTTAAGTTGTATTTTGTGCAGGATCCAAGATGAGATTTTGGCAGATAGTCAGTGCATTTGCTCATCCGTCAGACCTGTGGAGTGTGGTGCTGGATTAGGAACGAGAGATTGAAGCTAGAAATTGAGTCCTGCTGGCTTCCCTCTCAGTAGTAGCAGTCTGCTTTTGCTTTTCTGCTCTCTCCCAGTCTGTCTGTTGATTTTTAACATCATCTTCTGCCAGTCACTAATCCTATTAAAACTGCTGGTGAGATTAAGGCGGGGGTGGTGTCAGTCAATTTCACTTCCTCATCTTCAGAAGGGAGTTGAGAGATGACAAATTGTGAAGCCGCCTTGGTCTGATCACCAGCTTTAAATATGATGCCTTACAGTCTGCTTGTCCTTGAGTCATGTGGGACTTCAGTGTTTTGGGGTCCACTTATGAGTTTCTGTTTAATATCTGATGAAGTAGGGATGAACCCAGGAAATGACCCCTTTGCTTTTTGTTTTCTTCTCTCTGTTTTGTACAAATCAGGAGGTTCATCAAGAACGGATTGCATTGGAAAACCAATTGGAACAACTTCGTCCAGTCACTGTGTTGTAATCCCCAAGATTCAAGTAACAGTAGGCGACTTTTTCTGCCAAGATCTTTCCTTTGAATGTTTCAACCCAACTACTTGTCATAGATGTCCAAGACTGTGTGAAAAGCTGTGAGCGGCAGAATATAATCCATGTTTCCTTTTCTCTTGTAGTTCACTTGTACCTTTTACTCTGGTGGAAAAAATACAACCAGTTATCACACTTGAAATTGTAATTATCAGTGGAATTTATCTCACATTCTTAAATACTTCCTCAAGTTGTTAGATGTTTCTCCTTACCAAAAACCAATCTTCTAGCAAATGAAAACAAGTTAGAGCATTATTTATTTAAAGAATTTATGATTTGTATAAAACCTCATAACCTAGTACCTTCAGGATGCTTGTTTTATTTTTGTATGTATATCAAATACAGTAGGTTGGTTTCCTGAATAATTGGGATTCCAACTGGATAGTCTTTGGCATGATGATAATAAAAACAAAAACTAAAACAAGAGCATCAGATTTAGACTGGCGCTGTGCCCTCTGCCACCATATGCCAAAACTGCTTCTTAGTGCCATTTTGACATTATATCTAGCTATAAATAATACATAACTATTGTTTTCCGTTGGATGGCAGAGATTTATTGGGTCTTTGCACCTCTGTAAAGTGGAAGTTTTGTCAGTGATCTATTTAACTTGGCCCAGCCAGGCCATCAGCTCACAGAACTCGGTCCTTTCATGTAAATTTTTGTGCAAGAGCAATCTGCTTTTTTAACTGCCTCACCCGCTTAAATTGAACAAATAGTTGCCAGATCTCTACTTTTATCCTGCATGGGATAACATACCTGTAAATGCATGTATTTGGAAACCGCCCGTCAGATGCAAAAGGCTGAAGAGATTGTTTGGACTGATAAATATTTGTTGCTTGAACCCAGGTATTCAACCTGGGGAATAAGGGGAACTGGTTGTTACCAGCACTCCAACAACTCTGGGAGTTATTTCTGTCCCTGTTATTTTAACCTGAATTGTGATTGTATTGAGTACAAAGAAATAATGAAAGAAACCCCATCTTCACTCTGGGGGTACAACTGTTCGTTCTGTGTGAAGTGCACCCTGGGGAAGTGATTGGTTTATGTACAGCCCAGCGGAGCCCAGCTGACTCCAGCGTGTGTGATGTAAAACCATGAGCTCAAATTGCAGAAGCCAGCATGCTGTAGAAACTTTGATCACCTGCTCCCCCTGAAAGCTCAAGTTCAAAGTGGGAATCGGTCGACCCTCACAGGGGTCAGGGCATGCCTGCTTTAACATCACTTTGAGAGACTGATTATAAGAAATACCGTCTCTTGTGCATTTTACTAATTTACCCATTCTTAGAGTAGACGGGTGGGGTGTGCCTACGGTCCTTTCTGAAGTGCTTTAGGATGGGTTTGCCGTATGTGGGATCAAGCCTCCGGTTTCAGTAGGTTGACGGCTCTTAGAATAAGTGGGTGTTTATTTAATGCTTCCTTATTTTACTTGCCAGCTTTATCAATAGCTTAATAACAGAAGAGAAAGGCTCAAACAGATGATGTTTTCCCGAAGAAAAATAATTTGGTGGTTCTATTCTGTGTGTATTAAAGGATGATTTGGAATTGATTTGATTTTGAAAATCAAAAAACTTGAACTGTTTCTCTGTTCTCCCTTTCCTTCCCTTTTGGTTGCCTTTTCTGCCCCTCGGGGAGGGGTTTGGAGTCATTTAAAACCCTTCCTAAGATTATAAATGGGCGGTGCAAATTTTTTAGATAACCTCCTTTCCCATGTTCTGAGACCTGGGGGCTGTAAGGAATTTTATCAAGTGTCCTCGTTGCACACATTTGACAGCATGATTACCGTTTGTTATGTTCCATCCAGGAAAGACTGACACTGGCACTTCATCTCATAATCTTCCAGGACATACACACTCACTCGAGATAGCGCCGCATAGCCATTGAGCAGGCACACAAATGAAAGAATGTTAGTCACTATTCTACATTTAAGAAATATTGAGATGTTTTTCCCCAATCAGTCCATGCCGCAGTGAGACAAATTAGGATGTTCGGGTTTTGTTTACTTGGCTTGGTTTTCATTAAAGGAACAAACTCGCGTTGGACAGTTAAAGCCCCATGAGTCACATAGCGTCACCCGTATTTTAAGATGAGCGCCGCATTAAAGCCCACATCAGTAATGTCTATGCCGATCTTTCTTGACTGCATTTAACAGTGACCACAGTTTATTAGTTGCTCAGAAGTGGATTTTAAAAGAGAAAACAAGTACGCACTATTATGATTACCCGACTAGTGCTCATCTTCTGTTCCTCTGTTTTCTTACGATATGCACTTTTAATGTAGGACTATAACTCCTGTTAATGTTCCTGTGAGCCTTTAATGTGACTTGTAGGAAGGCTGAGTTGGTGAAGTCACCGTTAGCCCTCTTCTATAAAACCACTCCCAAATTAGACCTACTCATTGGGCAGAATTCAATGGACAGAAGGTCGGTGTTGCCCCCCGTCCATGCAGGTTTAATAAGCTGCTTGTTGAGTGGTCCTCCTCCATAGGGTCCTGGTGCCCCAAAGCGGGAAGCGCAGCAGGAATTGACAGCAGGCTTCCAGGTACCCTCATGTGCCTTGTATGTGGCCTACTGCTTTTGCCCCCTCCCTGTCCATTAGATATGAAGCCAAAGCAGAAGGTGGATATCTGGAATGGAAGTGCATGTTGTGATCAAGGCAGATACTTGGATTCGCTTTAGTTGGACGGATCTAACCGCTTTATAAATATTAGAGAGGTGCTTCGGGCCTGATCGGGAGAGGAGACATCTTGGCTGGAAGCCCATTTTACTCTCATTGGAGAATGGGATGTCCGAGCGGAGAGGACTTGGACCCGTCTCCTGCAGTTTGCTCTTGGGGAAGCCACACTTTCTAGCCCGAGAATCCATAGAAGGAGGTAACTAGTGGCAGAGCTGGGATGCCAGCTGATCTTAGGGATTCTAAGTCAAGTCCTCCAGCCCCTAGCAATACTAAAAATAGATTAGAAGGGTTTCTTCTATTTACCATGTTGAATTTTATTTACTTAGTAAGTTTTAAAGTATGAAAACACGTTTCAGTGAGTTTTAGATCTAGATATTCCTCTTAGATTGAAGCAAAAAATAAAATTTGAAGGGAAAGAGTATGATTGAACTATTTGTTCTTCTGAACACCTCACCTTTCATGATGCAATAAATTACTCTGAGTTTCTTGGCAGAACTTTTGACAGCTGTTGCTTTGAATGGATTCCATTCCTGTATTCCTTATGGGAGTTTGTTTTTAAAATAGACTACTGCGATTGAAATGAATTCAATATGTAGTAAGTTACAGTTTTCTTCGCTGTATCTTCAGTTATGTGGGTTGCAAATGTTCGATTTCAGCATATTTTAGGGGGAGTAGTAAAACACACGAATTGTCCTCTGATTTCCTACCAATGTCTGAACTATCATAAAGCACTCTTCATATGTGACTTGATTCTATAGTCTGTTTATAAATGATAATTTGTTTCTTAAACGATCTCACAACCATGGTAATAAGAGATGTGCACTCAGAAGATCAATAAGAAAATAACCTGGAACGGATGTTTTTCTTGCAATTAAGACAGGCATTTACAAAAGTCTTCTCCTAAGCAGTAGTTGGAAAGGTCTCAGTTACAGTATAACACCTAACAGCTAAAAACATTTGTTCAAAACAAACTTCAGTCACACCTCCTGACTAGACATCACCAAAGGAATGTGATTTTAAAAGTATGAAAAAAAAGAATTTCAAATATCAGAGCGACCAGATCTTCCCATATTATTGACAAGTAGGGCTTAGTAGGTTGTGGTTTGAACATTATGAATGTGAACAGAATGTAGTATCAGTTGAAAGGTCTTTTTCTCCTCTCGTTAAGTAGAGCAGAGGTGACTTTGGTTTCCCTTTCCAACCGGCTTACTCCCTTTTAAGTGTACTCTTTTAAAACTCCGCTTTCCAAGGATCTTTTGAATTTACACGTTAGCTATGGGTGTTTTATTATGTTCTTTTTTTGCATCATGACTTGATGTGGTTCAAGTTCCCTAGTAAGGGGTGGGGATTTGGGTTTTTGGAATTCCGAGGTGGCATCTTGTCTTTAGGCACAGGCTAAGGGCTACTGCTCGCCAGTCCCAGCGGCTCGGCCATGGGCGGCAGTGTGCATGTGAGTCTTGCTCTATGAGCCACCCTGCTTTGCTTGTTTGCAATGAGAAATGCATCTAGTTTTGCGACCCCTCCAAGAGCAAAAGAACAGACATGGGGGACCGGACTTCAAAAGCCGCGCATAGTCAGTCCGGGGGCTGCTGCCCTCCTCCAAGATCGGCCTTCAGAGGTTGCCTTACAAGTGCTCCCTGGAACAGCCAGTGTGTTACTGCGAGCAAGACATCCCAGGCACATGGCTCCTGTTAGGCTTATATAGTTATTTTCTGCCTTTGCCGACATACATGATGACGAAAGAAACTTTTCTAAAAGGCATCGCGGGGTTTCGGTTGAGAGGACTTGTTCTACTTACAGAAACCTTGCTCTGTTCTTAATAATGGGAAAGTGTTTTTGTGTTTTGTGAGTTTTCCTGTCTTGCTCTAAGCTAAGTTCACGGCTGTGGGAAGCTGGAGAAAATGGGCTCATGACTCTGGAGACCAGAGGACGGGGACTTTTAAGAGGGCTTGAATTGGAATTCGAGGGCAAGTTCGACACTAGGGAAATTCAGGGGCCAGTTCCGGCCTACTCCAGTACTCCGTTGCCTGACAGGACTGGACCCTAAAGGGCCTTCCCGGAGCTCTGGAGCTCTGCCCTCGGAATGGTGCAGCTGATGCAAGAGCCCCATCGCATGGCGATTGGATCAGCCGAGTTGTGTTGTTTTCATTTTGTTTTAAGGCAGCTTGTGTGAGGGCTTCAACTGTACCCATCTTGGGAACTGGGCGTTCCCTTTTCTTCGGCATTCTGCCATTCTGTTTGTCTTCAGCACAGATATGTTCCAGAAAGCCAGAGACAGGAAGAGCCGTGTTAGTCTTCACGACAGTGGGCCGGGAGAGAGAATGAGCTGATGGTCTATTTTAACCTCGAGAGTAAGAGTGTGTATTTTGTCACTGCAGGTACATTGAACAGTAAAATGAGTAACAGCAGAGTATATATATATTTGATGCCTTCTGTCTCCTCATGATAATGTGCTAACAAGTTGTGTTAGCAATTTACTTAGCCAGAGTTTTGTTCATTTGCTAGGCCTTGGGAACATAAAGTATATTGGTCTTAAGCATAAATAAATATAGGGTAACCTATATTTGGATTGTGACTTGTAGACTCAAACTAACCTTACTGCCTCTTTTTCACACTTGTTGGAAAGTCTGTGAAGAACATAGTAGGTTAAAAATCTCCAACTTTGGAAAATGTACATGATGTGAAACTGGGGTGCTATGTTAAAAATAAATGTACGATAACTGTTTTTATGGAGTCTTGGTGTCGATGTATTGTGGCCTGCATTTGGTTTTGTGCATTTAATGGAAGTGCTGTGGGAAAAGAGTTGGAGGTCTTCCCAATCAAGTCTGAGATTTGATTATTTTTACCTCCTGGTGATCTGAGCTAGGTCCTTAAATATCTGGACACGGTGAACACTGGGTGATCATGGGCTATCTTGCCTAACTCACAGTGCATTTTAAAGATCTCCTGCATTGAAAACTTGGCTTAATGTGGGGTCCAGGTTATTTGCTTCATCCTGTCAGTATTCTTTTTGTTCGAAAATGTTCCCAGCATCCTATCCTTAGCTAGAGTAGGGGTGAAGTGGGGGAGAGGTCAAGGAGAGTGGGCTTGAAAGCCCGACCCAGTAATCTGGCATCCCAGTTGCAGTTTCTTACCTTCAGGATTTGAATCATTTGGGGCACCTGGGTGGCTCAGTTGGTTAAGTGCCTGACTCGATTAAAGCTCAGGTCATGATCTCCCGGATTGAGAGATCAAGCCCCAAGCTGGGCTCTGCGCTGACAGCATGGTGCCTTCTGGAGATTCTCTCTCTCCCTCTCTCTCTGCCCCTCCCCTGTTTGTGTGCACGTGCACTGTCTCTCAAAATAATGAAATAAAATAAAATTTGAATAATTTTAGGAGTCTACCATTGTCCTATCAGCTGGGAGTTTTAGTCTGCTTTGTGAATGCAAATGGTGGGCTACACATGGGATATTTCTAATCTATGAGTTCTAAATACCAAAAAAACTCTGCAAAAAAATCATCCATGATTTGGCTCATAAGCTTGGACACTGGAGGTCACCTGACCCTGGCCTTTTCCAAGCACTGGTGAAAATCACTGTGTCCCTCACTTTAGAGATAAAAGACATCTGAGATCATCCAGGCAAGTGGTTCCCAAAATGTGGTCCCCGGACTGGCGATATCCTCATCTTTAGGGAACTTACACTGGAGAACAATTGAATCAGGGACTCTGGGTGTGAGCCTGGCAGTGTTTGTGTTAACAAGCCCTCCATGTGATACTGATGCTCACTAAAATTGAACTCCTGGTATAGCTAACTTCATTTTACAGCTGAAGAAAGTGGTGCAGAGAGACAACGTGGATTCATCCCGGTCTCAGTTAATTGACAGCAAAGGATCAAAATGTTCCCAGGGCAGACTTTCCTCTGTGCTACAGCATCCAGTCATGAGTTTGTTCCCTCTCCTGACCTTCTCCCCACGGATACTTGCTGGGTATCAAGGACTATGTTGGGAGCTGGAAGTGAGACCAACAGTACAGGATCCCTTCCCTCAAGGAGCTCACAGACACTGACAAAGGAATTGTAGTGCAGTGTGGGACAGTTACTAAGATGTACGAGGGTAGGCTGACTGCTATAACAACCCCAGGAGTTGAGTGGCTTGACACAATGGAAGTGTATTTCTCTCCTTACAGTGCAGAGTGGATGTTTTTAGTTGCATCCTTTTCTCTGTGGTTATGCAGGGACCCAGACTCCTTTCACATGCACTTTGGTCTTCCTATAGGGCTAGAGAGTTTTCTCCTTTTAGCCAGTGTGTGGAGAAAAAAAAGACACTGTAGAGAGGATACAATTTCTCTTCACAGAAATGGTATGCATCACTTCTCTTCATACTTCATTTCCCAGAGCTCAGATGACAACAGTTAGCTGCAATGGAGACTGGGAAATGTGGTCTAGCTGTCTGCTCAGAAGGAAGAAGTTGTGGTGAGCACATGATGCACGAGAAGACACAAGGCCAGGTTGCTCTGAGAACCCACAGTATGTTGGTGGAGGGAGGTGCATCTAATTCAGACTGTGGGGATCCAGGAGAGGGCTTCACAGAAGAGTCTTAAAAGAGGGATGGGCATTAACTAAGAAAAAGAGGGTGTTCCAGGCGGAGGGAGCAGAACTGTGTACGTTAAGGCAAGGCTGGGTAAGAATATGGTGTCTTCTGGGAACTGCCGAAGATTCTCCTCTGGATGGAGGAGCCCGTGGAGCACGGAGGGGAGGAGGAAGTGGCAAGAGTTGGCCACAGGGCTGGATGGGAAGGCCTTGCACATCATGAGAAGGCATATAGCATCCTGAAATTGCAGCCTCTTTCAAGATTTAAGCACAAATGCATGAAGTCACTTCACTAATACTTAAGGAGTGATTTGTGTTCTTCCAGTTTTTTCTACCCCCTAGAAAGGAAATGCTTCACTGGAAGATTGTAAACTAGTGTTTCTGACATGAACCAAACCTGTTAGTTTGATGTGTTACACGTCTTCTGGCAAGTGTTTGGATAAAGGGCCAAAGCCCAGAACTCTGGGGACTAAACCCTGCTAGGCAGGAGTTCTTTGCATGACACAAGACTTTTTCCATCCTCAGTTCTTTCTTTTTGGGGGAGATAACAGCCTCTGAGATGACCGAGAGGTACAGGCTCTTTTTTTTTCTTTTTCTTTTCTTTTTTTTCTTTCTTTTTTTGGCAAGAAGGCACATCAAAATGCAGAAATGGAGAGTTTGGAAATGAAGCCAAAATACCGATTCCTTTGGACATGAGTTCTCATTTGAATTTGTTTAATAATTCTGAAAATCCCTGAGTCTGGGGGAGAAATACACCGAAGTATAGCATCTCTGTGACAAATTCCAACTTCAAAGAGTACTGCCATATTGGTTTTCAAATAGGTGTTTGGGAAGTGCAGACATTGGTGTTGGAAGGTATCTAAGTGATCTTCTCATTGCATTTGTCTTTCAGTCATTGTGTGTGTGTGTGTGTGTGTGTGTGTGTGTGTGTGTGTGTATAAAACAATACTAACCACAGTAATTGTTTTGAACGTTGACCAACAGAATATTTTTTATCTTTGACTAGTGTCTAAATATTAGAATCACTGGCACATTGGTGAAAATAAAAGACTGACTTGTAGTCTATTTTATTATTGTTTTCTTTAAACTTTCTATAGAGAATGCACCCCATTTTCTTGGACCTGGGGCAGACCACTCCTGCCCGAGATACACATGGAACAGAGTGCACGCCTCCACCCTGGATTAGACTTACTCAAAGCTACAAGGCTGAAGGAAAGCCAAGGGGAAGAAAGATAATGCTTGGGGAATGGAATAAAGGAAAGCGAAGCAAATTAAATACAGATACAGAGAATTGTGATGTAGGACCTTTGAAATGTAAATTAAATTGGCCTGAACCTCAACCCATGTGTGGCAAGAACCTGCATCTCAGTCTTTTTGGAGATTTTGAGATGCAGAGGTAATGGTAGAGGAACTGATGCTTTTGTCCTAGTCACTTCTGGCCCTGATACATTTCCTAGGAATTAGTTTGATAGACGGGCCATTATTTCCCTGCAAGATATCACTTACACGAGGCATTGTGTGTATGTGTATGGAAGGTGGGGTGGAGTGGGAAAGGGGCAGAATGTATAGAGTGTAGTTTATGTCCAGGGCCTCCACAGCTCGCACTTCCAGGGGACATTGTTCACATTGTGTTCTATGTGAAAGATGCCCCTTGCGGTTTGTGAGGTGGCTGACCTGTTCACAGCCCTGTGCTGCATGGTCGCCTCTCTTAGTGTTCCCCTCTGTCTCTGTAGATGTGTTCTGCTTCTGCTAGTGGAGGGAAGGTGGGAGCTGTGGGGGTCCTGCCAGTATTTCTGTTCTAACTTGCCCAGACCCCCACTACAGATCTCTTTTCTCCCCTTCCTGTTTCTACTCGAAGTCTGATCCCGTAGGTCTCAACTGGGTGCAATTCTGCCTCTGCCCCCAGGGAACATCCGGCCGTATCTAGAAACACTTTTGGTTGTCACAACTTGGGAGGGCATCTGGTGAGAAGACAGGGATGGTGCTAACCATCCTACAATGCATAGCACGAGTCCCACCACAAAGACTGCTCTGGCCCTCAAAGTAGTGACCGTGGAGGAGCCCCTCAGGCTTCCTTCATTTTCTCCTCAATTATTGAGAGCAATGTAGCCTTCTCCCATCACTGCCAGGGACACCCCTTCAAACGGTCAGATCTACATCAACAGGCTCTGCTAAGTCAGTCCCTTAAGTTAAATCCCTCAGGTTCCGGGCAGCAGTGTAAATTAGTGAAGTGAGTTGGGAGGAAGATGAGAAGTGTGCTGGCCCATCCGTCTCAGTGGTAGGTACCAGTAGGCAGGGACTGTGACCAATTGGACCTTACCCCATCTACAAGGGCAGGTGTAGATTATTGTCAGGCTCCTGTGTTGCTAGATTACTGATTGCTTGAGAAGCCCAGTATCTCCTCTCCGTCACCCCTCAGAAGGTCTGTTTTGCATTACTTTTTCATTGAGGCATAATGTACATGCACCAATGTTAAGTGTTCGCCCCAATGAATAGTCAAGATAATCTTGAAGAAGAACAGAGTTGGAGGACTTACACTACTAGATTTCAAGACTTGCTATAAAGCCGCAGTAATTAAGAGTGTGGTATTCTTGCAAATGTTGGAGAAACGGTCCACAGTACAGAATAGGGATCCCAGAAACACATCCACACATATATAATCCCTTGATTTACAATAAATATGTTGCCATCATTTGGTGGGGGAAAAAGATGGTCTTTTCAATAAATGGTGCTAGAACAGTTAGATATCCACATGGAAAAAAATGAACCTGGCTCCCTACCATGCACAGACATTAATTCAGTATGGGTCGTAGATCTAAATGTGAAAGGTAAAACAAGAAGTCTTCTAGAATAAAGCATAGGATAATATCTTCATGAATTTCATAAAGATTTTTTTAAATGGTGCATACAGAGAACCACAAAGGAAAAGATTGATAAGTTGGATTTCATTAAAATTAGGAACTTCTGTTTGTCAAAATTCACAACTAAGAGTTTTGGCAGACTGCGGCACAGTAGAACTTACTTGCAATACATCTGTCAAAGGGTTCTTGCCTATTTTTTTAATATGTTGGCAACTATTTTCAATTTAAAACACTGAGGGGGAAAACCCCACTGTGCGGGCTAACATTATGCAGGCCAAACAAAACATGTCTGTGAGCCAGCTTGGGCCTACACACTGCCAGTTTGCAACCTCACCTTTCACAGCACAGAAGAATGATAGAAGCTTTAACATTTCTCTATTTTCTCATTTTTTTCTTGCCAGCCTCTGTGAGGGGAAGAAACAATGTAGACATAGATTTCTGAATAATAGAGATTTTTCTCTTGGATGGCAGCATGGCTGCTTATTGTGATTTTAGGTTTTAAATAGCACTTTTCTCCCTCTGGTAGACCCAGTAATTAAAATAGCTTAAAGTATAATTTAATCAAGTTTTAAAATTGACTCCCATTGTGTGTTCAGTCTGCTCTCTGACTGGAATTGCTCAGCACTTCTGGAAGTCAGCTTCAAGCTGCCATGAGGCACAAGAAATGGAGACGTAGGCTTAAACCTGTAACATTGTGAGCTCATTAATGTCCAACTTCCTTACTTTCTGTCTCCTTCCCTAACTCTGGCTTTGGTCACTTCCTTTTCTTCTTTACCCAAGCACCTCTATTTCTTAATTCCCTGATGGTCTGGTAGAGGCAGTGGGGTGGGGGTAGGGGCAGAATTTCCTCTTGTCACATCTTCTAACCCCACTGTTGGGATGAGAAAGAAGAGGCAGCAGCCTGGAGGACGGCACTCCAGCAGTATAGCATAAAAGTAGGAGATCTGGAATTTGCCTGCCTGTGTTCAGATGCTGACTCCATCCTTTAACAGCTATGTGGTCTTCAGCAAGTTACTTGCTTCTCTCTGCCTCACTTCCTCCTCCCTAACTTACCAATAATAGTGTTTGCATGTTCATATAAAGAACTTAGAACAGTGCCTAGTAAGCTAAGTGCTAGGCATGTGTTTGTTAATCTAAAAATTGATGGTTGGTTGGTGTCAGGCCTTGGCATTGTGTCCGGCATTGGGAAGCAGGAGACACAGGTGTCCCTGTCTCAGAGACCACCAGCTGATTTCAAGACAGGCAAACAACTTGACCTAATGCCCCCTCCTTCCTTGAGCTGGCTGAAATGGGAACACCAGACAGTTTGATGACCTTCTTGTGGAGCCTGCTGATGGCTAAAATCCAAAGCCACTTAGATGATTAAGATCATTCTGTGGCGTATTCTCCCTAAGTGTGAAACTAGAATTATTCGTGCAAATGAAGAAGTTTGTAACCCTGAGAAGTGAAGTAACTTTCCTAGGACATGGCAGCATGATAGAAAAGAACCTAGATTGTCTTGAATAGACTGTCAGTAGAAATATGGGTATTAAAGACTGTTGGTCAGGGCTCAGAAAGATTAAGGGCAATTCTAGAGAAATCCTAATTACCTTAAAGAAAGCTTAAATACCATAAAGAGACTTAGTAGAAAACTGAACTTGGAGGCCATGTGCAATGGATGGGGACCATGGGGGCCACCAGAGGGTGAATTGTGCTAAGCAGAATTTGGCACCCTACCATTTTCACCCTCTGGTGTTCTGGTGTTACACCTGTGGTCATATTGTGTTAGAGTGGCAAAGAGGGTTTTGCAGATGTATGGTTGCTAATCAGCTGACTCTAAAAGAGGGAGATTATTCTGGATTATCTAATAGGCCCAATGTGATCACATAAATCCTTAAAAGGAGAAGAGGAAGACAGAGATGTGAAGCATGAGAAGGACTTGCAGCCGGCCATAAAGAAAGGCTTCTAGACGACAACCAACAAGGAAACAAGGACCTCAGTGTTACTGTCACAAATAACTGAATGATGCCAACAACTTGACTGTATGTGGAAACACATACATCCCCAGAGCCTCCAGAAAGGAATACAGCTCTACCTACACCTTGATTTTATTTTAGAGAAACTCTAAGCAGAGAACTCAATTGAACCATGCTGTACCCAGACTTCTGACATACTGAAGTGTAAGGTAATAAAGTTAAGTTGTTTCAAACCACTACATGTGTGGTTATGTCTTATGGTAGCAACAGGAAACTAACATTTGAGGTCATGATCTCACGGTTCATGAGTTCGAGCTTGGCATTGGGCTCTCTGCTGTCAGCATAGAGCCTGCTTCAGATCTTTGGTCCCCATCTCTCTGCCCCACCTCCTCTTCCCTCCCTCCCTCTGTCTCTGTCTCTCTCTCTCAAAAATAAACATTAAAAAATGAAGTATTATTATGCCTTTTGACCTCATAATTGTACCTTGGAGCATATGTCATAAGCAAATAACTAAGAGAAAAAGTTGTATGGACATATTCATAGCCTAGGAAGATAAATTTTTGTAATCCTTTTTCCCCTGCCATTAATTGGTTTAGGGTAGACATATAACCAATTCTGGCCAATGGGATGTGAAGAGAGTTCTGCTAGGGAGACTAATGGAAAAAGTTACCCCACACATCAAAAATAGACACTTTTGGACGCTAGCATGTGGGAATGTGATGGTTGGAATTGCTTCAGCCACCTTGTGACCAGGAAGAGAGAAGCCTGAGGACAAACCCAACCTGCTGAGGATGGTGAGCCAAAAGATGGAAAGAATGTGGATCTTCGATGGTGTCATGGAGCCATTAGTTAACCTTTTCTTAAACCACACTACCTTTTAACTTATTATATAAGGCAGGAAATCTCCCTGCATTTAAACCAGTCTTACTCAGAGTAAGAAGCTTCCTAACTGAGACACACAGCATGAACCGCATGGCTCTTCTCTCTCTAGTTTTTCTCCGGAAATTTAAAACTTAGGATATGATAACTGGCTTTTTGATTTCCATTTAAGTTTTCACTTGTTCAAATAAGTGCCAAGATGTTGTGGCTTTGTCATGTGCCAACTTGGCTAAGCAGGTACTACAGATCCTAGAGTTCCCCTCCCTGTATGTTTCTAGTTAGAGTTAGCCCAGGAGAAATTTGCAGGATAGTTGGAAGGCGGAAGTGAAGCAGTAGCCATGTTTGCTCTCAGGAGGTCAGTGTAGGTTCGGCTGTGTTACATCTTGTGCACATTTTCATGGATCTGCTGGTGCACCTTTTTTCTGCGGCAGCAGCCAGGTTTGCAGTTTCAGTTATTATAAGATCTCTTCCTTTAGCTTCTCCAAATCCTAGTCCAGGTGTCAGTGTGGCTTCATGGCAAGAGCACCAACTTCTTCTGCAGGTCACCTAGAGCAGCAAGACCGGAAGCTTGGAGATGCGGAAAGGCCCAAGCAAATACACCTTGTTCCTCGCAGGTTCTGGTTGCCCTGTTCATGCCTACCTCACTACAGGCTCTCGACCAAATGCAGAAGAAACAACCAGGCTGAAGATGTTTTACCTGTTCCCATAATTGCTTAAGGTCAAATCCCTGTGACAAATTATTATTCTACATAATTCCTAGTGGTTCTGTTTCTCTGACTAAACCCTAATACAGAGTCACGTTTTCCTGACCCCAGGATTTACTTTTAGGTTCTACATCCAATCGGTAGAAGAGAAAGAAGAAGCAAGTAGAGGTAAGCTTTCTAATATATAGGACTCACTTATTCTTTCCAACTGAAAAGAAGACAAGAAATTGTGCTTTCACCATTCCATAGGAACACATCTCCAGACTGGATATGGATGGTGGGTCACCAGTTTGCAGTCTGTGATATAGGTGTTTTAGAATCCATCACTTACCTAGATATTCATGAGTATTCTGATGACTTGGTGAATTTATCCATTTTTATGTGATTTTGGACCCTATTGCCCCAAGAAAAGTTATACTCCTTAATCGCTCTTGATTTCTATCTAAGTTTTCCCTTGTTCCAATGAGTGCCAAGATGTTGTGGTTTTGTAATGTGTCAACTTGTATTAATGTGAAGGTTGGAATTGCTTCAGCCACCTTGTGATCAGGAAGAGAGAAGCCTGAGGACAAACCCAAATGCTAAGGATGGTGAGCAAAAGGATGGAAAGAATGTGGCTTGTAATGTGTCAAACATGTATTAATTGTTTATCTCCACCAAAATGCTATGTAACAAGCCACTGCAAAACTCAGTGGCTCAAAATATGTATAAATTTAACTAATGTGTCTGTGGGTTGGTGATAGCTCAACTGGGCAGTATATCTGGTCTTACCTGGGTTCTTCACAGTTCTGGCAATTAGCTGACTTTCAGCTGGTCCAAGATGGCCTTGGTTGAAATGAGTGAGGCAACTCGGCTCTGATCCACATGTCTCTCATCCACCAGCAGGCCATCCTGAGCATGTTCTCATGGTGATGACAGAAAGCAAGAGTGAACCAGTCCAACCATGGAAGCTCTTTTCAAACCTCTACTTGTGTCATATTCTCCTATATCCTGTTGTCTAAAAGTAAGCCACATAGATGAACCTGTAGGCATAGCACAGCACTGCAAAGTTACATGGCAGAGTGAGTGCGGATACATGGAAAAGTAAAGAGTTGGGGCAGTTTTTGCAATTCATCACAATTACCAATACTCTCTCCTCAGAGGTGATAAGTAACTATGTCAGCTGCTGCTATTTCCAATTGTGCATTGTTAACCATTGTGTTCAAGCCTTGAGATCATCACCCCCTCTCATTAGGATAAACAATTGCTTTATAAAGCTGAATCGTTGTGTCACGAGCTTGCCTTCCTCTTTCCTTCTGAGACATCTTATGAAGACAAACATCTAAGGGATAGAAAAAACAAAAACCCCAGTAGTGAAGAGTTGCTGAACAGTTGACAAATAGACAAATATATACTGTTAGCCTGGGAATAAACTAGGTGATGGTCAAGATTGTGTGAGTTATTCATTAGAAATGGTGAGAAGCATATCAACTCTAAGTCAGCTGCATACATTATTGCTTATTTTTAATTGCACTGGTTTTATAGACAGTAATTCTTTTTTTTTTTCAACGTTTATTTATTTTTGGGACAGAGAGAGACAGAGCATGAACGGGGGAGGGGCAGAGAGAGAGGGAGACACAGCATCGGAAACAGGCTCCAGGCTCTGAGCCATCAGCCCAGAGCCCGAAGCAGGACTCTAACTCACGGACCGCGAGATCGTGACCTGGCTGAAGTTGGACGCTTAACCGACTGCGCCACCCAGGCGCCCCTATAGACAGTAATTCTAAAGCATATTCATAGGCTGAAAAAAAAAGTTTTAAGTTCCTGAAATTCTCGGTAGTTTTTCTGTTCAAGGGGAGTATGTTTCCTAGTAATTTTTCTTAGAGATGCTCATGTATTCACTAAAGGTGCCCACTACATATTTGTCTTAGTTTGGGTTCCCCCAGAAGCCAACCCTGAGATAAAAGTTCAATAGCAAGTAGTTTTGTTTTTATTTGAGAGAAAGAGCAGGGGGAAAGGGGCAGAGGGAGGTCTTCTGTTAAGTTTCT
The DNA here is from genome assembly GCF_007474595.2 of Lynx canadensis. NCBI lineage: Eukaryota > Metazoa > Chordata > Mammalia > Carnivora > Felidae > Lynx > Lynx canadensis. Next base: position 13,166,930 of record NC_044321.2, read on the forward strand.
CAGGATCCACATAAGAGTGAAACATATGGTATCTGTCTTTCTCTGCCTGACTTATTTCACTTAGCATAACACTCTCCAGTTCCATCCATGTTGCTACAAAAGGCCAGATTTCATTCTTTCTCATTGCCACGTAGTATTCCATTGTGTATATAAACCACATCTTATTTTTTTATTAATAATTTATTTTTTAATTTACATCCAAGTTAGTTAGCATATAGTGCAACAGTGATTTCAGGAGTAGATTCCTTAATGCCCCTTATCCATTTAGCCCATCCCCTCTCCTATAACCCCTCCAGTAACCCTCTATTTGTTCTCTATATTAAGAGTCTTTTATGTTTTGTCCCCCTTCCTGTTTTTATATTATTTTTGATTCCCCTCCCTTTTGTATCTTAAATTCCTCATATGAGTAAAGTCATATGATACTTGTCTTCCTCTGACTGGCTAATTTCGCTTAGCATAATACCCTCTAGTTCCATCCACATAGTTGTGAATGGCAAGATTTCGTTCTTTTTGATTGCTGAGTAATACTCCATTGTGTGTGTGTGTGTGTGTGTGTGTGTGTGTGTATGTGTGTGTGTGTGTGTGTGTGTATACCACATCTTCTTTATTCATTCATCCATTGATGGACATTTGGGCTCTTTCCCTACTTTGGCTATTGTCTATAGTGCTGCTATAAACATTGGAGTGCATGTGCCCCTTTGAAACAGCATACCTGTATCCCTTGGATAAATATCTAATAGTGCAATTGCTGGGTCGTAGTTCTATTTTTAATACAATTAACTATTTTATTTATTTTATTTTATTTTTTAATATAATTTATTGTCAAATTGGCTTCCATACAATACCCAGTGCTCATCCCAACAGGTTCCCTCCTCAATGCCCATCACCCACTTTCCCCTCTCCCCCACCCCCCATCAACACTCAGTTTGTTCTCAGTATTTAAGAGTCTCTTATGGTTTGCATCCTTCCCCTCCCCCCCCAGTCTTCTGTTAAGTTTCTCAGGATCCACATATGAGTGAAAATATATGGTATCTGTCTTTCTTTGCCTGACTTACTTCACTTAGCATAACACTCTCCAGTTCCATCCACATTGCTACAAAAGGCCAGATTTCATTCTTTCTCATTGTCAAGTAGTATTCCATTGTGTATATAAACCACATCTTCTTTATCCATTCATCAGTTGATGGACGTTTAGGCTCTTTCCATAATTTGGCTATTGTTGAAAGTGCTGCTATAAACATTGGGATACAAGTGCCCCTATGCATCAGTACTCCTGTATCCCTTGGGTAAATTGCTAGCAGTGCTATTGCTGGGTCATCTATTTTTAATTTTTGGAGGAACCTCCACACTGTTTTCCAGAGCGGCTGCACCAGTTTGCATCCCCACCAACAGTGCAAGAGGATTCCCATTTCTCCACATCCTTGCCAGCATCTAAAGTCTCCTGATTTGTTCATTTTAGCCACTCTGACCGGTGTGAGGTGGTATCTTAGTGTGGTTTTGATTTGTATTTCCCTAATGAGGAGTGACGTTGAGCATCTTTTCATGTGTCTGTTGGCCATCTGGATGTCTTCTTTAGAGAAGTGTCTATTCATGTCTTCTGCCCATTTCTTCACTGGATTATTTGTTTTTTGGGTGTGGAGTTTGGTGAGTTCTGTATAGATTTTGGATACTAGCCCTTTATCCGATATGTCATTTGCAAATATCTTTTCCCATTCCGTTGGTTGCCTTTTAGTTTTGTTGATTGTTTCCTTTGCAGTGCAGAAGCTTTTAATCTTGATGAGGTCCCAATAGTTCATTTTTGCTTTTAATTCCCTTGCCTATGGAGATGTGTCGAGTAAGAAATTGCTGCGGCTGAGGTCAGAGAGGTTTTTTCCTGCTTTCTCCTGTAGGGTTTTGATGGTTTCTTGTCTCACATTCAGGTCCTTCATCCATTTGAGTTTATTTTTGTGTATGGGGTAAGAAAGTGGTCTAGTTTCATTCTTCTGCATGTTGCTGTCCAGTTCTCCCAGCACCATTTATTAAAGAGACTGTCTTTTTTCCATTGGATATTCTTTCCTGCTTTGTCAAAGATTAGTTGGCCATACATTTGTGGGTCCCATTCTGGGTTCTCTATTCTCTTCCATTGGTCTATGTTTCTGTTTTTGTGCCAGTACCATACTGTCTTGATGATTACAGCTTTGTAGTAGAGGCTAAAGTCTGGGATTGTGATGCCTCCCGCTTTGGTTTTCTTCTTCAGTATTACTTTGGCTATTCAGGATCTTTTGTGGTTCCATACAAAGTTTAGGATTGCTTGTTCTAGCCTTGAGAAGAATGCTGGTGCAATTTTGATTGGGATTGCATTGAATGTGTAGATTGCTTTGGGTAGTATTGACATTTTAACAATATTTATTCTTCCAAGCCATGAGCACGGAATGTTTTTCCATTTCTTTATATCTTCTTCAATTTCCTTCATAAACTTTCTATAGTTTTCAGCATACATATCTTTTACATTTTTGGTTAGGTTTATTCCTAGGTATTTTATGATTCTTGGTGCAATTGTGAATGGGATCAGTTAATTTTGTAGTATTATTGAGGTACAATTGACATACAACAAACTGCATGTATAAAAAGTGTAAAGTTTAAAGAATTTGACATGTTCGTACACATCAGTGACTCTTACCTGTAGTAATTATTGCTGTGGTATTCTAAGGGTGATCTTCTATTTTTCTCATTCTACATGTTAATTGAAATTCTTGTATAAGGAATATTTGTTTCTTCCCCATTCAGTGATTTATATCAGTTTGAACTCATGGATATTTATTTTATTCTTTGGGCTATGATCCAGTACAATCAATATTTATTTTGTTGTTCAAATTGACTCATTTTGGCAATTTGAAGCTCTTTCAGGTTGACTCCAGTGTCCTTTTGACTTCTTTTTTCTTTTTTCTTTTTTTTAGTGTTTGTTTATTTTTGAGAGAGAGCACAAGCAGGGGATGGGCAGAGAGAGAGGGAGACACAGAATCTGAAGCAGGCTCCAGGCTCTGAGCTGTCAGCATAGAGCCTGACGTGTGGCCCAAACTCAGAGACCACGAGATCATGACCTGAGCTGAAGTCGGATGCTTAACCGACTGAGCCACCCAGGTGACCCTCCTTTTTTCTTTGTTAGTACCTCTGTTTCTTTTGAGTGTCTGATGTACAACATAACAAGTTGTGAATGTCTCTTTATTGATTAATATTAAGCTTGGCTGAATGCAAGAACAAACTCTAAGTAACAGTGTCTTAAGTGAGATCAAGTTTTATTTTTCTCTTTATATACCATGTTCATGAATCAGAAGGATCAAAATTCTTAGGTTGTCAATGCTTCTCAAATTACTGTGCTTCTCAAAGCAATCCCAGTCAAAATCCTGTAATTCTTATTTGTAGAAACTGACAGGCTGACTCTAAAATTTACGTGGAAAATTAAGGAAACCAAAATAGCCAAGACAGTTTGGAAAACAAAAAGGTCAAAGTTTGAGGACTCTCATTATCCGCTTAGAAGAAGACTTACTGCAAAGCTACAGTAATCAAGACAGCATGGCATTGGCATAAAGATAGACCTCATCAGCAGAACAAAATATAGTGTCCAGAAATAGTCCATTGTGTGTATATATGGTCAATTAATTTTTAACAATAGTACCGTGGTAATTCAATGTGGAAGGAGGATAGTCTTTCAATAAATGTTGCTAGAACAACTGGATAACCGTATGCATAAAAGTGAACTTTAACCTTTACCTTGTAACACATAAAAATAAATTTGAAATATATCACGAATTCACATTTAAGCATTACAACTATAAAAATTCTAGAAGGAAACATAAGAAAAAATCCTTGGGGGTAGGCAGTGTATTCTTAAATAGGACACAAAATGCACAAATCATAGAAGAAAAATATGCTAAATTGAACTTCATCAAAATCAAACACTTCTGTTTTTTTAAAGACACTGTTGAGAAAATGGCAAACTGCACTTTAGGAGAAAATGTTTACAAAGCCCATATCTCATGAAGGACTTCTATCTTAAATACAACTCAAAACTAAGAAGACAATTAACTAAAACATGGGCAAAAGATTTTAACATAAACTTCACAAAGAGATACAGATGACATATAAACACATGAAAAGATGCTCAACATTATTAATCACTAGAGAAATGCAAATTAAAACTGCAATGAGATACCATTGCACACCGATTAGAATGCATAAAATGAAAATTTCTGACATCATCAAGTGCTGACAAGAATGCAGAACAGTTGGAACTCCTATACATTGCTTCTGGGTAAAAATGGATTTAGCAGAATCATAATACTAAACTTATCATACCACCCATCAATACCACTCAGGAGAAATGAACTATGTCCATACAAGGACTTGTACACAAATAGTGTAGCTTTATTTATAATTACCAACACTGGAGACACTCCAAATACCCATCAGGTGGTAAATGAAGAATAAACAAATTGTAAAAACTGAGCCACAAAAAGGCATGAACTACTGACATGTGCAATGACATGGGTGAATCTCAAAAGCATTATGTTAAGTGATAAAAGCCAAACACAAGAGGCTACATATTGTATGATTCCAATTATGTGACATTCTGGATAAGGTAAATTATTTGGACAGAAATCAAATCAGTGATCACTCACGGCTAGAGATGGGGGAAGGGATTAAATGCAAAGGAACATGAGGGAACTTTTTCAGGTGGGATGGAAGTGTTCCACATCTTGAATGTGATGGTGGTTACATGACTGTATAAATTTGTCAAAACTCATTGAACTGTGCACGTGAAAAGGGTGAAGTTTATATTATACAATAAACCTGGCTTTAAGGAAATGAATTTTATTTTCCTCTCAGGTAAAAGAAGGTAATAGGCCAGGAAGTAATAGGCTAGGGCTAGCATAGTGGCTTCATGTTGTCACAGGAATCCTGGTGAAGATCATGCTGTTTTATAATTCTTAGCATGTGGCTTCCTTTTTTTAGGTCACCTTATGGTCCAATATGGTGGCTTGGATCTCCAGTCATCACATTCATATTCAGGCAGTAGGAACAATAAAGTAATTAAGGGAAATGCTGTTCTTTTAAAGAGACTTCCTATTAGCCATGCATATATCCTTTTACATTTCATTGGCCAATACTTAGTCATTTGGATATATCTGATTGCAAGAGAGGCTGTAGAAATGTAAGCTTTAAGCAAGACCATGGTTATAGTAAATAAAATTGAGATTCTGTTACTAAAAAGAAGACTATGATGGGAGTTGGGATAGGCAAACAACAGTGGCTGTCATAGGCTCATGTAAGTTGTAAATCTGCCATAGATTGCCAGTCCCCAAGCAAACAGTTGTACTTGGTTCACTCTTTCGTTCTCAAGGAAATGTGTTTCTCTTTCCTTAAAAAACTCCAATGCCTCCTTGATGTACATAAGCCCCTCTTTAAGGGAGTTACATAAATAAAACTTGTCTTAAGATTGAGGGCAGAGGCATCAGTGAACTGCTGGGATTAATGCTAATGTATGAATGTTCATACATGCACATTAAGTTACCAACTCACAGAATGCACTCTTTCCTATGATTCTTCTATACTTCATTCTTTTTTTAATGTTTATTTATTTTTGAGGGGAGGGGCAGAGAGAGAGGGAGACACAGAATCCAAAGCAGGCTGCAGGCTCTGAGTTGTCAGCACAGAGCCCGACGCGGGCCCGAACTCACAAGCCGTAAGATCATGACCTGAGCTGATGTCAGATGCTTAACTGACTGAGCCACCCAGGTGCCCCCACTTACTTCATTCTTTAACATTATTCTAATGATTAAGAAATGATCATCCATGATTAACATTATCAGTAAGCTAGAGTTTACCTATTAAAGACTAAAAATTTAACTGAGCAAGATAGAGTAGCCAACAGAAAAATTGCCAACACCTTAAAAAACACCTGTAAAGTTTACCAAGTACCTTTACACCCATTTCCCCATATATCTTCCTCATACTCTACCATTTTTCAGGGCCTAGAGGCTATAGGCAGTTGAACAAATTTTCACCAGAAAGATACTGAGGCAGAGACATTTTTTCCCCCACAAATGATGTAATCTAGTCAGAGCATGTGATCTTAAACTGCTCTGAAGAAAATGACTAGTTTTCTGGAGGACAATCCTTGGAATGAAAACTGGAGTTTCCATTACTGCTTTCCATACTGCAAACTGTTCCCCTCTGAGAGGGAAGAATTGATCATTTCTCTTTTGAAAAAAAGACCTGGTAATTTTTGACCTTGAGTTTCTGTTGTCTGATCTGCTGGCTGTTTCCCTAAAAGATAGAGGCTGTTTTGAGTGTGCATGATCTAATGTAGTTGTTGACTTTCATACCAGATATTCATTTCATAACCGACACAAATCTAAAGTAGCTCCTTAGCCCAGAGAAGGTAGAGCAAACTCTTCCACTTGTTAAGAGGGAGAGAAGGAAAGTGGTACTGGCACAAAAAACTAGTAGATATGTTTGAGGTTCAGTTCCTACAGGGGTCTGATCAAAACAACATGTATCAGCTAGCTTTTGCCACAACAGGGATATATAATAGAGTAGCTTCAAATTCACTGGCTTAAATCATTTGTTCTTGTTCACACACCTGTGGATTAGCTGACATTTGGATGATATAGACCAAGCTTGGCTGAACTTGGCTCCAAGCTCTAGGTTGAGTCCAGGTTGGCTTCCTATGTCTCTTTTGTTTCTTGGACCAGCAAACTAGCTGCACATGTTCTCATGGTGATGGCAGAGGCACAAAAAGACTGAGTGGAAACATCGACTTCTTTGTGATCTAAGCTCAGAACTGGCACCCTCATTTTTGTCCACATTCCACTTGGCCAAAGAAAGCTATATAGCTAAGCAACATCATCAGTGGATTGGAGAAATATACCAAACCTCTAGATGGAAGTGCTGCAAAGTCACAGGGCAGACTGAGTGCATGGATAGTGAGAGGGGTGGATATTGGAAACAAAATGCAGTCTTCCACAGCTATATACCTACAACAGCCATCTTTACTTTTATACCTTTAGCTACTCTATCTCACTCCTTCCTAAGATTGTAGGCACTCTTTAAAAGTGAGCTGCCTGGGTGTATGTCACTGGGGACATTGGAGCAAGGACCTCCAAAAATCCTTTCCTATGTAAAAACTGTAAGAATACTAGCAAAAATGGTCAGAATCAATTTTTTCAGAACTCTGGAAATTAGCCAAAAGCTTATGGCAATCCAGGGAGCTATATAGGAGCAAAGTTTTTATATACCGTTGAAGTTAAGTTGGTATTAATCCAAGCCAGTTTGTTATAAATTAACATTTTAATTATAATTCCCAGGGTAATCACTAAGAAAATAACTCAAAAATATAATAAAGGAATTAAAATAGTACGTTAAATATATCTATTTAACACAAAGGAAGGCAGTAATGGAGGAATATAGAAATAAAAGTGACAATTCAGATAGAAAATAAATAGCAAAATTGGAGGTGTAGATCCTATATTATTAAATATAAATGTGTTAGACAAAGGGCAGAGATTGGGATAATAGATATTTAAAAAATCCACAATGTGCTGTCTACAAGAGACATCTTAGATTCAAATACACAAATAGCTTGAAAGTAAAAGGATAGAGATACCATGCAAATGTAACCAAAAGAGTTAGAGTGGTTATGCTAATAATTTCAAAAGAAGAAATATCTCAAATCAATAATTTTCTACCTTAAGAAACCAGAAAAAGCAAGCAGAAACCCAAAGCAAGCAGCAACAAGGAAATGACAAAGATTAGAATGGAATTAATGAAATAGAACATAGAAAGACAACCGAGAAGTATGAGTGGAACCAATAGCTGGGTCTTTGAAAAGAGCAACAAAAGTGACTAACCTACAACTAGACTGAACAAGAAAAAGGAAAAGACTCAATAAGGTGAGTAATGTACATGAGGATGCTACTACTGACTTTATAGAAATGGCAGTGATTAAAAGGGAATAATATGAACAATTTTATGTCAACAAATCAGGTAACCTAGATAAGGACAAATTCACAGAAAGACACAAGTACTGAATCTGACTCAAGTAGAAACAGAAAATCTGAATATAAGTAAAGACATTGATTGAATCAGTAATCAAAAAACTTTTCACAAATCTCAGGACCAGGTGACCTCACTGGTGAATTCTACCGAACGTTTAAGGAAGAATTAACACCAAGCCATCAGAAATTCTTCCAAAAAATAGCGAGGAGGGAATACTTCTCAACTCATTCCATGTGGCCAGCATTACCCTGATACCAAAACCAGACAAAGACGTTACAGCGAAAGAAAACTACAGACCGATATCCATTATGATTATAGATGCATAAATCCTCACCAAAACACTGGCAAACCAAATCCACATATAAACAGGATTATACACTATCCCCAAGTGATGTTTATTTAATGTATACAAGATTGTTTCAATGTGTGAAAATCAATGTAATACATCATATTAATAAAGGACAAAAACCCCGTGATCACCTCAATAGACAAAGAAAAAGCGTCTGACAAAATCCAGCATCTTTTCATGATAAAAACACTCAACAAGCTAGGAACAGAAGGGAACTTCCTTAACTTAGTAAAGGGCATCTATGAAAACCCCACAGCTAATATCATACTTAGGACTGAAATCTTTCTCCCCAAGAACAGGAATAAGACAAGGATGTCTTCATTTAAACATTTAACTGGATGTTCTAGCCAGGGCAGTCAGGCAAGTAAACAAAATAAAATGTATCCAGATTGAAAAGGAAAAAGTAAAAATGAGCTCTATTTGCAGATGACATGATATTGTGTATAGATAATCCTAAACAATAGACACACACACACACACACACACTCTCTCTCTCTCTCTCTCTCTCTCTCTCTCTCTCTCTCTCTCACACACACACACACGCACATGCACACACACACACACACACACACAGTGCGGAGAAGGAAGGGGGAGGGAGGGAGAGAAAAATAGAGCTAACCAACAAGTTCAGTAAGGTTGCAAAACATGAGATCAATATTAAAAAATCAATTGTATTTCTATACACTAGAAATGAACACTTTGAAAATGAAATTATAAAACAATTCCATTTGGGGCACCTGGGTGGCTCAGTTGGTTGAGCATCTGACTTCAGCTCAGGTCATGATCTCACGGCTTATGGGTTCAAGCCCTGCATTGGGCTCTGCGCTGATAGCTCAGAGCCTGGAGCCTGCTTCAGATTCTGTGTCTCCTCTCTCTGCCCCTCCCCTTTTTGTGCTCTGCCTCTCTCTCTCTCTCTCTCCCAAAAATGAAGAAACATTAAAAAATTGTTTTAAATAAAAAACAATTCCATTGGGGCGCCTGGGTGGCGCAGTCGGTTAAGCGTCCGACTTCAGCCAGGTCACGATCTCGAGGTCCGGGAGTTCGAGCCCCGCGTCAGGCTCTGGGCTGATGGCTCGGAGCCTGGAGCCTGTTTCCGATGCTGTGTCTCCCTCTCTCTCTGCCCCTCCCCCGTTCATGCTCTGTCTCTCTCTGTCCCAAAAATAAATAAAAAACGTTGAAAAAAAAATTAAAAAAAAAAAACAATTCCATTTAGAAAAGAAACATAAAGCATAAAATGCTTAGCATTAACTGAACCAAAGATGTATAAGACTTACACCCTGAAAACTACAAAATATCATTGGAAGAAATTAAAGAAGACCTAAATAAATGGAAAGGTATCTCATGTTTATGGGTCGAAAGACTTAATACTGTTCAAGTGACAATACTCCTCATATTGATCTACAGATTCAATGCAACCCGTATAAAAATTCTGCCTTTTTTGCATAAGTTCATAAGCTTTTCCTAAAATTCAGATGGAAACTCAAAATACCCAGAATGGAGCTGAAACAATGTTGGAAAAGAAAAACAAAATTGGAAGATTCACACTTTTCAATTTCAAACTTCCCACAAAGCAATAGTAATCAAGACAATGTGGTACAGGCATGAGAATAGACATATAAATCAGTGGACTAGAACTGAGATTCCAGAAACCAAGCCTTACATTTATGGCCCATTGATTTTCTACAAGGATACCAAGACAATTCGATAAGGCATGAATAGTCTTTCCAGTAAGTGGTGCTGGAACTAGATATCCATATGCAAAAAAATGAAGTTGGACCACTACCTCACATCATAAGCAAAATTTAACTTAAAAATGGACCAAAGACATAAATGCAAAAGCTAAAAACATAAAAATCTTAGAAGAAAGCATACACATAGATCTTCATATCCTTGAATCAAGCAATGGTTTTTTTTAACTATGACAGCAAAAACACAAATGGTGAAAGAAAAAATAGATAAATTGGACTTCCTCAAACTAAAAATGTTGGTACTTCAAAGGATGCTATCAAGAAAATGAAAAGACAACTCAGAGAATTGGACAAAATATTCAAAAATCAAAAATCTGATAACTGACTAGTATCCAGAATATGTAAAGAACTCTTACAACTCAACAATAAAAATCAAATAACCGAATTTTTCAAATTGGTGAAGTCTTTGAATAGATTTTTCTTTAAAGAAGATACATCAATGGTCAACAAGCACGTGAAAAAATGCTTGACACCATCCATTAGTCATTAGGGAAATGCAAGTCGTAACCATAACATACCACTTCATATACATTAGGATGATAATATTTAAAAAAACAGAAGATAACAAGTTTTGGCAATGATGTGGAGAAATTGGGACTCTCCTACAATGCTGTTAAGATTGTAAAATGGTGCAGCTGCTTTGGAAAACAATTTGGCAGTTCCTGGAAAAGTTAAACATTGAGTTACTATGTGACCTAGCAATTCTACCCCTACCCATTTACCCAAGGGAATTGAAAATACATGTCCACACAAATATTCATAACAGCATTATTTATGAAACCAAAAAGTGGAACTACCCCAGCTATCCAGCAGCTGATTTATGGATAAATAAAATATGGTGTATCCACACATATCCAAGAAAGGAATGAAGCATTGACACATGCTACAACATGGATGAACCTTGCAACATTGTGCTAAGTAAAAGAAGTCAAGCACAAAATGCCACATGAGTCTATTTATGTGAAAAGTACTCAGTAGGGAAATGCATAGAGACAGAAAGCAGATTAACTGTTGCCAGAGGCTGGGAGGAGGGGGTGAATAGGGAGTGACTGCTAATGGGTGTGGGCTCTTTGGGGGTGGTGAATGTTCTGGAATTAGTAGTGGTGGTTGCACAACTTTTTGAACGTACTAAAAACCACTAAATCAAGTATTTTAAAATGGTGAATTTTATGGTATGTGAATTAAATCTCAAAAATTAAATAATAAAATAAAGTGCCTTCTGTTCTCCTCATACCTTTTCCTGGTCGCCATCCTGTTGGCTCGATCATGGATTTCTTGTTTGGAATGACCGTTAAGGTGGATGGCTTGGCAGATAGTACAAATTGGCCCACTGAGTTCCATTCCAACACTCTATAGCATGCCTTACTTCATGCTGGGGACTGGAAAGCTAAATTCATTTGCTAATTTCTCTGACAGCTTGGATTCTGTATGTGTCCCAGGTTTTGCCCTGAAGATACCTTCCTGAGAGACTTGCGAAGTAGAAATGAGGTGGATGTGATGCTTCTCATGGCGTATGCAGTTAGAGTTCTGTTTCTCTAGCAGCAGTTACAGTGGTCCCTGCATGAAGCTCTAACTTAATATGTGTTGAGGGGCAAATCATAGGGCTTTCATTTTTTTGGTATGGCGTAGGCTGAGGCCATATAGTACTTGAGATGGACTCAACAAACTTTTGATGTAAAAGGCCAGATAGTACATATTTTTGGCTTTGCGTGCCCTGTGGTCTGTGTTGCAAGTACTCAGCTTTGCCATTGTGGCATGAAAACAGGCATAGGTGATACATAAATCAATGAACATGGCTGCTTTCCAGTAAAACTATATTTAGAAGAATTTGGCCAATGGGCCATAGTTTGTTGACCCCCTGTCCTAGAGCAGTAATTGTGGAGGTGGCGGTTTTCTGATGGTTTATTAACTTTTTTATTGCACAAAAAGTAGGATTCCCTTTTGGGCCAGTTCTGTTGTGTGTTTTAAACAGTTGATTATCTTTTAGTAGTTGCTTTAGGAATTGCAAAATGCATCCTTAACTTTTCACAGTCTAGTTAGAATCAACATTTTCCTACTTCAATGAAAATGTAACAACCTTACTGCCATATAGATATCTTTACCCTCCCCCCTTCATGCTATAGTTGTCTTATGTCAACAGATATTGAGAACTCCATCATATGGTGTTCTGTATTGTGCTTTCAGCCTTTACACATGCTTTAAAGAACTATAATTTACCATATTTTTATCATTTCTGTCTCTAGTTAACTTGTGCTCTTTCCTCTAAGCTTCTAGAACATATGGAATAGTTATAATAACTATTTTAGTGACTTTGCCTACTAATGCAATCATTTCTGCCATTCTAGGTCAGTTTCAATTGATTGATTTTCCTGCTTCTTTGCTTTCTTGGTATTTTTTAAATTGGATTCCACACATTGTGAATTTTACCTTGTTGGGTGTTGGGTATTTTTGCATGTCTGTAAATAGTTTTCATTTTCCTGCGATGTGGTTCAATTACTTAGAAGCAGTTTGATTCTTTTGGGTCTTGCTTCTGAGACTTACTAGGCAGGACCAAGGCAGCATTTCGTTTGGGCTCATTATTTCCCGTGATTGAGGCAAAATGCTTCTGAGTACTCCACCTGATGCCCCGTGAATTACAAGGCTTTCCATGCTGGTTTGTGGGAACAGCTACTATATATCCTGCCTCACGTGAGCTCCAGGTATTATTCTCTCTCATCTTCCCTCCAGGTACTCTTTGCATTCTTGAAAATATCCTTAATTCCACGGCCTTCCTTAGCCTTTAGTTGCACTTACCTGACAAAACCCTACCTCTGGGTCACTCTAATCCTCAGACTATGTCAGTCTATACGTAGGCTCATGGGAAAAACCATCATACAATGGTACATACAAAGTTAGATTGTCCAAGTTATCTGAGGCGTCAACACTGTTATATGATCATTCTCTGTGTCCATAGCTCTGTTCCTCCCATTTTCATCTTCCTCCATTTTCTTCCATACCACCCTCTACCAACACAGACACCCACTCGCTCACTCGCTCACTCCCTCACACAACCCCTGTACCGAATTTATAGGAAATAAACTTGTAATCATTTTCATAGAGAAAGTAGAAATTATCAGATGGGGACATCTACAACTTCTGACCACCAAACTTAATAAACAGCCCTAGTTTACTTCACCAGATACATATTTGATGAGTCAGTTAGACTGTGAGAAAAGCTGTTGGCAATGACTTTTAAAAACAAACTCTGTACATTAAAGCAAGAAATGGACAAACCAGTTTGGATAAACTAAGGGAACCTGGACTTTTGCCCACTGCCACCAACCGAACCAGATTGGACCCTGGCTGTGTTGCTTGGGATAGGCTCAGCAATGAAGTGCCTATTTGTTTGCTTGTTAGAAATTGTTCTCAGCACCTGGGAATCTTGTTCTCCTCTTGGGCATTTAAAGTGAGTCTGATACTTTCATGTGATTCGCCCCACAATTCTGTTTCAAGGCACGTCACTCTCTCCATATTCCTATCTGCAGAGATTCTGGTTGTGAGCCAGTCTGTACCCTGTTTAGTTGTCTGAGGGAGGAGCAGAGTATGTTTTTGAACAGACTCTGCTTTTGAAAGTTGCTTGGAGTCTGCTTCTTGCAATGCTCTGGCCTAATCTTGAAACATCATGCTCGGGAGATTGTTATTCATCACTCATTGACTTCCACGATTGGGAGGAGGGGGTGGTAAGAAGGGAGGAGACACTGGTGGAAAGGAAGAAAGAGAACAACAGCCTGTGTGCTTGTTTGCTCATAGTGGTGAGAATGTTATGCCCTGTCCTTATTCTTGAAGAGAAATGATGCATAGCTTCACAGAAGAAACCTGATCCCTCCCCACAAAAGTGTGTTTAGATACTGAGGTATATGCGAACAAAAGAAATGCTCTTGCATTTACTGAAAGACAGCAAGCAAGCAAACAAACTGTGACTTCTTCTAATGCTCTGTTTACAAAAACTCCCTCAAGCCTTCCTGATTATTGTACATAATTGTTTGTGATATTGCACTGGGTTCCAGCACAGGAAGAAGGTTAAATAATTCCAAAGCTCTGTTCTGACACCCCTATTCTCTCACCCCTGGCATGGGTGCTGGTGGCAATGGAGGGGTTGGAAGTCGCTTCCAGAGGTGGGGGTGGGTGGGGGAGGTGTTGATTTCTTTGCCACCCACAGAGTCCCTGAATATATTTCTCCTCTGATACCAGAGGTTTTGTGTTGTCAGTTAAGCCCAGAAGAAAGATAATCATAGTGGCTAAGACACAGAGAGGTTTGAGCTTATCTGTGACTCCAGTGACCATGGGCTACTGCCCAGGAAATGCATTTGTTTTGTTGCTACTAATCCACAGCCTGCTGTAAGGGGAGAAAAGAATAAATGAACCCAGAATGTTATGTTGGGTTTTAGCTCATTGACTTAAAAGGCTGAGGTATAATTTCCCTGAGATTTTACAGTCATGAACATCTGCTTGCAGGAGCCTGCAACATCTGCAGCCCTTGTCGTCATTCTTTGCAGAGGACCATAAAGTTTATAGAAAAACGAATCCACCCAGACACAGAGGAGACCTGGCAGAACCACCTTCCTGGCTGAGAAGTTTATTTTATATTCCAGCATGGGCAACAGAACCTTGTGAGCTTATTCTTGGGGCCATGTGGAAAAAACAGAGCTGAGAGTTCTGCTCTGCCTCTCTCTGCACGCCCCAGCCACATGGACACCCCAGTCGCACTTACGGAGTCCCTGCTGCATGCTGGGTGCTTTCTCATGTATGTCATCTCCTTTAACTCTCAGGGTGGCTCTGTTGGTCACCATTACCTCTTTCCACAACAGTGTATACATACAGAGACATACAGTTTTAAGTGCACATACTGATTTGGAAAATCTTAAGCCACAAACATGTTTCTTGTGTGTATTGATAATTATATAGGAAGGAAGAAGAGGTAAATAGAGGCAGCATAATATCATGGAAATATCACTGGATTGGGATTGGGAGACCTCCATTCTGGTCTCAGCTCTGGGGGCTTCATATATCCCTTGATTTCTTTGGGCTTTCCATTTCTTGTTTATATAGTGAAGAAGTTGGTCTCAATTTTCTCTGTCTCTTCTAGCTCTCATGCTAAATAAACTAGGAATCAATATCCAGTATGACTTCAACCGTGTAACATAAATGTGTATGAAGAAGGAAAGAAGGAACTATGCCAGAGTGTTTCCAGTAGTTACATTTGGGTGGTAGAATTATGAACTCTATTCTTTGTTCTTTTTTGCATCTTCTAACTCTTTTATAATGCACATGTATCATATTTGGGATCAGTAATATATTGTAAAAATATTAACCCATTTGGTGAATGTGACACCTGCTTCTTATTGCATTATCTCCTTCTTCAGCTAGGTCTCCATTATGGCAGCCACACTAATACAACATCTCCATTGGTCTTCCTGGCATAGCCATTGTGCCCCCCAGATTACTCCCTGGCATGTCCTTAGACATACTTACTTTTTAAATCTTTGCTTGTTTATTTGTTTGTTTGTTTACAGAGAACGAGTGGGGAAGGAGCAGAAGAAGAGGGAGAGAGAAAGAATCCCAAGCAGGTTCCACGCTCACAGTGGAGCCGGGCTAAATCCCACAAATCATGAGATCATGACCTAAGCCAAAATCAAGAGTCGATGCCCAAGTGACTGAGCCACCCAGGCCCCCCCTAGATGTATTTACTTTTCTAAAAAGAGTTTTTATTGAAATTCCAGTTAACATACAGTGTAACATTAGTTTCAGGTATACAGTGTAGTGATTCAGCACTTACATACAGCACCCATGTTCATCATAAGGGCCCTCCTCAATCCTCATCACCTATTTCCCCCATTCCCCCATCCCTCCTTAGGGGTCTAAAAAGTTCTATCTGATGTGGCTGCTGTCCTCCAGTAGCTTGTAGCCCAGCAGGGGAGATTATGCACATATATAAATGTCTGCAGTTAAAAACAATGTGTAATAAGTGCTGTAGGATTGATGGAAACTTCAGAGCACAGGATCCCTGAGGAGGGGGAATGCCTCTCCAACAAGACATCAGGGAAATTATATCTAACATTTTTGGCACCTCAGAAAACATTCCCTGGTCTCTGATTTCAGACACAGCTGTAGAGGAGAATTCCAGAGGAGCTCAGGGTCATGCTGACAGCATCCCACTTCAAACCTGCACATGGATCTTTCTACCTCAGGGCTTTCCTCTGATGCGGTGAGAGCTGTCTTGGTCCATATGCAAGAGCAGCCTGAAAGTGTGGGGAAGATATTGTCCTTTGGAGTAAACTTCAACCAATAAAAAATGGGAGCTGGTGGAGAAAGGCTCCCAGCTGTTCTTCTTTGAAGAATGGTCACTTTTGAGACTCATCCCATAGCTTCTTGGGGATCCCTGTGGAATTAATCTCTTATTGCCCACAGCAGTGATCTTAGTAAAGCACCTCTATTTTGGCCTTTTCCTCTATCTCTGCTTTACTACTTTTTAAAGTTTATTTATTTAGAGAGAGTGAGAACAAGCAAGGGAGGGGCAGAGAGAGAGGAAGAGAGAGAGAGAATCCCAAGTAGGCTCCATGCTTTCAGCGCAGAGCCTGACATGGGCCTCAATCCCATGAACCATGAGATCATGACTTGAGCCAAAATCAAGAGTCAGATGCTTAACTGACTGAGCCACCCAGGTGCCCCTCTGCTTTACTCTTTTTAATTTTTCACTCAATACCTGTACCTAAGTCCTTGTCTCAGGCTCTGTTTTGGGGAGAACCTAAACTAAGGCAGAAGCCATTGTGGAATAGGATGCATTTGAACTGGAGTTGTTCACAGACAAAGACAAGGAGAAGGGAGAAGTTTTAGATAGATGGCACACTGTGAGGAGGGCATGGAGAGCACAGGACATACCTGGTGTAGTAGTTTTGAGCCTCCTCCTATCAAGGAGGTGGAATCTATTCTCTACCCCTTCAATCTGAACTGGCCTTGTGACTGGCTTTTTCTATTAAAATGTTGCAGAAGTGAGTGAGTTCTGAACTTGGGCCTCAAGTGGCTCTGCCAATTGTGCTCTCATTCTCGTAAGCCTGCCACTGCTAGGTTTACAAGCCAGGAGTAGCCCTAGTGGAGGATGAGAGACCACGTGAAGCAAAGGCAACCTGTCCTAGCTGAGGTACCCTCTAGACTCAAAGCCGCTAGCCAATTCACCAGCTCACCACAGACATGTGAGTGAGCAGAGCTGGAAGAGAAGAATCTGTCAGTTGGGCTCAGCCCAAATCGCCAGTCTGAAGAATTATGAGTGAAGTAAATGGTTATTGTTTTAAGCTGCTAACTTTTGGAATGGGTTGCTATGCAACCAAAGCTAATTGATATATCTGGGGGGAAACTGAGTCATCCTGGTTGGTTAGAAGATGTCCTTCATGACTTGAATTGGGGGGGCTAAGTTGGGATAGGTTTCGAATACCATACTAACAAGTCTGGAAGTAATTCAGTGGGTGAGGAGATTCTGTTGGAATAGATGGTTGGCTGACCACCAAATATTTGGGTTTCCCATTCTGTAGTTTAGAACTGTTGCTGGGAGCTGCCTGCCCAGCCACAGACTATGTTTTCCCAGCTCTCCTTGCACATGACTCGTTCTCTCCAATGGGATGTGAGTGGTAGGGGTTTGTGTAACCTCTAGGCTGAGATAGCTAGGTAGTAAGTATATGATCCCCATGCTCTCCCTGTGCCCCACTGGGTAGCTGGATGATACCAGCTCAGCCTTGAACACACAGGAAGGTAGAACCTCATGATTGATACCAACTAGATTCCTGACTCTCCCTTTAGAGAAGAACCATTCAGCGGAGTAGATTTTGCATGAGCAAGAAAGAAACATTTATCATGTTAAGTCATTGAGATTTTCAGGTTGTTTGTTACAGCATCTGATATTACCCACGCTGACTAAATGTAAGCAACCTTCATAGGCTTTTGAGTGGGGTATTGTACCCCTCAAAGTAGTGATTTGGGTATGCTGGCTTTAGCATCCAATTGCAGGGTAAATCTGCTCCTGCAGTTTTCTGGGTCTCAGGAGACAATGGTATGGATATGGCCTTGGCCATGAAAGCAAAAAGGAAAGCACCAAAGTAGACAGTCCCTTCAAGCTAGACATCTTCCTTCCAGGGGAGGAAACTAGTTAAATTGTAGACAGTCTAATATTTAAGTCTAAATTGCTTTCCACCTGTTTAGTTGTGAATTAGGAAACTGGTCTTGACATTTTGGGATTGGAATCTTAAAACACCAGTTACTTAAAAATAAATACGTCTGAAGGTTCTTTTAAGGGACCATAATCATAATCATATTCATAGTAAAGCCTGACCCACCAGAGAGCCACTGTCCCTTCTCTGAGTCTGGGGATACACTGCTCCTTCCTCACCTTGCACTGATGAGCTCCTAATCTAAACAAAATGGATACCATTATTTTGCTGCTTGGTGTTTGTGAGGACCTGGAGACAGGTCCTCCTGAGGAAATATGAGTTTCCTTTAGGAGTTTTCTTGGGGAAGATTTAGATGGATTTCATTTTTTACCCTGCTCATCATGGGAGGAATTCCATGCCTGTGTCTGGAAGTGTTTTGGAGCCGCATGCTTCTAAGAGAGACATTCCTTAGAATTGCTTCTTAGGACAACAAGCCATCCTTAACATCTTATAGCTGTAGCACTTCTACCAGTAGCTTGGCTCCCTTGTGCCATCGGTGGCTTGGCCTAGCCTCCACCAAATACTCTCTGCCAGACTCCCAAGGCCAGGTCTGTCCCAGGCAATGAAAAGTTTGTAGAACATCCCTGACTCCATCTGCCTGTCTGGCTGGCCATTTGCCTCCTGCCTGTGGCCACATCATCAGACACCCAGCCTACAGGTCCCCTGATGTTGGCCTCTCTCCTGCTCCAGCCTGTTTGTCAAGTCTCCTTGGCCTGGCCTGCCCCTACCAAGCCCAGATTTTGACACCATCCCAAGGGCAGCTGTAACTCTTCAGCTGTGCTTCACGGTGGCCTTGGAGTGCTTCCACCTCCCACCCAGTGCCCAGAGGCCCCTGGAATGTTGAGAGAGTTTTGACCTAGACCTGGCTCACCTCATACCATAACGAACCAGTTTATTATAGCACGTAATAAACCTCAAACCAGCTTGACTCAGATTCTTAAAGGGCCAGTTCCAACCACCTCATGTCACCCCAGCGGAAACATAGTGCTAATTATACTGAAGAACCTCTTTCTAGCATTGAAGTGGGCAAATTGTGTCTTCAGCATCCCACAGCATCCACTTTAGGTCCTTCAAGGCATGTGATATTCATTTAAATATCTGAATTAATATGCCATAATTATAATTCTTATGTTTTTCTTTTGTACTTGTTTTTTTTTTATTTTTAATGTTTATTTATTTTTGAGAGAAAGAGAGAGGGAGGTGGACAGACAGACACAGAATCCAAAGCAGGCTGTAGGTTCCATGCTGACAGCACAGAGCCCAACACGGGGCTTGAACCCACAAACCATGAGATCATGACCTGAGCCAAAGTCAGACACTCAACTGACTGAGCCAACCAGGCACCCCTCTTTAGCACTTCTTTTAATGAGCCTAAGAACAACATTGGGCCTGAAATAATGGCCACTCCTGCAACAGGAAGTTGGATGATGATGATGATGATGATGATGATAACGATAACACTAACCAACATTTATTGAGCACCTATCATATACCAGGGTCATTTAAAAATAAATTATATAAACTATCTTATTGAATCCCCATGATATCCTTACCCTCTGGGGTAGTAGTTATTATTCCATTTTTAGATGAGACTAAATAATTTGCCCAGAAAATACAATCAGGTAGCCAGACTCAGAATCCAGGTCATATGACACTAGAGTCTGTGCTATTAACTCTGTGTCATCCTGTATCTCTGTGTGGCTGACAGACCATACATGGATGGTTTTTCCCTCCTACTTAAGTCTGGGAGCAATGAAGGTGGGATTTTTCTTCTGTAATTGAAAGAATAATTGGGAGTTATTTATTTATTCTGTTTAATTACACCAGTCAGTGTCAGCTCTTCAAAGTAGAAAAATTAAAATAATTTTCTGAATTCTGGAATATAAAATTCAACCATAATTTCGCCACCCTTACAGAACCACTGTTAATACTTGAATATTTTATTCAGTATTTTTATTTCAACATTTTCTGATATTATATTAAAAATGCAACTAGTTTTGGAAGGTACAGAGAATCAAAAAGAAGAAATACAAATCATCTCAAGTTCTATATTATTAGCTTTCTAGATTGTGTGTGTGTGTGTGGGGGGGGGTGTTGGATCATATTGCTTTATATTCTGAGCTTGTAATTGAATAATATTTTGTTGATTTCTTTCATGTAAAAGAATATTCTTCCACAATACCTCTATTAGTTTCTATTTCAGTGTAACAAATTACCACATATCCAGTAACTTAAAACAACACCATTTATTTTCTCACAGTTTCCACTCATCAAGAGTCCAGGCCTGGCTTAGCTAGAGCCTTTGCTCAAGGTCTCATGAGGCTACAAACATGATGTAGGCCAGGCCGCTTTCTCAACCGGAGGCTTGACTAGGGAAGGGTCCACATTTGAGCTCATTTAGGTCATTGGTTAAATTCATTCTCTTGAAGCTGTGTGTCTAAGGGCTCGGCTTCTTCCTTGTTGTTGGCTAGAGGCTGCCCTTAGGTTTTAGAGGCCACCAGCAATCCCCTGCCATGTGACTCTCTCCATAGGCAGTTTTCAATATGGCAGCTGTTCAAAGCCAGCAAGTGAGTCTTTCTAGTGTGCACTAGCAAGATAAGTATTGTATCTATGCTGATATCTGTCTATACCTATTTATATCTACATTATAATGTAACCATGACATCTCATCACCTTTGCCATATTCCATTGGTTAGAAGCAAGTTGTGGGTCCTGCCCACACTCAAGGGGAGGGGATTATGCCAGGTGCGGACCACCCTAGGATGTTTGCCACATACCATTTATTTATTCCATTTCATTTTACACTTGTTAAAGATTTTATTTAACTCAGTAAAAATGAGGAAACCAAGCAGATGGTATATATAACCAGTTCAAAAGAAAATCCAAAGAATGGACACATTTATAGATCAAGAATGTTGAAATGAATGTGCAAATGGAGGCAAAACTAGTCTCTTCCGCAGTGGGGGAGGGCAGTCCCTTGAACTTCTACAGGACAGGGCAGGATAGGATTTGCACGTACCTAAGCAAGAGAAGAGAAACTACATTGCTGTCAGTTATACAGTTTGCAAAATTGTAAAATAGCTCCCATGGAATTAGAGTCAGATAACATGGAAGGGTGTGCCACACACCATTTAAAACCGAGCCATGCTGGTTCAGCTTTTTGCTGATTTATTTAATGAATCCCTTATATTTGAAAATTAGTGTTTCCATTTTTTGTCATTATAAAAACTGCAGCGATCACCCTTGTGGTTAAATTTTTTCATGCACCCTTAATTATTTCCTTTCATGACTTTTAAGATTTTGCTGGGTCAAAAAGTTCACACGTTTTAAAGGCAATTGCTCATGTTGTTAAATCACTCCCCAGAGCAATTCCCCCCAGTGGCGTAGGAGCGTACAGGAGGCTATTTTAGTGAACTAAGCTGAGTTAATATTGGTAAAGTGCTTGAAGGGTGCTGGGCACACTGGAAGGCCATGTGTAGATATTAAGCAAAATAAATTAAACAATAAAATTGAGTTGTTTCATCCTTACAACAACCTGTGAGGTAGGTTAATGGGATTCTCATTTTACAGAAGAGGAAGATGAGGCCAGAAGGGTTAAGGAGAGATTACTGAATTAAATACCAAAAGGCTGGGGCCACATCCTAGCTCCTTCACTTATCAAACGTAGGACTTGGGGGAACTTCTCTCTCCAATGCAGCCAACAGTCCTACATCACGGCAGCTGATGTCAGGGTGAGTGCTTGGAATCTGTAGCCCGGGGATTCTCGCCCTTGACTGCATGGTGGAATCACCTGGGGGAAGCATACAAACCCCCAGATGCCTGGGTCCCAGCCCCAGAAATTCTGATGGCGTTGGCCTGGGTCATGGCCTCGGCATCAGGAATTTTTAAGCTGCCAAGTGATTCCTGTGTGCAGCCAGATCTGAGGCCCACTGCTAGAGCCTCCCACACTTGCAAGGGATTATTTCTGTATATAGCTGAGGAAGCAGCATTCAGTTCTTGCTTTCTGCTCTGAGCTGTCAGGAAATGGCCCACTAGGGTCCGGCTGGAATCAAACCTCTGTCTTAAACTCCAGAGTCAACTCAGTCTGCTAAGTTAGCTTGGGAAGCCATCAATTACCTGCTGTTTTACCCTCCGGTGTGGGTCCCTGGGCGGTGGGGTGTCAGCATCAGCCGTGCTGGCAGGGGCTGCTTTCCAGTGGAGCCTGCTGCTGCTGTTGCTATTTTTCTAGAAGCCAAAGCAGAGCTTCACATCAGAGCTTCAGCTCCCCGCTGCCTGTCAGTCACAGCTGCATGACTGAGGCTGAGGGACCAGACGCCTGGCTGCCCGCCACTGGAGCTGGGTAGCAGATTTGCTGAGGTATCTTTGGGGCCAGGCCAGCCTTCCAGCTCACTGTGAGGGCTGGGGACGAATTTTTCTGAGCAGCCAAATGTAGCTCAAAATGAACATGATCGATCACTGGAATGAAAGCCTTGGTCAAGTTGCCCCAGTGTGACAGAGAAGGCCAGCACCAGCTCCTGTCTTTCTCCTGCACCTGATAAATTGTGAGACGTATATGTGTCTGCCATTTTTCTGAGGTCGGACACTATCCAGTGATTATGGGGGAAAAATGGCAGTGTGGAGAAGTTTCTGGAGGAAGACAAGGAAGAAAATGGAAAACTCATATTTAATGTGGGCCTGCTATGCATCAGGCATTGTGGGGACACTAGATATGTAATCTCATTGAGTCTGAACATTATGACGACCACAGAAATTGGACATGACTATCTCTATTTTATTTTTTTTAATTTTTAATGTTTATTTATTTTTGAGAGAGAAACAGAGTGTGAATGGGGGAGGGGCAAAGAGAGAGGGAGATACAGAATCTGAAGCAGGCTCCAGGCTCTGAGCTGTCAGCACAGAGCCCGACGTGGGGCTCAAACTCAAGAACTGCAAGATCATGACCTGAGCTGAAGTCGGACGCTCAACAGACTGAGCCACCCAGGTGCCCCGGCTATCTCTGTTTTAAAGGTGAGGCAATTGAGCCTTAGAGGAGAAGCTTCCTTGTGAGATCCCATGACTAGCCAGGGACAAAGCTAGAATTCACTTCTTGGCCTGTCAGCCTGCATAGCACCTGTTCTTTGTACACTGCTTCTCAAACTGGGAAAGGAAAGCTTTGATCCAGGTAACTAGTTTTTTGTTGGTTTGTTTCTCATTAGGATTATTGTCTGCAGTGTCCATTCTTGCCTCAGTTGTGAAACACTGAAGGTTGCTTTTGTCATGGTTCAGCTTCCCTGCTGAATGAATTTAGGTAATATTAGCTGCTATAACAGATGAAGCCCTAAATCTCAGGGGCTTCACACAATACACATTTACTTCTTCCACACACAAAGTCTGGCTGACCATGTGGGACTGGGGCTTTTGCTTTATGCAGTCATGTAGGGGCCCAGATTCCTTCCAACTGTGCCTCTGTTCTCCTCTAGGGCTTCAGTGTCATCCATTACATCCTCTGCTTCTGGAAGGCAGGTAGGGGAAGGGAGTGGGGGGTATCCTGTAGGAGGTTCTATGGCTCAAGTGAGGGCAAGTACACCACATTTCTGTCCGCATTCCATTAGCCAGAACTGCATCACATGCCAATGGCTAATGCAAGGGAGGCTGAGAAATGTATCTAGCTGTGTGCCAGTGAAGACAGGAAATGCATTTTAGTGAATATATAGCAGTCCTCACCACAGCTATAGACGCCCCTGAAGTCTCTTCATTCCTGAAGCCTCTCCCGCTTGATCCTACCCATGCCGTCTCCAGAACCTCATCTTGTCCTTCATGTCAAGTGTCCTCTGATTGACATGTACCTTCTATCAAATTTCTGCCCAGAGCACCTAGATCAGAGCCGTATCTGGCCATGCCTTTGTTGAAGGTCTTGATGAGGCCACCTCACGCCCAAGTGCCACAAACCATGGGCCTCTCAAAAACTATCTGGCCCACCTTCTGCCAGCCCTTCAGAGGGGGGAGCCAGTAATGAAGGGGTTGCCGGCCTTTGGCTTAACTCTTCATTTGGCTAATGATGATGAATGTCGCTGTCTCTGAATCTGAAAGCCCTGGCTGTTTTTCCTGCAGTGTCTCCTGCTTGATGTGTTTTCTTTTTCCTCAGCTCTGCTAGCTTCAGACCCCAGGGAGAAGATGAGTTTTACAGTGATGGACGGTAGGGATTTTTCACACCTGCCAATTCTGACATCCCGAGTCAGCAGGATCTGTGCTGCCAAGATACATGATTTAGAGGCGCTACATTAAGCCTAAAAATGTTCCCTTAGTATTTTCATGATCTTTTGTGGTCAAGGACAGTTAGAACAGAATTTCCTTCAGAACAAACTGGCAAGGAAAACTCAGTCAATGTCAAGTGAGAATTCTTTTGTTTTCTTCCCTTTCCAGGTGAAAGTGCTCCCATAGTCTTCCCCATTATAACCCCGGATGAGTGGTCAGGACTCAAACCTGTGTGCCTTCTTCATGACACTTTGCAGAAGTGTTAGCTTGGGCTAAACCAAGCAAAGTTTACGTAGGAAGCTACTTTCAATGGCTTGTAGGAGACCTCTTAACATTTTATCAGAGAAGTCCTTGGTCCAGAAGGTTTGGTGGGCTCCCAGTGCCTTGCCCAGATTATGGAGAAACAGGGCACTTACTGAGGTGAGACAGGTCTTGTCACACTGTGGCTTGTAGCCTAGAGAAGGGGCCCAGGTGCCTGTCACCAGGTGGTGAACAAAGATCCTAAGGCTCACCTAAGTCAAGCCAGTGGGGGAACACAACCCATCCCCTCCACCCCCCACCCCCCATCATGAGGCTGCCTTCCCTGGAAGCATATTGCCTGAGGCTTCATGGGACAGTGCTGTATTAAAGACCAGGATGGGAGTGGAAAGTGGGCTGGGGAGGGAAAGAGGCGCAGCAAAGCCCGCAGAAGGTGACTAGCTCAGCCCTGCAGTGGTGCTCTGGGATTTGTGTCTGCACAAAGGACAGGAGGGTGTTCACACCCTTTCCCTATCAGTATGTCACCAATGTGCTGTCCCTGGGCCAACTCATGGTCCATGCCCAACAACACAGCGGGCTCCAACAGCCTAGGGCAGGCCACCAACAGAGATGCAAGTGCTGGTGGTTGGGCAGGAAAGCCCACCAGACACCACATGTCACAATGGGGAATGGTTATGAAGGGGTCTGAATGGATTATTGATGGTCCCTGACTTTGCACCCAGTCGGAGTCTTCTCTTTCATTTTGGAAGAGCCCTTAATATCAACTTTATCTCAAGAGCTCAAAGTGAGTTTGGCTTGGACCCCATAACTCCAAGGGATAGCCTGGGTAGAGGAGATGCTGTGTTTTAGGTGTGGGGCTTCCAAATCTCCTCTCTATATAGGGCAGTGGCCACCACTACATAAGCTGAATGCAGAGGAGGACCATGGCTTGGAATGTGGAGCCAGGCCATTAGAAGAACTTTCAAAGAAAACTTTAACTTAATTCCCATTTTTTTTTCACTGGGAAAAGGACTGGGATTTCAGATCTGACATGTCACAGTCTGTTTTAAGCTTAGCTGGCGCCCTGGGGGTGGGAATCTGTGTGCGCGTGTGTGCGCATGTGTCATTCACATGGACGGTGTCTGAGCTGGCAACCCTCTCTGTGGCACTCCTCTCCACCCAACCCATGTGCAGAACCATTGGGCTCTTGGACCTACCATTAGCCTCTTGGACCTAAGCCTTGCAGTGTCCCTTCTTAGCACTCCTGTAATGCCTTGCGTGCAATGTTGTTGCTGGAACCACATTATTTTACAATGATTTGTTCACCTGTCTGTCTTAATCAATAGGCTGAGCTCCTTGAGGTCAGAGCCCATGTCTTATATTTGTCCAAGCTCTAGTGTTCAACTCAATGTCGGGGCATATGGTAGGTATTTAGTAAATATATGCTGAATGAGTGAATCACATGAGATATCTGAAGAGTTACCAGAGGAAGAGATCAAGGGCATGAAGCTAGAACCGTGACTGAAAAAGGGACAAAAGTCTTGCGGGAATGTTCAGTGTCTTCATTGTGCCAGGCCCTGGGGATGCAGGGTTGAGACTGAGGCTGCACCCAAGTTTGGGAAGTTTAGTCGAACAGGTAAGGCACAAGCACTCCAAAGTTACTGCATTCCTTCTGTATTGGCAGCAAGGACATGATGTAGCCCAGCGGAGGGTGCCATATCTTCCTGGAGTCAGCAGGAATTTCTTCCTTGAGGAGGTTCCACTGGAGTGGGGCTTGAAGGAGAAACCATGTGCTTGAAGAAAAAGAGCTGACATGAAAGCAAAAACAAGTGAAGCCATGGTCATGCAGAAAGAGCTAGCATGTTCTGAGACTGCTGAGTTCAGTGTGGCTCTGAGTGGGCCAGTAGAACTCACCAGGCATCTCCAAACCTCATGGTAACCTAGCAGGATTCTTCCCCTTCTCTCCACCAAGCCTTTCTTGAGCATTGCCAGAAGAGGCCAGTTTCCTCTCCTATGCCCTCTCTCTGATGACAGAGGCACTAATGAGCCCTGGAAAGTCCAAAGCCCCTGATGTGTCAGGGTGGGAGAGGAGCAGAGAGTACTGGCGGGCCCAGGTATGAGGGTGCAGCATGGAAGTGAGGGCCTTTAGCTCGGCACTCTGAGCCAAGTCCCACAAGCTGGGGCAGGGACCGGGCATGAGGGCTTGTTTTCCCTGGGGGCTGCCTCCCTGTGGTGGAGAAGGAGGGCAGTCCTCTTCTCCTTTGGGGCTGTCTCAGATTGTCCTCGGCTCTGGTGACCTCCTGCTGTATCAGATCTAAAATCATAATTCTAAAGTTAATCATTTGGCTAAGCCTCTTCATTGTACACATGGCAGAATTAAACTCACCTGCACATGGGGTGTATAAAAAATTTTTATTTAAAAAATGTTTATTTATTTTGGTGGGAGAGGGGCAGAGAGAGAGAGAGAGAGAGAGAGAGAGAGAGAGAGATCCCAAGCAGGCTCCACACTGTCAGTGCAGAGCCCAACACGGGGCTCGATCTCATGAACCGTGAGATCATGATCTGAGCCAAAATCAAGAGATGCTTAACCAACTGAGCCAAGGTGTCCCCGTTCCTCCAGATTATTTTTATTTGATCTTTAATGAGTCTACTGAGGCCCCCCCTGGTTGTTAGTGGGATAAAATTAAATGAAATGCCAATTTGGCTTCAGTGTAGTCAGTCATCTGTGATGCTATAAATGGGCCTATCAGGAGACATTCAGACACTCATTTGGTGAGAAAGCACTTTCCCTACTCCATGAGGAGAGGGACTTAGGCAGGCTCCTTAGCCTCTTCTGGACCCCAGGCTGATGTCTTCTTGCCAGTGCAACTTGGGATCTGACTATTCTTTTGGTGTGGGCAAGGCCTAGGGCCTCCCAGGATGACCAGGCTTCCCCTAGGCTCCTGCTGACTGCAGACCCCTGGGTACTTGTTGAGGCCTCTGTGCAGCCCACTGCAGGGTGAAATTGTCCTGCTACAGCGGTCTTGTGGTGGGACCTCTGGCTCTTAACCTAGGTGTTACACCCTACAGGGACCGAAGGCAGCTTGCAAAGATCAGGGACACCCGTACTTGATCCCACTGTGCCATGCAGTTGACTGTAAGGTGACTGTTTCAGGTTTGTCCGAGGCCCTCTTATCTCTCAGTGTGGCTACTGCACATTCCAGAAATGGGAGCTCAGGACACACCCCTGTGACCGCTTCCTTACCTCACACTTGTACTTTTCACAAGTTCTTTGCCTGGAAAAGGGGTGGGCTTCTTTTATTCCCCTTTGTCATATTTCCTTTTTCCTGACTCCAGTTATGCCTTCATGGCAGACAAAGATCTCCCTGCTTTCACTGCAGTAAAAACCAGAGTCTTCCATTTGCTAATTGGCTATAAGAAGAGAACAAAGGATTCTGGAAAATCCTTCCTGAAGACAATCTCTTGGCTTATAAGGCCCTTGCCTGCTGCATATTTCAGTTTTGAATCTTAAAAGCCAAATATTACTTTGGTCTTTCTGTCTTCACGCCCTCTGCAGCAAAATCTCCATCTCCTCCCCCACTGCCCCACTCCATCTTCCAGCAAATAGATGCCTTGGACTGACCATGGCAAAGTCATGTCCTTCAGGAGGCACAGGGAAAATGCACCCTAAAATTGTGAACCAATATTGTCCTTGTGGAATATGCATGAGGCTCCTGAAGGTCCTAAGATTAGATTTAGATGGCTCTGCCCTAGGTTATGTGTAGGGTCTCCATTTCCCAGCCAGTGTGAGTATGGGCTGATGACTCATAGCTGTTCCTGTCTCTGCAAGCTCTGCTCCTCCCCTGCTCACTTCCACCTCACCCTAACCCCTATAGTTCTTGATCAATCACTGACTACCATGGAGGTATAAAAGCCTTGCAGAAATTTGATTAATGTTGTGCTATTTATACTTCAGAGCCTCCCACAGGATCAAGTGGAAGCTAGTCTCCAGTAAAGATCCCATCCTTGCTTAGCTTTCTCCTCCTGCCCTATCCTGCTCCCCCAGTAAATCACTTCCACAAAATCCCTGTCTCAGGCTCTGCTTCCAGGGAACAGGATATAAGATCTGGTTAGGCTTAATCTCAACTTATTTGTTTTCTGTCCCTGCTTGAAAAGTTACCACAAACTTGGGGGCTTAAATAGTACAATTTTAGTATCTTATAGTTTTATAGGCCAGAAGTCTGACATGAGTCTCCTTACCCTGAAATCAAGGTGTTAGCAGGGCTGCATTCTTTTCTTAGTTTTTAAATATTTGTAAAGTTTATTTTGACAGAGAGAAAGAGAGAGAGAAAGCAAGCATGGGAGGGCAGAGAGAGAGGGAGAGAGATATAATCCCAAGCCGGCTCCGTACCGTCAGCACAGAGCCTGACCCAGGGCTCGAACTCATGAACCGTGAGATCATGTCCTGAACTGAAACGAAGAGTTGGCACTTCACCGATTGAGTCACCCAGGCGCCCCAGGGCTGCATTCTTTTCTGAAAGCTCTAGGAAATAATCCACTTCCTTGCCTTTTTCAGCTTCTGGAGGCCACCACATTCCTTGGCTTGTGGCCCCCTAATGTCATCCTCAGTGTTGAATCTCTCTGAGCACTCTTTTATCCTTACATATCCCTCTATAGTGGGAAAAGCTTTTCCACTTTTAAGGACTTGTGATTACATTGGGCTCACTTGGATAGTCCAGGATAATCTATCTCAAAGTCCCTTGAGTAACCTTAATCACATCTGCAAAGTCCCTTTTGCCATGTAAGGCAAGATATTGACAGGTTCCAGGGATTACTGTGTAGACATCTGTTATGGGTTGAATTGTAACTCCCCAAAAGGTTTTGAAGTCTTAACCCCCAGTGCCTGTGAATTTGACCTTATTTGGAAATAGGGTCTTCACGGATGATCAAATTAAGATGAGGTCATTCTGGTGGGCAGTAATCTGATATGACTATGTCCTTATCAAAAGGGGATATTTGGACACAGCGACATGCACACACACATGGAGAGTTCCATGCGAACATGAAGGCAGAGATCGGGGTGATGCATCTATAAGTCAAGGAACACCAAAGATTGCTGGAAAACCATCAGAAGCTGGAACAAATTTTTCTTCACAGCCCTAGAAAATGAATATAACACCTTTGGGGGAGGCATTATTCCTGTGCCACCAGGCCTGTGAATTGGGAAACAAGTAAGAGCACCCTGGGATCAAGTAGTGTCCTACCTATAGCTCATATGACTCTGAAGACTCAGGAGAAGTTGCCTGAGAGCTTGGCCATGAATGTGTCTACTGTCAGGGTCTGGTCTTAGTTCTACAGGCCTGGTCCTCCTGAATGAAGGAGGAACAGACATTTTGGAACTTCATTAAGGGGTTAACCACCAAGCTGTGTGGGTAGGGTGGGGGTAGGGTAGGAGCATGGAAGGTAGGGATGGGATTATTCTTTGGAGACAAATTATTTGTGGTTTAGTTAAACACTAAGGCCCCTCCACCCCTGCCAAAGAGTTGTAGCCACAGAGGAAGGCCATAGTTTATGTTCTGGGTAAATAAGTGAGGCATCTAAGTGGAAGAAATAAAGAAGGCCAAAGACCCAGGGACAATTTTTAAAAATAATTTAATATTCTAAAATGCACTCATGGCCTTATGTTACACAATAACACACTTACCTTGGGGGCTTTGTCTGACTATGTAACCTTGTCCATTATGTGGTAGGTAGCTTTCCTGGCCCAGTTCTTCCAGTCCCCCGCTCTAGACTGTCAAAAAAGTAAAAAGAAGACAAATATAGAACAAAAAGCAGAACTTAGTTGCTTTTACTTTTTTTTGCTGATGACAATACGAATATATTGAGGTTTAATGAGAACTCTCTTCAGGGATAGGTGGTAAATGATGAATGGGAGCAGCGGTGCTAGACTGACATCTTCTGGAAGGGGCTTTCTCCTTGCTCTTCTCCCATTCAATTCTTCCTTGTCTCAAAGTGTGCTGCCTTCCTTCCAGGCTGGATGTGGTCCTGGCTCACGGACCACATGGGACTGTTCTAGTGTGACTAGAAGTCCTAAAGACTGTTTGCTCCTGGTCCTTCCTTGCTTGCCTAGGGTGAAGCATAAGGAATCTCCAATAGAGACTTCTGTCACTATGACTCTTTTCTGTGAGAAATTGTTGTGGAGAAGTTGGTGAACAAAATTTTACATCTCATGCTGTGGTAAGGTGTAAAAATGGCCACAAATGTCCCCCTTCCCTGTGTCTACACTCTTGCAGTGTTTGTGGATCTTGTCTGGCCATGTGACTTGATTGGATCAATGGGACAACAGCAATTGTGACATGGAAGAGACTTCAAAAGTGCCTGCGTAATGGGGCTGGCTGCTGTAGGACTTTCCACTGTGTGGACAAGCCTGGGCTAGTCTGCTAGAGGATGAGGGACCATGATGGGAAGAGCAAAGGTGCTTCAGCTGATTGTCGACCAACCTCCAGCTGACCTAGCAGCTGGCTAATGATGATGCACAAGCAAGCATAGAGCAAAAAAACAAAAACAAAAACAAGTCAAAAAAACGAACTGGCCAGGTGAATGCAATTCAGATTGCCATCCCACAGAATCATGAGCTGAATGGTTGTTGATTGACAGTTGCCAATGTGTAAAAGATTCAGGGTATCATTGGTGCTCAAGAAACATGAGTTTCCTTCTTCCCCTTCCCCTTATCCCCATCGTTGCTCTCTCTCTTAACCTGATACAGGTAGGGCCATTCAGGTAAAGCTACACATTTAGCCATCTCAGGTGGACCTATGGCTTTTTGTTCCTTGTGGGTATCATCTCTTTGGCCAGCACAAGTCATGCTTTCACTGATGCTCTTTCCATCTGTGGCAGAGCATATTTCCAAAAATGACTATAATAATTCCAGTCCCACATGCTTTTCCAGAACCTTGCCACCCCACGCCCACCCCCCGTCAAGAGGTGGAGTCTATTTTGCTTCCCCCTTGGACATCAGTGGGCATTCATCCCTTTTTGACAGCCTCGACTCACAGACTACAATATTAGTTGTGACTAATGTGTGACTTCCAAGGCTAGGTCATAAGAGGAAGTACAGCTTCTGCCTGGCTCTTGCACTCTCTCTCTCTCTCTCTCTCTCTCTCTTACCCCCCCTCCCCACCCCTCCCCTCACGGGCACTGTTGGAATCCTGAGCCACTGTGTAAGAAGTCTTGTTACCCTGTGGCTGCCATGTTACAGATGCCACAGAGAGAGACCATGCAGAGACAGAGATGCCTAAGAGCCCCAGCTGTTCAGCCCCCAGCTATTTGAGCCTTCCCAGCCCAGGCACTAGGCATTTGACTGAATTAGCCTATAAGATGACCTCAACCCCCATCCCCCTCTAACTGCAAACTCATGAACAGCTTGACCATCACTTCTTTTGGAGCAGCAGGCAACTTTCCCACAACAGTGTCTGGTGTAGTTACCATGTAGTGTGCTGTTGACGTATTTTTTCTTACATACATAATCCACAGTTGATAAGGCTGGTGCTGGCCAAGGGTATAGTGAGCATGAGGACCAGCCATTAGAGGACAACATATAGTCAGAACTGATGGAGATAGAAAATTAGGAAGGAAATGCAGCATTAGTGAAAATCTGAAAGATGTTTTTGTTAACTTTTAAGTGAAATGTTATTCTGCACCTTTCAAATAGTCACACTAACAAAGATATGTAGTCCAGTGACTAGACTCCTAAAGGCATTTAATGTTAAATATTAACGCCGAGCACCTACTACGTACCAGGGTCTCTTCTAAGCACTTGCCACGTATTAAGTAATTTAATCATCAAAACATCACCGTATGGGAAGTACTATTACCACCTCATTTTTAAAAAACAAGCCAAAGATCACACAAGTAATAAATGGCAGAGTTGGAATTTGAACCTGGCATACTGGCTCCAGAGTACATGATTTTAATCACCAAACTGCACTATTTCTCAGTAATTGTTAAGCAAACAAATGTTTCCAAATTAACTTATAAGAAAAATATTTTCAGTAAATGGTTTATAAGCAAATGTTGACATCCTGGGGGACTACAAGAGGGGATTCTGATTAAAAATGTTCAAAATGATTTCTGAATAGAAAAATTTTAATCCTTTTCACAAAATTAGGAGTATACGAGTTAGGAACCAAATACTCTATTCTGTGTATGACCAGATGTTGGATTTATGTTTTATCCACCTTTTTAAGTATGAGGAAAACCTTCTGTACCTATTAATAATTAGCAATAAAAGCTGGTATAAAATATGAGTAAATTATACACTTATTAAAAACTCCTCAATAAAAATTTTGGAATAAGCATATGAAAAGCAAAGCAATATGACCTAAACTTTATTAGACATATGGATCAAATAACAAACTTTGGTTTTAAGCCAGTTTATGTGCCGTCAGGAAGCTTTCCCTCCAAAATAGTTCCAGAATATGACCCCTTGTCATGACCACTACCGATACCTCCCTAGGTTAAGCCAGCGTCTTCTCTCACCTGGGTTTTGCAGCTTCCTGCTTTCAGTCTTGGCACCTTACTATCTGTCCTCCACACTGCAGCCAGGGTGACCTTTAAAAGAGGGAAATCAGATGTTGTAACTCTTCTTTTTAAACCCCTCCAGTGGTTTCTTGAGGAACTTGGTGCACTTCTCTGACTACCTCTGGCCACATTCTCCCTCTCTCACCAGGCTCCAGCCATGCTGGTTTTCCTTACGTTTCTTGAAAACACACCTTGGAGGCTTTGAATTGCAATTTCCTGTGCTTCAGGTCTTCACTCAGCAGGTTCTTTCCCCTCATTTGAGTCTCAGCAAAAAGGTCACCTCTTGGGGCGCCTGGGTGGCGCAGTCGGTTAAGCGTCCGACTTCAGCCAGGTCACGATCTCACGGTCCCTGAGTTCGAGCCCCGCGTCAGGCTCTGGGCTGATGGCTCAGAGCCTGGAGCCTGTTTCCGATTCTGTGTCTCCCTCTCTCTCTGCCCCTCCCCCGTTCATGCTCTGTCTCTCTCTGTCCCAAAAATAAATAAACGTTGAAAAAAAAAATTTAAAAAAAAAAAAGGTCACCTCTTTAGAGAGGTCTTCCCTTGACTATCTTTTCCACATTTGTCACCCAAAGTCCTCCATTGCCTCACCGTGTTTGTTTCCTTTATTGTACATGTCATGATTTGTATTATCGTGGTCTGTTATTTGCTTTTTTCTTTACTTTCTGTCTCCCCCTATATTAGTTTCCCCCTATATCCATTTTATTATAGAAGAGACTACCCTGAAGCTCAGTGACGTAAATCATCCCTTATTTAATTACTCATGATTTTGTATGATGCCAATATGGTCTAAGCTCAGCTGGGCCATTCTTGTGCTTGGGCCAGGCTTGGCTGATTTGAGCTGGGCCTGCTCATGTATCTGCCGCCGGCTGATGGCTCAGCGGGACTGGCTGGTTCATTATGGCTTTTCTTGGGAAGGCTGGGGCACTGGGGCCTGTCTCCTCATGTTCTCTCCTCTAGAAGCTTAGCCCAGGCTTGTTCACATGGCAGTTGTGGCTTTCCAAGAGCTTCAGAGCAAAAGTGTCAAGGCCTCTCGCAGTCTAAACTAGGAATCGACACACTGTTACTTCTGTTGCATTCCACTGGCCAAACAAGCAAGTCACAATGCTAGCCCAGATTCAAGGGGTGTGGAAATAGACTCCACCTCTTGATGAGGGGAGCTGCAAAGTATGGTGGCCTTTATTGTATTGCAACACATGCCCATTGGCTTGTAGCTGGGTGGGAGTGGGACCTTGGCCCTGCTCCATGGACTGGTTTTTGGAAACTACTGCTCAAAAGCCCAGGACTTGCTACATTCTGGTCAATCCCATATTAAGTTATTCAAGATGTGGCAATTCTGCCTTTCATATTAACCCACTCTGGAATGTAACCACCAACTGAGAAACTGTCGCTTTAGAGAAAAATTACCCGAGCTGGAACGACGGGAGGGGAGGGGGTAACATGAGAAACTTCAAATTAAAGAGTGAGGCTGAAAATCTGTCAAGTTCTGTAAGATAAAAATCTTCTCGAAAGGGCACATCTGCCAAGACCGCATTTTCACAGGCAGTGCTGACTGGGAACGAGGTCAGCATGAAGCTAGTGGCCTCCCTCCCAGCCAGGCCTGGGGAGAGAGTGGAGGGCTTTTGACAAGAACTAAATTGGATCCCCCCAAAGCCAGGCTCTGTATCCCATCTTAAAGAAAAAGAACCGTGGTAAGTGGGCGAGGGATGCTGGCAAGGGCAGCCTCATCTTTGCTGTGGACTCGGCTTGGGCAATGCAGAGTTTCCTCACTGTCACCTGAGATGTTTCCAAGTGGACTCCATCGAGATATATTCTGTTTCAGAAGGAAGTCATCATATTGGCCCATCAGTAAGTATTTAGAGCTGACCTACCATATTTGCAGTGCTGTGCTGAATATTTTGGGGACGTCAGAGAAGTGGACTCCTGCCTTCAGAGAACTTACTAGGGACACACAGGCCCTGAAGTCGCTGACAGTGGCCCTGTCAGCTGACAGCAGTTCCCCACAGCTGGGGCCATGAGGTTTTCCTCAGGGGAGGACTCGGCGGGGGGAGGGAGGGCGCAGCTCTGTGTCTGTCATGAGTATAATTTAGTGAACAATTCAGATGTGTGCAGGCATTCTACTAAATGCTTTTTGCTATCCTGCAGTTGAATCTTTACAATAACCTTCTCTTGTGGTGAGTGCTATTAGTATCACCATTTTATCAGTGAAAACGAAAGCCCAAAGTCATAGGACTACTTCATGGGCAAGCCAGGATTTCTATTCATGTTTGTCTAATTCCAAGCTAGAACACTATTCTGGCCCAGTATAAGATTATTAATAGTAAACATGAATGTGAACATTTATTTTTACCACATACCACGCTTCACATATATTATTTTACTTAATCCCCATCATAACCTTAGGAAATAGTTATTGTTATTATGTCTGTTTCACAGATAGGGAAACTGAGGCACAGGGAGATTAAGTTCTTGCCCAAGGTCACAAGGCAGGTCGGGTGGCCGTGGGTTTCCTCATAATTTCATGAGCTGATGGTGACCCTCCTGTACTTTCTTGCTTTGGGTGCTGATCTGGTTCAATGGTAGGAGAACTGCCACCCACCCACAAGTACCTTCAAGGCACGTTCAATGGGAATCCTGGCTCTTTCCAAAAACCCTTCCCACTGACCCTGATGCCATTCAGGTTGGGCCTGTTACAAATTCCATTCCTCCAGCTGCCCTAGATCCCCACCCTGCTGGAACCCTTACAAGTCTTCCCTTTTGCTCCTTCACTGTTGGAGGATGGCTCTGTGGAAACCACTTCCTTCCTGCTTCCTTTGTCAAGGTCTCTCCTCTTAAGCAGGCTATGGGGCCCAGGGCACATAGCCAAGGAGAATCCAGGCTGCTGAAGGGGCCCTCCTTAAAAGCTCCTGAGAAAAGATCTGGAGCAGCTGACACAGAGGAATGTGGTCTGGATCCTGCAGCCTCCTGTCAGCTTTATTTGAGGCAAATGAAAGCTGACTAAAGAAGAGGGCCAAAGAAACCCAGCCCTATACACATCTTGGACATAACACCAGCTTCTATCTTAGAAGATTCCAGCTGGAGAGGCTCCAGGA
Source organism: Lynx canadensis (assembly GCF_007474595.2). Taxonomy (NCBI): domain Eukaryota; kingdom Metazoa; phylum Chordata; class Mammalia; order Carnivora; family Felidae; genus Lynx; species Lynx canadensis. The sequence continues at coordinate 13,203,419 of NC_044321.2, forward strand.
ATGACTGCAACTAACCCTCTCATTGTGCATAGGATAGGAATAAAGCTCAGGGAGGTCATGGCTAGTACAAGGTCACATAGCCCATTAGTGACAGAGCCTGGCCTGGAGCACCCATGCCCAAGTCAGTGTTCTTACAGCAGATGTTCCAGCCTTCAGTCCTTTGCACGTCGTCTTCACAATTTTTGCCACGTCCACATGCCATCTGCATTGCTCATGACTTAAGATTTTCTTTAAATGGACTAATGTTTGAAGAAAATCAAATTTCTTGAAAAGGGATGCTGCAAATTACTAGTTTGTTCTGTTTTACATTTTGCTCATAAATTTATTGTATATAAAATTACATCATTTGCACCCCACTAGCAGTATGCCTCCCACCTTTTTGCAAACAGGTTTTGCAAACAGACTTCAAGGTGACTGTGAGAAGGAGCTCTGAGTTCAAGTTTCTTCTCCATTACTTACCAGCTGCAACATCACTGGCAACTCACTGCACCTTTCTGAGCTTCCATTTTCTCATCTGCGGAGTGAGAGGACTAAACACCCCCTCTGCCCTCCCTGTAGATGGGTTGTGAGAACCAAACGTTGGGAAATACTTGAAAGAGCTTTATTCATTCAAACAAGCTAAACCAATGGACGTTTTCATTCTCACTCTCCTCAAGAGATTGATTATTTTCCCATTTACAGTAGGAATAGTTCTTTATTTGCTCATCTTCAAACAGATGTGGTCTCTTGAGTGCTGGTTCTATCCTTTTCCTGGAAGAGTGTCTCTGAGCAAATCCCTTTTTGTGGCATGTCTATCTGTCCTGTGTTGTGCTTAGTCCTCGTAGCACATCCCCAGGCAGGTGATGAGTGGAGGTTTATTTTGACATAGCTTGCTGAAAAGACTTTCCTAAACAGAGTTTAAGTCTTCAAAGTCAGAGGGGAAAATATAAGAAAGGCTCACCTAGTAGGGCTTTTGACAGGGAAGGAAAACTGCTGACCTGTAGCTAAGACATCTGATGTGAGTTTCTGGTTGTAAAGTGAAAAGAGGAGCCCCGCTCAGTGCTTCAAGGTCACACACACGGTGGCTGGATGGCTTTGTCGGTATGCAGCACTTGCTCGCTGGGATCAGGGTAAATTTCACTGCAGAAAATGAATTTTCCAATTTCTTTTCTTTTCTTATCCAGTCTTGGCATTGAAAAATCACAAGAACTTGGGGCACCTGGGTGGCTCTAGTCGGTTTAGCATCCCACTCTCAATTTTGGTTCAGGTCATGATCCCAGGGTCATGGGATCGAGCCCTGCATTGGGCTCTGTGCTGACTGTGGAGCCTGCACAGATTCTCTCTCTCTCTCTCTCTCTCTCTCTCTCTCTCTTTCTTCCCCCCTTTTCTCCTCCCCCATTTGCACGCACACTCTCTCTCTAAAAAAAAATAAAATAAAAATTTAAATTTCAAGCATTTAAAATTGGTTGAAGACAGGGATGTTGGGGGGGGGGCATGTGTGCACTTACCATTTATAACACATATGTGCCAGGCATTATTTCTATAGTTTTATGAATATTAACTCATTTAATCCTCTCAACACTTGATGAAGCAGGTACTATTAGTAGCCTCACTTTATAGATAAGGAAACTTAGACACAGAGAAGTTAAGTGGCTTGCCCAAGGTCACACAGCTAGTATTAGGCAGATCTGACTTGAACCTAGGCAATCTGGCTCCCCAACCCCTGCTCTTAACTACTACATTATGTTGTGAAATATAAATGTATTGAACTTCCAATTTCTAACATCGTTCAAAGATTGGTTTCAAATCTACAACATCTCCTATTGCCAGGAGCCTCCCCTGAACTCATACAAGAGAAACCTTCTCTTAACTCCAATTGCACCTTTCCTATGCCTCTTTAAAGGCACATACCACTTTCTAGCTTGCATTTGAATGATTTTTTTTAGGTTTATTTATCTATTTTGAGAGAGAGAATGTGAGAGTGCAAGCTGGGGAGAGGGGCAGAGAGAGAGAGGGAGAGAGAGAATCCCAAGCAGGCCCCACACTATCAATAAATAGCCTGACTTGGGGCTTGAACCCACGAACCGTGAGATCATGACCTGAGCTGAAACCAAGAGTTGGACACTTAACCAACTGAGCCACCCAGGTGCCTCACATTTGAATGATTTTTATGTCTTATCTTCCTTGTGTGTGTGTGCGTGTGTGTGTGTGTGTGCCTTAACAGTCATCAGTGCTCTTCACCAAATATTTCTGGCCCTCCACTTCCAAGCATATGGTAGAATTGCATTTCTTAGCCCCCTCCTGGTGGAGCAGTGATATGTGACTTGTTCTGTACAACGATTGTGAGCATAATGTATGTGAGTCACTGCTGGGCCGACCAATGAATCTGCTGTGAAAAATTGTCTGAATTCTTCTTTGTTCTGGCACAGTCAAAGGCAACATTTAAGACAGTGCCTGGTCTATCTGCCTGGGTTTCTGGGAGGCCACAAAGGGCAGAGTCCTTCTGTCAACCAATAATGGGCATAAACTATGAGCAAGATTTTATAACTGTGTTGTAAGAGATATTTGTTGATAAGATATTAGGATTATTTGTTACTACAGCAAAACCTAACGTGTCCTGACTGTTGTAGTTTAGTTGGTCCTGTTTTAGTTATCAGTGTGCAATATGAGAGATGGGTAACATCTTAAGAGCTTTAGGGTTTGGCTTTTTAAGGGAAAATTTTAACCAGGGATAGGATTGACCTTAAAATACATAGGTAAAAGCCTTCCAGATTGGAAAGGAAGAAATAAACTTTCTATTTACAGAAGACATCATTGTCTATGTAGAAAATCACAAAGAATCTACAAAAATAGGTTCTAGAACTCATAAGTAAGTTTAGCAAGGTCACAGGATACAAGACAGATATACAATAATTTATTCTATTTGTACATATTAACAATAAACATTTGGAATTCAAAATTTAAAAACAGTACCATTTACATCAGCACCCAAAAAAGAGAAACATTTAGGTGTAAGTCTAACAAATTAAGTGCAGGAACTGTATGCTGAAAACTACAACACACTTAAGAAACAAATCAAAGAAGATCTAAATAAATAAGGAATATCATGTTCATGGATTGGAAAACTCAATATTGTTTAGATGTGAATTCTCATGAAGTTCATCTATAGACTCAATACAATCCTACTAAAAATCCCAGCATGATTTTTGGGGGCAGATATTGATAAGCTGATACTAAAATTTACATAGAAAAACAAATGGATTGGAATAACCAAAATAATTTTGAAAAAGAACAAATTCAGTGGACTCGCACTGTGATTTCAAGATTTACTATAAAGCCACATTAATCAAGACAGTGTAGTATTGGTGAAAGGACAGAAACATAGACAGATGGAACAAAATAGAGCCCAGAAATTAACCCACTCAAATATTGATTTTCATCAAAGTTGCAAAGGCAATTCAACCAAGAAAGAATAGTCTTTTCTATAAATGGTACTAGAACAATTGGACATCCATATGCAAAAAGATGAACCTCTGCTCAACTGCACAACTTATATAAAAAATAACTCAAGATGGATCATATATATATGTATATATATATCACACATAAATAACATATATATAAGTATATATAATAACATAATATATATGCAACATATATAACATAAAAATAAAGTTATAAAGCTAGGAAAACATAGGAGGAATCTTTGTGACCCAAAGAGTTCTTAGATACGACATGAAAAGTATGATCCATAAAATAAAAAAAATCAATAAATTAGACTTTACCACAATAAAAACCTCTCCTCCTAGAAGGACACTCTTGAGAATGAAAAGACAAACCAGAGATCTCTAGAGAAGATATTTGCAGGTCACGTTTCTGACAAAGTACTTGTATCCAGAATGTATGAAGAACCCTCTAAATTCAGCAATGGGAAAGCAAACATCCCCTTTAAAAAATGGGCAAAAGACTTGAACAGGTACATCACCAAAGAAGACATGTGGATGGCAAAGTGTTCACCTTGATTAGGGAAATGCAAGTTAAAACAATGTGATACTTCTTCACATTTATTACAATGGCTAAAACTTTTTAGGAGGAAAAATACCAAATGTTGGCAAGGATGTGGAACAATTGGAACTCTTTCTTTAAAAATGTTTGTTTATTTATTTATTTTGATAGAGCAAGCCAGAGAGCATGTGTGCAAGCAGGGTAGGGGCAGAAAGAGAGGGAGAGAGAGAGACTCTCAAGCAGGTTCTGCACGACAGTGCAGATGTGGGGCTCGATCCCATGAACTGTGAGATCATGACCTGAACTGAAATCAGGAGTTGGATACTTAACTGACTGAGCCACCCTCAGTCGGAACTGAGGTGCCTCTCAGTTGGAACTCATACATTGCTAATGGAAAAGCAAAATCATACAAGCACTTTGGAAAACAATTTGTTGGTGTCTTATAAAGTTAAACCTGCACTTACTAGCAATCCCACTTATAGGTTTTTGCCCGAGAAATGAACACATATGTTCACACTAAAACCTATACATGAATGTGCTTATCAGATTTATTCGTAGTTGTCAGAAACTAGGAATAACCCAAATGCCCTTCAACTGGTGAATGGTTTAAACAAAGTGCTACATCCATCCTGTGGGATTCTACTCAGCAAGAAAATGGAATGAATGACTGATACATGCAACAACATGGAAGGTTCTCAAAGGCATCCTGCTAAGTGAAAGAAGTTAGACCCAATGGACTACATACTGTGTGATTCCACTTACGTGACATTATGGGAAGGGTAAAACTATAGGAACTATAGGGATGCAGCACAAATCGGCAGTTACCAGGGGTGAGTAGGACGAGGGGGTTGATTACCAAGGAGCACGTCACAGGAAAGTTTTGGTGTGATTGAACTATTCTGTGTCTTAATAGTAGTCGGTGGTTGCACAACTGTATGCATTTCTTTTAGGTTATACAAATGTATACCACAAAGAGGGAATTTTACTAGGTACAAATTAGAAGTCAAGTTTGGCACACCCTACTAATTTTTCTTAAGTCTCTCTCATTTTGAGTATTTAAATCCCTCTGCAATCAGTGCCTGTCAGATGTGCATGCGTGCATGTGTGTGTGTGTGTGTGTGTGTGTGTGTGTGTGTGTGTGTGTGTTTCTGTCTCCCGAAGTCAGGTTTCCAAGGGAGTGGAAATCATCCATGCTCATATAATTCCTTCATCTCTGCCCCAGCCTGAGTCACCCTTTTGTTAACAGGAGACAGGGAAACTCTCTGGAGGCATTTTAGCATGAAGCGCCAAGCCTGCCTCAGACTGCAGTGCCAGTCAGATGAGAATCTGGTTTTCCACTAATTATGCCTACTATTGTATCAGTTTGGCTCCCCAAATAATCCATTGGGTGGAGCAGTCAACCGGCTCTGTCATACATCCTGGTGTCCACAGATCCATAAATGAGGAGGAGGAGGAGGACAGGAAAGAAGAGGGGCCTGGTCCATTGTTCCATGAAGTCCATGGGGGAACAACTTTACCTTGTATTTAACTTTTATATTTTTGGTATAAGATTTATATAGTAAAGGGCATAAAGTGTACAAATCTTCATTGTTTTGCTCCATGGATGTCTACCTATGTATATACTCAAGTAACCACAAGCGAGATCAAGACATAGACCATTTCCCGCACCCTAGGTGGTTCCTCATCCCCCTTTTCAGTCAGTAACCATCTCGCATTCCCTCCAGAAGTAACCACTATCCTGACTTCTATCACCATAGCTTAATTTTGCCCATTCTTGAACTTCATATAAATAGTATCACTCAGTCTGTACTCTTGAGTTCAGCTTCTGTAAGGTTCATTCATGTATGTGTGTGTGTGTGTGTATACACATATACACACACATATACATATATGCATATATATACATATATATATACATACACACATCTGTCATTTTTTGCTGATTAGCATTCTATTGAATATTCAACAATTATTCATTGACAAACATTTGGGTTTTCACAGTTTGGGACTATCATGAATAAATCTGCTATGAACATTTTCGTACATGTCTTTTGGTGGACACAATCATTCATTTTCTTGAGTTTACGCCTAGGAATGGATTGCTGAGTGATAGGAGGTGCATATTTTAGCTTTAGTAGACATTGCCAAACAGTTTCCCAAAGTGATTTTACCATTTTGTGTTCCTATCAGCCGTGTATGAGAGCCCTTGTTGCTCAGCACCTTGTCAGCACTTGGTATTGTCAATGTTTTTAGTGTTAGCCATTGTGGTGGGTGTGTGGTGGTATCTCACTGTGGTTTCAATTTCTCTTTGAAATGTACATGTGCTCCCTTACTGTTGCTACAATTTCTGATTGAAACTGTTGCCACAGGTTTAGAGTTTTTGACTGGTTCAGGGGTGTGGAGGTAAACTGGCACCTATAGGTGAGGGGCTGGTAGGAGAAACACTTTCATTAGGAGAGGGGGCTTAGGAATTGTCCTAGCATTGAAGCCCAGAAGGGGGATAGCATCTATGTGCCTATTTTCTTGAAGGCTGTCCCCTCAGAGAGCTGGCTCAATATTGACAGGCATAGTCATTCCTTCAGGAGATTGTGCTTGAGTCATGACAGGAAGAATGTGTCCCTCCCCTGGGAAGATGGGCTGCTCTGAACCTTTTTCTGGAACTATATGATTTGGCATGGTATTTATAGTCATTTGTTTTCAGAATGACAATGTGTCAGTTTAACTACCACTTCCTTGATAGGTTTGTCAATTGGAAGAGAAAGTGGGAAAAGAGCCGAAGAAACAATTGAATGTTTATCAAGAGGGGGAGAAACCAAATCTCACCTTCACCTTTTCATTTGACCATCCTCTAAGCACAGGTACCTCTAAAAGACAAATCTTACTGCCCAGTTCCTCAGGCCAGTCCTGAGTTATGGTGGGAAAATAATGGAAAAACCTGGGCATGTGTGTAAAGAGCCCTAAGTGCTCTCTAGACCTGTTTTGGCCAACCTAGTCCCCATACCTGTGCTAGCCCAAGGGAAAACCCATTAAATTAACTAGCAAATGGCACTTATGGGCTTGGGAGTTGACAATCTCAGCATGAATGTGGACTGTGCCACTTAAGAATTGTGTGACCGTGGCATGTTAATTGGCATCATGGAACCTCAATTAAAACACAGATACTAATACTTAGCTCACAGGACTTTTTGGGTAAAGATTAGTTGGGACAATGATACAAAAGCGCCTAACATATACAGTTGGTGTGCAGTAAAATATTATTGATCTAATAGCCAAAAACTGGCAACAGCTCTGTCCTTGAACAGGTGAATGGTGAGACAAACCATGGTGCATACAGACCATGGAATACTACTCAGCAATGGAAAGGAAGGAACTACTGCTACATACAGAACTTAGATGAGTCTGCAGAGTGCTGTGCTGAGAGAAAAAATATTCTAAAAGACTACATCATTATGATTCCAGTTATATAACATTTTTGAAATGACAGCATTTTAGAAATAGCGAACAAATTAGTGGTTGCTAGGGGTTAGGGATGGCATGGAGAGGTGAGAGAAACGTGGGTGTGGTTATAACAGGGCATCATAAAGGAGTTTTGTGGTAATGAAACTGTTCAGTATCTTGACTGTGTTGGTGGATACACAAACCTACACATGAGATAAAATTTCTTAGAACTACACACACACACACACACACACACACACACACACACACAACTGGAGAAATCCAATTAAATTCTGTGGATTGTATCAATATAAATGTCCTGGTTGTGATATGTAGTATTATAGTTCTGTAAATGTTGCCATGGGGGGAAACTTGATAAAGAGTTGACAGGATATCTCTGTATTATATCTTACAACTTCATGTAAATCTACGATGATCTCAGTACAAATTTCAATTAAAAATACTACCCATCTGTAAGTATTACATTGGATTACAAGAAGCACTATTTAATAATAAGCTCAATTTAATAACTTAGGGGAAAAAAAGAAAGACACTGCCTCATTAAATCTATTTATAGATTGCAGAATAGGTCCTGACTTGAGAAATATTCCAATGTGTGTGTGTGTGTGCGTGGAGGGGGAGAAATTACAACTGAAATCAAGGAAATATGATAGTTTCTAGCAGCTTCTCTACCCTCCCCCAACTTCCATCTTCTATTTCTCTTCTTTCTGGTCTCTCTTCATATACCCAAGGCTCTCATTAAGCCTACTTCCCAAAGAAAGGAAAAACCAAGTCACACCAATGTGTTGCTGACTTGATTAGTTAATTAATTTACTGTTTCTTCTTCAACTCTGCCCACCCCACCACCCAAGTCATCTTTGAGCCATTGTATAGTGACTTGTATATAGTTATTAAATATTTGGTGAAGCTAACGAAAGGACTTTAAAAGGGAATCACTGCTTGGGGTAATTCGTAAGCTAGAACAATAACTCGGTCATGGTAAATTGTTCAGCACCTTGGCACCTGGTCGAGGAAGATAGTTAGGGATGAGACCTTTTCTGGCTCTGTTCAAATAGAGCAACAGAACTTCCTGCCCAGTCTAATCTCATCTACACACAAAGCTTGTCTTTTCCCAACTATGTGTTCCAAGTTTTAAAAAAATCAGCCTAAAATTGTAAGGGCAAGTACACGTTGGGAAATCAAATTATCATTAACACAAATGTGACTTTTGGTGGGTGTTCTAGATCCATCAGATGATGATTGATGATGAGAATTTTGTCTTCTAATTCTAAATTTATGATCTTGCTTATACTATCCTGGGAAAACATTTTTATAATGTTGTATATTGTGTATTTGAGTTAATATTTAAAAATTTCTCTCCCTAGCTTCAAAATCCCCCACGGCATAATGATAATTAGCTTGAATTCAGATTTATGCAAAATGCGATAAAAGTAACTCGATATTTTAATTATTGGCAAACCAATTTTTATTTTCTTAGAGTAGATACAATTAAAAATAGAAGCCACAACTTCTGATGACTGTTTTTCAACTTAGATATTAGGATAATGTTTTAAAATATTGTCCAAATATGTTTTCCCTCTTTTGCAGGTAGTTTTTACTAAAAAAAAGAAAAAAGAACTACTTGCTGTTCTTTTTTCATTAAGATTATGCCATAAGATTTAGGCCTGCTGTCCTGGGAGGAGGTAGATACAGCACAGGACAAATTAATCATTGCTTAGCTTTAAATTGCAACTGGATTTTTAAAAACCCTTACTGGGACACTAGTCTTCAAAGCCAGACTAACAAGGGAAAGAAAAGGATTTTTCTCCGGATTCCCAAAATTGGGCTTTTATAAGACAGAAACCAAAGCTCAGAAGGTTGACCATGGAAATGCCATAGAGAGGGAAGGATGAGGACACAGTGCAGGTGAGGGATGCTCCCTCACAGGAGAGGGAATGCTCTCCCAGTTCTAGGAGGGCAAGATGGTCACAGAAAAGAAGAAGCAAATGTCACCTTATCTCCCCATCCTTCCCACTCTCCAAATAGGGCATGGGGGCAGGAGTAAGGTCTGGTAGAAACACCCACATTGGCTTGGGAGAATCTGAAAGCACCAGGGTAAGGGGCCACCTCATCAGGAACATCCTGAATTAGTATGAACATCTCAGGGAAACCCATGGTAGCATTGTGTTTCATCCTCCTCGATAAGGGAGAAGTGAAGGAAGAGCAGCCTCATAGTCTTGTAAGAGTTCCTGGGCCCCTGACTTGGGCATGGAGGCACTGAGAGGGCAGATGCACTCGAGAAAGCCTGAGGGAAACTTGCTGAATTTGGGGACCTTGAAATGGAGGTGATGGCAAGGGCCACAATGACCAAAAGACCAGCCACTCCTCAGTAGACACCAGGGCAGGATACCAAGCAGCCCGGTGGGTCAAGCCACCCCCAGAGAACAGCAGGAGGATGAGGCCATGTTCCCTCAACCACAAAAATGTACCTAGTCACCATATTGGGGAAAAAAAGAGGAGGAATAGTCTTCCATAGGGAGGCAGAACTCTGAAAAACTGTAACTTTCTGAAAGAAGCAATTAAAGCCAGAAGAAACTGAGATGTATATAATTAGCATCCTCAATGAAGATAGGAGCTCAAGAGCAAGAAGGAAAGAAAGTTGTATTTCTGTACATCCCAGTGTGTAAGTTGTAAATATGCACCCTGGTATACTTTTTAAAAAGTATAACTTATCCAAAGAAGAATGGACAAAGGAGTTGTGGCAAAAGCTGGAATAATGAGTTGGAGATGCTGAGGAGGTGGGGCCTTCTTTTGCTCTGCTTGCCTGACACATTCATCTCCTGCTTGGCTCAAGGATGTTGACACACTGAGCCCGTTGCCTCCACAAAGCTGTAATTCACGTTCCTCAGGTAGGCTCCTCTCCACCAAAAGCCTTTCATTTCTCTCTGAAAGATGTCGTCTTTAGAGAGTATCTTCTTAGAGTGTCTATTTCAGAAGGCTTCCCCACTCCCCAGCCTGGTTGTAGTGGTCGCCCCTTGATGCATAACAAATCACCCCAAAACTTAGTGACATAAAACGACCACTTATTATGCTCACGGATTCTGTGGTTCAGGAGTTTGGACAGGGCACAGTGGAAACAGTGGGGCCTCAGAGGCTGATGGTGACTTGACAGCTGGGGCCTAGAATCATCTGCAGCCTTGTCCACTAAACATGCCTGGGACCGTAGCTGGGATTGTTGGCCAAAAGTCCCGTACATGACCTCTCTATGTAGCCTGGGCTTCCTCACAGTACGGTGGCTCAGTTTCAAGGAAGAGCATTCCAAGAAAGAGCCAGGTGGAAGATATATCGCCTTTTCTAATCTGGTCTTGGAAGTCACACATCACTTCTGCATTCTGTTCGTTGAGGCAGTTACAAAGGCCCACCCAGGTTCAAGGGGAGGGAAAATAGACTCCACCCCTCAATGGGAGAGCAGGAAGGATCTGGAAAAGCATATGGAACTAGAAATATCATTAAGGCCATTTTTGGAAAATATCATCTGCTTCACAGATCCGTTCCCTTTCTCAGTAGAAGATTAGAAGCCACTGGACACCCTTGACCCCATTTCTTCTTCACCCTGTCATTTACCAGGGTCTTATTCCACATTCTTCCCGTTTTCCAGCCTCTTCCAAAAAGAGTATTCTTTTGTGTGTCTCAGGGCCCACTCTCCCCTCCATCCCCTTGATCCACCACTCCCCATCCAACCTGCCACGGTTCTTCTCCTATAATAAAACCCACTTGCTTATGCAGGTCTCACATGGCCCTCTTCACATCCTCCTGTGAGAATTGCGGCTTGGGAAATTGATGCAAAAAATGCTGATAATCTGGCTACTATTACTGCTGTAAGAAACTGCCCTTCATCTCTGCCAGGAGTCTTGTGTCTTCTGCCAGCATCCATAAAACTGTGACAGGCTAGCTTGTTAGTTAGTAAGGATGGTAAAATCTTAGACCTTTTGCAGTTCCTGACACGTACTTTGTGCCAAGTGCTTTCACATACAATATAGCTAATCTTCACCATAACCCTGCGATGTATGTGTGAAGAGCCCCATCTTCTAGATAAGGAAACAGATTCCTAGAGGTTTAGAAACTTTCCCAACTTGGTAGGAAGGTTTGGATTTGAACTCAGGGCAGTTTGTTTTGAAAGCTGTGTTTTTCCACAGTTCTGTAGCAATCCTATGGCTATAGCCACTATGCTTCAAGGAAAGAATGAGCCTTGTTTACTTAATCACCTGCTGCACAGGACAAAATCATTCCAAAAATAGCCTTCTACTTGACTTGTGAAGTCTTTGGAGATTCAGGGCTATTTGAAACAAAAATCTGACTCCTTAATATATCTCATTTCTTTGCGGCTTTTTACATATATTTTCTCTGTTATTGCAAAGTTCCACATGGAATTTGAGAATCTGGCAGTTGGTCATTTTTCTCAAGGAAAAGAAACATTAAGACATTTGTTCTTGGAAAAATCAATCTGTGTATGTGACATGTATACCAACACATATATACAATGGAGCAATCTATTCAGGATTTATTTTTATATAGAGGAATGCTGTTATGCAAATATACATAGACTCATTCTATGGTTTAAAGACATTTTCTACATGGAGAACAAGGAATGGCAGGAAGGAGAGGGGACGGAAAGAAAGAGACAGACTTGCACGGACACACAGAACAAATCTACCTTCCCTAGGCTCTTTTAAATGTCTTTGATGATTTGAAAGCATATTTGACATTCTAACTCCACCTTTAGAAGTAGAGCTCCAAATGCTAGTGAATACCTGTTGTGGCTTTTTGCCATCCACATTACTGGAATTCCACAGTAGCATCAGAGCCCCTTTATTGAAGAAACTGAATAAAATAAGCAACAACATCTGAAGCCCCCTAAACCCCAAATCCACTTTTAAAACTATCCTAGAGGGGCGCCTGAGTGGTTCAATCGGTTAAGCACCCGACTCTTGATCTTGGCTCAGGTCACGATCTCACATCAGGCTCTGTGCTGTCAGTGCAGAACCTGCTTGGGATTCTCTCTCTCCTTTTCTCTCTGCCCCTCCCCTGCTCACGTATGCAGTCTCTCTTTCTCCTCCCCCCTCAATAAATAAACATTAAAAACATCCTGAAATTATTTCCCCCCTGGCATTGGTGATGACAGATCAGATTAATAGCGATGGTATGTCTTGCTGACTGCTACTCCACACTTTGGAGTATGGGCAGCTTCCAAGGCTCAGGTGCCAGGAAAATAAAAGGAAGGTCAGGGGTCACTTGGCCTCATACTTAAGCCCTGAACTCAAAAGCATCTGCTGAAGGCGCCACATGCTTTCCCATCCCCCTCTAGCCCATAGGCTCAAGTCTGATTTCACCATGTTCACCAGAGCCCCCTGGTTTAATTAGCATAACTGTGGCTGTGAGAGCACATGGCAAAGATTACGGTTTCCATGACCTCACTGATTCTGGAAAACACTGATATTTCAGAAAATATATGTATTCTTTCCTTCTGGGATTAAGAACAAATCTAATAACATACACAGGACGCCGCCTCTGAGTTTTCTCTTCCATCCTCCAACCCCTAAGCACTGATCCTCTTTTTCCCTTTACCACAACCAAATTCAAGAATCCATTTAAATGAATTCAGAGTTTAAAAGGCACAGACATGGGCTGCTTATCAGCACTCTACCCGATCAATGTGATCCATTGTCTCCTGCACCCCCCTTTTTGGAAATGACTATGCGGTGTCTAGCCTATAATGTGTAGGACCTACCTTTCCCCAACAACCCCAGTTGGGGTTGGTAACTTTTTCCCTATGTAATTCCCCTCTTTATGAGCTGCTGTAGTGGGAAGGAGCAAAAGGAGCTCCTCTTTAGCAGACTCTGTTGGTTTCCTGTACATATCTCTTGAACTCTACCATTTCAGAGTGTTCCCACTGACTTCCAAATGGCAGCATCTACATCTCTGTGCCTGATGGTTGTTTCTTGGACAGTGGGGCCGCTATGCTCCCATATGTGGCAGGCTTGTAGTGCCAAGGAATTAACACCCCTGAGAACAGCCTTCAACTGAAGTCTCTTGGCTGTAGGGGTATGAGTACCTCAGCTCCCTTTCCCCTCGTGTAGAGTAAATCTGAGACCTGTGTTTTACACCATTCCCCAGAGCTGCCTTATGGGATTAATTTCCAATTATCTATTGCAGATAGATGGCTTGATAATGTACTCCGTACTGGATGCCTTCCCTTCTCCGAATCACTTTTCCACTCTCCTATTCATGTTCCCCAAATCTCCCAAGTAAACTACTTGCACTGAACTCTCAGGAGAACCCAAACTCAGGTACCCTCTAAAAATTATATAATACCATTAAGGGAGCTTCCCTTAACCCATTCACTGAAAGAGCAAGGAAGCCTGGGTTAATGATTTTGATACCCTTTATAGGCTCCAACAGAGGGAAGAAACTCTGGCAGTTTCATATGAAGAAATGCATTAATTTTAGCTTTCCATTGATTACTTTACTCAAAACAAGTGAAGCAGTCCTGGTTGATTTGGATAGTTTTTAAGTGCTTGCTTACCGTTTGGCTTGTCTACTTTGCCCACTTTTGTGTCTCCCAGTAGATAAAGTCAAAAGTATTTCTGTGATGAGAATAGTCCATTGCCTTTATATATAAGGGGTCTGCGTTTCAATGACAACTCTCCCATTTATGGTGTAACTGGACATGTTTTAAAATTCTTTAGTTCAGTTGTCTCTAAATTCAGGGCAAAATGTCTATTAGGTTCTTCATTCATCAAATATTTTTGAGCACCTAGTGCATACTGGTTTTGTACTAGCTCCCTGAGGTATAGTCATGAATAGAGTTTCTTCCCTCATGACTCTCACAGCATAGATGTTGTGGGTTCTGAAATAAGACAGCCGGGCTTCAGATTCTGCTTCCACTAGCTCCATGACCTCACTAAACTTTTGTTTTTCTATGTCTACTGGGACCAATTTCCTCACAGGGTGTGAGAATTAATATCTATGGTCAAGGTAAAGCATACAGTACATTGTTCCCAGTATATAGGAAATGTTCAATTAGTGGGTAAGACATAAGAGGATTACAATAGTTAATATTTATTGAGTGTTTACTATATTCCAGTCACTGCTTAAACATTTCAAATGCATAAACTCGTTTAGGTCACCCAAGAACCTCTAGTGGTAGACACTATTCTTTGCTATCTTTATCATCCCCATGTTACAAGAAAAGAGGTACTGAAAGGCCAGGTAGCTGGTCAGAGGTCACATAGCTAATATACAGAGCTAGGATTTGAAGCTAGCTGGTCTGGATGCAGAACCCACACTCTTAACCTTCCTCCTTCACTTCTTGAGGTGTGGTTCTTGGAGGAGCTTGTTAGAAATGCAGAGTCCTGGGCGGACCCCAGATCTACTGACTCAGAATCTGCATTTTAACAAGATGCCCAGGTGATTCATATGCATATTACAGTTGGAGAAGGACTGCTGTACCCTATGCCAGTTGGCCTTTGATGACCTAAGGGCTTATATGCTTTTAGAGCAAAAGTCTAGGAATGCCTGAATAATAATTAATTAAGATAATTAAGTAAAATATAATGTACCTTATCTGAAAGTCATTGGCGTATAGGTACTTAGTAAACACTAAAACACATACACACGCACATACACACACTACCCACAAACATGTCACCATTGTAACCTGAGCATATAGCAGTGACTTCTGTTCCTCCCCTACCGCAGCTGCCCCACAGGTGTCTCCAGTCCTAACTCATTCTGCATTGGCCATCAGCCATTAGGAATTATTGCTGACAGCCATGTTCCCTCTCACCTTGATGCTTCAGGAAGGAATTTGCATAGACATAATTGGCTTGTTTTGTTTTCTTCCCTTCTTTGTTGTCATGGTTACTCAGTTCATTTGCATCTTCAAGCTTCTTTCAAATTAACCTGAAAACCACCCACTGTCTCCTTCAGAGGCAGAGTCCTAATTCCCAGGGGTCTGGGTGATGGTTTTAGATGAAGGTACCTCCTAAGTAGAAACAAATTTTAAGATTCAGCCTGAAACCACAATTCATCTGGAGATTTCCTCTTCAGATCTGGTTGGAGCTCTGGATCTTGCATACATACATGTCTCAGTGGCAGAGATTGTGTCCGAAAGCAGAAAAGAAGTCATTATTGTAATGACTCACTGCAGAGACTGTAGGGAGAAGGCACACTTCTGGAGGCAATTCCATTTTTACAATGTGGAAAAAAGAAGTTTAACTCATTAAGCCTTTATCCCTGATGATGTCAGTCATAAAAGAAACTCAAAGTTCCTTGGCCATCCCTCACTTACTTACCCTAGTCTCTGGATTCCTGTTTCAGTCATCTGCTGTAACCAAACCACTCAAAAATTTAATAGCTTAAAACACCAACCATTTTATTATTTCACACGATTCAATGGGTTGAACAGGCTAACCTGGATTGTTCTTTTGCTCATGATGTCAGCTGGGGCAGCAGTTATCAAGGGGCTTGACCGGACTAGAATATCCAACATGGCTTGCTGATATGGCTGGCAGTTAATGCAGGCTTTTGGAAGAAAATTCCAGCGGACAGTTGACCAGAGTTCTTTGGTTGCCTTCCATGTATCCTCTCCATATGGCTTGGACTTCTCACAGAATGGTAACTGAGTCCCAGAAGGGAGTAAATAGTCCAAAGAAAGAAGTACTCTTGGTCAAGGGGCAGCACTGATTCAGGGGGAGGATAAATAGGCTCTCTACCTCTTGATGAGCATGCACGGAAGGCAGGAGTTGGGGAATCCTTGGAGACAAGCTTACACACACCCCTTCCTGACATTTTGGTCTATCTTTTCCCAATTCCTTAAACTTTTCTACTGCGTCCTCTGGACTTCTTGTTCGGTCATCAACAAAATTCCTTCTATTGTAAATCTCTTCTCTGCATATTTCTTTTACCTTCTTGCTCTATATGGAACCTGACTTTCCCTTGAGGACACAGCTTTTCCTGCCACCTTCTCGGATGGTGGCTATATTCTCTCCCGTGTTCCTCGTATCTCTAACCTGGAAGGTGGGATAGGTACTTTTCCTTGCTATTTCTTTCTTTTTTATATATATAAAGTTTTTTTAAATGTTTATTTACTTTTGAGAGAGAAAGAGACAGAGCGTGAGCAGGGCAGGGGCAGAGAGAGAGGGAGACACAGAATCTGAAACAGGCTCCAGGCTCTGAGCTGTCAGCACAAAGCCCGATGCAGGGCTCGAACTCATGGATGGTGAGATCCTGTCCTGAGCCAAAGTCAGGCACCCAACCGACTGAGCCACCTAAGCGCCCCTCCTTGCTATTTAGTTCTAGTTTCCACATCATTCTCTCTTGTTCCTCACTCATACCACCCCATACCCATATTTGAATGTCAAGTCATCTGACTCTACCACCCACCACTCTTCCTGGTTACAGTCATCAGCCAACCCTGTGTCATTTTCTCTCTCTCCCCTAAAATTTCACTCTAATATTGCTCTCATCTTGATTCTTGGGGGTTTCCATATCATGTCAATAACCTTTCCAACGTTCTACTGTCTGTACTTTGACTTTCCTTCTTCTAGCAATTTTGTCTCTCTCCTCCTCAGCCACAAATTCTCATAACCATACAGTTGAATTCCTTCATCTCCTTCATAATCTCTGTTCTTCCAAGGCACCAAGTCCAAGCAGTTGTTTTGATTCTATGAAAAGTAGATTTGGGGCATTACAAAATTACCCACAATACCCTTAATGCAGAATGGCTTTAGCCAGTTTAGTTAAGAGCTGCTTAACAGAGATGAACAGTAACCCCCAATAGTGTGCTCAACACTGGAATGAAGAAACCTGCTAAATCCGCTGGGACATAGTGTAGGGCATAATGCAATGGGAATCATTTAGAGGCAAAAGGGCTGGGCTTGAGACCTACCTTTGTTTCTTGGGTGTTGTGGTTTGTTGGGCAAGTTACTTAATTTCTATGAGCATCATCAGTTTTCTTGTATAAAACTATGTAAGACATTCAGTTGAATCTACCTCATAGGATAGCTTTGAGGATTAAGTAAAATATATATGTGATATTCATTTGTAAATTGTAAAGGACCTTACAGTGTGATTATTTATGTTAACTTGTGCCAAAATTTTGTCTGAAGGATGGTGTGATAGCCACAGTTTCAATAAGAATACCTCCATTTTCATAATAAATAAAGGTATACTTGAAAGCTTTCCCAGGGAGAGTTTGTTGTAAACTGGTTCTGAAAGATTTTGATACCTGTTCCTAATATCCAGTACTGTCACTTCTGTTCATTTCTGGGAAGCTCATTTTATGACAACTATCTTAGAGCTTTATTATATTTCTTTGAACAAACATTTATTAAGGGTATTATATGCCAGGCACTGTGCTAGGTGCTAGATAAACTAGATGGGCAAAAATTGACACGGTACCTACCCTCATGGAGCCTTTAGCAGGAGTAATCAGTAGTCTCACAAGTGCAAGAAAAGCTGAAAAGAAGATGTACTCAATCCAGAAGGGCCTACATTAGGTAGATCTGATTTAGTCAGAATGTTGAGGTTTCCCTGAGGAGCTAAGATCTGATGGAAAGTAGGAATCAATTAGATGAAGAGGAGAGGAATATCAATTTCCTATGGATGCTAGAACACATTACCACAAACTTAGTGGCTTAAGACAACACAAATCTATTATCTATGGTTTTGGAGGTCAGAAGTTCTAAAATCAAGCTTTCAGCTAGACTGCATTCCTTCTGGAGGCTCTAGGGGAAAGTCCATTTTCTTGTCTTTTCCACCTTCTAGAGGCTACCTACATTACATTCCTTGGCCTTTGGCCCCTTCCTTCATCTCCAAAGCCAACAGCATAGTATCTTCCAATCTCTCTCCTCTATGACCTCTATTGTCATCATTGTATCCCCTTCTCTGATTCTGACTTTTCCGCCTACCTCTTTCTTTTATAAGGCCACTTGTGATTACATTGAGCTCACCCCAATAATCCAGAATGTTCTCCCCATCTGAAAATACTTAGCTTAATTACATCTACAAGGTCCCTTTTGCCATATAAGGTAACATATTCATGGATTCTGGAGATAGGACATGAACATCTTTGGAGGATTGATACCCTGTCTACCACAGGAGTATTCTAGGTGAGAGGGACAACATGTGCAAAAGCCCTGGGATTGGACAGAGCATTTCAAATAAAAGGTACTGAAATCAAGTCACTGTGGCTGGAGCCTAGAAGCTACAGAGAGGGTGGGCCATGAGGAGACTGGAGAGATAGACAGGGACTATATAGGACCTTTTAGGCCATGTGAAATAATTTTGCCTTGAGCCCTGAAGCCATGGGAAAACATTGATAGGATTTCAGCAGAGAAGTTGACAGGCTCATATTTATACTAAAAAGATAAATTTTTTTGACAGAGAGAGAGAGAGCACAAGTGAGTAAGGGGCAGGGGAGGGGGAAGAGAGAGAGAGACTCCCATGAGGGGTGGGGAGAGAGAGAGAAAGAGAGAGAGAGAAGCAGGGCTTACCCAGGGCTCATGTTTTACCCAAAGTGGAGCTCGTGCTCACCCGAAGCAGGGCTCAAGCTCACTCAATCTGGGACTCGAACTCATGAACTGTGAGATCATGACCTCAGCCAAAGTCAGATGCTTAACGACTGAGCCACCAGGCACCCTGACACTGAAAAGATAATTCTGCTGCATAGTATGGAGAATGGACTGGAAGGGCTAGTAACTGAGGTGAACAATGATAACAGTTTGTACTAGCTGCAAATGGAGAGAAGTGGAAGGATGGGAGAGGTATATAGGAGGAAACTCAACAGAACTTGGTAATACTTGGTCATGAGGCTTCAGCAGAGGGAGGAGTGAAGGATGCTAAGAATAACTAATTGGCTTCAGTTCTGTATCCCCTGGATGGTGATGGTGTAATTCATCAAGATAGGGAATATATAATAAACAAGAACTAGGTTTGTTTTGGACACTTATGAATTTGGTTTGGATTGCTTGGTTTGGGGTGCCCTTGAGACATCCATCAGGAGGTAGAGGTCTGGAGCTCAGAGGGAAGCTCTAGGATAGAGAAGAAGTTCATGATCCATTATTATGTAAATGTATGAGGTACAGGTTTAGATAAGCTTGTTTTAGGAAGATTGTGAAGGGGAAATGGTCAAGGGCCAGGTATTGAGGATCTCCACAATCTAATAGCTTGGTAGAAGAGAATAAACCCACTCCAGAGATAGAAAACTAAGAAAAGTAGGAAGAAGAACAGCAAGGTTTTGTTTCATGAAGCCAAGAGAAGTGAAGATTTTAATAAATAGTGAGTGGCTCACAATGATTAAATCTTTTATGAAGTCAAGTCAGAGGAGAATGGAAAATGTCAATTGAATTTAATGATATTATCCAGTAAATTCCTCAAAAGTGTAGGACTGCCTAAGCTCATATATATATATATATATATATATATATATATATATATATATATTTCTGTTCTTGAGATGAAGAAACAGAGTTACACTAGAAGAAAATAACTTAATCAAGGTGAAATCACAGAAACCTGAACTGGGTGTGACCAGTTTCTGAATTTTGGGTATCTATAACACCAGACTGAGCTCATGGCCCTCCTCTTTTCTTCCTCAAGGTCCAAAGGAATTACAAGAAGTGCAGCCCTCTATACACAGTTGGCACTCAATAAATATCTGTTGATTGGTTACATGAGCAACCCATGCATTTCTTCCTAACATATATTCATCTTGTCCACAGTAATTAGCAGTTCTTACCCATGTATTGCCTCAAGGTCCTGATTCATAAGCAAACAAAACTGTCCTATTCATTGAAGTGTGCTTTTTGTAAACCACAGTAGCTCTTATGTTCTCACATACCTGAGAGATTATTTTCCTATTGTGTGCCCTTGGTAATTTTCTTCTTGTGTGCAAAATGTTTAGGAACAGTTCTTTGGGTGGACAAAATAAAAAGTATTTTTTTTAATTAAAGAAGGTATTTTCACTTTGGGAGAGATGGAGGTAGGGCACCAGGAGTTTGAGCTCCCAGCCTGGCTTGGAAAATCATCGTGAACTACCTTCCTGCCAATTGCCTTTTCTTTTTGAAAAAATGGGCTCATGGCAGTTGCTGCAGCAGAAGGCAACAAAGAAATGTTATGAAAAGAAAATGAAGCTCTGTGTGTGTGGGTGTGCGTGTGTGCGCACACGTGCATGAATAATTTGGTACTTTAAGAGTGAAGCAAATATACCAGCATTTTCACTCCTGTTTTTTTAAAAAAATTTTTTAACGTTTATTTATTTTTGAGAGACAGAGAGACAGAGCATGAGCGGGGGAGGGGCAAAGAGAGAGGAAGTCTCAGAATCCCAAGCAGTCTCCAGGCTCCTACCTGCCAGCACAGAGCCCGACATGGGGCTCAAACTCTTGAACTGCAAGATCATGACCTGAACCAAAGTCGGATGATTAACTGACTGAGCCACCCAGGCACCCCTTTAAAAAAAATAATAATGTTTATGTATTTACCATTTCCACTCCTACACTCAACGGAGCTGATGCACATATGTGCAAGTTGTATACAAGAATGTTTATAGCAGCACTATAGCCAAAAGCCCCAAATTGACTTAAAAGCCCCAAAACTCATTGTATCAGTTAGCTTCAACTGCATAACAAACAAATCTAAAACTTAGCAGATTCCAAAACGGGAACCTACAATGATTCTGCAGGTAAGCAATTTGGACTAGGCCCATTTGAGTGGTTTTTCTGCTCTGAGCTAAGTAAGATCAACAGAGTCTCATGTAAATCAGAAAACTTTCCAGCAGAATATAAACTATTTACTGGTCGTTGTCATAGGTTACTACATTTTGGGTTGTTTGCTATATAGCAATATACAAAGCTACTGTAGTTTTTAGTCTTAAAGGGCATAGGCAAGTTTCTCAAGTTCCTAGAGTAAAAGGTGTAGTAATTATTTCCCTCCAGTTTCCATTCCCCTTTGCTTAAAGGTAGACACATGTTCTTGAACACAAACAATGGTGGAAACTGCTGAAATTTTACTGGTTGAATTTATTTATGGGCTACTCTGAAATCAAATTATTTTCTCAAATGCAGTATCCTGCCAATTTATACAAATATGCTGCCTTTGAGCTTTATAAAAACCTTTAAAACAGGGTTTCTCCACTTCAGTACTATTGGCATCTTGGACTAGATAATTCTTGTTGTCCTGTGCCTTGAAGGATGTTGAGCAGCATTTCTGGTCTTAACTCACAGATGCCAGTGGCAGCCCTCCTCCCATTGTGACAACAAAATGTCTCCAGACACTGCCAAATGTCCCCTAGAGGCACAGATGCTTCTGGTGGAAAACCACTGTTCTAGAAAACCTGTTCAGGAAACACCAACTTGGATACTACTCTGAAAACAGAGGAGTAACGATGAATGGGTGACAGTGAAGCAAGTGAACAGGTAGGGAGAAGAGGAATGGATGTTTA
This sequence comes from Lynx canadensis, assembly GCF_007474595.2. NCBI lineage: Eukaryota > Metazoa > Chordata > Mammalia > Carnivora > Felidae > Lynx > Lynx canadensis. Next base: position 13,225,341 of record NC_044321.2, read on the forward strand.
TTTGGCCCCAACCATGCATGTTGCTAATGTCATTAATGTCTCACAGCAACCTTGTGAAGAAGTAGCCATCACCTTGTCATGTAGACGAGGAACTAGAGGCTTAGGGAACATAAGTTAACATTTGACTATTGTGAGGTGGATCTGGTGATCCAGCCAAAGTCTGTCTGACTCTAGTACCCATGCCCTTGCTACCATAAATCCAAGGCTACTTCTCACTTAAGCCAGGAAGAGTCAGAGATGTCCTGGAGCAATTGTGCAATAATGGCTGCTGGTCCCAAGGAGGGAACACAGGCTCTTCCTTAATGAGCTAAAAAAAGTCAGCACCCAAGGTCTGATGAGCATCCACAGCAAGGGTGAGACTCAGGCAGGATTCCAAAGCAGTATTTCACTCATCATCACAGCTTTAGGTCACAGAATCTTCTCTAGGCCCGAGTAGGACATAGAGGACTATTACCAGTTTAGGATAGGGGAAGTGTGGACAATTTGAAACCCACCAATAATGCCCACATCTCACTTAACTCTGTAGTTCTCTTTAAATGATTTTTTAATCTTTAAAAAATTGATTTAACATATTTTAACAGACAATGCTGCATACACATAATACAAAGTTTAAAAGATGCAAAAAAAGACAATAAAGTATAAGTTTTCTTCCTATCTTTATCCCCCAGATTCTTATTTTCCATCCCATTTTTTTGTATATCCTTTCAGAAACACTCTATATATAGCCAAGCAAATATATGAATCTTTTAAATTAATGGCAGCATAGTATACACATTATTGATCATCACAACACTCCCCCTGCTTGCTTGCTCTCATGTGCGCTGTGTGTTTGTGTGTGTATATGCAATGTACATAGGCAAAGACATAGATGTCTGTATGTCTGTCTATCTATCTTGGAGCACCTTTCATATCAGTACATGAATATCTGTCTCATTCTTTTTAATGTTGCCTAGTATTCTATATTAGGAATATGGCATAATTTGGTAAGAACAATCTTCTAGTGATAGACGTTTATGTTGTTTCCACTCTCTTGCTATTACAAACAAAGCCACAATGAAGAGCTCTGTACATACTTTTCCCACATGTGTAACTTTATCTGTTCACTCAGTTTTATTTCATAACCTTTCATTTCCTTCTTCTGCCTGCAGTTGGAGGAAATAGAGCATCTGAACAAATATCAAATATACAATTAACCTTGATAAATCAAGCCTCAGAAGTAAAAATTAAAAGGCGCCTGATCACACATGGTAAGTTCAATTATTATGTCACCTGGCTTCGGAGGCCCCAGATTCCTCATCTAGAAACTGCTAATGGAGGATGGGACCTCAGATATTCTTTAATGTGTCCCTCCTCCATATTTTTGCATTTAAGGCCATTGAGACCCCAAGATGCTTATAAATAGTAGAGCTCAGTTAGATTGAAATGTTGGTCTTCCAAGTTCCAATTCTATGCTCTTTTTAAATACCCAGGCATGGTGCCTTTCCCAGCCCTAATATTTTGAAACTGAAAAAAAATTATCATTTAAGCCCCAAACCGATTGTGTCCACCTCTGCCTTCTAAAGTGGTAGCGTAATTCACAGCAATGAAGAACTAAGTCTCTGCTCTCTTCATGAGAGGGACTATGGAGTGAGGGAGGAGGCAAGGATAGATAGTTCAAAACCTCTGTCAGTGGAGTATTTGGCCCATTTTGTAACAAAATCTACAATAACGATGTGCAGCAGCGGCTGCCCACCTGAGTACAAGTGTAGAGTGCTAAAAGACTTTGCATAACATTGAGGGAATAGGATTTTCAGGGAGACCTTGAGATGATAATCCCCAAACCAGGTAAGCAAGGAGTTTTAGAAGACAAGCAGCAAGGCTAAAGAACATGGAGGGGTGCCCTAAATATTTTATAAAGATGAAAATGTCTGATAGTCAATTTTAGGTTGTTTGGCCTTGTTGCAGTATAAACTCAGACTTTTAGTAAAGTCAGCTTTACACACAAATGTCTTCAGTGAATGGTTCTAGGATTGTTTCAACTCTACCAGGTCAGGTACTGGGTTGGTATTGTGTGATTCTCTGTTTTCTCCCTCAAATTGAAGGCTGCCATCACCCTGTGTGAGCCACTCTTTAAAATACCTTAAAATTCAGGGTAGGAAGACAAGGAATGGAGAAAAGTGTTCTTGTAATGGGGAGAAGAATCTTTCCTAGGAGACTTTACCTCTCTTTGGCCGGAATTACTCTCATTTCTATACCTAGCTACAAGGTGGGTTGAGAAGTGAATACCCCAGTACCTCACTGAACGACTTTAATTCATTCTTGAAAGCCCTGCCACTAAAATGGAAAGCTGTTGATTTTTTAAAAATTCCACTAATTTTAATGGGAGAATTTACAATATGTTCTATCCCAATTCCAGATACCCAAATAATTTTCCCAGATAAGAAAATATATCAAGTAAAAAATGAAAAAAAAGTTTCACAGGAAATTAAGAACAATTTGCAAGTAAATAAATATAGTTTGTACACAAAATGTAGTGTAGAAAAAGTAGACTCAATAAGAATGGTGGCGGAGAGGGTCAGGGAGTCATTCTTTGGAAGGTAAATTTTTTTGTCTACACCACTTGTTTCATCAGCTTTCCAACTTTGGGAAGAGGGTTCAAGGTTATTTTGTACTCGAACTGCATTTAAATATAAAGTTATAGCTTAGAAAGTAACCTTTAGTACAAAATAAAAGACAAACATAAGAGTGTTTTGAAACGTGTAAAATTGGACACACACAAAGGCTACAGAGATGTAGATGATACCTCTTCATCTACACTTGGTGTCCATGTGCAAAGCAGAACATTTTGGGCTCATTCAACATGATGGTCAATTCAAATGTGTTCCATATGATGTGCTCCGACAAGTAAATGTATGATGAGTAAAATTGGTGAGTGTGACTTAGCCTGAAACTGAAATGATGTCATATCGCCTCTCATAGTATATTTGTTTAGGATGTTTTGGTGGTGAAAATCAAGGTATTGGGGGAAAAAGGAGTCATTGTTCAAAAAGTGGTACAACTTTTCAAGAGCCATTATGACAAAAAGTCATTAACTGAGCAATCATCATGTGAGTTAAGTCTGTACCTGGAAAGGGGGAATGGAACTGTCTCAACTGGTTTCTCATTTATCATACTCACCCTCTAAGCCTGGGCACATTGCCAACCCAAACTAAATTAGAGTGAGTATCTTCTCCTAGAGAAGGGGGTGGCTATTGGATAGGCCACTAAGCGTGTCTGCCACAAGATATCTATTCCCTTTTGAGTTCCCTGGAAAATGTGCATTATGCAAAGAGGTAACTGAGGTTGGTAATACGACTTATATATAATTTTAATCAAAGGGTTAATAGGTCATTGTGGTTCTTAAAAATACTTCACTGGCAAGCAACTGATGGCCAGTTGCTTGTGCAGAGTCCTCAGTATCTCCGAGACAGACAATAACCACTGTCCACAGAAAAAGGAGCATTTGACACTTGTCTTGAAATCTGAAGATCTGTCTGTGGCATTGTCCCTCTAGCTACCCAAAGTGGCATGCACATTCTGCTTATCAGGCTTGGTGAAGCCCCCAGTGACCATCTCCTGATGGCATTCATCATGAGTATGAAGCATACTCCAAATCACTTTCCAGATGATCAAACTTGGAACTTTCTTTTCCTTGGACTTGCTGACTTTGAAATTGAGTTGTTGATTCAATGAGCCTTTACCGAGCATCTGTTGTGAGTTATGCGCTCTTCTTGGCCCTGCAGAAAATTCAGAGACAAACCAGACATGACCCTTCCCTCAAAGAGCTTATGGTCTAGTAGAAGTGATGAGACATAAATAACAATGGCAAAAGGTATAAAGTGGTATCTATACCATAAAAGTAGGACAGAAGTTGTTTCTGTAGAATAATTAGGAATATTTAGCAGTATCCTTAAATTTTTTCATGTCTGTGAACTAATCATTCAAATATATTTAACCTAGGGATCCCTGGCCCCCTAGGAAATCCACACATGAGCTTCAGGTAAATTTCCTTAAAGTGTATGCAAAAGTGTGGTTATGTGTTTGATTGCATTGTTCTTGGGAGAGGATCCTTAATTTTGTCTAATTCTGAAATAAAAGCATTGTTAAATTCACTACAATACTCCCACTTCTAGAAACCTATCTTAAAGAAATAGTCAAACATGTAGACAAAGATTTATTATTAGGGATGTTTATTGTAGCATTAGGTATAATAGCATAAAATTGGAAACAACCCAGATATTAAACAACTGAGAATTAGTTAATTATAGTACATCTGCACAATGAAATTTATGTTCCTGTTGAAATGAGACATCAAAAAATTAACAACATGGAAATATGCTCATGATAAAATGTTAAAAAAAAAGACTGGATCCATGGTATGTTCTCGATTATGTTTCTTTTAAAAACTCATCAGAAAGGCTAACAGGATAACACAGGAAAATGTTAACAATGATTATCTCTCTGTGTTGTGGGATTGAGTGATATTTTTCTTTAATCTTTTCCATATTTCTCAACTTTTCTGCAATGAGCACAGATCACTTCACACATGAGAAAAAAATTAAAGTTATGTAAAAACTAGTAGAAATGTGGCATGGCAGTTCTTCAGTGAGATCTCTTTTATTGGGGAAATCAGAGGCCTCTTAGAGGAGCCTTCGAGTATAGCTTTGAATCATGGCTACAGCCTTGACCTTCTGAGGAGCTAGGGGAGGGCAGTCAAGCAGAGTGGTTGAAGATGTCAAGGGTTGAAGGAGAGAGAGCTCCATGTAGAAGCTGAGATGTGGTCGTGACCTAATCACTCCCCTGAGAAGTCCTGGAGCAGGGAGGGCTTGCCCACATTCAGACAAAACACCATTTTTGAGTGAGGGATGACTCCCAGGGCCTCTTAGGACCCCTGAGAAGTGGCCTACTGTCCAGAGACCCCCCGCATTCTGTGATAGAAAGTTCAACATGGGGTTACACTGGATAAATTATGGAAAGATAGGAGCAATCAAAAGTTTGGCAGGTGGACTTTTTTCAAGGGATTAGCCAGAAATTCCGAGAGTGGGATTGTAAAAGTCAGGGAAGAATAGCGAGAAAGCAAAAATATATATGTTTCTTTGTGATTTAAATTGTTTTGAAGCCAGATGTCTTAGTGTGAATCTATACTTTTTAATCCCTTATATACCCAGAAGAAAACAAAAACTAGTAACAGATTGATTAATGCCATATGGTATAAGATTACGCTGCATAATGTTTGTTAGTACAATTTACTATTCTACATTAGTTAACAAGGCAATATTTTTTGAGGAACTGATTATACATTTTGACTCATTAATTCATTTGGTGAATAACACTTAAGAAATGAATGCAAAAAGGAAAAAATAGCTTTTGTGTAAAGTAGCTATTTTTTAATAACAGAAGAAAAATATTACAAATCTGCTTATACAAGAGTTCAAGGGTACTTAAATATATTAAACAAAAGAAATGTATTATTGCCACAAAATCAACAGTTTATAGTTTCATAGTTGTATGGATATGTCAGTAAATTCAAGTTAGGAAAAAAGATCACAAAACTAGTATGTATAGATTGGTGGCATTTTGTTAAAACATATTTGTACAACATGGGGCCACAGTCTTAAGAATAGTAGATGCTATAAGGTTAAATGGAGTTGGGGGTCTATGCTGAATGGTTTAATTTTGACAAGGATCATCCCCATTTCTTTTTATGATCTCCCCTCTACTGAGGGGTTAGAAGCCTAGAAGCTACATCTCCTAGAATCTCTTGCCAGCCAGCTTCCAGGATAGAGTCCTGATAAGAGGCTTCTTTGCAAGATTTGAAAAGTAGAAGAGAAGCAGAGGCCATTAAGACAGCAGCAGGAAGGTGTGTGGGCTTTGCCAGACAGTAGATGTGAGGTTTTTCAGCAGCTTTGAGGCATTCACTTGTACAGTACCCCGTTCAGTGAGGCAGGCAGCTGAGACAATTAATGGCAGCTTCCTACAGTTCTAGCAAGTTCCTCACTTCTTTTTTTTTAAATTTTTTTAATTTTTAAAATGTATTTATTTAAATTCAAGAAAGTTAACATATAGTGTAGTATTGGTTTCAGGAGTAGAACCCAGTGATTTATCACTTACATGTAACACCCAGTGCTCATTCCAACAAGTGCCCTCCTTAATACCCATCACCCATCTGGCCCATCCCCCTAATCCTCCTCCCCTCCAGCAACCCTCAGTTTGTTCTCTGTGAGTCTTTTATGGTTTGTCTTCTTCTCTGTGTTTATCTTATTTTTCCTTCCCTTCAGTTCTTCATTTCTTAAAAGCTAGGGGCAGCTTTTCCTGATCTTCATTCCCAAACCCCTCCAATGGTTTTTTAAGCATCTAATTTTCAGAATTATATCCTTTTCTTCTTTGAATACCTAGTTTCTGATTTCCATACCAAACCCTCATTGATATAGGGTCTTTATAATTCCTTTGTTTGCTTGCCATGATAAAATTGATTAAGCAGTTGAAATATATATTCAGCCATTACCTTATTATGTCCTTCTAGGTTAAATATGTTTTAAATATATATACCATATATAGTTTTCCTACCTGGATAAATTATGCAATACCTCTCCTACCCACATCACTATTTTTGTAATCTCCAGAATATGCTCCTTATACAAAATGACAGGAGTGGATCAACAATTGTCATAAAACTAAGAAAGTGAAAGAAAATCTTATCACTTCAAAATACTTATTGTTTAGCTTGAAAATATAATGATTGTGTGTGTTTATATTTTGTAAGAGATTATATAGATCCGTTTACAAATTGGTATGAAAATTTTCTATTTCTATCAAATGAGTAAGTCAAGATTGGGACTATTTATTTATTTGAATAAACGTAATCAACATTGCTTTTACAAAAAAAAAGATGCTCAGACTCTGTACTAGCATGCATAGTTACCAAAAGAACATAGTATATATATGTATATACATAATTTGTGTGTGTATATACACATATATCAAATATACATATGTGTGTGATTTTGTTCTTGTAGAGATATGGAAATGTAATTGAAACAATACCCTTTGGCAACTTTAAACTTCACATCTTTTCCTTTGCTTCCTCAAAGCCATTTCATTTTACCACAGGAAAAACATGAAACATGGAGTCCAACCAAGCCTGTAATGCTGCCCGCCAGATGCAATAGACTCTTTGCATGGGCTGCTATCTCAAATGGCAACAGGGGTATGGTAGACTATTTACAAAAGTGGCCACAATAACTCCTGTCCTCTTAGCATGCACTCCCTTTTACAATGTGACTTTGTAAGAATTCCCATCATGATATGGAATCTACTTCTCCATCCCTTGAATCTGGGTTTGACCATGTGACTTGCTTTAACCAGTGGGGTATTAGAAATCATGATGGAAACAGTGATCTAAGACATGCTTCTGCACTGGACTTATCCTCTCTTGCTGTTCCTGGAACCCTGAGAACCCTATTATGTGAATAAACTTCAGCTGGCCTGCTGAAGATGTGTGGCCCAATTACACACATTGTCCCAACCAACAGCCAGCCCCAACCATCAGACATGTGAGTGAGGCCACCGTAGACTGAATAGGCTCTTGTCAGTCCTCTAGCTAACTGCAGCTGTATGCATAAGTCCAGGTCAGACCACTAGAAGAACTGTCCAGATAATCCCAGGCCAAACTGCTCACCCACAGAATCATAAGCTAATAAGTGATTGTTGTTTTAAGCTGTTAAGTTTTGGAGTGGTAAGAATTAGGCCAAGTATAGAGTTGTGAGCCTGGGTCAGAACTTGAGTTCCATTCCCTGCCCTGGCTCTACCAAATAAAATAAAAACAAAAACCATGATGAGGATAGCCAACTACATAAATTTATGACCTCTGCCTTAGAGGAAGGCAAACAGGACAGAAAATGTTGAAAACTCTTTTTTTTTTCTGTTCTAATTAGAAAATTCTGTCAAATGAGTAGCTCATCACCCAATTACCATCAAAACTCAATGAAGTGAAAATGATTTTGATTCATTGAGAAATTTAAGGAAATAGAAATGAATCAGAGTCTGCATTCTTTCTTCATCAAGACTGCCACAGTTTTGCCTGAAAACAGTCCATCAACCAGCCTTTCCATAGGCTTTTGGAACCCACCACCACCCACTCCGATTTTTCTCAAGTTTAGCCATCCTTGGACCCACGATAGGCCAGGAACATGGTTTTGTTTTGTTCACTAAGTTCTCTTTCTCTGCCAGTTATAACTAAAGTAGTGACAAAATAGAAACACATCCATGGGAATATTCTTTCCCCAAATAATCTCCCTCACCTATCACATAACTTTCCCCAACAGTTCATGTTGATAATTATATAGCCAAAGATTCAAGAAAGCTTGTCTTCTGCAACACAGTGATCACTTTCTTGGAATAAGCACAGTGGTCTTCCCAACTGGAATGAGTCATCTTGTGTCATTCAAAAAGGGGAGGGGACCATGCCAGGTGCCAGATGAGAGGAAGGAGGACAGGGCTCCCTTCCACCTGCACTGACTCTGCCCCATTTTCACGTGGTCACCAGTGCAAGATCTGTGGTCAAGGTTGATACTGATATTCTTTTTTTTTTCTTCTCATAAGACTCACATGTTTTTCTCATCTTCTAGAAGGCAGGAATATAAGGTTTTGTTCTGAATTCTGCAGAGTTGTCGGGTACTGGCCCAACCCCAAAGGTAGAGGGAAGCCTCCTTCAGTTGTCCCTAAAGGCTGAGAGCTGGTTCAGAGCCATGTTTTAAAGCAGACCAGCCATTTATGGTGCCTTCAAAGTAGCTATACTCAAAATCTATTTCTTCTCACCCTACAACTCTATCAGGTGAATTGGTAAGGTCACCTCTATATCAAATTGTCTTTGGAGATATAGATTAAGGGATAAATGAAATGTAGACAGGCATTGGGTGGACTTACTTCAAGATAGTCACCTCTTTGGAAGTATATAGCAATACAGGCTTACCTGAAGAAGCAAGAAAAATTTCCAATACACAAACTAACCTTATACCTAAAGGAGCTAGAAAAAAAAACAGCAAATGAAGCCTAAAGCTATCAGAAGAAGGGAAATATTAAAGATTAGAGCAGAAATAAATGATGTAGAAATAAACAAAAAAACCCAGCAGAACAGATCAATGAAACTAGAAGCTGGTTCTTTGAAAGAATTAATAAAATTGATAAACCCCTAGCCAGACTTATCAAAAAGAAAAGAAACAGGACCCAAATAAATAAAATCATGAGAGAGAAGAGATCGAAATGAACACCACAGAAATATAAACAATTATAAGAGAATATTATGAAAAATTATATGCTACCAAATTGGACAATCTGGAAGAAATGGATAAATTTCTGAAAACATATAAACTACCAAAACTGAAACAGAAAGAAATAGAACATTTGAACAGATAACCAGCAAAGAAATTAAATCAATAATAAAAAATCTCCCAACAAACAAAAGTCCAGGGCCACATGGCTTCCCAAGGGGAATTCTACCAAACATTTAAAGAAGAGCTAATGCCCATTTTTCTCGAACTGTTCCAAAAAATATAAATGGAAGGAAAACTTCCAAACTCATTCCATGAGGCCAGCATTACCTTGATTCCAAAACCAGACAAAGACTCCACTAAAAAGGAGAACTACAGGACAGTATCCCTGATGAAGATGGATGCAAAAACTCTCAACAAGATACTAGTAAAACAAATCCAACAGTACATTAAAAAAATTATTCACTATGATCAAGTGGGATTTATTCCTGGGCTGCAAGAGTGGTTCAATATTCTCCAATCAATCAATGTGATATACCACATTAATAAAATAAAGGATAAGAGCCATATGATCCTCTCAATAGATGCAGAAAAAGCATTTGACAAAGTACAGCATTGATTCTTGATAAAAAGCCTCAAAAAAGTAGGGATAAAGGGAACATACCTCAACATCCTAAAGGCCATATACAAAAGACCCACAGCTAAAGTCATCCTCAGTGGGGAAGAACTAAGAGTTTTTCTTGAATGGTCAGGAACAAAACAGGTATGTCCACTCTCACCATTGTTATTTAACATGGTAATGGAAGCCCTAGGCTCAGCAATCAGACAACAAAAAGAAATAAGAGGCATCCAAATCAGCAAAGAATCAAACTCTCACTATTCACAGACGACATGATATTCTATGTAGAAAACCTGAAAGACTCCACCAAACAATTGCTAGAACTGATACACAAATTCAGTAAAGTCACAGGATATAAAATCAACATACAGAAATCTGTTTCATTTCTGTACCCCAATAATGAAGCAGCAGAAAGAGAAATCAAGGAATCGATCTCATTTACAATTGCACCAAAAACCATAAGATACCTAGGAATAAACCTAACCAAAGAGGCAAAAGATCTGTACTCTGAAAACTATAAAATACTTATTAAAGAAATTGAAGAGGATACAAATAAATGAAAAAACATTCTGTGCTCGTGGATTGGAAGAACAAATATTGTTAAAATGTCTATACTACCCAAAGTAATCTACACATTTAATGCAATCCCTACCAAAATACCACCAACATCTTTCACAGATCTAGAACAAACAGTTCTAAAATTTGTATGGAGCCACAAAAGACCCCAAATAGCCAAAGCAATCTTGAAAAAAAAAAAAGCAAAGCTGGAGACATCACAATTCTGGACCTCAAGCTATATTACAAAGTTGTGGTCATCAAGACAGTATGGTACTGGCACAAAAACAGACACATAGATCAATAGAACAGAATAGGAAACACAGAAATGGACCCACAACTACATGGTCAACTAATCTATGACAAAGGAGGCAAGAATATTCAATGGAAGAAAGACAGTCTCTTCAACAAATGGTGTTGGGAAATCTGGACAGCAACATGCAGAAGAATGAAACCAGACCACTTTCTTACACCATACACAAAAATAAATTCAAAATGAATGAAAGACGTAAATATGACATAGGAAACCATTAAAATCCTGTAAGAGAACACAGGCAGCACACTTTGACATCAGCTGTAGCAACTTCTTATTAGATGCATCTCTGGAGGCAAGCAAACATGAACTATTGGGACTTCATTGAGATAAAAATGTTTGTAACATGAAGGTAACATTGAACAAAACTAAAAGGCAGCCTACAGAATGGGAGAAGATATTTGTAAATGACATATCTGATGAAGGGTTAGTATCCAAAATCTGTAAAGAAGTTACCGAACTCAATACCCAAAAAACAAATAATCCAGTTAAGAAATGGGCAGAAGACATGAATAGGCATTTTTCCAAAGAAGACATCTACATGAAAAGATGCTCAGCATCACTCATCATCACCAAAATACAAATCAAAACTATGATGAGATACCACCTCACACCTGTCAGATGGCTAAAATTAACAACAAAGGAAACAACAGATGTTGGTAAGGATGTGGAGAAAGGGGAACCCTCTTACACTGTTGGTGGGAATGAAAACTGGTGCAGCCACTGTAGAAAATAGTATGGAGGTTCCTCAAAAAGTTAAAAATATAACTATGACCCAGCAATTTCTCTACTAGGTATTTACTCAAAGGATACAAAAATACTGATTTGAAGGGGCACATGCACCCTGATATTTGTAGCAGCATTATCAACAATAGCCAAACTATGAAAAGAGCCCAAGTGTCTGTCGACTAATGAATTGATAAAGAAGATGTGGTGTATACATATACAATGGAATATTGCTCAGCCATGAAAAAGAATGATATCTTACCATTTGCCACGACATGGATGGAGCTAGAGTGTATTATGCTAAGCAAAATAAGTCAGTCACAAAAAGACAAATACCATATAATTTCACTCATATGCAGAATTTAAGAAACAAAACAGATGAACATAGAGGAAGGAAAAAATGAGAGAGAGAGAGAGAGAGAGAGAGAGAGAGAGAGAGAGAGAGAGAAAGAGGCAAACCATAAGAGACTCTTAACAATGGAGAACAAACCGAGGACTGCTGGAGGGGAGGTGGGCGGGGGATAGGCTAAATGGGTGATCAATATTAAGGAGGGCTTCTGTGATGAGAACTGAGTGTTATATGTAAGTGATGAATCACTAAATTCTACTCCCGAAATCAATATTACACTATATGTTAACTAACTAGAATTTAAATAAAAACTTGAAGCATTAAAAAAAAGATATTCATCTCTTTAAGATTCCTCTCATAAAGGAACTTCACAATGTATTAAATAACTGGAGGCAAGGTTAGGAATGAACTTGGGCAGTGATGAAACGGGAAAATGGAAATATATTGCCTGTGACATTGCTTGTATTCTTGCCTGGAATTCTGATCTAGCTCTTGTATAAATATTTAATTCTTACTATGCTTGTATTTTTTTTCTCCTAAGGAAATTGTGGGTTCCTTGAGGTTAGCAAACTCAGTTTTTCTGCTTCTCTGAATCCTTCATATTGCTGAGCACAGTGTAAGCTAGATGGTAAGCTCTGTAAAGACAGGTAATATATCTGTCTTGTTTACTATAATATCCTTAGTACCTAGTAGAGTATCTGGCACATAGTAGGTACCCAATAAATATTGAATGAATGGGTGAATAAATGTGGCATCAGATATCTTATAACAGCTGTTGAATAAAAGAGTGAACTGATGAATAAATGTATGAGAATGAATAAAGTCTTGAAATCTGGCACCAGTACACTTGAAAAGCCTAGGGTTATGCATACGATTGGAATACAGCCCACAGGAAGAAGTGCTCTAAAAGCATACCTCTGTTTTCATCTTTCTTTTAAAGAAGCAGATGATTTCTGCTACCTTGATTTTCACTGCTTACTGAGTCTGATTCACCTGGTTATTAAAAATTGCTTCATTCATTTTCAATTCATTTCACTCCTTTGCTCAGCTTCTCTGCTTTAGGGTTTCGTTTCCCACTAATGGGGCTTGCTGTCTCTCAGCTCAATGTGACACTACTCTGAAGACCTTGGAACGGTTTCCATGGTTACTTCTTCTGGAATTCTCCCTTTGGAAACCTTGTGTTCATTCCTTACCTTTAACTTCCATCTCAGAAATTTAAATACACACCTTAGGGTTCTCAAGAGTGTTAACACTCTCCCTAGAAACACTTCAAACCACGGAGGAGAGAAATCAAGGACTTCACATTCCTTTTCTTCTGTTATGTTTGGAATGGGGGCAGATGGTTCGATGCTGAAACTCCCTGAAGTCCAGAGATCCAGAGATTTCCAGCAAAAAAAGAGAAAGATTTCCCAGGTTGCCGAAGCCATGATCTCATTCCAGTTGGATCCATACCACAAAAATGAGCATTGCCATCATCACCAAAGCCTTTTCTTTCTTCTTTTATTTTTCTTATTTTTAAAAACAAGTCTCCATGATAAACTTACTGCTGATGTGTCTTGCCCTGCAGTGCCTTAGATGTATTAGTGACCAAGAAGAAGTCAGAAAAGAGTAATGCTAGTGGAGATTGGGAGTCCTAGACGATTGATTTTCTTTTAGAGGAACTTCAAAAACTAAACAGATTCTTGAATGAAACTTTACTTTCTAAAATATCCCACCCTTTCTTCTTCTGGGATTATTGTCTAAGATCTAAATAGCAAGAGACTTCTAGGGAATCAAGTTCTGAACCAGACTCATGTTGGGTACACCTGGGATACACCTGTGGATCCCAGTGGACTTAAAATAAGTTTACAAGCTACGCAGTCAGTAATATAGAAACACCCCTGGCGAGCACCTCCTCTTTTATGGCTCTCTTCCCCTCTGCCTGTCTTTCCAATATTGTCTCTATGCCCTTATCTTCCCCCATGCAAGCCCTTATTATTTCTTCAAAAAGCTCCCAGCAGAGTCTCTTTCGAGCTTCCAAAGGCCCAGACTTCAAAATGAGAAGAAGCCATTCCTGGCTCTTTCCCATGCAGTTCAGTGCACTCAGCTGTGCTTTAGATTCCATGCTCCACTCGTTTGTACCCCAGAGGTGTGCTTGGCTCTGGGAAGAGCATAAGGCAGCCAGGCCTTGTCCCTGGACTTCTTGCTTCTATCTAAAGTGCAGGAGGTTTCATTTGAGCTCCTTGTGAAGTTTTCTGCCTTCATAGATCCCCACACTGTGATCAGTCCTCATCTGAGGCCTGTCTGGGTACCTTGAGCCCATCCCTGTTCTACTTGGGAGCCCTGAGAGTGTCAGCAGCAGCAATGGGGTTGGAATCTGGAAGCATTCTGATAGATATTACAGTGTAGTTGCTACAAGTGCGGGGTCTGGAGCCCAACTATGTGGGTTCCTTGCATCACCACTTTCTAGCTAAGTAATCTTGGGCAAGTTGCTTAGCCTCTTTGTGTCTTTATTTCCTCATCTGTGAAATGGGGATGATGATCATCGTGGTGCCTAGCTGTTCTGAGTGTGTCAAACTAGTTAACCAGGTAAAGTACTTAGAATAGTGTGTGGACACAGTACGCACCCAAAAGTGTTGTCTATTATTATTTCCACATCAAGACTTCTTTTCTTAGTGGGACGAGTACTGGCTCAAGTCCCAGTTCTGGCACTTAGGGTCACTGTAATCGTAGAGCAACTCACATAACCTATACGAACCTCAGTTTCCTATGATAATTAGGAAGATTAAATGGCTTGTTGGACACACAAACACCTAAAAATAATGATGATATAATGATTTTCCTTCTGGCTCTTAATAATCAGGTCTGGGGGATAGTTGACATCTCTACTTTCTCTTTGTTTTTCTCATATTTTTCTCTTTCATTCATTTTTTATTCCCTTTTTCCTTCTCTGACACTCAATTCCTGATGTTCTTATCTCCTCCTTTATCTCCTATAACTCTCATTTTGTCAGGTCATGCCAAGTCTGGGAAAAAAACAAGGGCCTGAATAACCCTTAAACACTTTTTACTAACTTCCAACTTACAGGCCCTCCTTTGGTGGGAGATATGGTGGTTGAAGGAAGGATCCCAGTAGGTCTCTTCTTTCTAGGGCCCAGATAATTCCAGCTAGGCCAGAGTGAGTGAAGACCCCGTGTAGGGATCCTGATTCCTCTCTGCTCACTGGCCCCTCATCCTGCTCAGACTGGCCTACTAACCACTGCCTCAGAGACCTGCCTGTGGTCTGCAGCTCTACAACCAATGCTGCTGCTTGGGAAGAACAGGTATTCCCTTCCCTCCTGTATCAGTTAGCTTTTGCTGCTTAACAAAACATCTCCAAACTTAGTGGCTTAAAACAACCAGCTATTTACTTATCTTACAGGGTTGGTAGTTTGGGCTGGGCTCAGCTAGATGGTTCTACTGCTCTCTCAGTAGGACTCACTTATGGGCCTGCAGTCAGCTGCCACCCATATCCATGGTTCTGCTTCTGAGGATTGACTATCTATAGGCTGGGATGAGGTGGGCAACTTGATCATATGTTTGTCATGATTCATCAGGTTAGCCCAGGCTTCTTCATATGGAAGTGGTGGCAGGGACTCTAGTAATAGTAAAAGGTAGAAATCCCCAATTTTGAATATTTTTCAAGTCTTTGCTTCTGTCACAATCACTATTGTTCCTTGGGCCAAGGAAAGTCACATGGCCATCCCTTAGAGTCAGGATGGGAGGTGACTACCCAAGAGCTGGATTCAGAGACGTGTCAAAAAAATTGGACGTCATTACTATAGCAATCACCATATCTTCTTAGAGTGTAGAGCATGGCAACTATATCCAAAGTTCTCTTTGCATATTTTTCCCCAAAGGGCTTAAGGGCCCTCACAAAAATAAGGACATCTGGTGTGACATCTGAGAATTCAAAAACTAGATATGAACACTGGTTCCTCAAAATATTATGTTAGCCCTTTGTCAGGTTGCCTTCAAATATAAGCATATGCTTCTTTAAGAAAATCCAGACTTTGAAAACACCTACATTAGCAGTGGCTCTTAACTCCTTTTTTTGGAGGTAGGAGGGTAGTTACAAACTCCTTTCAGAAGCCAATGGAATCTTTAAATCTTCTCCTCAGAGAAATTCACATTTACACATAGACACAGAATGTTGCTTATGATTTCATGGGATTCACATATTTCCTGAAGTCAAACCCCAAGTTAAGGAGCCTTTCATCACAGGGAGAATATATACTTTTATAAAATAACCCCTCTGAACCCAAAAGGATTTTCCATGGACTTGTTTACTCAAAGGAAATATTGTTTAAAGTGATTTGCAAGTTACCACTACCTTGGGTTTATCCAGAATGCTTCCCAAAACATTATTCAATTTAGTTAGCTTGCTCTTTAATGTAGGAAAAATTCAATTTCCACCTGACTTTTCAAGAGTTGCATTAATTAAAGGCCAGATAGACTCATTTAGATGTGCTACTCTGTCTGTTCAGGTTGGTCCTTATAGACATTACATACATAATGGCACTATGTTAGAAAATGTGGCCAAGTCCAGCAAAAATATATGGACCATTCATTAAGAACATTTGTGAACAGATCATCTCTGTGTTAAAATCATTCTCTTATAATGATTTTCTAAAAACCAAGTTCTAAAGTCTAAAGACTTTATCATATCATTTCAGGATGCTTTTGGATTCAAGTAACATATGACCTAACTAAAATGGGCTTAAACAATGAAATAGGTTTGCTCTAGGGTTGGTGGAGCCAGCGGTTCAATGACATGGTGGCTCTCTTTCACTTCTATAATACTCTCTTGTATTTCCCTCGTGGTTCTAAGAGGATTGTGGCAATTTTGGGTGTTACATACAGGGGACAATAGCCTGAAGCAGGAGCAAGAAAGATCCCTTTGTATGAGCAAGTCCAACCTTCCCAGAGACCTGTATCAGGCATTCCCTAGGTCTCATTGGCCAGCACCTAACCTGACAATGTCTGAACTGGTCACTTACAAGGGAAAGGCTAGTGCCCTGATTGGCTTAGGCCAAAAAAATGTCTTCTTTGGTTTTGGCCTCCTCTAAAAGACATGGCTTCTTCTTGAATGATAAAAAGAAAAAAATCAGTGTATTCTTAGTAAGAAGAAGAAGATGAGAATCAAATGGCCTTTGGCTGGGCAATACACAATGCCTTCTGCAGTGCTCTTTCCCTTAATACTCATTTTGAAAGGGTAACTTTGCTCCTTTTATGGAGCAAGAAAGAAGTAAATGCTTTTGCTAACATAAGTCATAGAAGAAAGGACTTCTGAGATATCACAAAGATTGTCTACAGAACATTTGGGAAAGAAGGTGATGGTTGCCAGAAAGGGGAAACCAAGAATAATGGCTCAAACATGAGGGACTTGAGCAAGAGACAGTTTGTAGAAGACGGTAGTAATATAGGCTGGGAGGGAGGGTGAATGCAGTGCAGAAAAGAGATTTAGCATGAAGCATAAGGATTAAATAAGAACATGCTAGAGAGGAGGAGAATGGCAAGTGTCTCACATGTTGTATTCAGCAAAATGGCAGAAGAGAGACTTTGAAGGGGAGTGGTGATGGTGAAGGGGCAAGAGAGTGGGCCCACATATGGAGCAGATCCTCTGTGCCTAGCATGGGCTGGCTACTTAGAGCAGATGCTGTGATGCCCTGCTTAAGGTCCACGGTCCTTTCAGGATGCTCTGGCCTATTTTCAACGGCCAGTGTCTGCATGTACATGCCCAAGCACTCACTCCTGCCCCCTCCTGCCCCCATGACTGTGGAAAGATAGGGGAATTAACACCCTCCTGGAGTAACCCTCAACTAATGACTCTCAGGAGTTGCTATATAAATATCCCAGTTCCCTCAGCCTTTGCTTGGGATAATTCTGAGCTGAGGGCTTTACACTTTCCCAGAGTTTTCCTGCAGGATGAGGTTCCAGTTGCTGACTATGACAGCCAGCTTAACAATGCACCCTTTATTGGCTGTCCTCCCTTTCCTGCTTCACTTCTCCTACTTCCCTACCAGTCTTGTCTGCACCTCCCAAGTAAACTAGTTGCACCCAAAGCCTAGTACCATGGTCTGATTTATACACATTATCTTGTCCAATCACTACAACAACCCTCAGGGTTGTAGGTATTATGAGCCGCAATTGATAGATGAGGTAACAGACTTAGGCAGGTCAAGTGATCTTCTCAAGTTTTTTCAGCTGTTAAATAGCACAGCTCAGATTGGAATCTGGGTCTGTCTGGTGAAAGCCCATGTTCTTTCCCTAGTAACAATTTGTATCTTAGTAATTTTGAACATGATGCTAGTGCAAACACTGGAGGGCCTAGGTAAAGCCAAAGACTGTGGGGCTGCTGCACCACATGTCCACAGCCTGCCCTAGGTGGCAGCTGGTTGCTTTCAAAGCACTCCTGAAATCATTTTTGCACTATATGCTAATTTGGATGTAAATTAAAAAAAATAAAAAATAATAAAAAACAAATACATAAATAAAAGGATTTGTAATCATCAGCCCTTTCCAGGCTAAAGCCTGAGAAGCTGATGCAACATACCTGCCTGTGAGCATGGTGAAATGAAGAAGATCAAAGATCATAATCATCCACAGTGAGTCAGGGGATCCATAGAAAACATGGACACTGGCTTCATGTTACAGCCTAAACCAGAACTGATAATGAGAACTCAAGGTCTGACTGACCATTATTGCCTAGAGCTCTGACTACATGGAAGAACTTTCCAGGCAAGAACTTGACATGTGATATACTTCATACATGGCTGAGCTATTGAGACAGTATGATGGACAGGTTAGGAGATGGTTTTAGAGTCATCTAAAAGAGACAGGTTTTAGAGTCAGACATGCCTGAACTAGAATCTTATTCTACCACTTTCTAAGTTTCCAGCATGCTAGCAGCTTCCCACCTCAAGGGCCTGAATCTCCATTTCTTTCCTGTGGAGCACTCTCTCCCACATTGTATTGGGGATGAGTTGACATCTCTGGGGGAAGCCCCAACCAATGAGGAATAGGAGTCAATATAAATACTGCAACCTCTCCATCTTCTAGTGGGATGATTCTGAGGCATGTTCCACATAATTTATCAAAGGATCCCCAGCACAGTTGAGCCTCAATTGCCCAGAGCTGTAACCCATTCATTAATGAGGTCATTTATTTGGTTTGTGCTTTCCCTGTGTCACTATTGCCAAGTTGCTTAGTTTTCTTAAGGGTGTGAAATTAGGATCACATCTTCATCATAGGGTCGTTATGAAGATTAAATGAGCTCCTGTGGCACTGGGTGTTGTATGTAAGTGATGAATCACTAAACTCCACTGCTGAAACTAATATCACACTATATGTCAACGAACTCAAATTTAAATAAAAACTTGAAACTACAAAAATATAATTGTAAATATAAAAAAATTAATGTGGAGCACCTGGCTGGCTCAGTCAGTGGAGCATGCGACTCTTGATCTCAGGGTTGTGAGTTCGAGCCCTATGTTGGGCATGGAGCCTACTTAATTAAAATTTTTTTTAAATAAATGAGCTCGTATGTATAGAGTGGTCTGTACATAATAAACGTTCAATAAGAACATGGGGGGTGTTAAATTACTGATCCCTTCTTTTCAGACTTTAGGCTCCATCCCTGCCATTCCAGTTCCTCCACTAGGTGGCAGAAAATCAACATTCATCATCCATGGAAGGCGTGCCTCTAAGAGTAAGTAAAATAAGTAAGTTAGAGACCCCGAGGGACTAAGGTCGGTGTGACATGAGAAGGGCAAGCCTATGATTAAAACCCAGTCCAAATAAAGAAAGCAGTCCCTGAAATTCCAGCCTCAGTCAGATTGGTGTCTGATTCAAGGCTTTGAAAGGTAGAGACTATTGGATGAATTCCCAAAGCAACATGGGGAACCTGTATGAGAGAAGAAGGTGGAGTCTGTTTGCAAGAAATTACTGGGTGCTATTTTCCCATGCCTGGGGTAATCCTAAGTCATGGGAGATGACTAGGAGGTGGAAGAATGGCGAGGAGCCAGGGAAAAACCAAACAATCACCCGAGCAAAGTAGATCTTGATAAGAGTCAGCATGATCCTCTAGTCAGCTTTGGGACAAAATCTTTCAGAATTATTTGGTATTCTTTTTGATGAGATATTTGTATCATTAGACAAACCATACCAGCTAAGGATGAATTAACTCCCTGGTTAAAAGATGGGGAGAATAGGGCATTTATCCACTGGCTTCAATCTTTCATTGGTCAAGGGTTTGCCCTGGGACATTAACTCCACCATGCTTACAAGGAGTTAAAGCGCAGGCATTTGAAGTAAGAAGCTATTGGCATGTTAGAAACTGTCTACCATATCTGTTGATGAACTCAGGTGGGTAGACGAGATACGGCATGGGGGCATCAGCAAAGACCGCTACAGCAGTGCTTCTCAGACTTTAGTGTGTGTACACATTACCTGGGAGTCTTGTTAATATGCGGATTCTGATCCTGCAGGTCTTGGGTGGTGCCTGAGATTCTGCATTTTTAACAAGCTCCTAGATGATGTTGATGCTCCTGGTCCACAAATCACATTTTGAGAAGCAAAGACTATACTGTTTTTTAAACCAGTCCTGCTGTTTCTTTCATCATCCCACATCATCATCAACCCCAAGCAACACTGGAGGCACCAGGGTCACCAAGCTTTGGTCTTCCCCTCTGTGGACCTCGTCTTCATCTTCAAAATGAGGGAGAGTGTGGGGCTTGGATTAGATGAGCTAACTGAGGTGGTGGATGGGGGGAGGAGAGAAGGGAGGAGTTTTTAAAATAGGATTTTTTTTTTTTAGTTTAGAGAGGCAGAGCGAGCAGGGGAGAGGGGCAGAAGGAGAGAGAGAGAGATAGACAGACAGACAGACAGAGAGAATCTTAAGCAGGTTCCATGCTCAGTGCAGAGCTTGACCTGGGGTGCAATCCCATAACCCTGGGCTCATGACCTGAGCCAAAATCAAGAGTTGGATGTTCAACTGACTGAGCCACCCAAGAACCCCTAACAGAATTTTAATATTTAGAAAATATTGATTCTTTAAAAAATAAAACTACAAAAAAGGAAAGTAGGAAGAAATCTAGGATGGCCAAGATCCACAGAAGACAACTCCATGTTCCTAAAAGATTCCCATCTCCTGAGAGTGAGAGGTGATATTGTAGTTTCCTGAGGGATGGCCTAGAGATTTTTGTTTTTATATAAAGAGGGATATTGGGGCATACTGATTCTAAAAGGCCCAGAAAAGACTGCATTTGATGATCTGTGTGACCTCATTCCAGTCTATTATCTTTACACTGAATTTTCTATAAATCTATTATAATATCATATTGCTGATTTATGTCTGTCTTCCCTACTGGTCTGGAAGCTTCTCTGGCCAGGGATTCATCTCTATCTCTATCACATGCTCTAGTGCCTGGCACACAGTAGATTCTTAGTAATCTTTGAGTGAGTAAATGAATGAATGAATGAACGAGTGAATAAATGAATGAATGAATCTATGGCTTTCTTCCAGGTCTAAAACGAACTATATCATCATGAAGTTGAATCACATACTGGCTTTTCGGAAAGGGTCTTTTAAGATATATATATTTTTTTACCTATGTGGTACCCACTCTTTTGAAGTTTTATTGTGACAGAATTCTAGCCACACACAACCCCATGTCCGGTACTTAATAACCCTATGAATTAATGTGAGGTGCTTCAGAGCAAATACCATTTAGTGACATCCCAATGACAATTTTTTTGGCTGGAGAGTTGTTTGAAAATGGTGTTTTGGAGCAAGAAACATCTGCCTTGGTTTGCTGTGGAAGGGGAGTCTATGGAATACATTTGGATGGGCTCTGCCTGATTGAGCTTGCAAGGAGAGGCGGAGGCACCACTAATTACATGTCTTGCATTATGGGTTGGAAATAGATACACAGAGCAAATGCTGTGGCCCACAAAGCCTCAAAAAGCAATGAAAGCAACATAGACTTCAAGTTCATTTTCAAAATTCCCAGCATTGCAGAGCAGAGCCAGCCATACAATTTATCCTCTTTTTCACGTGGCACTTAAGTCACAGAAGAATGAACCAACAGAGGATCTGGAAATCTACTTGAAAATTCAGGGGGAAAAAAAAAACAACAAGAACCCCACAGTGGCAAAAAGGATATCGCAAGTGACAGTGTTAACATGTGATTTTCACTGGAGGTATTAATTAGTAACACCCTGGGGCCCTTGATATCCTTGAAACAAGTCAGCACCATTGCTTGACTTATACAAACTTGATGGCACTCAGTTAAAAATTGTTCTTCTCCAGGTAGGTTTTAGTTGTAAAGTACCCAAAGATAACTTCCTAAAAATGAGGAGAGTGTTAGAAATAGCAAGCAGAATGAGAGGCCCAGATGGATGGTGAGTGGGAACAATGAGGAGCCCTACCCCTACGTTCAAAAGATGAAGTCTATGATTATAGGACAATGAGACTATCTTAGCAGTAACTCATTAAGATAAAATCTGGTGGTGTTTGGGCAACAGCAAGCTCAGCAAGAACCATCAGTGGGAGGCAGGCTCTCAATGGCTAAATATCTGTGGCAGAAAATAGTTGGACTACACTTTCTAGCTTCCCTTGGTAGGTGTGGCCATGTGACTGAGTCTTAGCCAACAGAATGTGAGATGCCATTTCCAGCTTGGCCCACACATGATCTTTCATATTCTCTCCCCTTCTAGCTTGATAGACAGAGGCAGAAAGGGTGACTTTGGAAGCTGCGTGTTGAATATAGCAGAACTGCTAGATGGAAGAGGCATGGGTCACCACTGCCTGGAGGAGAGCCACCTGTCAATTGGGACTATGTGTGAGTGAGAAATAAACCTTTATTATGCAAAGGCAATATTATATTTGGGTTTATCTGTTATAAAAGCTTTCATTACCTTAATTAAATATTTAGTCATTGGCTACAATAATAGAGGGATTATAGGAAGAACAAAGGAAGGTACAGTATTGCTGTTCTTTCCTGGACATTACCCTGTATATAAATGAAAGACAGGAGTGATGAGGAGGTGGGAAATGATATATTGAGGAGGATAAAAGCAAGGGGGTTCAGCCTAAATAAAATTTTCGCATGGAGTAAGAATATATAATATCTATCTTGAAAGTTTTGAAAGGGAAATTTTAGACTTCTGCTGTGGAGTTCTGGACAGCAAAGCTAGGAGCAGGGTTTGCGCTCAATATAAAGAACTTTTTAATAATTAGCACTGCATCAAAGTGGAAGGGCCTTTCTTATCAGGTTAAAGACTTTTCTCCATCTTTAGTGGAGGCTATTCATTGACCACTCATATCAATTCTTCTTCCTCTCCTCCCCTGCTTTTGACTACAGAACCCCAATTTTGTTGAAGTATTATCTCCATGTGATTATGGGAGAGGGACCCCAGCCCCAGCCCCTGGGATGGATCTTCGTTAGTCCAAGCCATTTAGCACATGGCATTCTCTTAGTAGCTCTTGGTGGTCCAGAGGTTGGTACATACCCTGAGCTGGTCCAATCAGAGTTAAAGGAAGCTCTTGTGTTATATGGTTGGGGAAGAGATTTTCCCTCTCTCCTGCTGGACATGCATCAGGACTCATTAGTCTCCATGCTCAATGGCACTCGTCTTGTGGCCATGAGGAGAACCAGCCATAAGGTGAGATCACCACTGAAGATTACAGAGCAAAGAGATGGAAAGAAGCTATCCATTGAACTGCTGATCATCCTATGCCTGATGGCTCCTTTACCTCTGGATTTCACCTTGAGTTGGGGTTTTTATTATGTCTAGCTTAAAACATCCTAGTTGATACACTACCCGTAAGGAGTTTGGGAATACAGGTTGAATGCTGTCTTGTCATCAGGGACGCCAGAGGGAAATTCTAGACCGGGCAGCAAGTGGGCCTCTCGGGGTAATATTTGGCCTTGAAAGTTATAAACTCTGGTGAAGAAGGTGCAGCCAACTTCATTAAAATTAAAATGGAGGTTTCCTTACAAGTGTCTGGAAACACATTTTGTAACAGACTTATGTTGACTTTTGGCTATCACATATCTTACCCACTTAACCCTGTTGGTCCCCATCTCTCTATGTAGGAGGTCTCCCATACCCAAAACAATGTTTCGTCCATAGAAAATGTGGACTCCCTCTTGCAGAGTGTAGAATCATTGATTGGAAGCATTTGCCCACCAGGAACTACATTTCCCATGGTTCCTTACATGTAGTTGAGGCTACAAGGCTGGTTCTTGCCAGTGAAACAGGAGCAGTTGTGATGTACATCATGCCTGGGTCAGGAAGCTTAAGCAGTGGTTGTACCTTTATTTTCTTTGTCCATACTCCAGCTGAATGGGAAGGACTCCAAGGTCCAAGAGGAGGGTGGAGTCACAATAAGGAAGGAGCCTGAATTGTGAACGTTCCTGTGGAAGGCTGTCAACTGAGAATATCTGTGTTGGTCAGTTACATGCCTGAGGAATACACTTCGATTGTGTTAAGCCATTAAACCTTGGGGTTGTTACCACAATTAATGTTGCCTTAATTAATACATCCCCATTGTGCATGCTCTTAGTAGAAGGGCAACAGCCATTGCAGCCTCCTGCTGATGTTCCCACTATGGAACGCAAAAGGGTCCAGTTTCCCCTTCTTTCTGCCCCTGGAATAGCCAAGGGTTAGATAGTCGATTACACTCTTGCTCTTGGGAGACTCAATCTTAAACAAGGGGCACAAAGACGAAGGGCAAGTTCAGAATCCGGTATATAGCAGCAGTAGCAGAAACTTGAGGAGAGTGCTGTGCCCAGCAATTGGGCTTTGGCTGTGGTTTCTGCCACTTCAGTGGCACCCTTGGGTCCTACTGGTTGTCCCAAGCCTTCTCCTCCAGATTCTTACTGATTGTGTTAAGCCCTTGATAGCTTACTAGTTAACTCCGCCGTTTGCTTAGCTCAGAGTTTTTTTCTCTTGCTCAGATTCATATGACGTTGGGTTTAATGTTTTTCATAGAAGAGTCCCATTTCAAATTCACGCATTTTGTTTTGTCTTGCCTTTTATAAGTGAAGTCATTCCTTTACCAAATTCTGTACTTGTTCCAGTATTTGACTCTGCTTTACCATCGTAGATTCATGATCTAACAGAAGCTGAGATGGGGGCCCCACTCAGTGTTCTCCTTTTGTTGACTGCCTTTCCAGAAAATCAAGTCGTTTTTCATTTTTTCCTTTAGTTGATGGCTTGATCTCTCTCCTAGCTTTTGCAAATTATTTCCCTCACTTGTCTTACAGACTGCCCTCACCTGTGCATTTTTGTGGCATTTCTACTTGTTAACCAGTTCTAGTGTTAAGTTGTGCCATCCAATTAGCAATGTGTAACATTTTGCTGACGGGGGCAGGGTCTGGTTGGTGGAGAAAGCAGTGGACTCGTTGTCCCAGAGACCTGATTCTGTTACTTCCAAGATAACGTAACCTTGGGCAAATCACTGAACTTGTCTCTCCCTGAGACTCATTTTGCTAAGTGATTAGAATGAGAGAATACATGAAACTCTCAGGGTCAGTTACAATGACAGCAGTTAATTGAAGGCCACCTAGCTAGACAAATACAGCTGGAGGGAAGGTAAGAAAGCATAAAGGTAGGAAGTCCACAGCCTAGCCTGGAAGTCAGGCTGGGAGAGCTATGAGTCAGGGAGGAATTATTAGTGCATGCAGACTGCCATCAGCTGATAGGCACCACCCGACTGCGGTTTCCTCTTCAGCCAGCTTTACACTTTTGGTTCATCCTCAAATACAGTCCTTGAAGGGAATCCAACTAGAGCAGTGGCCCTGCTTCAATATTTAATCCAATCCTCACACACTGTGAACACAAGACCAGTTTGACACCCCACAGCAGCCTTTTACGGTAGTTTAATTTCTCAGTGAGCAGTTTTTCTACATTTCTGATCAGCCATTTATGTTTGCAACTGAACTGCATTAGGAAGTCCACGTCCCCCTTCCAAAACAGTACTGTGGATCAGATCTGGCAACCTCCAACACTGAGACTCAGTTTCCTCATCTGTAAAATGGGATGGCTAACTAAAATGGGGTGGGCTCCCAGAGTCTCCCCTCCAGGCCTCTTCCAGCTGTGATGCTGGATGGTGATCTTGTGACCCTTACGCCAAGCATCTGCTTAGATTCTAGATGGAGTTAGCTTTCCTTCCCAAAAGCTAAAGAACACTTCTGCCTGGCATTGTTTCCTTGTTGAAAACCTCCTCCCTCTTCCTTCACTGGGGTGGAGTTTGTGGTCATGGTAACCTGCAGCCAAAAGTTCTGAGGGCAACACCAAGTCCAACCAAATGGACCCACATGCATGGCCACAGAAGGTCAGGACAGAGTATTTCTCTAAACCTGATGATTTGCTAAAAGGAAACAAAGTATTTTGACAACTCATAATTTTTCACCAATTTCTCCCTTTTTACTTAGAGGTCACTTGACAAAATAAGAGAGGACTGGGGCCAGTTTGGTTTAATTTGCTAATCTTTTTTACTATTCTTACAGATAGATACATTTATCTTAGACTATCTTTTGATTTGGAAAAAAAAATTATTTTCTCTACTAAAACGTAGTCTGTGCCTGCTTAAACTTGAGCCAGGGAAAAAAAGGCAGGGGACAAAAGTTTAAAAAACTAATAATATTCAGATAAAAGTAATCAAATACAACATTCAAATAAATTTTCTGAGCAGTATCCCCTCCTAGCACACTTATATACACACAGCTGCACACACACATACCTTTAGCTACCTTCCCATATAATCAGATGAACTTGAAGAAAAGAGTAATGTCCCCCTCAGAGTTGGAAGAATGCTGGACTAAGTCTCTCTTTTTGATTACTCCACAGAGGTCCAGGCCAAACAGAGAAGCAGTTGGTTAAGGACAATGTGGTACCATGGGGGAGGCGGCAAATTATTAGAGCGCCTGAGCCAGGCAAAGTCATTTCCAACAGGGCCTAAGAGAGCAAGGGGCTTTAGGACATAGGCACTCTAACCTGTTAGGTGCCACCATGAAAAATTAAGAGCAGCCCGGGCCCCCAGGATGCAGGCAAGCTCTTCGTCTGAGACTTGGAATAAAAGCTGTGTTGCCAACTGAGACAAAGTGGAGGACCCACACACACAAGAGACTGTGGCTGGACTGTCAGGCTGCATTTGTGTCTGCCTGAGCTGTTCTGAAAAGATCCTCCTTTCCTGAATCGCTGAGAACCCCCCAGACAATAGAGGGATGGAGTGGCGACGCTTGCTGTGCTGGGCAACTGATTGGAGACGTATGAGTGGGAGCTTTCATGTTGGCTCTTTTACTGGTAACGAACACTGACGCCAACCCCCAGTGGCCTCAGTTTCCGTAGCTACTGGGATGGGATGATAAGGAGTCTGGGCCATCCCATGGAGATGGTCTGAGACAGGAAGTCACCCCCCCCAACCCCCGTCATCTCTCTCTGGCGCTTTAGCAGTTGCCTTCCTTGCTTTTGCTCTTATCCCCTACAGCTTACTGTTCACCCACACTGAAACCACATTGATCTTCTCAAACCACAAGTTAAATTGTGTCACTCTTTTTGCTCAAAACCCTCTGATGCCTTCCTAGTATTCCTAGTACAGCCCCACACTCCAATTACTTCAATAACTTCATCTTCTATTATTCTTCCCATCTCTTTCTCTGTTGCAGACGTATTGGCCTCCTTGCTTGAACAGGCCATTTCTGTTCTGCCTCAGAGCTTTTATACTTGCTGTTCCCTCTGCCTGGAATGATTTGTCATGAGTTACCTGCATTGTGACCTGTTGCTGCACCTCCTTCAGCTCTTCTCTCAGATGCCGTCTTCCCAATGAGGGAAAATTGTACCTACTCTGTGTTAGTTGGCTATTGCCATTATTAGGCTGCATAATGAACCATGCCCAAACTCAGTGGCTTGCAACAAGCATTTGCTTCCATACTCACGGGTTTGGCTGAGACCAGATTGCTCTAGGATGGGCTTGACTTGGCAGCTTTGCTTTAGGCTGCAGGCTGAGCTCAGGTCTGCTCTATGTGTGCTTGTGTTGAGGCCCAGGGTGAAGGGTCAGTGGCCACCCAGGGCACGCTTTTCTCATGATCTGTCATCAGGGCACAAGAGCCGAGCCCAAACAACATAAGCAATTTGAGATCTCTGCTTGCATCACACTGCACGAACATTCTTTCGGTCAAAGGAAATCACGTGACCAAACTCAACCTTAACGAATTAGTGAAGTATACTCTGCTCACAGTGGGTGAGGGGAGGGGGAAGAAAGGGTATTTGCTGAATAGTCGCCCAAACTATCACATACACACACCCACACCCCACCCCTGCTTACACTCCCTGTTTCATCTCCTATGCCTTTTGTGTTTAGGGCTTATCATCACCCTACATAATGACATATTTTACTTGTCTACTTTGTCTCATTGGCTAAAATGGCTGCTCTTTTAGAGTACAGAGTTTTGTGTGTTTCATTGACTGCTATATCATCAGTACCTTGAACAGTGCCTAGAACATAGTGGATGCTGAGTAAATACTTTTTGAATGACAGAATAAATAAGTTCCCCTACTGTTGTGTAGACTCATTTAAGGAAGTTCAGAAATGAATTGTAGTTGGGGCGCCTAGGTGGCTCAGTCGGTTAAGTGTCTGACTTGGGCTCAAGTCGTGATCTTGCAGTTTGTAGGTTCATGCCCTGCATCGGGCTCTGTGCTGACAGCTCGAAACTCGGAGCCTGGAGCCTGCTTTGGGTTCTGTGTCTCCCTCTCTCTCTGCCCCTCCCCCGCTCACATTCTGTCCCTCTCTCTCAAAAATGAATAAACGTTAAAAAAATTGTTTAAAAAAATAAATCCTGGTAAAAAAAAGAAATGAATTGTAGTAGAATTTTACAGTCTCTCTCTCTTTCTTTCTTTCTTTTTTTCAAGTCGGACTCACTCCCAGCGTGGAGCCCAACGTAGGGCTTACTCTTATGACCCTGAGATCAAGACTTGAGCCAAGATCAGGAGTTGGATACTTAACTGATGAAGCCACCCAGGGGCCCCTGCAGCCTCTCAATAGGGACATAATCTCTGCAACACTGTTGCAGATATAGTGGCTTTATCACTATATTGACCGTATCATTATGACTACAAGTATCATCAGCACTGTTACCATCATAATCTCTGTCACCATCACCACCACCACCGCCATTGTCACCACTGCCATCATACTCCCATTGCTGTCACCACCTCTACCCCGTCACCATTAGCATCAGCATCACCATCTCTACCACCTCATCACTGTCACCATCACTCTTACAGCATCATCACCTCTGCCACATCACCATGATCACCACTGGCACCATCACTTCCTCTGTCATGTACCACCCAGCACTACCAACAGCATGACCACCATCACCACCTCCATTATCATGCCATGTCTGCTACTGTTCTCCTCATCACTCTCCTCCCCGTCATCACCATCACTATCACCATTATCTCCATTTGATGATGATGATTGACAGTAATACTGATTGCACACAGCTCTCAATAAACTAATCGCAGTATGGGAAGCAGAAGAAATGGTCGTTTTCTCCTAGCTGCAATGGAAAAACCTCAGTCTGGGAAAATTAATTCTCTTAAGAGCCCCAGAGAAAATCTATAGAAATGATACAATCAATATTTACTACAACTTTAGAAATGCTACCCCGTCTGCAGAAATGATCAAACCTCAAGAATTTCACCTCCCGAATAGCGCTGAAATTGCCTCTAGCGCTTTTTCCTCTTATCCTCTTGGAGGGAAAAAAGGTTGTTTCCTAAGTCATTTCTTTCACCACTTACTTACAAGTCCATTACTCCTTGTTGCGTAATAATAGACCACGTGACTTCATGATTAATCTTTTCCATCCTGAAACAAAATCTTTTTCTGAAATGTTGCTGCTTCTCTAGTTCTTTGTAAACACTGCCTGACAAAAATGTGTGGGTGCTGGAAGGCCCCCAAATACCAGGGGTAAGATTAAAGTCCATCAAATCTCCACTTCAGATCAATTCTCTCTGCTTACAGAGCAAGGCAGTGTAGTCTTTCTTCGACCTCTACTTTTTTTTTTTTTTTTTTAAACGTTCCTCTTTAAAGCCTGATTTCACCTTCATTTTATCTGGCCTGTGACTCTGAAATGATTTGCTAAAGCCTCAGCTTTATTTATTTATGTTTGTCAGAGGCATCAAATGTATTGATTTGAAATACGGAAATATTCAAGAGACTTTGCAAAAAAGGTCTTTCTCATAAAATATTGTACTATGGGTACCAACAGAAGGATCTGTTGAGGATGGTGGGAAGGAGAATTTTATTTAACTCTTGAAAGCAATTTTTCTCTGAAGGGAAGAGATTGCCACTGTTTGGCTTCAGTCCCAAACCTACTATTATGATGAAACACCAAGAGTACAGTTTATCATATCCTGATGGCAGCGCATCTGATTTTGATTCTATCAAATACAAAGAAAAAACTGTATTGCTGGGTAGGGGGATGGTTGAAAGAGGAATGTTAGAGCCTCCTGAGATGCCTTTCTTTTTTGTGGGCATGAGAGAATGTTTCACAGGCAGAGGGAAAATAGATGAAAAGGCCTCTATTGCCAATAAAGAGACATTTGCACAGCAATGTCCAGATAATGGTGTGACTGAGGTTCAGCATCTGCTGTGGGCATCTGATGCAACAAGATGGCAGCTAGCTCCAGGGCAGAAATGAAGGGACTTATGTGACTCGCTGTCAGCTCAAAACCAGTCAGGTCAATCTGTGTTTGATTGTTCCCATCATTTTCTTATTCCTCTAAATGAGTCTCATCTCTGGTTGGCTTGGGACTCGTCGAGTCTGGGAAAGCTCCAGGCTGAGCTCTGCTGAAGGACAGTGGGAGCCATTGCCTTCATAGGAATCCAAAAGCCAGCCCCAGCTGCGAGGGGTTCCAGGTGGGGAAAAGCCGAGCTGTGGCAACTCTGTACACGAAGCTGGGAGAGCAGCTGGTCTGTGCCAGGGGTGCCTCTGCTGAGCTGAGGGTTTTGCCATGGGAGGCAGGACAGCTTCTCGGCAGGGAGGCTGGGATCTGAACTTGGGATGTGCTCAGTTGTTAAAAGATATTGGAAGCAGACACTTCCTATAAAGGGATTCAGTTTCAACTAAACGGTGTTCAGTTTACAGTTACTTTGGGCCCAAAGAGCGAATTTTTGTCTGTTTGCTTCGTAACAGGATCTCTGAGTAGGGATGTATAGGCATTTGTAGAGGAGTAGGAAGGAAGGGGGGGCAGGGGAACAGAGTGGTGTCTTGTGAGTGAGACGGTGGTCCTGTCTCCTAAGCCTCCAGGCCTCTTCTGTGAAAATTCAGCTTGGAAGTCGATCTGGGCTCCGACAGGCATTCACTGTATTAAAGCTCCGGCGTGAGAACGGCACACGTACACCCTAGGTTAGAGAGTGCTGGCCGCCATGCCCCCTGGGAAGCAGACTGAAAGAGTCGTTTGCAGAGTTTATTAGGGGTGCTCTTAGGATCAACACCTGTGAAAGAGGAGGGAGTAGCAAGATTAAGCAGGGCATAATTTGAGCTACAGTGTGGTCCCAACAAAGGCCTCCGTTGATCCTGTGGGGAGCTCTGGAGCTGGGATTGCCTGGCAGATTGTCTGGGGTTAGGACGCGGGCCCAGGTCTTCATATCTCTGCACCGACCAGTCATTAGACATGGGTGCCCCCAGTAAAGGGGCACACCTTTGCTGAGGTAGCTCTTTCCCATCAAGTGGAGAGCACTTGGCTGCCAGTCGGCCGGGGGGAAGGACTACTTTATTCTGAAGGTAGGACTGAGGAGGCACAACATGGCATCCACTACATTGAACTAGAAACAAAGCCAAAGAACTTTCTCTAGATGGGAGCCGGCAACAGATGACATGCTCATTTACTCCTTTTTAGTGCCAATTCTATCCAGTTAAAAAACAAAAAAACAAAAAAAAAAACCTTGAGTGTTTACTGCAGTCCTGGAATTGGGGATACACAGATGAACAAGACATTCCTACCTTTGAGGGGCCCATGGTCTGGTGGAAAGACAGAGGTATCAGAAATCAACCACTGCTCGGGGCGCCTGGGTGGCGCAGTCGGTTAAGCATCCGACTTCAGCCAGGTCACGATCTCGCGGTCCGTGAGTTCGAGCCCCGCGTCAGGCTCTGGGCTGATGGCTCAGAGCCTGGAGCCTGTTTCCGATTCTGTGTTTCCCTCTCTCTCTGCCCCTCCCCCGTTCATGCGCTGTCTCTCTCTGTCCCAAAAATAAATAAACGTTGAAAAAAAAAATTAAAAAAAAAAAAAGAAATCAACCACTGCTCAACAGGATTATAGAAGCACTGAACGGGGAGAGTGGGGCACACAGGAGGCTGTCAGCTTACCTAATGTGTGATACTCCAAGTTTTGTGCAGTGGTACTTCCTCAAAGGCCTCATCTGTTAACTGAACCAGGCTGAAACGCTGGCGGGAAAACCAAGCGGCACTCCGCAATCTTGGTGGATTGGAGATTTATTTAACACCGGCAGGCTCAGAGAAGACTGTTTCTCCAAAGATCTGAGCCCTGAGCGCAAGCATGGGAGGCAATTTATAGTCTGTTACTTCCGCATTCCTCATTAGTAGTAATTTGGTGCACAGGGCAAGCAGGGCGGGAAGAAGAACCCAGAAGAGGGGTCTCTAAGCTAGGAACTAGAGTTTTAGTCTCGTTGGCCATCTTACGCTGCAGACCTTTACTTAGTTTCCCAACACATCCAAATACAGTCATGTGGGGGGAAGGCTTTAACATATGAATTTGGTGGTGGGGGGCTACATAACTCAGTCCATAACAGCATCCATCAATGGTTCTTGCTTCCAGTAACTATTACCATGGTTTTTGCTAAACGTTGTTTTTCAATTTCCATCATCTCTTTGACATCAGAGATATTGCCGGTTTGTTTCCAGAGCACTGCGATAAAGCGGTTATCACAGCACAGCAAGTCAAATGAATTTTTGGCTTTCCCAGTACATAGAAAAGTTATGTGTACACTATACTTAGTCTCGTAAATATGCAATAGCATTATGTCTAAAAAAACAATGTACGTACCTGAATTAAAAAATACTCTATTGCCAAGACACACTAACCATCATCTGAGCTTTCGGTGAGTTGTAATCACCGATTGTAGATCACCATAACAAACACAATAATAATGAAAAACTTTGAAATATTGTGCGAATTACCAAAACGTGACACGGATGTGAAGTGAGCAAATGCTATTGGAAAAATGGCGTCAATAGACTTGCTTGACACAGGGTTGCCGCAAACTTTCAATTTGTAAAAAAACGCTTTCTGCGAAGCGGTATGTCTGTACAGACATTTTTTTCCTGTGGGTTATAATCCATTACTATCATTATTGGATTGTTAAAATTGCCCCAGATTTGACCATGGGGGGCTCCTTTGTGTTGCTTCTGTGTCCTTTCAACATGCCCCATCATTTTTTGATTGCTTCCTTTCTGTCTCCACAGGATGTGCCAGTCTTATCTTATATTTTCTTTTACCAGTCCTGAACTGGAAGTCACCATTTCTGTAAGGAGCCCTGGTTCCTTTTATTGGAGGAAAGTAGCTAGAAATCAAGATGTGGGTGCTGGGTATGCTTATTGCTACCAGAGTGGCATTACTTCCTGTTCCTCTCAGTGAACAGAGCTAGGGAATATATACATGTATGCTCACAAATGATAGCACACACCTGTATTTATATCTGTACCTCTCTGTGTGCACATATGTTTAAAAACCATGAATTTGGTGGGTGGGGGATGGGCTAGATGGGTGACGGGCATTAAGGAGGGCACTTGTGACGAGCACTGGGTGTTGTATGTAAGTGATGAATCACTGAATTCTACTCCCGAAAGCAATACTAAACTATATGCTAACTAACTAGAATTTAAATAAAAATTTAAAAATAAAAAATAAAAACCATAAATTCATATTGATACTTCCTACAGTCTAACACTACAGGGTTCATTTTAGCCTTCCTCTTTTCCTTATTTGCAATCCCATTCCCCAACAGTGAGAATCCTGGTTCTCATTATCCATGATAAATTTATGTATTTGCTCAGTCCTAGTACACACATAGAGTAGTCTCAGAATTGCTAAACTAAACTCCTGTGAAAAACAATTTACTAACTAGAGAACAATATACAGTTCTTTATATCTCTAACCTTTCGGTGTACAATCAAACTCTTGTTCAACAAATTAGGTTAGTTATTTTCCCTTCAGTGTGGTTATACTGTCCACTTGTAATACAGTTAGACTTATTTGTTATCAATTATTTATTATCCTGAGCTCTTTTCATATCCTGGTTTGAATCAGTAATTTTTTTTTAGGGTAATCGAAGCATTCACACAGTTCCAAAATCCAGAAGTAGACAAACATGTATACTTATGAAAATGTCACTTCCCACTCGTCTCTACTACCCTGTTCTCATTCCCCCATTATTTCCACTCCATTCCCACTCATCTCCTATAGTTACCCACTCTCCTCAGTTTCTGGTTTATCCTTTCTATATTCCTTTTGTACAACTGAGCACATACATGTATATTTTCTTATATTCCCTTCTTTCTCACATGAAGGGGAGCATAATATGGGTCATCTTTTGCACTGTTTTTTTTTCCACTTGGCGTGATGTCTTCAAACTCACTCCCTATCAGTTCATAGATATCTTCCTCATTGGTTCTTTACAGTTGCATATACTACTCCATTGTGTTGATGCTTCATTTATTTATTCCATCACACTTCCATTGTCAGCATTTAGTTTGTTTCTGGTATTTTACAATTATAAGTGTTGCCACAATAAATAATCTTGTGCATATGTATAATTGTATTGTTGTATACATTTCCTAGAACAGATAACGGTGGGTCAAAAGATAACTTGCATATATCATTCTGTACATATTGTTAAACTTCCCTCCAGAAGGGTTGTACTAGTTTACATTCCCACCAAGAATGTGTGAGACTGCCTGTTTCCTCACAGCCTTGCCAACACACTTTGTTGTCATACTTTTACAGTTTTACCAGTCAGGTAGGTGAGAGATGATATCTTAATGTTGCTTTATTTTTGTATTTCTCTAATTATGAATGATATTTCTTATGTTTAAGGTCCATTTAAAAATTTTTTTTAAATGTTTGTTTTTGAGAGAGACAGAGAGTGATTGGGGGAGGAGCAGAGAGAGAAGGAGACACAGAATCCGAAGCAAGCTCCAGGCTCTGAGCTGTCGCTGTCAGCACAGAGCCTGACGCGGGGCTTAAACCCACGAACCGCAAGATCATGACCTGAGCAGAAGTTGGATGCTTGAAATATACATATAAATATAAATATAAATATAAATATAAATATATAAAACACTTGATGTTTTATCAGTTTTTAAGTGTGTAAGTCAGTGGCATTAAGTACATCCACAGTGTTGTATGACCATCACCACTATTTCCAGAACTTTTCCATCACCCCAAATAGAAAGTCTGTAACCATAAAGCAATAACTCTTTATTCTACCTTTCCCCCCAAGCCCTTGTCCTTCCATTTTTAAGAGTTATTTACATATTAGGAATATTAATGTGTTTTCTGTGGTATATTTGAGAATTGTTCTCTCCATTTATCAGTTGTCTTTTGACTTTGTTTATAGTGTTTTTGATTATGCACAGTTTATTTTTAAGTAGTCGTTTGTCAAACTTTTCTTTTATTGCCTCTGGATTTTAAAGCATAGTTAAAAAGCCTCTCCACACCCACATTATAGAGGAATGTGCTTATGTTTTCTCCTAGCACTTCTATGGTTTCATCTTTTTTTCTTTTACATTTAGATCACTGATCCATTTGTAGTTTATGCTTGTGCATGATGGATGGATGTATATATCTAAATTGATCCTTTGCCTTATGGCTAGCCAGTTGTCCCAACACTATGTATTAATAGTGTCTTCTTTCTCTACTGATTTAAAATACCACATCATTCACATACCAAGATCCTATAAATGTTTGTGACTAAAACTGCATCGCTTTTATATATGTTACCAATTTATAAAGTAATCTTAGAAGAAACAAATAGTTGTCTAGACTCAAAGAATTTTTGATTGAAAAGGGCTTTAGAAGTCATGTGTGTCAGGGCTCCTGGATGGCTCAGTCGCTTAAGTGTTGGACTTTAGCTCAGGTCGTGATCTTGCAGTTTATGAGTTGAAGCCTAGTGTCATTCAAGCCCTGCTTCGGGCTCTGTATTGACAGCTCAGAGCCTGGAGCCTGCTTCAGATTCCATGTCTCCCTCTCTCTCTGCCTCACCTCCACTCTCTCTCTCTCTCTCTCTCTCTCTCAAAAATAAATAAACATTAAAAATATTTTTAAATAAAAAAAGAGAAGTCACGTGTATCAACCTCCAATGGCCCCTCACCATTTTCAAGATAACCTCTCATCTTAGCCCAGAGATTCCTCAGCATCTGATCTGTGCCTGCCTCCCTCACTTTTTGCCCTACCTCCCTCCTGCAGTGCCCTGCACTGTAGCCTATCGAACGTCGGTCTTTTCTCCTCCCTATAATGCTGCTTCCTGCCTCCATGCCCTCACATATGCTGTTCCATCTGCCCGGAATGCCATTCTTTCTTCTTTGAGTGGCTTAGTATTCAAATCTCATGTCACGTCCTCTAGGAGGCCTTCCCCGACCTTTCCATCTGAGCCACCACCTCCTCCCTTAGGCTTTTGCAGTACTCAGGTATCCTAGAGTCATGCTGTCATTGTACCATGCATGGTACAATTGTGGGCTTATTTGTCTGCCTCCCCCACTAGAGTATGAGTTCATGGCGGCCAAGGACTGTGTCTTAATCTTGGTCTTTGTATCACTAGATACAAAGAGAGCTTGGTAAATACACAGCAGTACATCTAGGCTTGGCTTGAATTCTTCAAATAACAGACAGTTTACAGCTTCAAAAGGCAGCCTATTCCGTTTTTAACTTATTCAAAAGTTCTTCCTCACAGCAAGCTGAACTGTGCCTTCCTGTAATTTCTACCCACGTGTCCTTGTTGTGTCCTCAGGAACCGAATCTCTTACTAGAAGACAGTTGATCTGCTTACCTAGCGGGGCCTTGGCTAGGGACCCAGCTGTAACTGGCGCCTCTTCTTGAAACAATTCAGTGCTGCTTGTTTTGGGTATGAATTCTTCCTTTCAATGAATATTTGATTTAAGGTAAGAAAAATCTGAGTTTCCCATAAAGTGCTTCAGTCTCTTGTGCTATTTTAATGTGTTCCCGCAAGCTGCTTCCCTGAAAGCCTTCTGCTAACTTAATTCAGGCAAAGTACTCACATTCAGCATGTTATTTGTCACTTTAGTGATGACAGTTGCCCTTTCTCTCTGTCTTTTCATGGGGACTCAATGGATTTAATTGGATTCTTTGTTCTCTGTTCTTCTGGGCATTCTGTGGTGCTGACTTGCTAGTGGTTCAATGCACCATCATGTTGCTCCCCAGTGCCCCCAGCCTTTGGCTTCAGAGGCCTTGCCTAGATCTGCCCCTGAGTTCTGGTACCACATATATGAAGTTCTATGGAAATGCCACACCTTACCATTGAGTAGAGTTTCTCAAAGGACCATCTGGGGGTGCCTGGGTGGCTCAGTTGATTAAGCATCTGACTCTTGATTTCAGCTTAGGTCATGATCTCCAGGTTCGTGAGTTCAAGCCCTGTATCGGGCTCCATGCTGATAGCGTGGAGCCTGCTTGGGATTCTCTGTCTCCGTCTCGCTCTGCTGCTCCCCTGCTCACTATCTCTCTCTCAAAAATAAATAAATAAACATTAAAATTTTTTTTAAAAAATACCATCTGAATTAGAATCTCCCAGTGGGTTTGTTAAAAATGCAGATTCCTGGGGCAGCTCAGTTGGTTGAGTGTCCAACTTCAGCTCAGGTCATAATCTCCTGGTTTGTGAGTTTGAGCCCTGAGTTGGGCTCTATGCTGAGAGCTCAAAGCCTGGAGCCTGCTTCAGATTCTGTCTGTCTCTCTCTCTCTCTCTCTCTCTCTCTCTCTCTCTCTCTCTGCCCCTCCCCTGCTTATACTCTGTCTCTCTCTCAAAAATAAACATTAAAAAAAATTAAATGCAGATTCCTGAATCCATACTCCTGATCTTCCAGATCAAAACCTCTGAGGACAAGGACCTATAGTGTGTTTTTTTAAAAAAATTATTATTTTTATTTTTTTTCTTTAATTTTTAAAAAAATTATATCCAAGTCAGTTAGCATGTAGTGCAACAATGATCTCAGGAGTAGATTCCTTAGTGCCCCTTACCCATTTAGCCCCTTACCCATCCCCCCCTCCCACAACCCCTCCAGTAACCCTCAGTTTGTTC
This sequence comes from Lynx canadensis, assembly GCF_007474595.2. Classification (NCBI taxonomy): domain Eukaryota; kingdom Metazoa; phylum Chordata; class Mammalia; order Carnivora; family Felidae; genus Lynx; species Lynx canadensis. Next base: position 13,263,551 of record NC_044321.2, read on the forward strand.
TCCATATTTATGAGTCTCTTCTGTTTGGTCCCCCTCCCTGTTTTTATATTATTATTGTTTCCCTTCCCTTAGGTTCATCTGTTTTGTCTCTTAAAGTCCTCATATGAGTGAAGTCATATGATTGTTGTCTTTGTCTGACTGACTCATTTCACTTAGCATGATACCCTTTAGTTCCATCCACGTAGTTGCAAATGGCAGGATTTCCTTCTTTTTGATTGCCGAGTAATACTCCGTTGAATATATATACCACATTTTGCTTATCCATTCATCCATCGATGGACATCTGGGCTCTTTCCCTACTCTGGCTGTAGTGTGCTTTTTAAGCTCTCTGGATGATTCTCATACAAGCTAAATTGAAGAACTGCCACCCTAGATGTTGGCAAAATAATCACCATCTACACCATCACTCTTCTGTTGGGGATATTCATTTACATCTAAGCAGATTCACACCTCTGTCAACATGCTAACTACTCCTTTTCCTTTTTCCCTCAGATAGAAGCTTGGTGATGGCAGGGATTCTGTCAGTTTTCCCCATCATCGTATTCCCAGTGCCCAGCACAGTACATGGCACATAATAGGTGTTCAGTAGTTGTTGAATGAACGTGCAAGGAACAGACATTTCTTTGTCCCCTCCACTTCACTGACCCTTGTGATACTAAGGAGAGGCTATGGTATAAACAAGGTGAGAGGCATGGGGAACCAAGGGAGAAGGCTGAATTGCAGAAGAGTGTGTAGCCTGTGGTGGACCCAGAGCTCTGCAGAAAGCTCTAGAGGAAGGCAGCTTCCTCATTAGTGAGAAGTCCTAGAGGTGCAAACACTTCAGGCCATTCTCTGTGACAGACAGGCTGGGCAGCCGGAGTCTGAAGAGATGGAAACAATGATATAAATTCTTCCCTCCACACCAACCTCAAAGCCTATGCAGTTTGGGGAATGAGAGAAGGGCAAGAAATGGCAAAGGCTTGCACTGTTGTGTCTCTGCAAAGCAACTCATCATTCAGATAGATTAAAACCTCTAGGAATATTAACAATAATGACTATTACAACTACCTTGGGGAGATAAGATGTGGCGTTGCTATGAATCAGACAGCCTGGGTTCATATTCCAACCCTTACTACCTTAATTTCTTTTTACCTCAGTTTATTCATTGGAAAATGGGAATAAGTTAATTATATAATCCCTGTGTGCTAGGTAAGCTACTGCTAACTACCACAGAGACACCTTTATACTTCAGTGGTTTAACACAATTGAAGTTTATCACTTGATCATGGAGTCCAAATGGATGTTCTTCTTTGGTGTGTGGCTGTCCTCCATGTGGTGGTGATTCAGGGACCCAGGTTCTTTCCATATTCTGGCTTAACATCTCCTAACACCTTGAAGCCCTCTGCTAGAACCCCTGCATCCAGTCAACAGAGGAGGAAACCGTACGAAGGTATACTAGCTCCTAAACCACTTTGTCGTGAAAGTGACGCACGCCACTTTTCACTCACACTTAATTGGGAAGAACTAGTCACGTGGCCAATCTAGGAGCAAGGGGGTATGGGAAATATAGTCTCTGGGTGTATACTCAAGAAGAAAAGTGTATCACTTATTGCTGCATTACACGCCATCACAAAACATAGTGGTTTAAAACAACAATACTGTATTTAGTTCACAGTTCTGTGGGGCCGCAACTTGGGATAGGATCAGCTAGGCAGTTGTGCTGATCTAAGGCTCAGCTGATCACCTGACTGGGCTCACTCATGCAAATATGGCCAGCTGCTGTGTTGGCTGGGGACTGGTTGGTCTAGGGTGGCTTTAGCTGGGAAAGCATGTCTTTGCTCCATTTGTCTCTCACCCTCCAGTAGAGCAAGAGGAGAAGCCTGCAGAGTCTATTGAGGCCCAATCTCAGGACTCACATAATGTGTTTTCTGTTACATCATATTGGCCTATACCCAGAATCAAAGAGTGGAGATATAGAAGCTGCAAAGAATCATGGCCATTTTTGCAACCTGTAACAAGAAGGAAATATGTTTGGTTAAATGGGTTGTCTGTAACATGCTTAATAGAGCACCTGACATTATAGTAAGCATCCAATAAACTTATCTATTATCATCATTATTATCATTTATTGAACACTTTGCTAGGCAATTTGTGTACATTGTCTTATTTAATCACCACAACTATCTCACTTTACAGATGAGGGAACTGAGACTTAAATTGATGAAGAAAACTACTAAAGGTCATTTAACTAGTAAGTGATGGTGCCCAAGCTTGTACTCCATACTGCCTTGGGTCTTAGCTTTCTACCCTAAAATGCTCAAGGAGAAACGAAACTTGAGTCTGAGATGATATTAAACATTTAGGAAAGTCTGGGAAATGATATGGAAAGGAAGACCCTGGCCTTATGACCTGAAATAAAAGGGTGAAGTCCAGAACCAGTTTGGGCAGATGACCCTCAAGTTGGTCACAGCCCATCTCAAGGAGAAAGCAATGATGATTATTGTGACTCATCTGCTGACCTCTGCTGCCTGGTTCTTTCTCTTATCTGAGAGGATTGGAAAATTCCTTCCTTACCAGAGTTCATGTTAGTGTTAGAAAACCTCAGGTAGGGGGAAGGAAATAGAGGGGAAGTGGGTATAAGATAGAAAGAAAATCAGCCTCAAAATAGAAAATGCCAGAGCAGAAGAAGAGTTTGAAATGCCCATGGCCAGATAGTCCCAGTCTCTTTTGGGAATGAATATACTGATAATATAGCACTTTACTAAAACTAAAGATTTGGCTTGGTAAACATATGACTTAACAGACACTTTTCAGTAACCTCACAGCCTCCCAGGAGTCTGTAGCCCACAGGTTGGGAACCAGTGGACTAGTTCAGAAAAGTAGATAGGTTTAACTTTGAGAGCCAATGCTGTTAATGTGGTAGTGGTTCTTGGAAGCACTGTGTTGAGTGGATTCTGGGAACATCTCTAGATATTATTGGAAAGATTGCTATGACTGATTATTGATATCTCTCGCTGGCCAGGACAGAGATGATGGTATCATACATGCTAAGTTTTTTTATCATCTGTGATCTAGTCATGTCTTCCTAAGAGGAAACTGTAGCACAGAAGGATGATGTGATTTTCTCCATGTTACACAGTTAATAGCAGTATCAAGGTCTATGTCCTTGGTCTCCTTATCAGTACATGAAACACGATGTATTTTTTAATTTTCCTTCCACATTTGCCCCCTTTTTTTTGGTTGGAAGTCTGCTTCCATGCTAGATATGGTATAGTCTCCTTCCTTCATTGAAGAAAACAAAACTAAACAAGGCTTATTTGGGAATTTGCCTGGTGAATTTAATTGATTGTTGAGACAAGGCTTTCAATTCTGGTCTATTTCCACATCCATTCTCCTGTTATAACACATTCGTGCCCAAGCATTAGACTTTGAAATTAGAGGACTAGTTTATTGTTGAACTAAAATCTGGTGCAATTCAAGACGACCTAGTGAATGCCTCCCCCGCCCCCTTCTCTTTCCTTCTTCAACCTCAAAGGTCCCTCACTCCCTTTCTATTTGATACTTGTCAGGCATCTGAGATTAATTAATTTCTACTTACTCATATGCACACCCACACACAACCCCATGGAACTCATGGGTCCCATAAAACCTCATTACACTAGAGCTGGAAGGGACTTAGGCTTCATCCAGTCTATTTTCTGAGAAGACTAAAGCACAAAGAGGGAAGAGCTGGAGGTTTTCAGGGTTGCAAAGCTGGAAGCCAGTTTTCAGGAATCCAGTTTGCCAAATGTCCAATTTGCTGAATGGCCAACTCACACCACTGTCTTGCTTTTGCGAACTCTTTGTTTAGACAGTGGGTTTTCATTTTGTCTTCATGTTAAGGACTGTTCCATTTGCCTCTGCCACAGCTTTCTCTTCCTGTAGCTGAGCCTGGGGAGAAGAGAAAGAGGAGAGTGAAAAGCAGGAGAAGACTGTATAAAGAATATGAATAATTTGTATTAGCATATTCTCTATGAATAATATACATAATAAAAATGCTGCATATTCAGAATATATTTTTGAGTAAGATTCTATTAATGAAGATAACTAATAAAGAATGTATTCTTATGGCTCCTTTCCTCTTATGAGTCAGAGGATGCATAGATTTTTCCCTGTACCCTTCAATCTTCCTCCATCCCTCTTCTCCCCTCCCCCTCCTCTCTCCCCTTCTCTCTTTCTCTCTCTCTCTCTCTCTCTCTCTCTCTCTCTCTCTCCCATCTTAAGTCCTAGCTCATTTCTTCATCTTCTTTCAGTTCCCTCAAAACACCAAGCTCTTTCCTGTCATGACCTTTGCATTTGCTGTTCTCTGTGCCTTGAATGCCCTACCCTGCTCTTAGTATCATCATCTTCCTGACATCTTTTAAGTCTCAGCTTAAATGTCCCCTTCTCAGTGAGGCTTTAACTGATAACCTAATCTAACTTCACTCCTTTACCCTGCATATGAGTTAGCTTTTACCATGTAACCATCCCAAAATTTAGTGGCTTAAAACAACCATTCATTTAACTCATGTCTACAGTCGTATGAGAGAGCTGAGCAGAGATCAGCTGAGCTGATCCAAATCAGAAGAATTATCTGGTCAACCCACAGAACTGTGGGCTAAATAAAATATTTATTTTTTTTAGCCACTATGTTTCAGGGTAATTTGTTACACAGCAAAAGCTAGCCAGTACAGGGGGCCTGAATTAAGACACCAGACCCAATCAGGGAACAATACGTGGTCCTGTGTGTTTAGGTCTTGTAGCAGACAGTTGTAATGCACCACCCTTAACCCTTCAGGCGTAACCACTTCTATACATATCTTTCTGACTTCCAGCTGCCAACTTACACATTTCTTTGCCTGAGGGCTTTCTCTAGCTGCCAGATCCCAGCCTGCCTGTGCACAGAGTAGACCAGATGTTCTGGCATATTAACACCTTCAACCAGTGACTGACAGGAGTTGGTGTGTAAATTCCCCAGCTTCCTCATCACTTGGGTGGGATTGTTCCATACTATCTCCCAGAGTTCTCCAGTGAGATTGAGCTCTAAAATGTGGTAAAGAGCTTCTGTCACCTCCCTGCCCTTGTGTTTTTCATTCACAGCCTGACCGGAAGGTACAGAACCCAAGGAGGAGCCTAGGGTGGTCATTTAGGCTTGGTCCCAGGCTGAGGCTGTATGTTTGCATCCCACACATTTGGCATGATGGTTTTGATGGATATAGGGAGAGCTTTTGATATGATTATCAAGGATGCAACGAAAGTGAAGAATAGATGAAGCCAAGAGATAATGGTACTGAGGAGAGATTTGCTTTGTAACATTATGTGGCAAGAAACAAAAGCTGCAAGTTTAATGGATACATTTTTCTTGTGATAGTCTTTTTCCTCCCAATACTGTGTGTGTGTGTGTGTGTGTGTGTGGTATAATTTATATATAATTAAATACACAGTTCTTCAACGTACCATTCAATGAGCTTGGCAAATGTATACACCCAACCCTGACCTTATAAATCGAGATATAGAGCATTTCAATCACCCCGGAATGTTCCCTTGTGCCCCTTTGCAGTCAGTCCCCATCCCCCCACCAGACACAATCATTGCTATTTCTATCATCGTATATTAGTCAAACTTGTTCTAGAACTTCACAAAAATAAAGTTATTCAGTATGTACTCTTTTATGTCTTATTCTTTCACTCAATATAATGCTTTTCAGATTATCCATGTTGTTGTGTATATCAGCAGTTCATTCCTTTTTTATTGCTGGGTCACATTTCATGGTATGACTATACCATAATTTATTCATCAGTTCTCATCATGTTGGATATTTGCGTTATTTCCTGTTTTTATCTATTATGAATCTAGCTTCCACGAGCATTTATGCACAGGTACTCTTATGTGCATGTATTTTCATTTCTCTTGAGTAAATATGTAGGAGTGAAATTGGTAGATCACCAGAGTAGGTGTGAAGCTTTTGCTCTGGTTGCCTCTATGAAGGGCTCAGGTTCCCCAGCCTTCTGACTGGCCCGCCTTTCTTCCCCTCTGGTGGGTCTAGTGTACAGAAGTTCCAGCAAGCATTCTGTGGAGGTGCCAAAGATACTTTCCTCTAAGTTTCAGAGCAAGGAGTGAGGGTAGCATCAGGAAAGAGCATGGGACTAGAAGTTGAGCATGAGTGGCTAAGAGACAGGAGTGTAGTCTTAGTTCTTCCACTAATAATTTCCAGGCAAGTGATTTTCTGAGCTTTGGTTTTTCTCATTGGTTGCTCTTTAGGATTCCTTCCAGATGGTTCTGTGTCTGTCTTGTGAGCTCATAGTAGATGCTCAATTAGAGTTAGAATAGTTACTATTTCACTGATCTTCCTGGCTCCTAATAAGGATGATAAGGATTATCTTTTGTTTTTTATGAACTGGATGGCTGTTACGGCTACAAAGTGGGGAACCAAGAGAGACAAGACTAGAAGAAGGAGGAGGCTACAGAGGCAGAGCAAAGAGCAGAAGTGGGAGAGGGGTCCAAGAGGAGGAATGCATGCGTGTGTGTGTGTGTGTGTGTGTGTGTGTGTGTGTAGAGCATAAGAGCAAGACAAAGAATGAGAAACATACACATGAAGGATGATAATTGCCATAGGGAATAAACTTTGGGGAGAAAAAAGACATTCTGAAGCAGTTTTACTGAGGCATGTGCAATATCAACACCTCCTCTGTACCTTCTCCCAAAGAAAATTTCAGGAAAAGCATCCATCATTCTACAGCCTTTTTAGAGTTGGATATATATTTTGATTTTTTAAAATTTATTTGTGTTTAAGGCTGGCCTCATGGTGACCTCAAGACACAGGAGAATCTCCAAAGGGGACCTACAACATTTAGGTTGAATGAATGCAAGTATTAGGGTAAAAGGCTAAATTGCTGTAACAAAGAGACTCACACACAGTAGCCTACAGAACCAAGAGGTTTCTTTGTCTTTCAGGTAATGATTCAGAGGTACAGGGTTCAGATTCCTGAGGCAGCTCTGCTCCACAGTCCATCAGAAACCCAGGTTGTTTTTATTGCATAGCTGCACCATCCCCTAGGTATGGTTGTTATCTGTATGGTTGTAACTAGATTGTTATGGGCTCCAGGTGGTGAGGAGAAGGATGACATGGAGGAGACAGGTCTACTCTCTTAAATCCTGGTTATGGAAGTGGCTTACGTCACTTCCTCTTACATCCTACAGGCCAAAATTCAATCACATGACCGAGCCTCGTTACAAGGGAGTCTGGGAAATACACTCAAGCTGTGTGACCAGTAAGAAGGGGAAAGTGGATTTTAATGTGCAGCTGGCAGCGTTTGTCCCCAAGAGCAAGCCCTCAGACACCCCCCCCCCCCACCACGGGGCTACTTACTTTGAGGGAAGAGCAATATTCTTCAGGCCTCAATGAGAGTTTTTCCTACTCTGGCCTATCCTGCATCTACCCTGTGTGTGTGCACGCTTGTACCACGGTCTGATGGGCTTTGGGCAGGAGGGTTATTTACTAGTTTTTGATCCCTTTCCTGATTCCAAGTTAAGCTAGAGCTGATTGTGTTTGTTTCAGGAGCTGATTAAAGCAGGAGGGAAGTGGGCTGAAGGGCTCTGTTCTTGCCCCTGCATGTTTATCTCACAGTGGGGAGCTGAAACTGAAGTCTCAAATCTCTTTTCCTGGAAAGTCCTTCCAATCCAGATGTACCCCTCTCCACCTACCTCCATTACCCAATAATCTTTTCTTTCCCCTCGTCCTTCACAGACCCGAACAGTGTTGACTGGCTATAACAGTATGTAATTGAACACAGAGCATTTTCCCTCCACTGTGATTAGTCAAACTTTACCCCACATGCCCTTGAATCACCCTTAAAAAGATACACCTAGGTCTGCAGGCTACAAATTCCTCCTGAGGTATTGAGTGATATGTGCTTGGGTGTTCCTCCACAGTGACACCAAGGTCAGTTCTATTAACTGAGCGTTTTTCTCTCCTCTCACTTTCTTACTCCCTCTCCCCACTCCTTCTTCATGACTTTGACACTGCCATTTTCCTTTACTTCAGGCCCACCGTGACTTGTGAGCCAAATCCACACTGTCAACAGGTTTCCTAGAATGGCATCCTATATTTAGCTTGTAACCAGACTCTGGGGGTATCTACATGGCAGCCAATAGCTGATTAGAGCAACAGAGAATTTTCTCTTCGAGAGAAAGAGCTAGAGTTTAATTAATCTCAGAGCAAAATAGTTCATCTCAAAATAAATTATATTTTCTAGCTGCTAGAACAGCTGTTGAACAAAACACATTCTCCAGCAAGTGAGAAGAATGACAACGTGCAGATCTCAAATGAGAAGAGAATTTTTAAAAACAAAACGAACAGGTGTGGTAGATTATATGAATGATGGTCCTAGATACTTCCCCTGCCTGTGGCATCGCAGATCTTCCCATCAAGAGGTGGAATCTGTTTCTTCACCCCTAGAGTCTAGTCTAGCCATGTAACCTGCTTTGTCCAATGGAACATTAGCAAACATGAAGCAAACGGAGACTTGAAACATGCTTGTGTACTGGGGCTCGTTCTTTTGCGGGTCCTGGGACCCTGAGACCCATGATTGCCTGCTGGATGAAGAGAGACATGTAGTTGTACCCATTGCACCAGCCAATAGCTTGCTAATAATAGACACCTGAGTGTGGCCATCCTGACACCCAGCCTCTACATAGCTCACTGGCTGTAGGCATATGAGAAGTCTGAGCTCAGACCAAAACAACTACCTGTACAAACCTCAGAATCGTGATCTAAATAAATGATGTTTGTTTTGAGCCACTAAGCTTTGGGATGGTTTGTTATATAGCAAAAGTTGACTGGTGCAATCAAGTAGCTGGTATGCATGTGTGTGTGTGTGTGTGTGTGTGTGTGTGTGTATGCATATGTGTGTTAGTGCCTGTGTGTGCCTGTATGTGTGTCCCCCATATCAATTATAGATGTTCCCAGCATACTCTGAAATCAGTATAATCCAGGGAAGGCCTTTTCTTGGATGCTCTGTAGAAACTCGAAACTCTATAAATAAACACGTAGACGAGTCAGTGATCATTCTTCCTTTCCCTCTCATCCCTCTCCTGTGCCAGACTCCTGAACTTGGATGTTGGCCAGGTAGAAACCTGACCAATCTGAAGGAAGGAGGTACCTAGAATGGGCCATACCACTTCTTTTCCTGGGAATATTGCTTCTCTTTGGCAGCCCCAGCAAGGATGAAGGAAGACATGTGTGTGCACCTAAGTTCTCACTGTAAGGAAACGGATAACCATTGGTGCTTTCCTCCTTCTTTTCATGGTGTTGAGATGCCAGAAGCTCACAACCTCCCACACCATACCTCACATCCCACAAGGGTTGGTTGTTGCTGATGGCTGTCCCAAGACAAGTTCCCTAGGAGTGGTCCTTATATATCAGACATGGGTATTGGTTCCTAAAACTACAGAAGTGGCATTTCTGGGGGAGTCTTCTTTGGTTAGACAAAGCTTGCAGGAAATTCTGTCTTTAATATTAGTTTTCCATATTTGAGTAAGCGTAGTTGGCCTAATTATTACGTGTTCTGTATCAAATATGTTGGTTTTATTTTGGAAGAGACTGTAGCAAATCTAGTTCTTAGGGATCGAATGTGACTGTTGGTAGGGATCCTTTCCTTCACATTTTCCTCTGTCCTACTTCTTTCTTTTTCTCTCATTTCTATGCATCATAGCTATGAACATCAGTTTTCTTTTCTAAAAAACAGCTTTATTGAAGCATGATTTATATACTATAAATGTTACCTGCTTAAAGTGAATAATTCAATGATTTTCAGTAAGTATATAGAATTATGCAGCTATCATTATGATCCAATTTCAGGAAATTTCTATCACCGCCAAAAGGTCCCTCATGTCCATTTGCAGTCAGTACCCACTCCCACCCTCAGTCCAAGGTATCCACTAATCTACATTCAGTCTCTATAGATTTGCCTATCCTGGACATGTCATATCAGTGGAATCATACAATATATGGTAAAGCTATTTTTGATAAAGACTTAGGATTGGAGTTTTCTAAAGACATAAAAATGTTTACAAAAGCTAGTCTTCCTTTGAAAAGTTGATCCATGCATCTGAACAAGATGCCCTATTTGGCCTGTGTTCCCTCAGATGCCAAGCAGATGCCAAGGCAAGGACTTGGGAGATGATCACAAGAAGCAGAAGTGAGGGAGTGGTGAGAATGAGATACAGAAGGGGAAATACCAAAGAAAAGAAAAAGCACACAGTGAGAAGATTACCCCTGTGGACAACTGGGGCTCAATCCCACTGGGGATTGCTTAGAGGAACCATGCAGAATATGTTTCTGAGAAAGCTGGTGCATTTATCCACCATATTAGTTATCTAACACTGTGTAACAAGTTACCCTAAACTTACCCATTTAGAGCGATGATTAACATTTATTATCTCTCACAGTTTGAAGGATTAGGAATTTGAGGTTGGCTTAGCTGGGTGGTCAGCTTGGCGTGTCTTCTAAGGTTGCAGTGAAGATATTGGCTAGGCTGCAGTCATCTGAGGACTTAACTGGGGCTGGAGGTTTCACTTCTAAGATGACTCCATCACTTGGCTGACAACTCAGTGCTGGCTGTTGGCAAGAGACCTCAGTTCCTCCCCAAATGGCACTCTCCATAAGGCTACTTGAGTGTCCTCACACCATGGCAGCTGGCTTCCCACAGAGCAAGTGATCCAAAGGAGAGCAGGATGGAAGCAACAATGCCTTTTATGATATAGCCTGCAAAGTCATGTCCTATCATTTCCACTATACTGTATTAGTTACAAACGTCAGCCATATTCACTGTGGGAGAGGACTATACAAGAGCATGAATACCAGGAAGCAAGGATCATTGGAACCATCTTAGAACCTGACCACCCACCCGTTCATTGTCTCCTGTCCCTCTTTGGTTGAGGATTGCCTTGTATGAGTTGAACAAGCTCAAGGAGGGGCTTAGGCAGAGGGTTTGTATTTGTGGTGAGAAGCTACCAGCCTGCTGGGAAGTATCCACTGTGGCTGTAGGTGAACTCAGAAGTGGTCCTAGGGGCTGTGCGACAGAGCTACACTAGCACCTGCCACATGCCCCAAGCCTATCATTAATGATACAGTTTTGTTGGTCCGTCCTTGATAACGAAAAGACAACTCTTCAATAGCTCAGATTAGGGGAGGAACAAGATGATAGGTTGTTGGTAAGATGTCCTCGGGGTGACCACTGTACCACTGAGCTTTGGGCTTTGGGAAGCTCATCATCCCTGTAGAAGGAGCTTCCAGAAAAACAAAGCCAGCCTACTCCTAATATTGCTAAAGAATATGCAATCACAGGTCAGCCCTGTGATTTTTGCGAAATAACAATCAGAGGCCTGGCTACATTCTTGAACTATGGGAAGGGGGCTGGAATCAAAGGCAGGAGTCAAGATTTAGAGCTTCTGTTCGGTGAAGGCTCGTATCAAGGTAACCTGGAGTAGGAGGAAATGATGACAGATCAATGCCCGGCAACACTGCTAAGTGCTAGATTGAGAGCACTGCGGTTGATGGGCTCTGTCACTCATGCCACCTAGTTCTGTTACCTTATAAAGGGGCAATAGTGGGAGGAGAGCAGGGGAAAGTAGAACAGAGCAAAAAAGGGAGAGGGGGGAAGTAAACCTAAATCTGAGGTCCCTTGCTCCATCACCAAAGCTAGAGGAACCACATGACCCGGCTGGCCTGGGACAATCCTAGCTTAACCTGCTGTTTGGGAATAGTTATTAATAGTACCTTCTTTTACTCTCAAAAGCATCCGGGTTTGGATGGCAAATTCCATGGTCATCTTACCCATAGCACTGTACCGTCCCCCACATAACCTTCCTCACAATTAACTGAAAATGTTTAATGTCTGTCTTGTTTAATTGACTGTAATTTCTGGGAGGATAGGGACCGTGTCTGACTTCTACAGTGCTGCGTCTTGAAGTATTGGCATTTGTGAAATGCTCCATAGATGTGGACTTCCCGAATGAATGAGTAAATGAGGGACCGAGTCAATGGCTGACTACACCAGCTCTGTTTAGAAAGATAGGGTATGGTTGGAATGGCTTGAGGGGAAGGAAAGGAGAAGTCATTAAGTCTAGAATTCCAAAGGAAGCCATAGGAGGCGTGTTTCAAAGCCTCAGGTCAAAGCTCTATTCAAATGTATTCCCTTCATTTAGTTCCAGGGGCTCTGGGGCCAGATGGTGCCTGTGCTCACAGAGCTGCTGCCGCTGCAGCAGGTACCGGCTCGGCTCGTCAAGTGTCAGAAAAGCCCCGAGTGTGAATCAACAGGCTTTGCGTCTCTGCTCTCCGAGGGTCTGCTCTGTCAGCAAGTGGTCTGAAAGCCAGGAAATTGTGTTATCGGTGGCATGGCGACTGTTCTGTACGTTTTCTTTATAATTTCCTTTTTAGGGAGAGGGAGCCAAGCATTTTGCCACCAAACAAGGACCATTTATGGACTACTCAGTCCCATTTGCAGGGAGCTGCTGGGGCTGCCACGTGATCCTAAGCATAAACCTTAGCCCATCGTGGCCAAGAGCACAGGCTCAGCATTCAGGAGAGCAGAGAAAAATGAGCGCCGGAAGCTGAAGCCAGAGTTCCGCGCAGACTGCTATATGGTGGCTAATTTAGAAGGGAAATTTCAACATCTCCAGTGGCGGCATTAGATTTATCATCCCCAGCTTGTCCAGAGACACTGAAAAGCTCCTTTGTACTTGGATCTTAAACTCCCCAACAGAAATTTCCATTATTTTTCTTTTAGATTTTAGAAATAGAGTAAAAACACTCCTTAAGGAATGAGACACTGAGTAACAGTACCCGGCTCCTCTGTTGCTGGCCACTGGGTCATTTTAGAGCTGCCTAACTTTGGTTTTTGGTTTTTGTTTTTTTGGTATGTCTTTTTCTTCTAAGGTGGGTATCACTAGGCTGAGCACGTCATTATAAGGGTCACGCCCTGTGTACTATTATGATGAATATTTGTTATTTACAGTCTCCCATTCCAGTTCTTTTTGAGCATAATTCCAGCACATACCCCTTTCAAAAATCTCCCCGAAAGTAGAAAGCTTCTCAGCAAATGGCCCTAGCATCTACTACTATACATGTAACTACAGTGGAATAACAGCCTGCTAACACAGAGATGATAAGCAGTAATGTTCTTCTTGAAAGATAAAGGATGAATAGAATCTAATAGGCAGGCAAGGAAAAAGGGTCTTCAGGGAAGGGGAACAACATTGGCAAAGTGGTAGGCCAGAGATCGGCAAACTGTATGGCCCTTGGACTGCCACATTTTTGTGAATAAGGATTGATTAGAACACAGCCATGTTCATTCACTTACGTATTATCGATGACTGGTTTCATGCTATAAGAGTAGGATTGAGAAATTGTGAACAGATACTGTATGGCCTCTGAAGGCTAACATATTTATTATCTGGATTTTTATATAAAAAGTTTGCTGAGTCCTGGCATAGACTGAAGTGGAAGTTGGGGTGAGTTTTCCTTCCTGAAGTGGGCATTCAGCAAATGTGAGTTTGAACAGGAGTAGAACTTCAAAGCCATTTGGCAGGAAATAGGGAGTAGGCTCATGGGGACTGGAAATACCTTTACTCACTCTGCAGCAAACTCAGCCTCAACCCAGATAGTAAGAATCTAGAGGAATAGAAGCTATCTAAATTTATTGAATACATCTATCCTTCCATCTGCCTATCCATCCATCCATCCATCCATCCATCTATCCATCCATCCATCCATTTATCCATATTCTCATTGAGCATACATTTATTTTTACTGAATCATTTTGTTACTCAAATAAAACATGACTATTGTAGGGGAAAAACATTTTAAAAATATAGATGGGCCCCCCCAAAAGAAGAAAACCACCCGTAATTTCACCAACCATTGATAACCACAGTTACATTTTGCTATGTATCCTTCATAATCTCTTTTCCTACACAAAAGAAAGTTTTTACTGAGTGCCTCCTACATGCCAGGCAGTAGGCTAAGCAGTGAGGATACAAAATGGTGGAAGGTTGGTCTTGACCTCAAGGATAGAGAGCAATGTCCCAAATAATTGCAATATGGGGCAAGAAGTGCAGTCACAGCTGCCTGAAGAGATATAAGGAAAGCAGGGCAGGAGGAGCGATCAAGTCTTCTTGGTCTGTTATGTACAGGGCAAGCCTTAGAGGGTGCCCAGGAGTTGGCCCAGTAAGCAAGAACATTACACACAGAGGGGAAAATAGCTGATGTTTCCCATATGCCTATCACATACCTGGAAGTTTGATTGAGAACATCTCATATAATTGTCAAAACAACTCTAGGAGGTGGATATTATTATTTCCATTTTACAGATGAGGAAATTAAGACTCTGAGACTTTAAGGCATTTGCCCAAGGCCATTCAGATAGCTTGAAGTGGAGGCACGGTTTAAACTCAGGTCTATTGCCCATGCTTCTCTCACTTTATCATGTAGCCTCCCCAAGATAAGCAAAATTATGGTGACACCTTCACTGATTTAATTTAACAAATATTTATTGAGCATCCACTATGTACCAGATAAAGAATATATTGACTGTATCCTCAAGAAGTCCCGAAGGATTTTTCAGTGTGTGTGTGTGTGTGTGTGTGTGTGAGTGTGAGAGAGAGAGAGAGAGAGATGGGAGAGTCTATGTGCAAAGTCAGGCTATGCTTTGGCTTTAGAGAGAACTTGAAACTGATCTAGACCCCAAACATATATATTGAGTTTCTTCCCTCCTTGGTTGCAGGATTCTTGGCCTCTTCTTGGAGGATATGGACCAATCATGTTGCATTGTTTGCCTCCTAAAAAGCCCATACTAATCAAATTTCTTTTGTACACTAAAGAGAGAGGTTGCCAATCATTCATTAGTAAATCAACCAATTACCAGTACTCCAGTGAGTTTGGGTTGCTTGTGTGGAGCAGGGAGGGAGACAGAAAAGTAACCTCTCTTCCCTTGTTGCCACTCTTGAGAGAAATGGCTGTCTAATTGTGGACAGAAGGCAGAGGTCTGGCTTGACAATTAGTGCTGTAGGATTGCTAGGGAAAGGGCCTCATGGTGGGCTGAAGGGATTAGAAAAAGCTTCCCGAAGCAGCCACATCTCCAACATTTCTTGTCATGGCTGGCTGGATAGCAAGCATCTCTGTAAGAATACCAGGAGAGGTTGAAATCTCCCTTTAAAAACCTGGGAAGTGCTTTAACTTCCAAATTCCACTGGGAGGGGTGTGTGAGGATTGGAGGGTGGGGATGCTTCACACTCTCGCTTTCTCTGGAACACACACAAAGCCACCCACAGAGTTAGTGAGTTGCGCCATAAAATATGGCATGGCCATAAATGAAATTACAAAGGAATCACTTCCAAAGGCTTCACCTTGAAACCCTAACTTCTACATTGTGAGCACACCATTTATTACCACTGCTGCTAGGAAAGGGAGCTGTTAGTGTAATGCAGAGAAGAGAAGACAGGCAGTCTAAGAAGCAGAAAATGATAAGATTTATTGTGGGAATAAAACCCTGGTCAAATAGCCTCTTGTTAAATGTGTGTGTTGGGCCCAATGTCAAAGCAGTTCACTCCAGGCACTTACAGTGGTCTTGCTGGAAAATTTTCTCCACTACTCTGTGCCTCTGTTTCTCTTTGTAGAATGGCATGTCAAATAAGGATTGGTAAGTGGGAAGATACTTGATTCTCTTTTAGGTTCCTTGGTCCAACTTCCCCTTTACTTGTTTGCTCATGACTTCTTCACCCAGGTAACTTCCAAAATGGTAATGGTGCTCATGGTTACCTCACAGCTGGTCCTCAGCCCTCACCTGCTGATAACTCTATGACAGCCACCCAAAGAATGCTTTTTTGGGGAGAGAAGGGGGGGGCAGAAAGAGAGCACATGCGCAAGCAGAGAAGGAGCAGAGGGGAGAGAGAGAACCTTAAGCAGACTCCATGCCCAGCGTAGAGCACAACACAGGGCTCCATCTCACAACTATGAGATCATGACCTGAGCCAAAATCAAGAGTCAGTTGTTTAACTGTCTGAGCCACCCAGGTGCTGCCCCCCAAAGGATGCTTCTAATCAACACTGAACAGAGCTGTCTTGAGGACCTCCTAGGGGCTAAGTCCTGGTCTGGGGATGAAGTAATGAACAAGAGAGACCTGGCCCTTTCCCTCAGAAGGGCTGCCTGAGCAGGGTCTTCTTTATCTAGGAGGTTGAGCAACCAGCCAAGTTAATCTTGGAACTAAATAGCTTGTGGCCTCGTGAAAACCTCCTTTCCTCCTCCTAGTTTTTGGAAGATTTAAAACTCAGAATTCCAGCCTACCCAGAGAGCCTAGCATTCTCTTCTGGCTTCTTGTCAACTACCTCTCCTACCCACAAGCTGTCTAACTTGGGGCAAATGACACAAACTAATTAAACCAGCACGGTCCACTAGGACTTTCTGTAGTGATAGAAATGCTCTGAATTTGTGCTGTCCAATATGGTAGACACTAGCTACAAGTACTGAGCACTTAAAATGTAGCCAGAGTGGTATATACTGTAAGTAAAAATTTCAAAGCCATGGGACAAAAAAATGCAAAATATCACAGTGATAATTTTATGTTGATTCCACATTAAAAATACAATAGTTTGAACAAAGAAGAAAAAATACAATAGTTTGAATATATTGGATTAAACAAAATATGCTATTAAAATCAGTTTCACTTGTTTCATTTTACTTTTCTATTGTGCTACTAAAATTTTAAAAATTACTTATGTGGCTTGCCTTATATATTTTTAGACAGTGCTATTCTAAACCTTGGTTTTCTTATCTGGAAAATGAGGAGGCTAAGCCAAAAATTGGTAAGGTGCACTCATTCTCAAAGGCGCTGTGATTCCCCCCCTCCACACCTGAGGCATTGTGAATTGACTACCCAGCGATGTGAACCACAGGCAAGGTTAGCGTAGGAGGCACAATCAGCGTGGCACTCACATCCTCTCAGCGCTTACTGTTATAGCACTGAAGGCATCTCAGCTCTTCTAGGGGGTCTCGATCAACCTGCAGGAGGGGAGGCCAACAGTGCCTCCAGGAACAACCCTCTGCCAGTCACAGATGAGAGTCAGAAGGTAAACACCTCAGTTTCCGTGCCCATCAGGTGGCATACTCTAGGCCAAGTTCTACCCAGTTTCCCAGAAGTCCCCAGCAGGATCGAGCCTCAGCACCCACAGTGGTACCCTGCTCAGTAATACCCCCTTTATCGGCTTCCTTCCCTTCCCTATCTCACTTCCTCATTCCCCTACAATGCTTTCTGGAATCACCTCCTAAGTAAACTGCTACGCTTCTCTCCTTTTCTCAGAGTCTGCATCTGGGTAAATGCAACCTAAAATAGTCAGCTCCTAGCTCAATATGGTAACGATGTTTAAGGGCACTGTCCCAGGAGCCTTTCAATAGCTTCTCCTGCTTTATCAGCTCATCAGAATCTCTGGCACATTAACCAACAAGTAGATGCTTAATGTTGTTCTCGAGTCTGTCCGATTCCACAGGACTGCAGACGTGACTACTGGCACTCTTTCCTTGCCCTCCCAAACACACTCCCTCCCATGAATTGGCACTCTGAGCTATGTTTCACGTGCGTTAATGATTTCTATTTTAGCGCTAGTTTCCAACCTCAGTTTTCATCAGACTGAGCTCCTGGTTTCATTTTCTCCTAATTGCAATAAGATGCCCTAAGACATCTTAGGCATGATGGGTCCTGGGTGGGTGTAAATTGTTTGCTGCTGTTGAAGATACTCTGGGAGGGAACCTTCTGGGATCTGACAGGAAGTTGTTCCAGATGTCAGAAATCCAATGCCAAAAAATAAAAATAAGCTTCAGTTACTAAACTGATCAGGGTCTGGCATTTCGGAAATAAGAGAGCCTCTTGGATGAGCAAAATCTGAATCTCTGGGAACGGTCCAGAGATACAGCAAATATATGGAATGTTCTGGAAGCTAGAAGATGGCTTGTGGCCATTTAAGGAATCATTTTCTCATGTCACACCAGGAATTAGAGTCCTAGAAGAACAGGAAAGGATCTTAGGAATTCTCTTATCTACCCTATACCCTCTAATTTTATGAATGAGAAACAATGAGGCACAGAAAGATGAAATATAGACACATAGATAGTGAGCTGAATCTAGAAACAAGTTCATTGCTTCTCCCACAACCCCAGAGCACCACCCCTGGTTTTTAAACAGAAAAGCCAATCATTCCTGACCAACAACCTTTGCTCCCACCCCCATCACCAAGGAGGACTGGAGGGTTAGGACAACCAAGAGAAAGACCATAATCTTCAGAGCTGTCTCCTGGCTGCACAAGATGACGAGAACCACATTTGGTAGCTCCCCAAGAGGGATTACCCAGGGTCTAGCTGGAGGGCTGGTGTGTGAAATGCACTGCATTACAAATTAATCCAACCCGCTGAAGCATCATGAGAACCGGAAGAATATTTTTGGCACACTTCATGCCCTTGGGCTCTGTACTAGGCCCCCAGGGATCTGAATCACTTGGGCACTGCTCTGAAGCTGTTTATAATTGAAATAGTGGAGACTAGGCAGACAATGAACCAATTCAAAATATATAAAAGTGATGACCAAGTTTCTTTCATAAAATATTGTTTTTTCTTTCATGAAATATTTGATTGAAGTCTGGCATGTGTCCTATACCCCCTCCCATTCCTGGACTTCTCCGATAATTCCATAAATATGAATTGTATCTTATCACAATGCTCGTTAAGTTCTTTAGGGATAGGGATAATATTTTCATTCATTCATTCATTCATTCATTCATGCACTCATATATCTATTCAACAAATTTCTTGAGTGCCTTCTAGGAGTCATTAGGGATGGAAGGGAGTGCTAGGTGAAGTAGAAGACTGTATATAAAAGACGTGTCAAACCCTTCAGTGGCTTCCCATATTACTCAGAATATAAGCCCAAGTCCTTAGAACCATCTGTAAAACCTTCCCTGATCCCCTAATCCTTTCCTATACCTTTGGTATCTTGATATTCATAGTCTGGTTGGAGGCAGAGAAGGCTGCTCTGTGAGGTAAGAAGGGGTAACTAGTGTCATTCATTTTATTCATTTAATTCACTCATTCATGCATTCACTCATTCTACACATCTCCATGTCAGGGCCTGTGCTGAATACTGCGTTATTGGTGGTAAATGATGTTTCAGTTCTCATGAACCTTATAGTCTACGGAGAGGAACTCTGGTGATGAAACAGGTTGGCAAATGTCTAAACATTCACACGTTTTGATGAGCTCTCTGAAATAAAAACAAGACCTAGGGAAAAGAATAATGGGAGAAACCTCATTTATACTGAGGGTCAGAGAAAGCATTTCTGGGAGAAGTAATCTTTAGATTGAGGCTCTAAAGAGGAAGATTCGTCAGGCAGGGGTAAAGGTGGGAAAGGAGATTTCTCAGGCAGAGGGAAAGGGTTACCAGAGAGGTTCTGAAGTTGGCACACTGACAGTGCTGGACTCCACCCTTGAGCCTTGGTCCCACTCTGCGTGGGGTATGCTCGTAGACCCCTGTGCCCCTGGGAAGCCAGTGAAGGCAGGTTTGTAGGAGGGGTGGGGGTGGAATAGAAGGAGGGCCTCTCAAGGTACAACCAGCTCAACACGCATGAGTTCTGGGAGAAGTTAGACACACACACACACACACACACACACACACACACACGCCCTCATACTGAGACACACTTTGTTGGCCAGAATTAAGTAGAGTCCACTCGTATTTCTATCAGGGACAAAATGTGCCAAACAGGAAAATTTCTCTTCACTTTCTTCCTCAGCTTCCCTAGGACTTCATGCCACAAGAGACTGACCTGTGTTCTGTGCAACCTGAACTTAAAATCAGAAGGCTCTTCCACTTGTTAGTTGAACTTGAACTACTCAAAGCTGTACTTTTCTTGTCTGGAATATGAAGGTCTTATATTTGCCCTATCTCCTTGTAACGACTTTTAGGCAAAGGTTTAAAAAATAGAAAGCATTATAAAATGTATATATCTAATTTGAGACTTGATTTTCAGAGCACTTTTGGGTTCACTGCAAACTTGAATCCAAAGTAGAGATTCCCCGTACGGCCCCTGCCCCCTTCCACAGCCTCCCCCACCATCAACATCCTGCAACGCAGTGACTGCTTTGATAACTACTTAGCCTTATTTTACTTCTCTCCTGAGTGTAAAACTACTTGTGGATTGAGGACCTGAGCCAGAAACGGAAAATTATTTCGATTTTGTCGTGATTTTCTTTTGAACGTTTGCCCTTGCTGCGTGCGGCCAGCATCACGGCCTTCTATACTAGGAGGTAACTTCGGTTGTTGCTTCCTTCAGGAGTCGACCCTCCTCCTTTGATTACATTTTCTTCTATTTTTAAAGCTGTGGAAAGTGCTAGTCTCTGAAAGGGAGGAAGTGGGTTAATTTGCATGAGAAAGCCCCTTTATTTAGTGGGTATTTAAAATCTCTAAATACCACCACCACTATCCACCCTCCCCCCCCCCCCCCGTGACTGGGAAAGCTGGAGAGAAAAGTCCAGTTCTCAGAGGTCTGAGACGAAACCCAGCCCAGGCCATTCCTAGTCACATTTGGAAATCTGGTCTTCCTATCAGGTTGCACGTTGAAATCTCTGTCAAATCTTTTTTTGTACACGCTCATAAATAATACTACCCAAAGTATCACTAATAGTCACGAGACACAGTGGGTGAATTTCAAGGACTGAACTGCTGTGGAGAAAATGAATGGACTGTTAATAGGATCGCTCTCGAATAATAGCTAAATTATTAAACTGTAGCGTGGGGGTGTCACTTCCTTAGTGTGGCAAATTAGATTCGGAGGTGCCAGGGCGAACGTCTCAGGAATATTACATTGCATAGCTCTCCGGAGGGATTTTAAGCTTTTCTATAGCCTTCTCTTTTACCAGAGCTCATGTTGATTTCTGGGGTTTTTTGTCGGCTTTTATTTGTAGAGGGTGTAGCAGACAGTATTGGTTTTCTGCCACGTCCCCTTGGTATCCACCTCTATGCTAAAGGCTCTTAACTGCAAACACCTGCAAAGCTCTGCCAGTGCCACTGGGAATCTTTCTAGCCCGAGGAGCATCCGGGGCCCACCCTCAGGGCAAGCCCGAAGTCCTGGAGGGCTAATCCCTTCACAGCTGTCCTCATCTAATGATGGATGTGAC
Organism: Lynx canadensis; assembly: GCF_007474595.2. NCBI lineage: Eukaryota > Metazoa > Chordata > Mammalia > Carnivora > Felidae > Lynx > Lynx canadensis. The sequence goes on from NC_044321.2 coordinate 13,284,765, forward strand.
TTGGTGGATAAATCCCCAGCTGCTTCTCCCCTCTATTGGAGCACCTCTGAGCTGGGGTAACTCTGGGGTATGGGGTAACAATGGGCTCCGGGGGTTCCCCAGCAGAACCGCACTCCGGTGACCCCCAGTGTTCTGTTCGGTAAGGTCTCCTTTATTGGCTGCCTTCCTTTCCCGTCTCACGTCCCCCACTGCTGTTTCCTCCAATCGCCACCCAAAGAAATGAATGACTAGTACTCAAAAATCCCTCTCTTAGGTTCTGCTTCTAGGGCGACCCACACGAAGACAGAAAGTGAATATAAAGATTTTTTTTCCTACCGATGATCGTGAAGTGAAGGCAACACTTTGTAATTCCCTTTCACAGAGCAACTTTGCCAAGTGCCCTGCTCTGACCAAATGGCATCATGTTGCAGTGAGAAAGCCTTGAACTTCGGGGTTACATTCAATCTTAAGTTCAGATCCCACCTTGGCCATGGACTGGCTCATTGCCTTGTGGGACCTTGCTCATGTTATTTTGCTTCAGTGATCCTCAGTTTCCCCACTTACAAAAGAGGGATAAAAGTATCACCCTCCACAATTGTTGAGAAAATTAACTATATCAACAGAACAACACAGTGCCTGGCATATAGTAGCAGACCAGTAAATGTCAGTTCTTTGACCTGCAGTCGATTGTTCACAGCCTCTACCAGTAGAATGGAATGTTCTTGTCCTCATAGCTTTTGTCATGGGAGAATAAAACAGACAGACACCCAGAGCAAGAATGTATCAGGGTTCCTAGCTCTGTGTGATTACGAAACAATGGTAAAGATAAATATGAGGAAAATCTTATCTGGCTAATTTTTTTTCCAGTCCACTTTTTAACTATTTTTTTAAATTCTGACATTATAGATTAGACGGAATTGTGTTAACATTCTACTCTTGTGCTCTACTGTGGCAAACAAACAAACAAACAAACAAAAAAACCATTCATGACCAAAAAACCCCAAATAAAACAAAACACAGAGAAGCTTATAAAACTAAATATGGAACTAAGCTCTAACGGCTGAATGGAGAAAGGAATTAAAATAATTTAAAAATCACAAGTTTATGGTAAAGTGCAGAGAAACTGAAAATTTACAGACTGTTTAAAAACCGAAATTGCTGACTGTTCAGAAACTACCCAGATGGATCAAGCGGGGTGAACAGCCAGGAAAGAGAACAGGCGAATCTGCATTGTTTTAACTGCTTCCCATGCTACCCAGCTCTGAGGTGCGCCTGGCAGTTAGATCCTGAAGCAGGCTAATGCTGGCAGCGGACTCAGTGGGGTAGCCTGCCCGTGGGTAGATCCTTTTTCTGGGCTTGCAATTTTGATCTACACCCAAGACATCTGGTATACCTTATTGATTTTAGCGCCCCGACACCCCATTATGCAGTCAATTAAAATGCTTGGAATGGGGAGTTCATGGGTAGTCTTAGTAGATGCATCCAAACCTGCCGGATGGCCTTTCACCTCTGGAGAGTGGACTCAATGTCACTGAATCCACGGTTGCCATGCATCATGGGAAAACGAGACCGGTGCTTTGCCAACGGGGCAGTGTGGTCAGTGTGGCTGTGGGATGGCGTGCTGTCCTTGAAGAGTATAGGCCTCTAGAGGGAGTCCCCTCAGATCGGGGTTGAGGCACGTGGATGGGCACATGTGAGAAAAGCTCACACGATTGCTGCCTGTGTTTTGCCCTTCCCGACTACCTGCAAGGATGGCCAGAGAGTTGGGTGACCTTCAGGGTTGGGGTGGCTCCATTGTGAGCAGACAGGTCTGTTTGACACACTCAGTGATGGATTGCCAAATGCCAGCAGCTGTAATGGCTGAGTTGGGAAGCATATCGCCTGTCGCCAGACCCGAGTCTCCGCACTCCCTCGTTGTATTTCCTTGACCCTGAAACTGCCTTTCCCCATGAGAGAGCCACACTGATAGCAGGGACCATCAGGCTCAGGGTGGCCTGCATCAGGGTGACCACACACTGTTGTGTGAGCAGCTGTGCTATTGTGCTGATGTCCTCTTCCAGTTTGTCAATCATCATAGGTAAGGATTTAAAGGTAGCTTTAGAGGGTCCAGCCAAAGTGGTCATTATCAGCACGATTCTCTTCTGAGAGGTTGACATATGCACCATGCTCCCCACAAATCCTGACTGATTCTCCTTTCTTTCTGAAAATACTGCCAACTTCTTTTACATGCATGAAGAGCCGGGTGGTGAATGTGACATTGAATCCACTTTCAATCATAGCCTCTCACCACCTGCAGGGCCCCTGTCACCTTCCTGCCAGGTCATAGTGTTCCTTCCCACCCCCCCCACCCCCCCCACCCCCCCCCGCCCCCCCCCCCCCCCCGCCTTCTGCCCTTCCCCTTCCCACTCACTCCCCTTTTTCTCATTGGGCCTGCAGTTTGGGGCTTTCCCCAGGGCCAGTGACTAAAGAAAAGACTCCAAGGAAGGAGACAGCCAAACCCTAAGCATGAAAGGAAAACAAGTGATACATTTGATTACATTTGAATGAAGAAATTTTGTTCAACAAAAGACCCCATTAAGAAAGAGAAAAAGAGGGGCGCCTCAGTGGCTCAGTCGGTTGAGCGTCCGACTTCAGCTCAGGTCACGATCTCACGGTTCGTGAGTTCGAGCCCCGCGTCAGGCTCTGGGCTGATGGCTCAGAGCCTGGAGCCTGCTTCCGATTCTGTGTCTCCCTCTCTCTCTGCCCCTCCCCCATTCATGCTCTGTCTCTCTCTGTCTCAAAAATAAATAAACATTAAAAAAAATTTTTTTAAATAAAAATAAAAAAAAAGAAAGAGAAAAAGCAAGCCATAGAGCAAGAGAAGATATTAGCAGCTCCTATATCCAACAAAAGACTTTTATCTAGAGTAAAGAACTCCTATAAATTAAGAAGGAAATAGAAACCCAGTAGAGAAAAGAGCAAAAGGCTTGGACATGGGCTGCACAAAAGAAGATATCCAAATGACCGGTAAACATAAAATGTGCTCAACCTTATTACCAATCAAAGAAATGCAAATTAAAATCGCCACTATGCATCAAATAGATTGGCAAAAATGAAAACCTCTGACATTAGCAAGTATAATTTAGGATGTGGAACAACTGCAACTCTCATACGCTGCTGGTAGGAGTATCAGTTGGTGCCCTTGATTTGGGAAAGAGGTAGACATTATGTGTTGAAGTTGAAGACACTTATACCCTATGCCCCTCCAATGCATACTGTATAATTCCTTTTATTTAGCTTTCAAAAACAGAGTAAACAAGTGTATAGTTTAGGTATGCACACTTAGGTGGCAAAACAGTAGAACACTGCAAGGAAGTCATTACCATAAAGTCAGTAGGAAAAAGTCATGGAAACGGAGAGAGGAATTTGTAATGGGCCAGGAGTACACAGCAGTCTAACGGAGAGGTTGGCGATATTCTATTTCTTGACCTGGGTGGTAGTTACAGGAGTGTTTAGTCTACAAATAATTCATTATGCTACATGTTTGCACTTCATGTCCTTTTCCATGTGTTGTACTTAGTTTTAAGAAGGTTGAAGAAAAAGCTTTCTCCAAGTATGCTCTGAGAAACATTGGTTGATGAGATTTTAATATGTTACTCACAAAAAGGATTCCATGGCCAAATACATTGCAGCCCTGGGATAAATAAGGATGAACAGGTCTTTAATATGCCAGGATACACTGTGACATTCCAAGAGGAATCAACGCAGTGGTGTACGTGACCGTGGAACCCTTTTCTTAGTGGACATTTTACAGAGTATATACTTAGGAAAAGTAGATGGAGAAAGACATACAGCAAGTCCCAGTTTTATGCACCTGTTGACTTGGCCCAACCAAGGACTTCAGGAGGTTTATGGAAAGCATAAGATGCAAAGTAGCAAGCAAATGAGGTTTTAAGCTGTGCTGAACTGGAGCCCCTCAATATTATTAAGATCTTTATAATTTCAGGTGTTTAGTCCATTGATCCCAAATACTGAATAGTGAGGGGTCAGCTTTTACCCATACCCGTACTTTCTGCCATGTGTCTTCCAGTTTTCTTAGTCATTACATTGATAATTTTCTGTGGGTGGATGGGACAACCCATACTTGCTTACTTCTTGTTTTATGTTTATGTCAATCAGCTGTTTATAAGCAAAATCATCCTCATGGGATCCCACATCTGCCCTAATGCTGGTGCTGTAACTCCGCTCTCACTGGGACACTAGGTCCGTCAGCTTTCATTGTATCACCATCCCCGATAGTGGCTTAAATAAAACGACGATGGAGTCTTCTGCTGGCCTTAACTGGTGTCACTCGTGTCTGCGGGCCACCGCTGGATCAGCTGGGATATGAGCTGGTGGTTAACTGAGGCAGCCATTTGAGTTCCAGCCATGGATTTCTCTCATCGTCCATCAGGCAGTCCTGGAGGGGCTTCTTCACGTGGCAGCTCTAATGAGAGTCCTAAGAATAGCAAGAAAGGGACAGCCCCAACGCGCAAGTGCTTTTCAGATCTCTGCTTGTAGCACATTCGTGATTATCCTACTGGTCAAACACATCACATGGCCAAATCTAGAGTCAGTGTAGAAGGAGACTACACGAGGGTATGGATATAGAGACATTGGACAAATCAGGAGCCATTACTGCATCAATCGGCCAAAAGCACTTCTGTCATCATTATCTGCCGTTCATTATCAAAACTATCTCTAAAACCACGCTGACTTCTGGCACCCCTGATATCAGTCAAAATCACTGCTGAGTTGTATTTTTGAAAACAAACCTGTTCACGAGTTTGGATCATTTTCAAGGAATGATCCAAATAGGAAAGGCTGATTAAAATAGAGATCCATTACATTTTCAAAGATATGATGAAATGTAAACAGTTTCCTCTAGGGAAAGTGTGCAAGATGATTATTCAAGGAGAAATTTAATTATAACCTAAAAAAAAAAAAAACCCCAGGGATTCCAGCAGATATGGATTATCGTTAGATTGCATTTGTTACAGAAATACAAAAACGGTGACCTTTCTTTTAATTCCATTTGTTTTTATTTAACAAAATCTGTTCCCTGTTTTTTTTCAACACGACTCTGTCTTGTTTACAATGTAACTGTTGCAGGCTAAAACTGGACGGATTAACTCTGTCTTTTGGAAGAGCAAAAGCCTGTGATGTTGGGTAATAATGGCTGTGGGAGGCAGTAATGAAAAGGCAGAACAGTCCCAGGCCTGCTTCCTGTTGTTTTCAGGCACTGACAGTCTATGGCTACGGCCATGTTGAGGTGCCAAGGGACTCCTATCTTCAAGTCCTAACAGTATTTGGAGGCAATTTCTCTCAGCAGATGGCAAGGATCATCAGGTGACTCCAGATGGGAATACCAATCTTGATTCCATTTGACCACTGAAGGATTGATTTTATACTGTCGACACCAGAAGAAAGGATTGTCACTAAGAATTTTAGGCTCTCAGTTTTGTCATCCATGGTTAAGATGTCCTACTTTTTGCTTTGGAGGACGCTGGAGTCTACAGATGGTTTGGAATTTGATCAGGTCATAGTTTTTCTTCTAAGCTTTTTGTTTAGAAGTTGACATGATGATGTGATGATGACGATAGAGAGTAGCAGATCTTGCCAATTTCTTGACAAGAATCATATCATTTGACCTTTACAGCCACCCTCTTAAAGTTTAACACCCTCCACCTCCCCAACAGATCTCCGTAAGGGAGCTGATAACGAGCAGCAAAATGGGGCAGTAGGAGTCCTAGCACATCTTCTCTACCGTATCCACCCCGAAGTTTTATTGCTTGATGAAGTCATATGAAGTTACGGAACCCAAGAGAGACCGGGGAGCATCCTGGATATCTCACAGCTATAACTTTCAGGTACCAAATCCTTGAGAAATGACCTTTTACATTTACCTATAGTATTGTCTCTGTCTTAGGCCAATTAAAGGCACAGACTCAGGAAGCAGACTGCTTGGGATCAACCCCAGAGCTGCCATTTTACTAGCTGTGTGACCTTGGACAAGTGGTTAAACCTTTCTCGGCCTTGATTTCTTCAGCTGGAAAAAGGAAATGATAATAGTATTCTTTGCGAGTGGATTCTTGTGTGCGAAACAGCTTAAATCCAGTAGAGATTTGCAGGGTTTTAAACATTTTTTTAAGTAAAAAACAATTTTTTTCTGGTTTTAAAAGTAATGCATATTCTTTGTAAAAGTTTAAAAAATGAAGAGTTATACAAAATTTCTTTTAAACTTTGAAGTATCCACATTCTACTGTCCTGAGACAATACACCGAACGATCCAGAATTTAGCAGCTCAGAGCAATAATCATTACTTCATAACGCTGGGTCTGGCAGCTTGGGTTCAGTGTATCTGCTGTGTCCTGGAGGCTTGGCTGGGTCGGGCGGCCGACCGTGGCCTCCTTCACAGCTGGCAGCTGGCAGATGTTGACCAGGACACCTCAGTTTTCCTCCACATGAACTTCCCAGCAGGCTGTTCACTTGCCAGAGAACAGGTTGGTCACCTGTTCACACGGTGGTCTCAGGGTTCCCAGCGCAGCACCAAGAGACAAAGCACCGAAGCGCAAGCCGTTTCCATGCGTCTGCTGAAATCACACACCTGCCAAAGCCCCACTGGCCAAACCAGTGACATGGCTAAGCACAGATGTAAGGGGTCAAGGATAGATTTCGCTGTTTGATCTGAGGAGAGCCAAGGTCACAATACAAAGGTACAAGCATACGGAGATAGCAATAATTTGTGCTGTTTTTTTGTAATTCGTTGCAAATAAACAGTGTTAAAAATTACGTATACGTAAAATATACATGTGTGTGCGTGTATACATATACGTATGCCCTTTTTACATGAAAAAATACACGCCCAAACAAAAGTGATCATATTTCTTAATGATTTCTATATATTTTTTAAAGTGATGATAGCAAACAGGGTGTTTTCGCCTTGTGTTTTTTTCCATTAATTACATTCTGGGGCATTTTATTTTATTTTATTTTAAAGTTTATTTATTTTAAGAGAGAGAGAGAGCACGAGCAGGGGAGGGGCAGAAAGAGAGAGGGAGAGAGAGAATCCCAAGTAGGCTCCGTGCTGTCCGTACAGAGCCCAGTGCGGGGCTCGATCCCACAAACCGTGAGGTCATGGCCTGAGCCGAAATCAGTGAGGGCGTGGAGGCAGGAAGCAGCATTATAGGGAGGAGAAAAGACCGACGTTCGATAGGCTACAGTGCAGGGCACTGCAGGAGGGAGGTAGGGCAAAAAGCGAGGGAGGCAGGCACAGATCAGATGCTGAGGAATCTCTGGGCTAAGATGAGAGGTTATCTTGAAAATGGTGAGGGGCCATTGGAGGTTGATACACGTGACTTCTCTTTTTTTATTTAAAAATATTTTTAATGTTTGTTTATTTTTGAGAGAGAGAGAGGGAGAGAGAGAGGGTGGGGCAGAGAGAGAGGGACATGGAATCTGAAGCAGGCTCCAGGCTCCGAGCTGGCAGCACAGAGCCCGAAGTGGGGCTCGAATGACGCTGGGCTCAAACTCATAAACTGCGAGATCATGACCTGAGCTGAAGTCCGACGCTTAACTGACTGAGCCACCCAGGCGCCTCTATACTGGGGCATTTTAATGTCCTCATTTTAAGATGTACATAATATTACAGTGTATGGGTTTACCATGACAAATTTAAATAAAGTGTCTTGTAGGACTTTTAGGGTGTTTCCAATTTTGCAATAAACTTCTGAATACGTAGACTTTTATATAATTTTCTCATTACTTCCTTGGCATACAGATTTCAACTTCTGACATATTGGGAGAATACCCTCCAGAAAGATTCTCTCCGGAGATGATATTCAAAATACTCAGCAATAGATTGGATACTGACTGGGGCGCCTGGGTGGCTCAGTCAGTTAAGCGTCCAACTGTTGGTTTCAGCTCAGGTCCTGATCTCACAGTTTGTGAATTTAAACCCCACATTGGGCCCCGTGCTGACAGCTTAGAGCCTGCTTAGGATCCTCTCCCTCTCTGCTCCTCCCATGCTTGTGGGCTCTCTCTTCCTCTCTCAAAAATAAAGAAATAATTTTTTTTTAAAAAAAAAAAACGGATACTGACCTCAGTATAGAGCAGAGTCCACAAAGTAACCCTTTAATTGTTGGATTGAGCGGTCCAGGTTACAGGACAGAAGGCCAAGCAGCTGGGAGTGAGTAGTACTCAGAGGTGGTGGTGCTGGGATATCTTATTGACCAGTACAAGCATACTAAATGTCTGCCACGGAGAAACGTGTGGAATCTGTTTTCCATCACCCTCTCCACCCGGAGGTGCTGTCTTTCTTTTCAGTCTTTGCAAATCTGATCCATGATAACAACAAAAATAATACCATCTTGTTTTTGTGTTTTACTAACCGTAAGTGCGGGCACCGTTTTATGGTCCAACACCACTTGTATTGGGTTGTTATTGTTGCTTTTACTGAATTGCCTGTTTATGTCCTCTGCCCATTTTGGGGGGCGGGGATTCTTCTTCTCATTAGAAAGCTAATATTTGGGGCGCCTGGGTGCCTCAGTTGGTTAGGCATCCGACTCTTGATTTCAGGTCAGGTAATGATCTCAAGGTGGTAGGATGGAGCCCCTTACCGGGCTGCTTGGCATTCTCTCTCTCCCTCTCTCTGCCCCTCCCTCGCTCACGCTCCCTCTGTCTTTCTCGAAATAAATAAACAACAACAAAAAAGAAAGCTAATTATTTACTGATGCCTTACAGCGTGTCCCTTTTCTAATCCCTTGATAGGCATTACCTATTTTAATATCCACCATGGCCATATAAACTCATTATTCTACCTGTTTTAGAAGTGTGAAAATGGAGGCGGAGATTCAGTAGTGTGCCCACCAGGATCTTGTTTGTAAGTGATGCGGCCAAGAATCAAATCCAGACAGCTAGATCCTGTGACTTAGCTTCTTAATCATTCTGACCGATTCTCTTACTACTACAGTACTTCTAAGAGCTTTTTACATATGGATATTAACTGGGGTTTATTTTTGTTTGTTTATTTATTTTGAGAGATAGCATGCGAGCAGGGGAGAGGCAGAGAGAGAGGGAGACAGAGAATCGCAAGCAGGTTCCCCACTGTCAGCACGGAGCCCGAGCCGGGGCTCGAACCCACGAACCGTGAGATCATGACCTGAGCCAAAGTCACGAGTCGGACACTTAACTGACTGAGCCACCCAGGCGCCCCGGATATTAATTATTTTCATACATGTTGTACATTTTTCTCTGTCTTTCTACTTTTAACTTTCTTTACGGCATTGCTTGCTGTCCAGGTGTTCACAAATCTTACGGATGCACTTTCCTGTATGAATTTCTTCCAGTCTGATTGAGGTTGAACTGGCAAATAAGTGTCATCTATTTTAAGTGTACGCCATGACGACTTGATACACGTGTACATTGTGAAAGGATTCAGCTGATCGAATCAATTAACACATTCGTCACCCCACATATTTCCTTTTTTTTTTTTTTTGGTGAAAACACTTAAGCTCTACTCTCAGCCAATTTTAATTATACAATGCAGTGTTATCAACCGTAGTCATGTTATACATTAGAGCCTTAGAATTCGTCCGTTTTATAACTGATAATTTTATACTTATAACTGGTAATTTTATACAGTTAAAAATACTTGATATGGTCAAATGGCTCAAGCATTTTTCTTGATGGGCTTTGTCTCTAATAGCATTCTCAGATGTTCCCTATCTAAAGGATATAAAAATATTCATCTTTATTTTCTTCTATATAGACCTTCAGAATGGCCTGTGTTAAGAAAATATATGTGTTTAGACCCCAACTCAGACCTATTGAATCAGAATTTCTACAGTGAGAGCTAGATGTTGATGCTTTTAAAGCGATACACAAACTTACAGTCCAGGAGGACCGGTCAGTACGCACATGTATCTCTTCTTCTCAAAGCACATGAAATTGACTGAAGAAATAATAAATTAAGAAGATATCTACACAATCAGTTCCAGCTGCGTTAAAAAGTTGTGAAATCTCAAACTTAACTTTTAGAAGACCATGTAGGAGAATATCTGATTTCTGTATTAGAGTTCTCTAAAGAAACAAACCAATATATATACACGTACACATGCACACACATACACATGGGAAGAGAGAGAGAGAGAGAGACAGAGAGAGAGAGAGATTGATTTTAAGGAATTTGCTCATCTGACTGCAGGGGCTAGAAAGTCCTCAATCTCAAGGGCAGGCTGACAGGCTGGAAATTCTAGCAAGAAGTTGATACCTTGAGTCTGAAGGCAGTCTGGTAGCAAAATTCTTTCCTCTTCTGGGGACCTCAATCTTTTCTCTTAAGGCCTCCAACTAACTGGATGAGGCCCACATACACTATGGATGGTAATCTGCTTTAGCAGTCTACTGATGTAAATGCTAATCACACCTATAAAAAAACCTTCACAGCAACGTCTAGACTGATGTTTGGTCAAACAACTGAGCACAACAGCCTAGCTGAGTTAACAAAATTCACCACCACAGTAGGTTTATGACCCTGTGGCAGGAAAAGACTTATTTTTTTTTAATTTTTTTCTTAATGTTTTTATTTATTTTTGAGACAGAGAGAGACAGAGCATGAGCAGGGGAGGGGCAGAGAGAGAGGGAGACACAGAATCCAAAGCAGGCTCCAGGCTCTGAGCCATCAGCACAGAGACTGATGTGGGACTCGAACTCACAGACTATGAGATCATGACCTGAGCCGAAGTCGGACGCTCAACCGACTGAGCCACCCAGGCGCCCCTGGAAAAGACTTTTAAACCACACACACACACACACACACACACACACAGGGGGTGGGGAGAGAGACGCGGGGGGAGAGACAGAACTGGGGGGAAATGTTTTCATACTCTCTGAAGGTCCTCCTCCTCATTTGAGATGCCCCCCAAATAGTCCAGAGAGCTATTTTCTTTCTTACACTTCTGTGATTCCTGATAAACACCAAGAAACATAGTACAAGAACATAAAAGAGACGAGTGTGTTTTAATTTAGGCTCCACAAACCTAGATATTAGCCATGGTACCACAATATCCCAAGCCAAAATACCAAACAATGATGGATTTATTGTTTCCCTAATTTAAAACAAGCCTGATTTATTTTTAAAAATGCAACCTCAAAACACAACTCTCCAGACGTGATATGGAATGTATTATATGCCTAACCGAAAAACAAAACACTACTCGGTACAGTGGATTCGAAAATTATCTTGCTATTAATAGAACTCCCGGATGGCTGTGATCTGTTGGATATGATATATTCAGGTTTTGGCAGCTGCTGGGGACTGAAAACGAGACGTTCCATGTTCCATACGTTACTACTTAATAAAGAAACTAGGTCATAAAATAGCCCTTTGGTGAATTGTTTTATACACCCGTAACAAATATTTGTTGAATCTAAAAGCGTCCTTCTCGGGGCGCCTGGGTAGCGCAGTCGGTTAAGCGTCCGACTTCAGCCAGGTCACGATCTCGCGGTCCCTGAGTTCGAGCCCCGCGTCGGGCTCTGGGCTGATGGCTCAGAGCCTGGAGCCTGTTTCCGATTCTCTGTCTCCCTCTCTCTCTGCCCCTCCCCCGTTCATGCTCTGTCTCTCTCTGTCCCAAAAATAAATAAACGTTGAAAAAGCATCCTTCTCTTTCCTTTCATATTTTGAGATCCTGATGCTGAGCTACTGATTGAAGTGTCTGGATTGAGGACCTTTACAAACATATCTGTTGGACAGATGACACTTTCACGAGTTTTCGTCAGATAACACTGATCTCTTGTGCTAATCTCAAAAATTTCTTTTAGTGTTTGATTGGAAAACATTTCTACCTACCGGTAATATTAGTTTCAGGTGTACAATTTAGTGATTCAACACTTACATACAACACCTGGTGCTCATCACAAAAGGTGCCCTCCCTAATCCCCATCACCTATCTAACCCATCCCCCAAAGAAGCTTTTTTTAAAAAAAAATGAGATTACAAAAAAAAAAAAAGCTTTCGTGAATTTTGGGGGCTGTTTTTCTTATTTCAAAAAGACTTTGAGATGAGGGTTCATAAAAACCAATACGGAAATGCAAGTGGAGGTGGAAGAAGCAAGCAGGATGATGTGTCAAACCAAGTCTCCAAGAGGACGGCTTAGGCTCAGTCCTGCTCTGGGGATAGTGTAGGTCCTCATGAGGGCACAAGGGAGCTGGAGTATTTATAGACACCCCCATCCCCATGATAATCAGTGGATCAAGGCTCACTGCAGCAGAGAGTTCTAGGCACTTCTGGATCTCCTTGCATGGACAGACTGGGTTCTGGCAGCCTGCGGATTGTCCTCTAACGAAGAGATACAGGTGCCATCTGGGTGTGGTGGGGGCAGTGACAGGTGTGTGTGATGGTGGTGAAGGGCTCTAAGGGGATATGTGCAGATATCAGACAGCATCTGCCTCACTGTTCCACAAGGCGTAATTTGTAAGGGTCTCTCCACAAATTCAGAGCAAGCCTAGGTATGAAGGGAAGGAAGTACTGGGGCGCCTGGGCGGCTCAGTCGGTTACGTGTCCGATTCTTGATTTTGGCTCAGGTCATGATCTCACGGTTCATGAGTTTGAGCCCTGCGTTGGGGCTCTGTGCTGGCAGCATGAAGCCTGCTTGGGATTCTCTCTCTGCCTATCTCTCAAAAGAAATAAATAGACATTTGTTTTTAAGTGAAGGGAAGGAGGTACTATGTTGGCGATTTAAAATATTTTCCTTGGTGTCCCTGCCCCCCAGGTTGAGTCAGGAGAAAGGGGTTAAAGAGGAGTTTACATGGAGGTGGACGACTCTGTTATACTTCCCTCATGAGGGCAACCCCCTCAGTAGTTCCCGAAGTCTGGGAGAGGGTGGACAATGAGCAGGTCTGGAGGGCAAGAACAGAAAACCGATCCTGAAGGAGGTACTTGAGTCAAAGACAGAAAAATGAGCTCAAGCCAAGGCTTCACTGAGGAGAGGAAAGAGAAGGGGATGGTGGGAAACAGCTGGAACTGGAGTAGCCATTATTATAATTATAATACAAGCTATAACCATATTGTACAATATATATAATAATGCAATAGATGAATTCTTAAATTCTTTTTTTCAATTTTTAAAAAATATCCATTTATTTTTGAGAGAGACAGAGACAGAGTGCGAGCTGGGGAGAGGCAGAGAGAGAAGGAGACACAGAATCCGAAGCAGGCTCCAGGCTCCGAGCTGTCAGCACAGAGCCCGACGCGGGGCTCAAACTCACAGGCCGTGAGATCATGACCCGGGCCGAAGTCAGACGCTCAACTGACCGAGCCACCCAGGTGCCCCAAGAAATGAATTCTTTAAATAGCCATGATACAAATTGAATGCAGTACCCACATTCTGACTACTCAATAGCTACATGTGGCTAGTGGCTACCATATTGGACAGCATAGCTCTAGAACATTCCATCATCACAGAAAGTTCTGTTGGACAGCCCTGGCCTGGGGCTTACCGAGTGGATCAGGGGTTGAGATGTAATGGGCCTCTCTCTCATCTCAAACTCTTGTTTTCTTCCTCTCCATATTCAGCTTAGAACAGATCAAATTTTGCCACTGGGATTCCCCTGAAAAATTTGCAGTAGCTTGTTGAAGGGTGATAGTATTGAGATACTTTTAAACTTTCTGTCTGGAGTTATCTTTGTTAAATGACTTTTGACTCCTGAGTTTTTAGCGGTTAAATGTTAACTCAGGTTTAGTACACATTGAACGTCCAACGAGTATTAGAACAACCGGCCGGTCGTGTTCACTTTCTTCTTCCATTGCTGTCATCCTCTGCCTTATTGTTTGTGTACATTTTAATCTTTACAAGGAAAAGGAACAAAATATGATCTTAAGGGGGAGGAGGCAAGAAGCCACACAGGAACCCCAAAAGCGTCAGAATGGAACTTTCTCACTTTCTCTTTCACCCTTATTTTCACGTGGTCAGGGCAGGACAATTCCACTCAGCTGCAGGGACAAATTCTGACCAGATCACGTGACCAGCTAGAATTTGGGCATATACTTCCAAAAGCTTGGTATCAGCTGCTGCTGTCATTGGCATTCAGGAGCATTTTAAATAATTTTTTTAATGTTTATTTATGTTTGAGACAGAGACAGAGCGTGAACAGGGGAGGGGCAGAGAGAGAGAGACACAGAATCTGAAACAGGCTCCAGGCTCTGAGCTGTCAGCACGGAGCCTGACGCGGGGCTCGAACCCACGAGCCGTGAGATAATGACCTGAGCCCAAGTCAGACACCTAACCGACTGAGCCACCCAGGCGCCCCGATTCAAGAGCATTTTTAAACTGCAGATTGCCTTGTGGGCCACAGTCAAAAGTCCAAGGTTGAGGAGATCCTGTGTTGTCGTTGATCACCTTTTTTCCAAACAAGAACTACAGACTGTCTTAATTTGGGTACCCTCGGAAGAAGGCCCTGACACAGAGATTCAAATGTGAGCACTTTGATTATGTGGTAATTCCGGGAAACACAGGTGGGGGTGCGGGAGGGGGAGGGAGAGCAAAAGCGAGGAAAATACACCATCAAGCCAGTTTCTCAGAGGCAACTCTGCGATCTACTGCTTCAGAATGATCCCACTGCAGGGGGAGAGGGCTTATCCGTCATTTCTCATCTGTCATCGGTTGAGGGATGTGGGGGGAGAGGAAGTGCGGGAGCACCACGGGCCTGCTGTGTGCGTGAGCAGAGAGAGCCCTCAGAGCACTGCACGTTCAGGTGTTGAGCCCTGCGTGCCCGGCAAAGTGCTGAGTGTTGAAGGGTGGGGGTGGAGCATTCACAGAGTCTGCCACACAATCTTAGTTTTCTTTTTAAGTGGACAAGAAGACCCAAGAGTCTTAGAGTACAGCCCATCCGTCCCCTAGTAGGGCTCATCCACTGGTGCAGAGAGATCATGAATCACCGCCAAATGGAAAAACAAAAGAACTTTAATGGGCAGTTTGACCTCTGGTCAGAACATCCCCAAATAGTTGAGAAGGAGGACAGAGCCTTTGGTGTTAAATGCCTCTGGACTGAGAGGGCGGGGAGAGTGTTCTGGCTTTTGCACCAAAGAAGACATGGAACAACATACTTTAACCACTTGTCAGAGGATCCACGGACGGCTCGGCATTCTGGAATTTTTGAGGGAGACTTACCAAATGCTTTCTGCTGAGGCTGACGGAGCCAAGCTGGGGCATTTGCATGCCAGGAATATATGGTTGCATATGTGCCACTGTTTGTCTGTTTGCAAAGTATGCCATATGTTGACAGGCTGACATGTGTTGAGCTATCTGGAAGATCAGTCAAACAGAAAGGAGAGCCAGAAGGTAAGAAAGAGCGGAGGAAGGAAAATAGGAAAGTGAAAACAAACCCTCGTGAGTTTGGCCAGCTGGTGAGTTCCCCGATCATAAGGGGTGTATCTCACAGTGGTTCCTATGGAAAGGATCTTGGCGATTATCTGGTCCGGTGCCCCCATTCCTAAATGGACAAACTGAATGCAGAGTTCTCCCGGCCCAACGAACAGAAGGTCGGGAGTTGGACGCCCAGAGCTCTCCTTCCCTTCTGGGCTTTAGTTTCCTACATGCTCACGTGCTCACCCACCTGCCCCCTGTCTTCCCCTGTCTCCTCCTGTCCATCCGGTCTCTGTCCACAGCCCCAGTGTCTCGGGCTCCCCCCATCCCTAATGCGTATGATGCTGCAGTTGAGCGCCAGCATTCAGTGTCCCCTGAGCATGACATTGGTCCCCTCTCCCATGGGCCTTTGTCCCCATTGTTCCCTCTGCCTAGCCTTCCCTTCCCTTTAATGCAACGTTCGCAGGCCCAGCCATCTTCAGGGTCAGTGCAGATGGCACTTGGTCATGCATCCGTCCCTCGAATGCCAAGCTGGAAGTAATCTCTCCCCCTCTGTACTGCCGTCACACTCCGTGTTTCTATTAGGCCATCCATTAGCCCTGCCTTGCAGTATAGTCGCTGATGCTCACTTTTCTCTATAAAATTATAATCCATTCGCATGTAGAGATTCTTTCCTCTTTGACCCTCCTCAGTGCCTATCAGAGAAGCTTCAACACGGTACTAATAGTAATTGTCAATTATTGAGTGTTGACTGTGTGTTAAGCACCGTGTTTAAAGTTTTACATGAACTGGATTATATACTTCCCCCAGTAACCCTATGAAGCGAATACCGTTAGTCTCATTCTACACCTGAGGAACCTGAGACACAGAGAGGTTAAGAAACTTGCCTAAGGTAACACAGCTGGGGAGTCCGTCTTAGGGCTGCTGATGCCCCAGTTTAAGCTCTTACCCAGAAGGCCACACTTCCTTCCAAGGACCATCTGAGGATTTGAATTTATTTCACTGTTATTAAATACTGAAAAGATCATTTTTATTTAAAAAACAATTAAATATTGGAATCTATAAAAAAAAAAAAGATGTCCTCTCACAAAGAAAGCAAAAAAGGAAACAGTAAATAAAAGAGTAAGACCGCTTGGATTTTCCTCAGGAAAAAGTTACATGAGCTGCATCAAAGTATTTAAAATTTTTTTTTCATTTTTTAATGTTTATTTATTCTTGAGGGAGAGAGAGACAGCGTATGCATGAGGGAGGGGCAGAGAGAGAGGGAGACACAGAATCTGAAGCAGGCTCCAGGCTCCGAGCTGTCAGCACAGAGCCTGATGCGGGGCTTGAACCCACGAACCGTGAGATCATGACATGAGCCAAAGTCAGACACTCAACCGACTGAGCCACACAGGAGCCCCAGTTTCTAAAATGTTTTATCTCTTCCATCTACCTAAAGAGTAAAATGAGAAGTGCTGATGCATAGGGGCACTTGTACCCCAATGTTTATAGCAGCACTTTCAACAATAGCCAAATTATGGAAAGAGCTAAATGTCCATCAACTGATGAATGGATAAAGAAATTGTGGTTTATATACACAATGGAATATTACGTGGCAATGAGAAAGAATGAAATCTGGCCTTTTGTAGCAACGTGGATGGAACTGGAGAGTGTGATGCTAAGTGAAATAAGCCATACAGAGAAAGACAGATACCATATGGTTTCACTCTTATGTGGATCCTGAGAAACTTAACAGAAACCCATGGGGGAGGGGAAGGAAAAAAAAAAGGTTAGAGAGGGAGGGAGCCAAAACATAAGAGACTCTTAAAAACCGAGAACAAACTGAGGGTTGATGGGGGGTGGGAGGGAGGGGAGGATGGGTGATGGGCATTGAGGAGGGCACCTGTTGGGATGAGCCCTGGGTGTTGTATGGAAACCAATTTGACAATAAATTTCATATTAAAAAAATTTAAAAAAAAGAGTAAAATGTAAGTCCTCATCCTCCCCCAGAAAAACGATTTTATAAAGTTTAGTGTCGTTTATGAATCCTTGAAACTCTGCGGAAGGCTGGGGAACCACGTGAATCCTTGTTAGTTGGCTGAAATCTCACGAGACCTTGTCTTGGGTTGGGAAGGGCTGGAACCGCCTCAGGAGTCTGCCATTGTTCGGTGGGTGTGGGCTAATTATGCTTTATTTTTGTCACCTCAACCGGGACACAGCCGGCAACAGCAGTGTCCGTTCTGTGGCAGCCCGAAGATCGACAGAGATTTTAGATGCAGATCTGCATAGCCAACCACTCCTTCTGGAGCATGGGGACTGACGCAGAGAACCCAGAGCAGTTAGATCACAGCGGTCCAGAGTTACTGTTGTATTGCACTTGGGGAAACTGCACAGAGGTGACGGGCCGGCAAGGTGGGACACGGCTTCAGAGGCTGCGAGGCGAAGTGTGGGGGGGGGGGGTGGGGGGGGCTTCCCGGGCTTGAGTCTCCCACATATCACCGGATTGGTCAGGATCATTTTAAGGGAAGTTTAGTACAGGGATCTGCCACAAAAGTGTGGGCAAAGTTCAAGGAAACCAGCTGAGGTGTGGTGCAGGCCCCAAGGTCAGCAATTGTGGGGGGCTGTTAGCATGCCAGGCCTGAAAGGGGGCAAGAGAAGGGAGCATGGGCAGAACGGGGGAGCTGTTTAGAGGAAGCTGTGCAGGAGAGGAAGCAGGACACCCGCAAGTACCCCAGCCTCACTCTCCTCCCACCCCCCAACTCCTGCTGGGGCTCCTCATTGCTCCTCCCACCCCCCCAACTCCTGCTGGGGCTCCTCATTGGCTGCGCCCAGCCAGCCGCAAGCCCCCCGCCCCAGGTGAGCCAGGAAGACCAGCCCCTGCCCCCGTCTGGGGAGGGAGAGCAGAGAGAGTGGCTGGGTGGGGTGGGGTCAGGCGAATGGAGCCGACCCAGTGCTCAGCCTCTGTGAGCAGCTTCCCATTTCCCCCCTTCAAGTACCCCGCCCCCGCTTTCTTACCTGAAATACATTTATTTACTTTAAGAAAGAGACTTCTTAAGTCTCATCCTAAGCAGTGATATCCACGAAACCATGAGTTGGAAGGGCTAGAGTTTTCTCTAGAATATACCAGAAGCTTGGTCTCAGTTCAGCACTTCATGAATAAAGTGGCCATCTCTGTTGCTGGGAGTCACAGGTGAACACGCAGTGGAATACTCCCATCCCTACCGAAACAAAAAACACGTTACTATTAAAAATGCCATCTTCCCCCACTATGTTTTCTAACCCGATTGCTAATTTGTAGAAAAGGATATAAATGAGTTTTGTGTGTTTGTCTTCTAACTGGCCCACCTTAATGAATTTGATTATTTGGCCCATTGGTTTTTCATTAGATTCTTTTGGTTTCTCCAAGCAAACGAGTAAATCATCCGGGAGTGTTGATAAGTGTTTCGACTGACTGCTATTTAACATCTTATCATAGTGACTGGAGCCTACAGGGCAGTGTTGAACAAGAATGGAGCAAGGGCGGTGAGATCAGGAATTCTCGTTTCTTCTTTACTTCAGTGGAAATGCTGCAAGCTCTATTGTTTGTTTGGTAGTATTAAGCATGGTGCTGACTGTTGGCTAATGAGAGATATTCTTTATTCTTGTTAAGGAAGGGTCCTTATATTCTTAGGTAACTACGAATTCTTATCGGGAATGGGCATTATGTGTTATCAGTTGCCTCTCAGACATCTACTGAGACCTTACAATCCTGGAATGAAGCCTGCTGGACTATGATGTATGATTCTTTAAGTATACTGCTTTACTTTTTTGTCTTTTCTAGAAGCGTTGCATCTTGGTTGGACAAAAAGTGTGCCTTAAAGTCCTTCTCAGCATGTTGGTGGACTATAAAACGAGCACGTAAAGTTACAGTGCAAGTTATTTATTCTGATAAAGACTGAATACGTAAGGGTGAAAGTGTATGTTGTGCGTACAATGATGTTTAAAACAACGTTGTATGATAGTTAACTAGTTACAGGCTCTCAGCAAAATGGGAACATTCCTCAACAGTCCGCAGGCCCCCGAGTCTCTCTTTTACCTCCAGCCGCCTCGGTAGTTTCTTGAAGAACACGGAGACTGAAAGTGGGAAGATTCAGTATACTCAAAGTTGCATGTTCAGGCTAGAATTCCAAGCTGAGATAAATTTGGGTCTCGCAGATCTGCCTACTTTTCTGAAACTAGATCCAGCATCAGACGTTTCTCTTTTGTCCCTACTTAGGGGTAGGTAAATTGATCCCAGGGTGAGCAAGGACAACTCACGAAGCAAGTGGCAAGGCAAAACGCAATGTGAGAACGTTGTGCGAACAGTTTAAAAGTTGTACGTGGGGGTGGGGGGCACGTGCACACGCACGGGTGAGATGTCCTCCGTGCTCGGAACCCGCATAAGTCTGGGCCACCCCGTGGTCCGTCTCGGCCCAGTGCTGCGTTCAGAAGAAACACCACTCCAGCAACCCAAAATAATTGAGCAGCTATTCAGATTTTTCCTGTAGAATCAACAAAATGTAAAGAAGCAAAGCCACTCATAACACACAACCAAGTTCCTCTCGGCACGCCCTTTCCCACAAACCCCGTGTCCTCGCAGTCCAACACTTGCCCTTCTTTTTTCCGCTGGCTCTCAGGAAGTCCCTAGGCTTTCTCTCCAACTCAGCCTGACCTGGCCTTTGCCATCCTTTACCTTCTAGATCTATTTTTTGTCTCTGCCCTTCTCGCTGTAAAGCAGTCAAGCTCTTTTTGGCCCAGCGCCTCACCAGTGGCCCAGTTCTGCACGTCAAGGCCCAAGAACCATCAGGCAAAGGCAAAGCCCTTAGCAGGCAGCGTTTTTATTTTGTTTTGTTTTGTTTTCCTATAACACATGCAAAAAGAAAATTCCCAGGCCATCTCCAAACCTCTGCTTACCCAAGACTTTAATTTCCCTCCTCCAGCAAACATTTCACCATGTTCTAATTTGACAGATTCGAATCCCCCCACTCCCAGCAAACTAAAATGCAGAACAACTAATAAACAACGAAGTGGTCAAAAGCAGGGAGAGCAAGAGAGAGCTGGGTCATCCCAGGCCTGGGAAAGGAGCTCTGCGGGTGATGGAGTGTTGGGTCTGTTGGCAAAATTATGGTCACAAAAAGTGCTGTCTCTTCTATTTGGCCTGGTTCCCCTGAAGCTGAAGTTTCCCCACAAGTATCATTAAGGCCTCAAGAGAGAGGTACAGGAGGAACAAGGAGGTGTTACGCCGTCTCTCTGCGTCTTGAAGCTGGAGGCTTTGCAAGGGCTGAGGCGCAGCTGGCAGAGGAGGGCCCTGCCTGCCCTGGGCAGTTTCTGTCCCAGCCCGGCCCTTGCCCTCGGCCACCCTCTCTGTCTCTAAAGCCCAGACGCCCCCTCCGGCAGAGTAAGGAGCCTATTTTTAAAGACCAGGCACACTCTGAATGTATAATGACTTCTCCTTTTCTCCACCCGGTGCCAATCAGTGACTCATCAACCATTTTCTAAATGACTATGTTTTCATTCCCCAGTTTCCTTCCCACTGAGATATTAGAGAAGATTAAATGCAGCCCCTAGCCGCCTCCCTCCGCTTTTCTGTGTCTTGTTTTAGAGATGGTAATGCCCCCAAAATAGAAGCATTTCATTGAATGCTGATCATTTAGTGACGAGTGAAAACACACACACGCACACACACGCACATGGTGTTAGGGAAAAATCTGTAGGACTTCCAGGAGGACGAAAGAGAGAAGGAAATAGAATCTTGGACTGTGAGCCATGTGATATCTCAGCTGGGTGCCATTCCCTGCACCCAACCTCGCCCCAGGTTTCTGGGCCAAAGCTCTTTGTTAAGGACCCCCAACTACACTTTGTGTAGTCACTTGCTACTCTCTCTTCTCTGCGTGCTATTCTCTGCCAAATCTGTGGTTTCCTTTATGAGCCCCTCTGCTCTCCCCAGACGCTCCTACCCCTGGCACCTGTCCACTCATGATGCCTTTTCTAGTGCCCTGTCGTCCTGTTAGCAGCCACAGGGAAAGCCATCTCTTTGCTGAGATTTTCTCTTCCTACTCCTCCTCCTGGACGTGACTGTTTCCAAACGGAGCCTCGTCTTTAGTTAGGTGGGTGAATATAAACCCATCATCACTTCTGGGATAATGACACTCAGCCTATCCTGCTGCCGATGGGTCTGTGGTCTGACGTTCTGGAAAACAAACAAAAACAAAAACACCACTTCCGATCCTGAGATGTCTCTCCTCTTCTGTGCCCGGTATCTTCTTGTTTATTTTTTTTTAATGTTTACTTATTTATTTTTTTGAGAGAGACAGAGACAGAATGCGAGTGGGTTAGGGGCAGAGAGAGAGGGAGACACAGAATCCGAAGCAGGCTCCGGGCTCTGAGCTGTCAGCAAAGAGCCCAACACGGGGCTCGAACTCACGAGCTGAGATCATGACCTGAGCCGAAGTCAGACGCTCAACCGACTGAGCCACCCAGGCGCCCCTGCTGTGCCTGGTATCTTCTATTTGCCCTTCTCCACCGTTCTCCAGCCTGCTCTGTGGCCTGGGTGCTTGATCTCTGTGGATTATGTCAACAGGGTTCCCTTATCTACAGGCTTCCAGTTGGGTCTAAAGTGTGCAGAGTTCTGGAAGTAGATCAGAGGATTGGAGGACAGTGAGTTCCAGGTGTTTATTCTGCTCAGTTCCCTCTCTGGGATGACTGTCCCCTGGCTTCTTTCAAGGAAGCCTGCACGACTCTCTTTTTCCAATAACCTCTCTGTCCCCTCATCCCCGTAGGCAGACCTAGGGGCGGCTGCCCCCAGCGCCTGCATTTTCTCACACGCTGCCATCGTGTAATCAGTCCCTTTTTAAAAGAACCCTCTTGGAATCATCCTCATTTGAATGTGCCATCTGTTTCCTGTTGGGACCCTGACTGGCCCTGTCTTTCTGTCTTCTCCACTCCCACCCCACCCCTTAAGCCTACTTTGCTCTGATTTTTTTCTCACCTCCTGCATGGTCTTTTGGCCTCCTCATCATGGGCCTTTCAAAACAACTGGCGGCCCTTTGGGAAGCGGCGCGAAAGGAGCCACGGTGAGAGAGGGATGAACTTTTTTGAAGCAAGAAGCACAGCCCCCCCGGAAACCCTGAGTCTTCTGGTCTGAACATACTGCACATGAGTATCAGCTGGCCAACGTTCCCTTGTGGGGAAGGAAGGCTAAGGGTTGACCTGGAGCTGGACTGTTGACTACGCCCTCCAGCCCCGTCACGTTACAGTCTACTTGTTGGGAGCCTATGGGGCTTCTTACTCTGTGAACCGTTCTCAGATCCTTTAAGGCCACGGGATATCTATAGAAACTGAATCTCAATAATCATAATCATCATAATCATGGTAATGGCTGCCAATTACTGAGTGCCAACTCTGAACCAGGCACCGCGCCTGGTGTTTTGCCTCTGTGAATCAAATGGAAGTTTCCATCTCGCTCTTAAGGGTTGCTTCCCCACGGTATTCGGGTATCGAACCCCAGTCTGTTCTCAACTTGTCCACCTGCACCGCTCCGCTTCTCTGAGGCGTGTGTGACTCCCGCCTCCGCCAGGGGGCGTTACAAACTTCATTGTGGGTGGAGGTGGGGAACTTGAGAGGGGGACTTCCCCTCTGTAGGTTCCTGTCTCCTCTGGAAAGACCTCAGGGAGCTTTCAAGGGTAACTGGGAGTCCCTGCTCTCACTTTCCTCCCTAACACAGCCAGACTGTTATGTGGGTCTGCGCTAAAGTTTGAGGAGCATGAAAGGGGGGAAAACCACAAGTGAAGAGAGGAGTGTGAAACCTCAGGACCCCTGAGGAGTTTAAGTGTTCACGGTGCTGGGGGGTGGGTATGTGGGGACTCTTAGAAGCACACTCCAGTTCCTGACCTTGTCCCCTGCCCTCAAGTCTTCTCCGCTCTGTGGAATCTCCCCCTTCTTCCACCTCTGCCTCTCCCTTTTTAAAGTGTTCATCCGCTAGAGCTGTTCTCACTCCAGGATACATCCGTTTGCCCCCAGCAGGACGTTTCCCCGAGTGCACGTGAGTCGACAAGTACCTCTGCGGTCTCCCATGGGTCGTGTCCTGTCCACTGTCTCTCGAGATCTGCCCGCTGAGGTTGTCAGATTTTCCAATAGTAGCTGTGGATCTTTCTCAGTCTCTCTCTCTCTCTCTCTCTCTCTCTCTCTCTCTCTCTCTCTCTTCCCTGCACACATGTGCGCACGCGCGCGCACACACACACACACACACACACACACACACACACCACACTTACTAGATCTCCCAAGGACAGGTATGAATTCTCAAAGACAGCATAGTCTCCACCCAGAAGGAGAACTATTTCCCTAAGTGCCTCCACGGTTTGCAAGGTCCCTCCTTCACTGTGGACTTGGTACCTCGAATGATTTACAATCACAATTGGTTCTCCCGCTCAGCTTTCCCTTTCGAGTTGGTCTGCTTTGGGCCTATGGGAACAGGCTCTTTAGTGGCCTCTCCTTTAGCTACCCAAAGACCCAGTTCAGGTGTTGAAGTAACCGCCCGGGAGAGCCATTGCATTTCTTAGCTAAGATTCCTTCCTCCTCTGCTCTGGTCTCTGTCTGGGGAGGGGGTGAGTCCATTGCCCCCGTGTCATATACCTGACTTCTAGAGCCTCACACCTCCCTGGGGTGGCTGACATTCTTTTCACACGTTTTTTTTGCCCCAGCGAATGGCTCATCAGTCCTGCAATCTAGGAATGGGCCTTCTTCCTTCTCTCTCTCTCTCTCTCTCTCTCTCTCCTCCCCCCCCCCCATATCACGTCCACTGTCAAGTCTTTGAGATGTTGTCTCCCTGACTTTTTCTGGAATCCATCCACCTCTGTCCGTTGCCCCCTTATCCACCATCCCCACCGCTTCCTCCACATTGGCTGCCGGTCCCTCTCATCATCCGTGCCGTCCTTTACCTGACATTGTTCTTCACCTTTTTACTACTTGTATATATGGTTGTGCCTCCTGCAACTGAACTATCAGCTCCGGGAGGGCAGGATTTTCTCCATCTCGTTGACTGCCACATGACTTGTGCCTCACACAGTGCCTGGCAGGTAATAGGCACGCAATACTTATTTGCCGAAGGAGTGAGCAAATTGTTGAGTCCAATTTGCTTATCTTGGACGCTAGAGAGGTTAGGCTCCTAGTGCTGTCTTGCATACAGCAAGCTCTCAGGGAGTACCCGTCGGATAAATGAATATTTCTTTTGCTCAAGGCCGTATAGCTAATTAGTGGCAGCATTTAAATCAAGCCTCCTTGCTCCAGTTGATTCTTAACCTTGGCTGTGTGTTAGGAACCCCCGAGAAGTTTTTAAAAAATCCTGATGCCCAAGCTGTACCCTAAACCAATTAAATTGGAACTTTTTGATGGGGGTTGGTGGTGGGGATCAGAGTATCAATATTTTTAAAAGCTTTCCAGGTGACTCCAGCATGCACCCAAGGTTGGGAACCATATTAAATCACGAGGTAGGACCAAAGTAACCCAATACTTCTCAGACTACATCTAATGGAAAAGCTTTGAGAAAAATCAGAAGCCTTACTGAGCAAATTGAACATTCAATTCACACGTCCAGAAATAGTGGTAGTTTGTGAGAGAAGGGGCACATCACTGTGTTGGGTGGGGACTGTACCGTGGGAAGAACCGGCATGTGTTCATCACCAGAAGTGAACCCTGAAGGCAGAGAAATGGTTTTGTGAGGTGGGTGGAGACATGGAAGAAAATATGTAATGGGAATGTATCTGAGACTAGTTACCGAGAAGCTGCAGAAGAGTGTAACTCCAGGGACTTGGGGAGGATTCTTTGTTTGTGTCATTTAAAATGGACAAGCCTCTGGTGTGTTTGCCAAGGAAACCATTTTCGACAGCGTTGGAGAAAAGGCCATAGGAGTAATTTTTCCCCCAGAAAAACATCATGCTGGATGCAGCAGTGCTTGGTGGTTCATTTCATCCCAGAATTGCTAAGCCCTTTGGTTGAGGCTTGTTTTCAGAACTGCCACATGTGAAGCTGGGAATTATGACTTAAAAGAGAAGTGGGAAAATGCCTAGGGAAATCACTGGGCGAGAGTGCCGCGCTCAGGGATCCCAACTCTGGGCCCCAGGCTCCCCGCTTTGGTGCTGTGCTGACCACGGAGGGCCAGCTTCATGCAAGTCGAATGGCTTTACAGTGACAACTTCTTAAATTCCCACAGGATTTCTTATACTCTGAGGAAACAGCAAAGCAAGCCACAATTCAATAGCACAGAACTGGATTTTCTTTTTTCTATTTGTAACATACAAAAGAAGTAGATGCCGACATTGATATATAAAGGGCTCTTATAAAGTAGTTAGGTGTTGAAATTGCACTACTAGGTATTTATCCAAAGGATACAGGAGCACTGATTCAAAGGGGCACATGCACCCTAATGTTTATAGCAGCACTATCAACAACAGCCAAAGTACGGAAAGAGCCCAAATGTCCATTGACTGATGAATGAATAAAGAAGATGTGTGTGTGTGTGTGTGTGTGTGTGTATACACACACACACACACACACACATACACACACATACAGTGGATTATTACTCGGCGATGAGAAAGAATGAAATCTTGTCATTTGCAACAACATGGATGGAACTAGAGTGTATTATGCTAAGTGGAATAAATCGGAGAAAGACAAATATCATCTGATTTCACTCATATGTGGAATTTAAGATACAAAACAGATGAACATAAAGGAAGGGAAGCAAAAATAATATAAAAACAGAGAGGGAGACAAACCATAAGAGACTCTTAAATACAGAGAACAAACTGAGGGTCACTGGCAGGGTTTGCGTGGGGGGATGGGCTAAAGGGGTGAGGGGCATTATGGAGGACGCTTGTTGGGATGAGCCCTGGGGGTTATATGTAAGTGATGCATCACTACATTCTACTCCTGAAATCATTATTACACTATATGTTAACTAACTTGGATTTACGTTTTAAAAAAGAATATAAAAAAGTAGTTACATGTTATAACTCAATATCATGTCTAATTAAAATACTATTTTTACATGGTTGATCCTTCTGTGTACAAGGAATTGGCCCAGGGGATTGTGTGAGCTATGAAGATGCATGCATGGGCAGACCTGTCAGTTAGTTCTAGGTTTTAGCCACTCAGTTTGGCATATATGGGAGAGCAAGACTGAGAAGGAAGAAAGGTCACACGGATTTCATGGATTTAATGAGATGGGATTGTCTGGTTTTGGTGGGAAAAACCAAAGCAGTTATTGTAGAGCTGACGACTTGCTCCAAGTGGAAACTCAGTCTGAGCATCTTTTCTTATCTTCCAGGTCACACAGTTCTCCTTTGTTATCTTCATTGTACGCACTGCTTTGCACTTGTGGTGTGGACATAGTCTACAATATGCATTTCAGGTGTTTTAAAATTGAAAACAACAAATTGGCATGCAAGAGCTCAGCTTGGATTTATCTTGAATACCAGTGGTTGGAAACATGGAAGCTTAGAATTGAAAGGATCATTTAGTTCAGTTCCTTCCCTCTAGGTATTTGAATATTTAACACCAAGATGCTGAGTTTGGAGACGTTCTAAAAGATCTCTAGGAGTGGAGGACCTATAAACTCAGTTCAGGGTTTCTAGAGTCCAGACACTTGTATTATTTGGTTCATTTCACATCCTAGCATACATTTTTCCCTCGATTAAGCCCAGTACTTCTTGTTTAGAAACACGAAACTATAACAAGACAGGTTCTGGGGCACAGGGAGTCCCCGTGGGCTGCGGGATACCAGTGAAGAAGTCGCCTTAGAGCTGGGCAATGAAAGAGTGGGGCAGAGTGGGGCAATGTCTTGCTTTTAAATCTGTAAGGGCTGGGGGCACCTGGGGGGCTCAGTCGGTTGACCTTCCAACTTCAGCTCAGGTCAGGATCTCACAGTTCATGGGTTTGAGTCCCTCATCAGGCTCTCTGCTGTCAGCGCGGAGCCTGCTTCGGTTCCTCTGTCCCTCTTTCTCTCTGCACCTCCCCCACTCGTGCTCTCTCTCTCAAAAATAAATAAACTTAAAAAAAATGTAGGGACTGTTATCCAACTACCTACCAATATAACGAAAGATAGATAAAGCTCCCCAACGTGCCAGAGCTCCCGGTCTAGCTAGCGACACGAGAATCATAGTCATTCAGATCATATGTGACTCCAGAAATCAACTATCTCGGCATTTCTATTTTATGGACACTTGAATCCCTTTGAAAGTGGCATGCCATCTTTTCAATCCCATAAAATGTTAAAAAGGTCATTTGATCATTTTTTATATAGTGAATGATAAAAAAGAACCTGATTTTAAGCAAATACTGTTTAATTTTGGTTTCACAAGTAATTAAAGTTATACTAAGAAACTCGTTTTAATCCAATTTTACTACTATTCACAATCTGTAAAGACACATTTTGATATTTTTGTACTTAACAAATGATGCATTTTGTTGACTTTAAATTGCTTATGTGAGAAAAATTAGAGTATGTCAACAAATTGATTTTAAATTCAGGTATTGTATGTGGTCACAGACTGAATGTGTATTTATGTTCAGGCGTCAAAAGAGACAAAAACTATTTTCAGGACACGGTGTTAGTAATTCTTTCATTTTGTGCTTTTTGTATGTGACATATCTTGGGGTTTTAAAAAATAACCTGCAGTGGTATTTGGAGGTGGGGCCTTTGGGAGGTGATTAGGGTCAGATGAGGTCATGAGGGTGGGACCCCAGGATGGGATTAGTGTCTTTCCAGGCAGAGGAAGGCCTCTTCCTCTCTCCACCCTATGCGAGAAGGCAGCCTATCAGCCAGAGGGCTTTCACCAGAACCCCACCATGCCCGCGCCCTGGTCTCAGACTCCCAGCCTCCAGAACTGTACGCAATGAATGTCTGTTGTTTAAGCTCCCCTGTCCATAGCGTGTTGTTATGTCAGCCCGAGTGGACTAAGACATGCTATAGGAGGAACGTTTTGGTGCTGTTAGGTAGGAGTATAACTATTCACAGTACGGATACTCTATTCCCCCCCCAAAATGCAAATGCAGAATGGAGATAATCATCATGATACTTTGGCTTTTGCATTACTTTTTCAGGTACCACTAATATCCTGATGTGTGCGTCCTATTTGGATCAGTAGAATACTGATCTAAAGGAGATGATCGTTCCTCTTTTTTTTTTTTTTTTTTTTTTTTTTTGCTTTTATGGAACCAACATGGTGACTAGCTATACTTCGTTGCGTGACGAACGGTGTTGAGTTATGAGCAGCGCCTCTAATTTCTACGGACTTTAATTCAAACGAGGAAGTGTTCGGATGGTTAGTTCAAAGGGGGGAAATGCAAAATTTATGTTCTTTATTAATTGGAAAAAACTGAGGCGGACAGTGCCTTGGGTCAGGTTCCCATTAGCAGAACGTAAGGTGGGGCGTGTTTGCCGCAGATGAGTTGGTGAGCGGGAGCTCTCAGGAGGAGCCTGTGAAGTGTGGGGGAAGAAGGGTGGGCCGGGGAAGGAGCTAAGCAAACATGTGGATTCAGGAGAAGGCAGCCTCTCGGCCTGATCCCCTGGGGAGTTCTGGAGTGTGAATATGAGCACAGAGTGCGTTCCGCACTGTTCCACTGAGTCACTGGCTATGGGCTGTGCTTCTGGGGGGACTTCAGCTCCCAGGTGGCTCCACTGAAATCCAGAGCAGTCAGCATTCCCAGCAGTGCGGGGCTCAGCGGCCCAGCCAGGTGAAGAATCTGGAAGGGAATCGACATCATCCACTACAGATGTCATTTCTTCATCTTATTTGAAGTACGTAGACCCACTAGAACCATCTCGTGAATATATACACTATCTGTTATGGAATTATGATTACTTAATAATGTTTAACTGCAAAGGAAGCCCCATGAGGGCAGGTCTTTGCTTTGCTTTCTGTTTAATTCACAGATGGTTCCTTGGTTCCTAGAACAGTCATAGGCACATAGTAGGTTTTTGTTGAATAACCTCTATGGAATGAATGAATGAGGAGGATCCAGAACCTGGGATTCTGAATTTTGGAGCATTGCTTTGTAAGGAATTGGCACCCCTGTAAGTCAGAAGAGCCTCCGACCACATGTGTGTACTAGCTGACCCAAATAGGGACTTATTTTTCTCACAGTATAAGAAATTTGGAAGGGGAGGGAGTCTGGGTCTGGGCAGCACTCTGAGCTATCATTTATACCCCAAGGGCATTACCCCTATGCATGAGGCTTTCATTCTCGTGTACGTGACAGTCGCAGGACAGCCCTTCCATCTCAGCCCCGAGTACATTCTCCAGGGCTGAAGGAGAGGGAGGAAGAAGAATCAGGAAGGCCAGCACCTGTATTGGGGGAAAAAAACCCCACATTCCTAGAAATCTCTAGCAGATGTCCACATAGATGCCTTTATCCAGAACTGCGTCATCCGGCCAAGCCTGAAGGGGAGGGAATCTAGGATGGTGAGCAGATTGGCTGGTGTCAATGCCATCTGAAACGAAGTTGCAATTCTGTTAGCAAAGAAGAAAGGGGTAGTGGGGAAGCAAATGACAGTTGCTGCCACTGTAGCAAAACTGCACAAGTCCCACGGGTGGTTAAAAATGAATGCCCTCTCTCAAGGGCAAATAAAGGCAAAATAAAATAAAAATGGAAAATAATTTGAAAAACTCCAATCATCCCCCCCCCCCTTTTTCGCTTTCCCCAGCCTTTTATTATGACTTTCCTAGCAACTGGGGGTGAAGTGCTCCCCAAAGTCAGTAGGAAATTATTGAAACATGTTTCAAAATAAATACAAATGAGCCTGTAATCCAGGCACTTGCTTACCACTTTTTTTCTTTTAAAGTTTATTTATTTATTTTGAGAGAGAGACAGCGTGTGATCTGGGAAGGGGCAGAGAGAGAGAGAGAGAGAGGGAGAGAGAGATTCCCAAGCAGGTTCCGCCCTATGAGCGCTGTGAGTGCAGAGCCCGCCGTGGAGATGGAACTCAGGTCCACCACCTGAGCCCAAACCAAGAGTCCGGCGCTTAACCAACTGAGCTACCCAGGCGCCCCTACCACTTTCTGTTGAAAGAATTCTTGGACAAGGGTTTATTTTCGTCTTAGTAGCTTGATATTTGATCTGTACACTAGTGAGTGTGTGGACGGTCACTTTTAAAATTCTTTTCTCTTAAGTAGAAAACTCAGACTCCTGGAATGTTTCTGCTCGTGTTGCTGTTACCGTAGGAGACTCCTAGTGCCATCGTTCCTTACGGTGAGTCTTGTGTTTCTCCATGGAGAAGCTTTCATTATTTCCAGACTCTTATTGAACCATTATGAGGCCGTCGAGACAGGATGAGAAATAAAAATGTCTACTTTGTGCACTGGGCTGTTATTCCTGGATCTTTACAGTTGAGGCGGAGAAAGAAAACACCTCCGAAAAAAAATAATTTAAGAGGCATGGCTGGTCGGTTGTCTCACGTTTGATCCCAGGAGGCCTGTAGTTCATGCGCAGATATGAGAAGGGTCACCAAGTAAATTTTGGTGACGTATTTTATTTAAAAATCTCCCGCTGACAAAATCACCTTTCCCACCAAGCGTCACCTCGGTGCACAATTTAAAGGCTGGCCTGTCCAGTAAAGTGCCTTCGAGCCATGAGCTCTGGATTTTCATTTAGAGTTGTTTCTCTGAGTGGTCATGCTGGGTTTGAATTAGCGTGTTGACCTCTTCGTGCCTTTGTGTTCCCCATTCATAAAAAAATTGGCTGTACTTTTTCGTCGTGTTGATGTGGAGGCACAGAGTCCAATAACCTGACCCTGAAATACTTACCTCACACCACCGGCAGCATTTTCCAGGGCAAGACAGCATTTCTGCAAGTAGATTTGCTAGGTTGATCAGAAGAGTCTAACCGTTCCTTACAAAGAACCAGGCTTTCACCCACTCTTGCTAATTAGCTAGATATTATTATTTTTTGTTTGTTTGATCTAGTGTGTCTTATGCAATATCATATATTATTATCTCAGTGAGCTTCCTGTGGGGTTGCTAACTTGTTCTACACCCACGTAAAATACTTTATTCTCTGGTTTTCTTATTAGATTTACTAACATGTCATTGTACTATTACCATTTAACAGCCCAGGAAGAAGAAAGAACACGCTATTATACAACTCTTGGCAAAGCCCACATTAACGTAGGGAAATC
Organism: Lynx canadensis; assembly: GCF_007474595.2. Lineage (NCBI taxonomy): Eukaryota > Metazoa > Chordata > Mammalia > Carnivora > Felidae > Lynx > Lynx canadensis. The sequence continues at coordinate 13,316,298 of NC_044321.2, forward strand.
ATTAAGCTTCAGAATTTTTTTTTTTACTTTTATTTTTTTATATTCAACTTACTTAACATACAGTATAGTCTTGGCTTTAGGAGTAGAACCCAGTGATTCATCTCTTACATATGACACCCAGTGCTCATCCCGACAAGTGCCCTCCTTAAAGTCCTTCACCCATTTAGCCCATCCCCCCACCCACTTCTCCTCCAGCAACCCTCAGTTTGTTCTCTGTATTTAAGAGTCTCTTATGGTTTGCCTCCCTCTCTGTTTTGATCTTATTTTTCCTTCCCTTCCCCTGTGTTCATCTGTTGTGTTTCTCATGTTCCACATGAGTGAAATCATATGATATCTGTCTTTCTCTGACTGACTTATTTCACTTAACGTAATATCCTCCATTTCCTTCCATGTTGTTGCAAATGGCAAAGTTTCATTCTTTTTCATCGCCGAGTAGTATTCCATTGTGTGTGTGTACCACATCTTCTTTATCCATTCATCAGTTGATGGACATTTGGGCTCTTTCCATAATTTGGCTATTGTTGATAGCACTGCTATAAACATTGGGGTGCATGTGCCCCTTCGAATTTTTGTATCCTTTGGATAAATTCCTAGTAGTGCAATTGCTGAGTCGTAGGGTCGTTCTATTTTTAATTTTTTGAGGAACCTCCATACTGTTTTCCAGAGTGTCTGCATCAGTTTGCATTCCCACCAATGGTGCAAAAGGGTTCCCCTTTCTCCGCATCCTCGCCAACATCTGTTGTTTCTTAAGTTGTTAATGTTAGCCATCCTGACCGTTGTGAGGTGGTATCTCATTGTGGTTTTTTTGATTTGTATTTCCCTGATGATGAGTGATGTTGAGCATTTTTCCATGTGTGTGTTTGCCATCTGGATGGCTTCTTTGGAAAAGTGTCTGTTCATGTCTTTTGCCCATTTCTTCACTGGATTATTTGTTTTTTGGGTGTTGATTTCAGTAAGTTCTTTATAGATTTTGGATACCTACCCTTTATACAATATGTTATTTGCAAATACCTTCTCCTGTTCTGTCGCTTGCCTTTTAGTTTTGTTGGTTGTTTCCTTGGCTGTGCAGAAGGATGAAAGACCTAAATGCGACACAGGAAACCATCAAAATCCTACGGGAGAAAACAGGCAGCAATCTCTTTGACCTTGGCCACAGCAACTTTTTACTTGACATGTCTGTGGAGGCAAGGGAAACAAAAGCAAAAATGAACTATTGGGACCTCAGGAAGTTTTTTTTTTTTTTTTAATGTTTATTTATTTTGAGAGAGAGCGGGGGAGGGGCAGAGAGGGCAAGAGAGTATCCCAAGCAGGCTCCTGCTGTCAGTGCAGAGACCAAGACCCATGGATGGACGCGAGGCTCAATCTCACGAACTGCAAGATCCTGACCCGAGCCCAAATCCAGAGTCCGATGCTCAACCGACTGAGCCACCCAGGCGCCTCGAGCTTCAGAAAGTTTTAACTTCCTTGTACCCAATTTCTTAGCATTCATCCAAGGTTTGTGTTCTTCCCCGAACCCCTCATCTGGTTAAAGGAAGTAGAGGGGAAAAAGGGGAGCTGAGGAAGGGACAGAAATCAGGCTGAGCCACAGCCGCTTCCGGTGCCTGCACTTACATCAGTGATTCATCAAACTAATGGGGAGTTCTAATTCGGTGCTTTGCTCCCCTTAAGCCCTGTAATTGCGGTGTCTCTGAACCCAAAGGAAACACGTTGTGCTCTGCGTGCCCAGGCGCATAGCTTTTAAATCTTCATAACTCTGTAATTACTACAGCGCTTTCCTTCAAATCTGGCTCAATTTCACTTCCTTAATGAGCACTACAATCTTGATAAAGTTTGCAGTTTGCCGCCACTGCTGTTCACAAGGACTCGGTCCCAGACTGATAATGCGAGCTGTAGATGGCACTCCCTCAAGTTCCTCTCAAAAAGAGCTGATTTATTTCAGGACCACCACAGTCAAAAGCACTTCCTCTGGGTCAAGGCCAGCGCTGGGTGTTTTCGTCCTCGTCCTCGCAGAGGGGAGCTTGGAAAGCCAATTCTGAACAGTTCGACAAAAGGGGAGGTGCTGGGGGGGGAGCTTATGAGCCCTTGGGGAGTGGCTGTTTGGCTTTATTAGCGCCACGTGCTCTAGAGACGTGCTTCATTTTACCCAACTGAAGACTTTCCTTTACAGTAAATATATTAAAAATCGACTTCCTCTTTGTAAACTCAGCCCTGCCAAAGAGTGAAAAATTACAAATCAGCTTTAAAGAAATAACACAATTTCCACATTCTTTCTCCTACCAACTGGTTTCTAGGATTTTTAAAAAAGACTTGTTGGAAGGGCCGTTTGATGATTCTAGTCAAAAGCACATCTCCTCTTGCAGCTGGCTGGAGGGGTTCTTAATTCTGGCCACTGTTTTCCTTTCAACCGTGTGCTCACGCTTGGTGTCAGCTTTAGTTGTTCCGTCCCTAAGCTGTGAGAACCTGCACTGAAGCTAGCGTTGCTTTTAGAATCCCTGTGTGCCCCCCAGACGGCGTTAACCGCTCTGGGATTCTGACTTGCACTTAATTCTTATCTCTATTATAGCTTGCTGGCCTTGTACTACCATTATTTGTTTACAAGTCTATTTACTCCACCCCTTGAGAGCGATGTTTATGTCTTCTTTCCTTTTATATCCCTGACAGCCAACAGAGGTCTGAGCACCCAATAGATGTTTGCACTCAGTAAATAGAGCTTCCAGTAAATGTTTGTTGCATAACCAGAAGAAAGAATCAGTGAATGAAACTTTCTTGTTTGCTATCACCATCTGCTTTAACTCTGTCGTTATTTTGATGTATTTGGAGTTCTGACTAGATCCAGATTTGGCATGTTTAAAATTATATTCAGTTGTAAAATGTGAGGCTACGGGTCTTGAAGATAAGAAAGAACTCAACATTTCTCCCATTGGAAACAATGCGAATAATCAACAGTTCTTTGCAGGGAAGATAAAAAAGCTGGTTCCAACAGTCTTTGGATTCATAGTCTTTGGCATTTTGGAAAAACCACTTAATAGCATCATTTTTTTTCCTGCCCATGTTTCCCTGTCAGTAAAATACAGAGAGAAACCCTTGCCCTTCATACCTGATGGACTAAATGAGGATTCCTGAGGAAGAAAAGCACAAACTGAAAAAAAGGACAACCTTCAGTAGGGCCATGCGGTCTCCCCTCTAAAAACGATACACACGATAGTTGTCAATATTAATGTCCCTGTGCTTATGGCTTCATATTTTTATATATATATTTTTTTAATTTTTTTTTCAACGTTTATTTATTTTTGGGACAGAGAGAGAGACAGAGCACGAACGGGGGAGGGGCAGAGAGAGAGGGAGACACAGAATCGGAAACAGGCTCCAGGCTCTGAGCCATCAGCCCAGAGCCCGACGCGGGGCTCGAACTCACGGACCGCGAGATCGTGACCTGGCTGAAGTCGGACGCTTAACCGACTGCGCCACCCAGGCGCCCCCATATTTTTATATATTAATGAATTCCTGCCCCTGGCGTTTCCTGGGGACATAGGTACACAAAGCCAAATTTAAGGTTCTTGAACCAGAAGAACTTGGGCTTTTGGGTTTCAAAAACGAAGCCCTGAAGGCTTTGGACACAGTGTTTCTGCTGTGAACCATAGCTCTGGGAGAATGCGTGCTCCTTCGGACAAGGGGGCCGACCCCACGGGCTGCTGGCTTCCTCCCGGGAACCAGGAAAGCCAGAGGAGTCACGGAGTTGGTCAGTGTCAGAGATCAGAAGCTAACATAAAACTTGGGAGGACCTCCTGGGGATCGTGGAATGGTGGCCTCCTGGCGCGGGCAAGAGAGGAGCCAGCAAAGTCTTCCGCAGCCCTTCTGTTGACTCTGCGGATGCCTCCTTCCCACATGTTTCGTGCCTCTCTCATCTTTCGCTTTTATCTTGCCCTACAGTTGTTTTTCTGTGCCATAACTTTATTTGCGGGTGCAGTTCCAGTATAGGATAGCCATGAGCTCCAAAAAGGTTTCTGCTTGAATGTGAACCACGTGACTCCCCAATAGTTTCCCGGGGAACTATTGGGGAGTCATACGGTGCAAATGGCAACCTTTCCCTCCTCCTCCAGCCATCAGCTGCCCACTCGTGAGTCCGCTCTTCGTCCTTCGGCAAGTACAGCGCACCTCCATGATAAGAAATTTGAACATTACATTTTAAGGACAAACCGTGTTCATTCACTTTCAAGTTGTTGCTTTTTCCTTATGTAAACCTGACATATTTTTCTATCTGTGAAGTGGTTTGGGTAACAGGTTGGGATGGAATGCTCGTAATTTTTCCCAATAAAATGAATGAAAACGCTTTTTATTTAACAGCTTTTTACTTAGTGGCAGGGCTTTTAGGAGTGAATTAAAATGATTAGGTGCGGAATAGGTGCAATTGGGTGGAAGAAGGGAGACTCCAGTCACTATAATTACATGATTATGCTAACAAGCTCATGTATCTCCTGGAATTTCCTGGACAAAAGAAATATTTTTCAAGTATAAATAATGATGGTGCAGCATCAGGGCTGGGATATTTGAAACAGAACAGACATTCTTGGTGAAGAACCTCTCAGGAATCTGCTTTGTTGCTTGCGAGGCTCTAGAGGAACCTGACTATTGGCCCTGGTTCCTACCGGGCTGCAGCGGGCAGGGGCAGAACTGTGCGGCATCGTGACGTGGACGGGGGATTTCATTCATTTTACCATGGCGCTAGGTCTGTGCTGGCTGAACATTAGCGTCTGTGGGGAAATCGTCCTGGCCTTTGAGCCGCATGAGTTTGACTGCCGGGGAACAGGCCATGGGGTCATTTTCAAATGCTGCCTTTCCGTTCCATTTTGGCTACAAGCTCATGTTGGTAAGATGTACGCATGGAGGGGGGGGGGCGCATGATCAAGAGAGGTGAAAGCACACATAAGTAGTCTTATGCTGATACCAGTCTGGCTGCCAATACCAGCCCTGATTCCATCAGGTTTTTTGTGGGAAAGGTCAGAGTAAAATGGTGCAATTGGGGATTTGAATAAGAAAGGCACAGCTCCTGTGGAAAAGTCATCAGCATTAAGTACATTCATAGGTGGCACCTGGGTGGCTCAGTTGGTTAAGCATCTGACTGTTGATTCCAGCTCAGGTCACGATGTCATGATTCATGAGACTGAACGCTGGGTTGGGCTGTGCACTGACAGCGTGGAGCCTGCTTGCGATTCTCTCTCTCTGTGTCTCTCTCTGCCCCTCCCCCGCTTGTGAGGGCACTCTCTAAATAAATAAACATAAAAAAGAATATTCATACATCTCATCATGATTACATGTGGTTGCTCCGCTTTTATTGATTTCAGTATTTCAGTTCTATACATTAGGAACCAAACTGAAGACTGTGCGTGGGGGCGGCTGGGGGGTGGTAAGCCACATAGGGAAGGGGTACAGTGAGGCCAGGGGGTTGTCTTAAAGCTGTGCTTTTAAAAAAATGTTTATTTTTGAGAGAGAGAGAGAAAGAGAGAAAGCAGGGGAGGGCAGAGAGAGACGGGGGACAGAGGATCCCAAGCAGGCTTCCCGCTGTCAGCAGAGCCCCATGCCGGGCTCAAACTCAGGAACCTGGAAATCATGACCTGAGCTGAAGTCCGAGGCTTAATTGACTGGGCCACCCAGGTGTGCCCCTTAAAGCTGTGCTTGCAAAGCTAACACCTAGTGTCTATTTAGGTGGCGTTACGGATGTATAACAATCACCTTTCTAGAGGCGATTTTATTCGTACCTTACAGCGGACTGAGAGGGAAGGAGCTCAAAAGCCAAAATCAAAGCTTTTAATTTTGAACCAAATGGCTTTGCCAGCACACGACCAGGAGCCCAGGAGATTACAAAGAGAGTTTTCCTTTTCGCATGGTTGAACTGTGCTTTGAATTCATTTTGAAATCTTGACTTCGGTGTATGCTGACCACTTTGGGGCAGACACCAACATCCCTAGCCTGTTCTTGAACTTAGCTGCCCCCTGGAATCCTCCCCGCTCCTGCGCCTGGAGGAGGACTCCTCCTCCCCTCTTCTTCAGTCTCCTCTGGCGGTGGGCAGGGGCCCTGGGGTCCGGGGCAGGAACTCAACAATGTCCAGAAGCTCCCCTTAGGAGTATCAGCCCCACACCACTCACTGCCTACATCAGGGCTCATCTGGGCCCACTCCCTTGGCCCCCCCCAGCTATTAATAGGGCAGCGCAGGGTGAGGGGGAGTGAGAGGCAGGGCAGACTTGCCACAGGCTTGCTAACTGGATGCCTTTAAAACCCCTCATTGTTCTTTATGCCTCCATTTGTTTAGGGAGGCGTGTGTGGCTTGGCCACCTAGCAGAACGCATGTTCAGAATTTTGAACATATTAACAAGTAAAGCTAACTTTGAAAACAACCAGCTCTAAGCTTTTTAGATTCGCGAGATTAAAAAAAAAAAAAAAAGAAACTCCTAAAACACCCTTTTCCAAAAATGTTTTCTTTCTTTCACTGTTTGCTTGGAAACAAAATCAAATTTGCAGTTGCAGGAAATGTACGATGACCCCAATGCCCTTTACTTAGACACGTTATTTTGCCATATTCTTTTCTTTGTACATGGACATTACTGTTATCATTATTCTTGCTGTTGTTACTGAGCCATTTGTGTATACCTTGCAGACATCACGGCTCTTTGCCCCCAAATTCCCCCAAATTCCCACCCTGGATCTTTTACGAACGAGGACATTCCCTTGCTTTTTTTTTTTTTTTTTTTTTGTAAAATAAGAGAAGGGTCTGTTGAAGCCTTTATAACCAAAGTGTGGGCCGGTCCAAAGTGCTGACTGTGGGGCCCTGTGCAGGCTCCCACTAAAGGCAGGGAGAGAGGAGGCACCAGGGCAGGACTGGAGGACTTTATTGTTGCCATAAAACATATTTTTTCCATGTTCTCTTTAGACACATGAAATGAAGGCTGCATTCCCAAGATCTGGCTTGTGGCTTTAGAATAAAAAAAAATATTTTTACAGTATTCTTTTTGGAGGGATGAAAGCATGTGTTTTATTAACATTTCCCAAACTCTTTTTTTAGGTTTTAGGCTGACAGCATCCAGCCTGCAGCCCGCTGCAATCGAAATACATGCATTTTTAGAAATTATACCTTTCAGTTAGCTGAAGGGGAAAACTTTCTTCTGGGAATCATCATCTCGCCGATAAAGAACTCTAAAATCCCTGTGTGTGATCAGCACAGTAGGGTAACGCGCAGGTGATCCGGCTTATCTCACCTAACGTGTCAATGAGTTTTGCAAGCAGTTTTCTGGGGCTTTCGCTCATTGGTGGTTTGGGCCTCATTCATGATATTCTTTAGAGACCTGGCCCAGCGCAGGCGGCGGAGAGTTGCCTGGGAAGAGGTATAGACCGCACCCTGGTCACTCCGGGAAGCGCCCGAGCCCCATTACCTCCCAGCCCATCTGTCTCACTGCGCTCACGGAGCCCGGGGCTCTCCGAGGGGCAGCCCAGTTTTTCCTGCTAAGAACCCAAAGGACTTGCTCAGAGCTGGAATTCGGCGAAGCAACTTGCTCCAACACGCCAAATCTGCCGCATCCCCAGTACCCCACCCTCCAGCTTCTGCGCTCGCTACCCACAACCCCAGCCTCAATTTGACGACTCCCCGCCCCCACCACGCTGAGAGTCTCTATCCTAACCCCTTGGGTGCGAGGAAGTGTCTGCGCGTCGGAGCGCGCCGGGCGCGGCGAGGCCACCAGTGACTCCCAGCGGCCGCACAGGGCGCTGCGCCCCCCTCGCCCCGGCCTCCCTCCGCCCTGCGTCCGCCCCGCCGCCCCCGCGCCGCCTCCTGCGCCCGGGCTGGAGGCGGATTCCTCTCTCCGGGTTTTCAAAGCGCCTTTCCGAAACCTCCTCCCCGCCCGCCCAGAGAGGGAGTGAGATCCCGGGCGCAGTCGCTCCCCGGGGCGGCCGAGGGGCGCGCGGGGAGAGGCCTGCGCCGGGGTACTTTCAAACTGAGGCGCGCGCACACACTCACACCGAGACACGCGCGCACACACACACACTCAGACAGACACACGCGCACGCACACACACACATACACACACACACATACACGCCCATTTATATAGGCGGTGGCGGCGGCAGCGGCCGGGGCGGCGGCAGCGGCGGCGGCGAGGCAGGAATGATGGAGCTGAGCCAGCCGACCGGGGTTGGAAGCAAGTGAGGAGAGCCCAGGCGCACCCCCCGGATTTCCGTGCCCGGCTCTTGTCATCCTACCCAGGGAACGGTGCGCCCGGAGGAGGACCAGGTGGACTGATTTGCTAGAGGGGCGGGGAAGAGGAGGAGACCAGGTGAACGGAGGAGCCCCCGCGTACCCGGACCGCCGGGTCGCGCCTTTGCCCGACTCCCGCTCCCTCTCCGCCCAGGTGGGCGCGCCCGGTTACCCGCTCGCCAGGGGCTCTTTGAGGAGACCAGAAAGTCGCGGCCCGGCTTCGCGGGATGCCTTTCGCCAAGAGGATCGTGGAGCCGCAATGGCTGTGCCGGCAGCGGCGCCCGGCGCCCGGCCCGGCGGAGGACGCGAACGGAGGCAGCGCCGAGCCGCCGCCGCCCCTGCAGCCGCCCGGCCGACGGGACGAGGCCGTGGCGCCCGGGCCGGAGGAACCTCCCCGTGTGCCCCCCGCGCCACCCGGGCCGCCGCCGCCCGCCCCGACCGACCAGGCGCAGCCGCCGCACGGAGAGGCGCCAGCAGCGGGCGAGGAGAGCGCGGCGGGGGTCGCGGAGGCGGCGGCCGCGGCCGCGGCGGGCGAGGCGTCCTCGGCGGCGGCCGCGGCCGTGCTGCTCATGCTGGACCTGTGCGCGGTCAGCAACGCCGCGCTGGCCCGCGTCCTCCGGCAGCTCTCGGACGTGGCCCGGCACGCGTGCAGCCTCTTCCAGGAGCTTGAGAGCGACATCCAGCTGACCCACCGCCGCGTCTGGGCGCTGCAGGGCAAGCTCGGTGGCGTGCAGCGCGTCCTCGGCACGCTGGACCCCAAGCAGGAGGCAGTCCGTGAGTACCCGCGCCGTCCGCCCCTCCGCTCCGGCGCCGCACCCTCGCGCCCTCCCCGGTCACCGCAATCCCGGCGCCGCGGCCGCTGCAGCTTGCACCTTACTCTCCCTTCCCCACCCTCCCCTCCTCCGGGACCCACCCCAGCCCTCCTCTGGCTGGGAGTTCGGGCTGGGCTGGAGACAGGGATGCAGTCGCGGCGGGGAGAAAGTTAAAGGGGCGGCCTCGGAACTCGCGGGCAGCCGCGGGCCGAGAGGGAGCGTGTATGGGGACCCGGGAGGTAGGGGGGGGTCTGTCATTCATCTCCGGAGCTCATCTACCCCGTCCCTCCCCGGGGGGGGGCGGGGGATTGGTGCGACTTCTGTGGTTTCCAGCCTCCCAGCCCCGAGCCCTATGTAGTACCCCCCATGCGTGTTTGGGGGGGCTCCAGGGGTAGCGAGTGTCCTTTTAGGGCTTCTGCCACGCCGTAGGGGTTTTGTCACTCTCACTGTCACCACAGGGTCTGCGCCTAGCCCCGAACTGGTGCCTTGAGCTGGGGTGCGACGCAGCGCGGCGCAGCACGCCTCGCAAGTGAACTCCAAAGCCTCTGCTCCAGCCTTGTGGCCCGGAGGGGCCGCGGGGAAGGGCGTGGAGGGAGGAGTGGCCCGGGCCCTGGAGAGATCCATGAGCTCCCTGGGCATCTTTTCGGCACCCGCCAGCGCAGGGTTCCTACTAAATGGCTCTGTGTGCCATCTGCCTTCGGAGCATCCCGGAGGCGTGTCCCCGTTCCCGCCCCCCCCCCCGCCACTCCTCCACCGCGTCCTGTCACCCAAATCCACCCGCGTGTGGAAGACCCTTGGGCATCTTTGCTGCCCTTTAACTTCACTCTTGCGACACACTAGGGCTCCCACTAAATGTCATTCTGTGTCATCTGCCCTCCCAGAGGCGCTCCGGAGGGTCCGTTGGCGCACGGTCGGTCAAATCAGGTGGCGGCAGAATCCTTTAGGAACGAACCGACGGTGGGCGGGGGCACTAGGCCCGCGCGCCGGTCCTTTGGCGCCTAGTCCGGCTGCGACGCTCGCGGCGAAGGTGATGTCAGCGGCTCTCACTTACATAAGAAGGTTCCCCCGTTGCTGCAGCAGCTGCGCCCGAGCGCGGTGGCCTCGGAGCGCGCGGGGCGGGGGCGCTGTCGCGGCATCCTTCCTCGGGGATTTCCGGGCACCTCTGCCCTGCCACCCAGCCCTGCGTCCTCGCCCACGCTCCCCACTGGCGCACCCCCCCCCCCACCCAACAAAAACCCCATTGCACCGCGCCCCGGGAATTCGCTGCTTTTCTGCAATAACAATAATAATAATAATAAGCCTAATGAATAAATGATGTGCGCGATCGGTTTTCGAAGCTATAAAAGACCCAGAGTTGGGTTAATGACTGGTTGTTTAAAAGGGCAATTCCGGGATGAGTTCTGGAAAGAATTAGGATTGCCGTAGGCCAAGTCATATTTTACTTCTGGGACTTGAAATGAGCGCTTTAATCCTGCCTCCTTTTTTACCCCAAACCACACAGCAGGGACAAGCCCTTCACTTTCTACAGCGCTGATATCTGGGGAGTGCGGTTGGGGTGAGTGGTGAGTTCACTTCAAAAGAACTGGAGGGAAGTTTTGCAGACCGTTGAGTGGTGCATACATTTCTGTGTGTGTGTGGAGGGGGCACATGGCTCCTTAAGTTAGATTTCACACAAGTGAAACTCAGTGCTGGGGCAGAATGTGCGCCCTTCTCCCCTCTTTCTTTAGAGACAGTAGTGGGCAGTTATGTATCTGGAATTTAACACAGTCTTTCCAGGTTCTTTTACAGGAGTACTCTTTATATGTATTTATACATGGCTAGATAAATAAAGATGGGGCTAATTAATACCCAGGGATGGGCTTAAAATCTCCTATTATTTTTTAATTTTTCTAAAACCTTGTGTCCACAATCTGTGTCCAGATCTCTCTCTTCTTTTGTCCATATAAACTTAGGATGGCATTGTTGTCGTCTGGTGTCATAGAAAACCTAACCTTTGGAAGGAAAGACACAACGTTCTGTGTTTTTGTGTGGGCTTCCTAGCATGCAGACCCAGAGATAAGGATTTCTGTGCAAGTAGTTTCTTTGAGAGCAGATTCCTGGAAGCACAAGGGGGGCGTGGGGAGGTGAGACAGGGAAGGGAGGAAAGTTCATGCATGTTGTGAGTTGGTTACCACTGTGGGCAGCTGGGATTCAATCCAGCACCCCCCTCACAAGTGTTCTGCTGAGGGGTGAGGAAGCTTCAGTACTTCCGCACCAACTTCTCCCCCTCACCGATGGGAAGTAACACTTGGAGCACGAACTCCCTGGCTCCTGGCGTGTGCGTGCTCTGCAGGCTCCTGGGCCAGGTAGACAGTTGCACAAAGCCTGTGTTGTGTACAGGAATGTCTGCGGGGGTCCTCTGGGGAGGGCACAGGGGCTGTGGGTGGACTACCACTGGCATCTCCTATGTGATGCATCTCCCTTCAGCATTGTTCAAGGCCTAAGGGAGTTTCAAAGGGAGAGGAAGCCTAAAAATAATCCCTGCTTCCTTTTCTCCGAATTTGAAGGGGTCTGGGTACCTCCATACCCCCCGGATGGCCTTCCCGCCCTGAACACCATCCCTATGTCGTCCGCAGGCTGCTTTATCCACGGACAGCTGCTTTCTGTTGCCCTGAGCCAGGCTGGGGTGGTTTTTGCAGGGGTGACCCGATCTGGCATATACTTCAGTGAAGTCACTCTGGAGGCAAGTCTGGAGGCGGCTGGACCAGTTAGACAGGGTGACTGGTGATGGTGGTCAGGACTTGAGAGGTACCTATAGAGATTGTGAAAGGTGGTAGGATTCTGAATTCATGTTGGAAATACAATTGACAGGATTTATTAATTGGATTGGGTACCAGAGAAGAGAGGAAAAAAAATTATTATGGACGACTCCTAGATTTTTTTTGCTCTTAAACAACTTGTAGAAGGGGGTACTATTTCCAGAAATGGGTAAGGCTAATTAATGGAGGAGTGGATATTTTAGTGTGTGTGTGTGTGTGTGTGTGTGTGTGTGGCACCAATAGTTTTGTATTTTTGCCATGTTATCTTGAGATACTTTATGTGTCTTAGACAATTAGATGTGTGAATTCCACATTCAAAAGAGAGGCCCAGGCTGGAGATGTGAGTACGATATACGGGTAGAGATGGCTGGCAGGCTGCTGAGCTGGTGTGTGTGTGTGGGGGGGGGGATGGGGTGCTCCTACATGATTACAGCGGGTTTTTCTCAGTGCGGTGCATGGTGGGGTCATCAGCCGAGATGGTGTCAGTGACGTGAGGAGAGAAGGCAGGGTGTTAATGTTGTCTCAGGGAGGGAACACGGACGCAGTAAGGAAGCAGGATTACCTGGCTGTGTTGAGAGCCTTCTGAGATTTATGGTCATAAACTTGAAGTAAGTCCAGCTTTTCAGTCACTAAAACCTGAGACTTTGGAATTACTTCACGAGCCTCGACCCCCAGCCATTCATCCTTAGACATTTTAATATCGTTGGCGTTTTGGTTGCTGTTGATTGTATTTAGTTACTGAGTTTTAAAGTAGGTTTTGTAGTGAAGCTTAACATTCTCGTAGAAAAGTGCGGAGACCGTAAGTGTGCAGTTTGGTTAATTTTCACAAAGTGAACAACTCACGTAACCGTCACCCAGATCAAGAAATAAAACATGGCCGTATCCTGAAACAACCTCCCTTTACCAGTCACTGTCCCCCGCTCTAAAGGTAACCACTATCCTGACTTCTACCCCCATCAGTTAGATTGTTTTGGCTTTGAACTTTATGTAAGTGGAGTCACATGGTATATACTTTTTGTGTCTAACACTGTTCCCCCAACATTATGTTTGTAAGACTTCTTCCATGTTGTTACATATACAGTAGATTGTTCATTCTTGTTGCTGAAAAACATTCCGCTGCATGCCTGTTCCTCTATTTGTTGATCCATTCTCCTGATGATGGACATTTTGGTTGTTTCTAGTTTAGGGCTATTGCCACAAACATTTTTCTGCATGTGTTTTGATGACCTAATATATCCCCAGCTGTTTGATATGTATCTAAGAGTGGAATTGCTGGAGCACAGGGGATGTATATGTTTGGCTTTGGTAGCTACTGCCTACCGTTTTCTAAACTGGTTATACCAATTTGTACTCCCAGAAGTACGTGAAAGTTCCAGTTGCTCCGCATCCTCACCAACACTGGTACTGTCTTTTTAATTGTAGCTACACTGGTGGGTTAGAATAGTAAAGATCTCATTGTGGTTTTAATTTGCATTTCTCTGGTGGCTTGTGAGATTGAGCACCTTTTCGTGTATATTTTTGACCCTTTGGATATGCTGTTTTGTTACCTGTTCATGGCCTTTGCTCATTTTTCAGTAAGATTTCTTGTGCCTTTTAAAATTGTCTTGTAGATGTTCTTTATATATTGTGGATATGTGTCATTTGTGAGCTCTAGGTGTTGCAGATACCTGCTCTAACTCTGTGGCTTGCCTTTTTACTCTCCGAGTGTTATCTTTTGGTGAGCAGAAATTCTTATTTTTTTGTAGTTCAGTTTATCAATCTTTTTCCTTATGGCTAGTGTTTTTTTGTGTTCTGTTCTGTTTGTTCTTAAAATCTTTGCCGACCCCAAGGTCATAAAGATATTCTTCTGTGTTATAGAAGTTTTTTGTTTTGCCTTTGTCATTTACAGTCATGAGTCATAGGGCGTTGATAGTTGCAAATGGTGTGAGGTAGGGGGTCAAGATTAATTTTTTCCGTATCGATGCACAATTAATCCATTGCCACTTAATGAAAAGACTGTCATTTCTCCGTTGCACCGAAGTGACACTTCTGTCATCTAGCGAGTGGATTGATTTTATTTTGTAGCTAGCATTTATTCAGTTGTGCTCTATGTCAGGCCTTGTGCTAGTCATATGAATTACTTATTCAGTCCTCACAATAACTCTGTGAGAGAGCTACTGTTAGTTTCCCACTTTACTGACGATTAGCAACTTGCTCCAGGTAGCAACAGCTAGAAAATGCTGGAGCCTTGAATTAGGATCCAGGGCTGAGTCCACAAGCTATGCCCCCAAGCACTAGACTTTTCTCCCATGCACTGCCACGCAAATCCAGGGGAATTACTATATTAAAATCAAGGCCCTTCTCAGTATGCTTCTGTCCACTTGACAACCTTCATCTCTTGCCCTTCTACCCATTGTCCCTCTCTGTCTTCACCATCTATTACCCTAATCCAGTCGTACTGAACTCTTGGGCATTCCCCAACTTGCCAGGCTTTCTCATTCTTCATGCCTATGTGTATACTACTCTTTGCTTCTGGAACATTTCACTGGCTGATTCCTACTCATTCTTTGATACTCAGCCAACACAGCATCTCCTCCGTGAAGTGGAACCCAGTTCCTTGCCAACCACCTCCCCACCTACAAGTTTTCTAGAACTCTGTGCTAACTTTTAGCTTTTCTCATTCCAAACAGTCACCAGTGTTGGCGCTCTGTCTGTATTCCTCCAGCCCTCACCTCACATGCTGAAGGCTGCTTATGGTAAACTCCTGACTCTGCCTGGGGCTTTTTTTCCCTGGCTAATGGACCACGGTTGGTCTTGAATGTAGGGGAAGCCAGAAGTGGTGGTGAGTTAAATGCTCCTGAAGCAGCACTCAACCATTGATGGATGGGGCATTGGTGGACGAATGCCTCAGCTTCCTTGAATGTTATACACCATCTCTCAGGGCACCCCAGTAGGATTGAGCTCTAGGTGCCCACCGTGCTGACTTGTTTGATAATGCACTGTGTATTCTCGGCCTCCCTTTCTCCATCTCACTGTCTCATTCCCCTGTGGGTGGTTCTTGGGGTTGCTTTCCACAGAAACTACTTGAACTTGTATTTGCACTCATAGGGTCTGGGGGAACCTGGACCAAAACAATCTGTTTAATTTTTAAACTGTGAGGGCAGAGACCTAGGGCTAGGAGTATAGGAGAGGTGATGTTTCTCACTCTTTTTCCTTGAGCTATTTGCCCCAGGATTATTATATTAGCCACATGCCTGGCCCCTCCCAGATGCTCTGCAGTGGGTCCGGAAATAACTTCTTACCCTTTAGGGCATATCTTCAGTGCTTCAGGGGTGAGAAGGGGTACAGAAGGAACTCAAGTCTACTATGATGAAGACACATCCACTCTTTAGTGTTCCATTTGTCAGCCTTTGAGAGTACTGTTTATGGACCTGTGGAATGGGGTCAGTGGTGGCCCCTGGAGATCCAAGCTCCCTATTTGAGAAGCATTTCAGCCAGAGCAGAGCAGACACAGCAACTGCTAAACCCAGAAAGATACTAGGAAGTAACACATTGGGTGAATTCATCATTTTCGGCTCATATGGTAACACTAATCACGGGTTCATTCTGCTCCTGGAGGGATGAGTCTTTCCCCCTCCCCCATTCTGTCTGTTCTACCACTTGCAACACCCCGCCCCCCTCCTTGCAGTGTTGTTTTGGATGTTTCAGCAACTGTGGTTAGATTTCTTTTCCTCCTGTCTGCTCAGCGAGCTTCTCTGATGCGTTATGAGATCCTAACAGCTCCATTGAAAGCTGCTTTTAAATCCATCACGGAACAACTGAGAAGAAAGCAATCTTTCAAAGGTTAATAATTCATGGTTGTAATTTCCTCATAACTAGTAACAGCAACACATTTCTTTCTAGACTTTTCTTGCTATACTGGATTGGGCTTTTAAATCAAAACTATTGAACCACTTTACCTAGGAAATCCTTGAGATTCTGTGGGGCTGAGAATGCTAAGACGGTAACAAAAAGGATTTTTTTTTTCTTCCTGTTTGTGGAGGCCTTTCCCACATAATGCCGTCAGGAAAGTGTAAATTCCACATAAGCTCTCAGAAATGTCTCCAGTCTCAGAGCTTCTGGTCTACCTTTAATGGGCATTACCTTTAAATTGCAATGACATATGAAATCTCTTCTATCGTCCGAGTCTTGAGAATTCATTGACTTCATATAATGCTTTGAAATTTTAGGGACAGAGACAATTTTAAATGTGATTGGAATTTTGTTTTGACAGCTCAATTTTATTTCTTTTTCCTTTATTTTTACTATTAAAAATCATGGAACACAAGATTTTGTAGGACACTGTACTTAGAAATCATAGGAAGAGTATGCCTGGAACAAACCATCAATCACAAAAATTCCTCAAAGTTCTTTTTGCATCAAGAATTCCTCATGAATCACATCTTAATAATAAGTGAAATAAAAAATAATGAGGGGGGCACCTGGGTGGCTCAGTGGGTTAACATCTGACTCTTGATTTTGGCTTAGGTCATGATCCCATGGTTTGTGGGATCGAGCCCCACATAGGGCTCCCTGCTGAGCATGGAACCTGCTTAAGATTCTCTCTCTGCCTGTCCTCTGCTTGCGTGCACGCTCTCTCAATAACTAACTAACTAAATAAATAAATAAATAAATATGAGATGGGAGTGGTTTCTCAATGTAAGGCTCTCATTCTGAGATCTAAATTTGTGGAAACAAGGATTTGGAAAGCCCTTCAACCACACTGCAAGCCCACAAAGGGCAGAGATCCCGTCTAGCTCATCATTGTGAATGACTAAGACAGGCACGGTCCAGTTTCGTTTCTGACGTTAATGTCCACTGCTCAATTCCCTAAAGAACATGAGAAGGTTAGCGTGTACTGAAACAGGAATCTGAAGACCTGGGCGTCCATATGCTGAAAGATGACTTAACTGTGAAGTACCTAAGTCCTTCGATGTGAAATTAACCGAGAATAAAATGAATTTAACTAGAGGTGGAGAATCTTGGGATTCTCAGAGTTGGGAAAGGCCCGAGCACCTATCAAATCCAACCTCCCATCGAGGGTTGCAGGGCACAAGTGGACCCGTTCCTTTCTTCGTTTGAACACTCTGCTGGACTGAGGTGGCCCATTGGCCCTTGTTGTTTTAACCATTGCAGGGCATTGTTGCCGCATTATTGCTCTTAGGGCCGCAAACTTCCCTTTCCAGCGGCAGTTGTTTTACACGGGGTTTCCTCTACTCCATTGTGCGCTTGGTATTTTGAACTTAAATTTCACAAGACTCCCCCATTGTCTCTGTTCAATTGAATCTTGCTTGCCTTGCTCTTTCATTTCCAATCAGTGGTGATGGTTTAAAATCTTGATGCAGTGTGTCAGCTACTGCCCACAGCGTTTTGCTCTCTGCAGACATAAACACGATTCTAGCCCGTCATCCACATCTTTGATAAAATGATTGTTCAGATGGACTCAAGGCCAGAGTCGGTTGGCAGGCGGTACCGTCAGTGTCCCTCCGAGATGATGTCTGTCAGTCACCATTCCTTGGGTACCATTGTTGTAGCTGCCACAGATGCACCCCCCACCTTCCCATTCAAACCACATTTCTTCACCTTGCCCACAAGATTTACCATCACGAGCGACTGTCAAATGGTTTGCTGAAATCAAGATACCATATGTCTGTAGCATTCCTTTGATCTCCCCATCTAATAACCCTACTCAAAAGCAAACTGAGGTTAGTTTGGCTCAAACGGGACTCACAGCCATCAGAGGGGCCCTTTAAATGTTCTTACAGAGAATGGATAGAGAGTTTATTTTGGGGACTCTTGGTGTTTTGGCCATAGGATGACCACAGCATTGGACTGCAAGGGGACTTTCTGGGTCCTAGGGTCGATTTCTCTGACTCCGAGGCACTTGGTTTGTGAAAGGCAGAGAATCAGAGTGCTTATCTCTTTCTTTTAGGACACCCGGGGGAACCTCGTGTCCTCGTTCTCTGTTCCGAGGGAAAGGTCTGGAGTTCATGACCTTTGGCGTTTGCTTAGGCTCCGTTTGAGTAAGTTTGGCGAGCGTCCGGGTTATCTAATTGTTGAGAAGCAAGTGAGTATGTGGTTAAGAGTGCAGGCTCTGAAGTCAGACCACGAGGGCTCAAATCCCAGCTCCACCTCTTCAAAGCTGTGTGACTTTGGACAATTTCTCGAATTGTTTTTCTTGGTCTGTTATGGGATGGGGGTACCAAGAGTACTTCCTGGCATCCGGTTGGTGACAGGATCGAAGGAGTCAAGGTGTACGGGCACTGAAAACCATGCCTGGCACGTGATGAGCCCCTGGTCATTATTGGCTGTCATTTCCTTGGCGCTGTAATTGGAGCGTGCAGAGTGGGAGGCGCGTGGTCATTTTTTCCAGGTAGGTGAACCTTGTGCCTAAGTCCGTGAGATGCTGGGTCAGGGGAAGGAGACAGCCGGCCAAACAGCGCAATGTCCCTGTGCACGGTCAGCGAACTATTAAGATGTCTATGCTCTTTGGGGGCTCTTTTGGTTATGCAGGGAAGTACAGAAATAAAATTTGACCGATGCTCTTATTATTTAGATTCGTTCATTTATTATAGGCCAGGCACTCTTCTAGGCAGTGGAGTTTCATCAGCGAGCAAGACATTACAAAGAGCTTTCGGCAGAGAGAGAAAAACCATAAAGAACAAACATCACACCTTTAAGGAGATTACAAAGCCTCCTAGGAGGCTGTGTTAGGGGCCAAAAAGAAACTGAGGGCCAGCCAGAGGACTCGAACCTGACAAGGTTTGTGGTGTGGGGTTGCTATTTTCGTTTTTTATTTTAATTTTTTTTTTTTTGAGGTAGGCTCCGTGCCCGGTGTGGAGCCCCACGTGGAGCTTGAACTCACGACCCTGAGAACGGGACCTGAGCCGAGATGGAGAGTCAGTTGCTCAACCAACAGAGCCACTCGGGTACCCGGAGTTGCTGCTTGAAATGGTGTGGTCAGGTGGACCTCACGGAGGGAGCAGCCTTTAAGCCCAGGTCGGAAAGAGCTGGAGGAAGAGGGCTCTGGCAGAGGCAAGCGGGGCTGGTACAAAGGCCCTGAGGCGAGAGCATGCTTGGCTTGGTGAAGGGATGGCAAAGGGGCCGGCCTGTGTGGTGGATGTGGCATAAGGAGAAGAGTGGGAGAAGAGGGGGGAGGCCAGGGAGGAGGGGCAGAGGGTGCTTCATGGAGGGTCTCGTAGGCCGTTTTGAGGCCTTTTACTCTGAGTGAAATGGGGCCTCAGTGGAGTGTTTTAAGCCTAGGAGTAGCAGCACTGACTTAGAGTTGGAAGGGGTCACATCGGCTCTTGGGACTGGAGGCGGCTGCAGCTTTCCTGGTGAGAGAGACGGAGGTGGTTTGGCGGAAGTAATGAGAAGCGGTTGGATCCACTTTAGAGCTGTTGACATTTTTTGATTCATGTTTTAGGGCTAGGCAATGCGACCCATACAGGAGGGCATAAAATTGAAGGGGAAAGGAAAACTCTCCTCCCCTCTTACCCTGCCAGACGCGCTTCAAAGGAAACCATGTTACAACGTGTCCCAGTCCTTCTAGGAGCGCGAGCAAATTCTCACATGTGTCAAATGCCTTTTGTAAAGCCACTTCTGAATGTCAAGGGAGTCCGCGCTTCCAGAGTCTTGTTGATTAATCATATTTTGCTGCCTTGGACGATTTTAAAAGGTGTTCTGAGACTTAAAAAAAAAAAAAAACTCAAATAAAATCAAGGTCTACTTTCCGTACCGTCCAGCGTGTGGTTTGATGAGTTTTAACAACTGTATTCACCTGTGCGGCCCACACCCCTAGTAAGATACAGACTATTCCCGCGTTCCAGATGCATAATGCTCGTTTGAGTTAGGAGAGCAGTGTTTGAACTCGGGTGCCCTCACCCCAGCCCCTGCCGGGCCTGTTGTATGACTATGGGCATGGAAAAAAATGTTTTCAGGGCTCTCCCGGAGGATCCGACTCAGACAGCTTGGAACGGTGGCGTTTCCTCCCTTTGGCCTGATGGCGCTGGCTGTCGATAACATCTTGGTGCTGAGCTGTAGGCAGGATCGGGGCGGAGGGATCAGAATCTGGCCTCAGAGGCCGCGGGATTTGCTTAGAAGTAGGAGTTTTTGGGGCGCCTGGGTGGCTCAGTCGGTTGAGCGTCCGACTTCAGCTCGGGTCACGATCTCGCGGTCCGTGAGTTCGAGCCCCGCGTCGGGCTCTGTGCTGACAGCTCAGAGCCCGGGGCCTGTTTCAGGTTCTGTGTCTCCCTCTCTCTCTGCCCCTCCCCCGTTCATGCTCTGTCTCTCTCTGTCTCAAAAATAAATAAACGTTAAAAAAAATTAAAAAAAAAAAGAAGTAGGAGTTTTTCTTAAGATAAAGCTAAAATAGCATTTTAAGGGACGTGAACAAAAGGACCTTGTTCACCTTAGGCCAGTTTGGAAGTGGCAGGGGGTACCGATTTGTACATGTGTTTTCAGCCAATGCTGATGCTCGAAGCCTGGGTGGAGGGTGACCAAAGTTTTTGAAAATCTGATTTCTGATTATTCTGTCTGAGTGCATCTAGACCTGTGAAATAAGAAGCCCCGTTCTGGAGTTCACCTACTCTTGATTTTGAGTGCTAGACGTCTCAGGGAGCAAAGAGGAGACACGACAGCCAGTGAGACATAATGTTCATTAGAATTTAATATCAATATTTATGTTTCTCTCCAGCATGCATCTGGACTCTCTTCCTCGAGCCTGTATTTATATTTTAATAATGCAAGTAAAGCTGTATTTTCCTTTTTAACTTCGCATCAGAGTTCTGCTGCCTCAGCCAGCCCCTCCTCACCCCTGCAGAGCTTCAACAGCAAGATGGCGCGTGTTTATGGAGAGTTGGATTCTAGAGATGAACTTCGGGGTTGGGGGCGGAGGGGGGCGGTGCAGCACGAATAACTACCGCAGAAATCCTTTTCCCTGTGAGAAGTCCTAGGGCTTTTTGCTTCACGAACAGGAGCTTCAGAGTTTGGGGCGGTGTGGGGGAAAGTGGACAAACCGAGACGAGACCCCGGGAAGGACACCGTGGAAGGTTTCCTGAGTTTCACTTGGGTTAAATGCCTTCAGTGTGAGAGAAGAGATGTTGGAAGTCGGCTCAGGTATCAGATGTCACGAGTGCTCATCTGGCAAAGTTTTAGCCTCTGCTAATTAAAACTAATCCAATTGCACGAAGAAAAATACATTGCATAAGGTTGCCACTTGTGTGGCTTTATTTTAACTCTTTGCCCCACACCCTAAGACCAGCGAACCTCAGGCTGGTGATGGGGGGGGGGATGAGATGATGAGAAGTGGGGTTCACTTCCAAGTACACTGGAGAAAAGACAGCGAGCGGGGCAAGCTATTAAGAGTATTGGCTTGGCAGTGCGCATTTGAAGCCCTCTTGGGTTTTCTTGATTTGTCACCTCAAAGGCTTTAATGGCCGTTGAGTGAGAAGGAGAGTTAAAAAGACAAAAGCAAAAAAACCCAGAGAGACGCTTCACTTTGTCACCTTGTAGTTGTCTTTCCAAGTTGCTCTGCGTGTCTTCGGTGGCCTGGTCAGCGTGGTTCAAGGTTTGTTCCCCAAGGGATGGGAATTTTGTCGTGATCACAGGCTGTGGTCCTCATCCTGCTCACTTTGCTGGAAGTATATGTTGGCCTTTGATCCTCTCAGTCCCACCACTTGCCAGCTGTGGCATCTTAGACACATTCGTAGCTTCTGTGCCGTAGTTTCCTTCCCTGCGAGATGGGGACACCGTTAGTACCCCCCACGGAGAACCGTGGTAAAGATGAAGTGAGTCCGCCTGTGGATGGCGTGGCACCGTGTGGCGCATACACCGAAAACCCAGTGAGGGCTAAGAGCTGTAGGCCACGGATACCACCATTTTCGTCGCTGTTTCATCGTGATTATTATCACGGGCTTGGGTAAAGGAAATAGGTATAAAAGTGGGTAAAACCCACCCCCTGTGGCTCCTCAACCACCGTAAATATTGTGGCCAGGTGGACGTGTGGTAAAAATGAGGACCGAAGAACGCCACCCTGCTTTCTGGCCTGGCTGGCCTAACTCCTGTCGTGGAGCTCTGCGAGAACAATTTAGCATCTGGCAGCCATTACGCCCTCACTCTCGGGGGCCATGGACTTCTACTGATGGCGGGGAAGGCCTGGCTTAGGATGTGTGCTGTCGTGGAAGTGGTGCCGAGTGTGGACACCCACGCCCTTGCTTTCTGGAACCGTATGCGTCTTCTCCCATAATGACACGTCCAGGCCTTCGTCTTCTGCTCACTGTAGTCAGACAGTGGAACAGCTAGCGGAAGAGAGGAGATGCTAGGTCTGGGCAGACCGTGGCAGAGAATGCCTCAGCTGTTCACCGGCACTTCCCATTCCTTCCTGGGCACACAGCCAGACTACATTTCCCAGCCTCCCTTGCAGGTAGGTTGAGCCATGTGACTGAGTTCTGTCCAATGGATGTGGGAGACAGAGGTCGTTGCTTTGCCCTAGGATGGATGTATAAAAGCTCCTGCATAATCCCCGGCAGTTTATTTCTTCTTCGCTCTGCTGGCGGCGCGCAGAGGGTTCAGCAGAGGACCCCGAGGCCCTTAGGGATGGTAGGGCCACCACTGGGTCCCTGAATCCACGTGGAAGGCTGTCTGCCAACACCTGATCCGACTTCGCATGAGGGAGAAGTATTCTTCCATTTAGGAGCTCTTTGGTATGGCACTTGGCGTCAGCGGACCCGAACTAACACGGAGGTACAGTGCAGGGAGGAAAAAGGACTGCTTTTCCTGAAAATGCGCAGATGGTGAAAATACTCCCAAGTATTTGGTGTTCTGTAACTGAACAAAAGAAGCGCTAAACCGTAGGATCTTTTTCTGAGAGGCGTAGAGCGTTTCTGTGTGTGTGAGCAGAGCAGTGTGGTGGCTTTCCTCAAGTAAGCAAATGGATATAAAAACTTGTTGACAGAGTCCCAGCTTCTAGAGAAACGTGGCTACCTGGAACCAAAAGAATTCTCTCTCTCTCTCTCTCTTTCCCCCATGTGTAAATGATGTACGTATAGTCGTAAAACTTCAAAGATCTGGTTATAACACAAATATAGAAATGTGCACAAATCCTGACTGTATGGCTCAAGGAATCCTCAGAAATTGGACACCCCTCGGTAGCCAGGCCCTGGAACAAGAAACAACATTTGCAGCCTTCTAGACATCATGCCAATGTTCCCGTCCAATCGTACCTTCCCGGCGGTAGCCATTGCCCTGACTTCTAATAGCACGGATTATTTTGGCTGGTTTGGCTTTTATGTGCTTTTTTTATATCTGGATTTTTCCCCCTCAAAATTATATTTACGTGACCCATTCGCATTGTCGCATGGAACTGTAGTTTTTATTTTCATCGCTATATAGTATTCCTTCTGACAGATATACCATGGCTTATTTGTCTGTTCTATTAATGGGCATTTCCGTGATTTTCAGTTTTAGCTCTTTTGAATGATGTAGCTGTGAACATCCAGGTTCCTGCCTTTTGATGAGCATACCTGCAGATCTCTGTCTGGTAAAAACTCCCTCCCTTGTAGTTTTACAAAACTTTCTCCCTCGACAAGACACTTCAGGGCCGCGACAGTGACTGTTCTCATTCCTTGTCCTTTGCCTTCTAGACTAAGCAAAAGTTTTGCTGTGTTTTTCCGTAACGTAAAGATTATCACTGATCCTTAGTGGCAACGTTTTGATGTCTAAAATGGAGGAAATGTGATCTACTTAAAAAGACCTTTCTTCCCCCTCTCTTTAAATTAAAGCATAGTTATGGGGCCTTTTGATTCTCAGACAAGGGCTCTTAACAAAGCCATGTTTCAAATCACTCGCAAACTCCATGTAATCGGAGTTTGACGTTGGAATCTTTATTGGCGCTGCTTCAGCTCTTTGTGAGGAGGATCTTTTCAGATTTTCAAATTGCTTCCGTTCCTGGGGTTGGGAATAGAGGAGGAAGACCGGTGCATTCTCTAATCACTTGGCTGGATTAGCCTTAGAGCTACAGAGAGTTGCCTTCTCTGATTGCCCCAACCCTCAAAATTTTATGCAAAATCGAGGCAAAGCAGAACACTTCCTCAGAAGGGCAACAGACAAAGAGGAGGGGAGGCTTTTCTGTCTCCCTGAGAGGGTTGATTCCGGTTCTTCTTTGCTTTCAGGGCCTCGGATATCTGATCCACAAAGTAGCAACCCCGGCTAGATGGAGCTTTGTGGATTCTGGGGGTTGAAACAGCCTCCAGCGAATTCTAAAACTGCCCACAGGACTTTGTTTCAAACCCCTGGCCGAGGCTCAGCTTCCCAGACCCCTGCACCCCAGCGCCCCAGGCCTCTTCCCTGCTTGGTCTGAAATGACGTGATTGGAGAATTGAAGGGTGAATGTTTCAGCACAGGCCTTCCCCTCCAAGCATCCCGGGAATATCTGAGACCTCTTTGAGGGCCAGGCAGCCCTGCGGCTACCTTGTGTTTTGGTGGAATGTTTGGTTCGCTTTGGGTGTGAAGGCGTTGGGAGCCTCTGCAGCTGAATCTGAAAGAGTGACACTCAGCTGGGCCTTGGAGAGTGGGGTTTTATAATAAATTTGAACGTGGCTTTAAACTTTACTTTGCTTCATTCTTTTTCCTAACTAGAGGATAGGTGAGCTGATTTTTCCATGAGGGAACCGCTTTGGACCATTAACCAGATTTTCTTCAAATGTAGAGACTTGACTTCTCGCTTTTAACAACCAGAGGCCTAGTGAGACAGCTCTATGAAGTTGCAGGTGGGGAGAGGGGGGCGGAGGATAGGCCTTTCTTTACCCACCAGGTGTGAAATGCAAAAGAGCTTTATGCAGAACAAGAGGCCTTTAAGAATCCAGACATACTCTGAAAACCTGAGTATCTCTTGCCTAAATCTACTACGTGTGGATGTCCGATGGCCGAGAGCACAGCCTACAGCTGTTTCTTTCTCACCCCTTTGGCTTTTTCCTGCAGCCAACCCTGCCCCCAGTTTTTGGAAGATGGCTGAATTTTTGTCTTAGAGGACTGTTGTCAAGGGGATTCTTCTAAAGAGGTTCAGGTGGACGTGGAGAGGATTGGAGTGCGTGCGCGCACATACCTCTAAACTTATTGTGTGGATGTTTTCTGCGACTCTCGTCTCATATTATTTCACAAGCCCCTCAAAAGCCCGTGCTGCAAACATATGCTTTTGGTACGTGAGGAAACAGAGGCCCTGCCAAGTGGCTTTGAGAGCACACTGCTGAAACTGGGAATCCAGGACTCAGTGGGGCTCTCGTCCGCAGTTTGGTACTCCACCTGCTTTCCTCAGGGGCTCTCCACGCACACACGCTTCCTCCCACCCCTACCGCCTTAGCACCGCTGGGTAGCCTTCTGCCTCCCGGTTTATGATGGGGAAACAGACGTAGAAGACCCAAGGACGGTGTCCAGGTGGGTCCTTGGATGTTCAGAAGGGCTAGGGTTGGGACCTTTGGACGAGAACGCCCATGAATCAAGAAGTACCCACTGCGTGTCTGACACAGACACGTGGCCGTGTTAGATGTTCACACGTGTAATGGGCAAGGCAGTAGCTGCATGTCTGGCTGTAACTGATTAGTTGTCTACTTGTAACCTAGTAGTTTGGGGGAACGCACCGATTGTGTAAAATAAGTTGGTCGCTATAGCAGGAGTCAGTTTATACATCAAGGCCTTTGCTATGAAAACCCAAAGGTTCACCTTGTGGATACAGAGGTTTCCCTTCTAGCTCAGGGGTCGGCCTTCTCTCTTCTATGGTGTTGCTTGAAGGCTGATGTGCATTAACGGTGGGTGACCTCCATTCAGATTACTAATCACCCCAAATTGAAATAAATTGCCTCCCCCCCCCTTTATTCGAATAGGCCAAAATGAAAAAATGATAATGGTCAGATTTGGGGCGGGAATGAAGATGGGGTGAGCATGAGGGTACCTTCAGACACTGCTGATGGAAGCGTGATGAGGTATCCCTTTTCTGGGAAACAGTTGGCCTTTAGGGGATTAATACACAAAACAACTGTATACCAGAGATCTCACTTCAGAATTTAACCTAAGAAAATCACTGGAAGAGCAACATTAAAATGCATAGATGCTTCACCTTTGCTTATGATGAAGAAATATTGGGAATATCCCTAAATGATTAATGGTAGAAAATTGGTTGAATAAGCAACATGACTACAAATTGGTACAGTGAAATACTCTACAGCAGATTACTGCATGTTTGTTAAGATGCAGGAATATGGAAAATGTCTGGAAGGATATATAATAAATCAGTATTAGAATTTTAAAAAAATGTTTATTTATTTGGGACAGACCCAGAGAGGCAGAGCATGAGTCGGGGAGGGGCAGAGACAGAGGGAGATACAGAATCTGAAGCAGGCTCCACGCTGTCAGCACGCAGGACTCGAACTCACGAACCGTGAGATCATGACCTGAGCCCAAGTCGGACGCTCAACTGACTGAGCCACCCAGGCGCCCCACAAGTCAGTGTTTCTAAAATAAGTTTTGATCATGATCCACAGTGTGCAATACGTTTTACATTTGTGGCCCCAGTAGATGCAAGTCGCTGAAACAATGGTTTTATTAACAATACTTGCTTCTCTCTTTTTATTATTATTTTTAAAATTTTTTAAATTTACATCCAAATTAGTTAGCATATAGTGCAACAGTGATCTCAGGAGTAGATTCCTTAATGCCCCTTACCTGTTTCGCCCATCCCTCCTCCCACACCCCCTCCAGGAACCCCCTGTTTGTTCTCCATATTTAAGAGTTTCTTATGTTTTGTCCCACTCCGTTTTTATATTTTTGTGTCCCTTCGCTTATGTTCATCTGTTTTGTCTCTTAAAGTCCTCATATGAGTGAAGTCATATGATATTTGGCCAACCGACACATGAAAAAATGCTCAACATCACTCATCATCAGGGAAATACAAATCAAAACCACACTGAGATACCACCTCACACCTGTCAGAAGGGCTAACATTCACAACTCATGAAACAACAGATGTTGGTGAGGATGTGGAAAAAAGGGGAACGCTTTTGCATTGTTGGTGGGAATGCAAACTGGTGCAGGCACTCTGGAAGACAGTATGGAGGTTCCTCAAAAGACTAAAAATAGAACGGCCCTACGACCCAGCAATGGCACTACTAGGCATTTATCCACGGGATACAGGGGTGCTGTTTCGAAGGGACACATGCACCCCCATGTTTCTAGCAGCACTATCAGCAATATCCAAAGTATGGAAAGAGCCCAAATGTCTATCGACGGATGAATGGATAAAGAAGATGTGGTTTATATATACAATGGAGTGTTACTTGGCAATCAAAATGAAAGAAATACTTGCTTTGCTCTATGCGATGCATTCCGGTATATGTATTTTTCTTTTATCATCCAATCTTATCCCATCCTTCCCTACACTGTCCTACTTCACTCCAATTCTACCCCTTTTCTCCTTTCTTCTGTTTCATTTTTTTTTTCATTTTTTTTCAACGTTTATTTATTTTTGGGACAGAGAGAGACAGAGCATGAACGGGGGAGGGGCAGAGAGAGAGGGAGACACAGAATCGGAAACAGGCTCCAGGCTCTGAGCCATCAGCCCAGAGCCCGACGCGGGGCTCGAACTCACGGACCGCGAGATCGTGACCTGGCTGAAGTCGGACGCTTAACCGACTGCGCCACCCCGGCGCCCCCTGTTTCATTTTTTTAAGATGCCAGTTGTGACCCTTTAAGTTGATTTTATGATCTCCTGATAGAGTTTGAAAGACACTGCTCTAGAATGTTAAACAGTGGTTATCTCTGGCAGGTGGGATTATAGATAACTTTTTTTTTTTTTTAGAAGTGGGGGTCTTTTTTGCTTCTCTTGTTACTTGTGTAATACAAAGGCTAATGAACATTTTTAAGTGCTTATTATGGAAGAAAGTAAGCATCTTATTTTATACAATCAGTATGTTCCTAAAAAGTTGCAGGGCATCAATTTGTTTTTAAATAGAATCATTATGTCACTTAAAGAACATTATGGCAGGAAAAATCTATCCATTGAGACACATTGTTTAAATACTAGAGTAACGAGAAAAGAAAACACCACCTTATCTCTTTAAACTCAAAAAATCACCAAGCATCCCTACTTACGGCTTTACTCCAGTGATGTTGCATCAGTTCTCTGGAATTTATTTCTACTTCTGTTCCAGATTGCAACCTTTCATGCTCATTCCCCACCTTGAAGAAAAAAAAAAAAAAAAGAAAGAAACTAAATTCATCAGAGTACTTTCTGGCCAGATTATCTTGGCTTACAGTGCTGTCAAAGTTAGCCTCCTTTAAAGCTAAAGATGATTTTGAATGGAAGGCATTCATTAAGAACTTAGAGCCGGAAGCAGAAGCTTTACGGGAGGACAGGAGGAATCCCTGGCCTGAGCTAAGAACAGCCCCAGGAGCCCCACCCCCATCAGGGCCACACAAGCAAAGGGGGTGGCACGTGAAGTCAGCTTTCCCTGGCTCTTCTCGGGGAAAACCCATTGATGGACAAGTGGGGCAGAGATTACTGCGGAAAGTTCTGTGTGCATAGAGTCCAAGTAAATCTGGGCACACGTGCCAACTGCAAAGATGGGGGAGGGTGATCCATCGGGCTGGGGTGGCTGGCATTTTCAGGGTAGGGACATGGAGAGAGATGCGTCCTGTCCTTGAAAGGAATTAATGATAGGAAATCTCGGAAAATCACTGGGGCCGCTTTCCAAGATGTACTAACTTAGTTACTGTTGTTTCAAACTTTTGGCTGGGAGTAATCGGACAGTGTTGAAAATGTTATCTGGAGCCCCAGCCTGCTTAGGGAGAAGGCTAAATTCATCCTGCCTTTCAAACATTGTGAATAACATGTCAAAGGTATTCACCTGCCCATTTACTTATTATCCAATAATGATCCATTCGTGTGGCCTTTGGTTCATTCATTCATCCTTTCATCCGTCCATTCATCCAGGCCTCCACTTACATGGCATTTCTTGGCGAGATGTGTTGCATTGAGGGGCACGTGGCAATCGCTGGGGTAGGGGAAGGAGCTCCAAAAGGGGGAAGACTGGTTGTAGTTGAGTTGCTCAGTCTGCTGGAGCAGACAGACAAGCAAACAACTAATTACCACACGGTGTGGGCAGCGCTACCAGAGGGGCCAACCTGGCTCGATTCGTGCAAAAGTCAGTCTCCCCTTCAGGCCTAGAATCACGGAATGTTAGTCTGAAAGAAGCCTTAGAAAAACTGAATGGCACAATGCTTTCCAGACTTTATCCGCAGATTGCTGGGGTGCCATTCCAGGGAGTGGGGGTGGGAGGAGGAGGGAGGAGTGACAGGAAAGCTGAACAGATGGGGTTTAGCTTCCTCGAGAACCAGAGCAGGTGCGTTTGCATCTGTTTCATATACTGAGGTTCCTTGTGGAGCATCATTGTCTGCTTATCATTGTCTGCTTACTGACATTTCCAAAGCACTGGGCCGGTCCACCATCTTTCCTTGTTTCTCTGGTTTAAAAATTGAGGCCCAAAAGGTGATCTGATTTGCCCAACGTTGTGAAATTGGTTAGTTAAAAAATCCAGGAGTAAGACCTGGTCTTCCAATTGATGCAGATATTACCTCTGTCTCAATGAACATTTGCTGCATAATAAATGGCCACCAAACAAAGTGGCTTAGGACAGGCCATATTGAGCCCACAGTTCTGAATTGGCAATTTGGGCCAGACCCAGCCGAGTGATTCTTCTGATTTCAGCCAGGCTCACTCGTGTTGGTGATGAGTTGCTGGTCAGCTGGAAAGTCACCTGAGAACCAGCTGGGCTAAGATGGCCTCACATCTTAGGGGTGGCTGGGTGTTGGCTGGGGTAATCATGTAACTGAGTCTGGAATCTCTCATCATCTGTAGGATTCCAGCAGAACATGGAGGTGCATATACCCTCTTGAGGGCTAGGCTTGGAGCTGGTCAAAGCAAATCACAAGACCAACTCAGACTCAGGAGGCAGAAAAAGAGACTCTACTTCCTTTTTTTTTTTTTTTTTTTTTGAAAAGCTTTTTGTTTTTTCTTTTTTTTTTTTTTTTCCAACATTTATTTATTTTTGGGACAGAGAGAGACAGAGCATGAACGGGGGAGGGGCAGAGAGAGAGGGAGACACAGAATCGGAAACAGGCTCCAGGCTCTGAGCCATCAGCCCAGAGCCTGACGCGGGGCTCGAACTCACAGACTGCGAGATCGTGACCTGGCTGAAGTCGGACGCTTAACCGACTGCGCCACCCAGGCGCCCAACTCTACTTCCTTTTTTTAAAAAAATGTTTATTTATTTTTGAGAGACAGAGCGTGAGCAGGGGAGGGGCAGAGAGAGAGGGAGACACAGAATCTGAAGCAGACTCCAGGCTTCAAGCTGCCAGCACAGAGCCCGATGTGGGGCTCGAACTCACAAACCACGAGATCATGACCTGAGTCAAAGTCAGACACTTAACTAAGTGACCCACCCAGGCTCCCTGAGACTCCACTTCTTGATTAGAGAATTACCGGGGGTATGCATCCAGGAAGGGAAGAATTGTTGCCTTTTTTGCTGTCTACCTACTACAAGAATACTGAATTATTACCATCTCTTCTTAATTTGGGCATTGGAAAAAATAGATGTTTGAAACTGCTATCTCATTCCAAGGCCATCTTTCTAAGACCATAACCATGACTCTTTCTGTATACCATGAGATCTCTCACCACTTGACTTTTCAAATTCTTTGTGTTTGGGACAGATGATATGTACTGCTTGTTGTAAGGGACACTGTGCCTTAAGAACATCCCTACTTCACTCCCAGTCATAGTCTTTTCTTTTAGATGCCTCTGAGGGCTGAATTCATCCTCACCATTACCACAAACATTTATGGAGTGACTTCTATGAATCACACACTTAACTAGATATTGAGGATAGAAATATGTCTAAGATGGGCCCCTACTTCAGGTAACTCACAGTCTGGAAGGGAATGTAGAAAGATAAACAGATTATTACAGGGAAGGAGCTGGAAATTGATTTGTTTTGGGCGGTTGTTATTACCTTTGTAATTAGAGGGTGCAGCGACGTGATCACCTAAATGGATGCAGAAAAAGCATCCCACATTGGGGCACCTGGGTGGCTCAGTCGGTTAAGCGTCTGACTCTTGATTTCAGTTCAGGTCATGATCTCACAGCGTGGAACCTGCTTGAGATTCTCTCTCTCCCTTTCTCTCTGCCCCTCCCCTACTTGTGCTTGCCCTCACTCTCCCTGTCAAAATAAATAAACTTAAAGAAGCATTCATCCAGATTCAGCACTTTTTCATGCAAAAACACTTAACAAACTAGGAATAGAAGGGAACTTCCTCAACGTGATAAAGGACATCTATGAAAAACTTACAGCTGACATCATACTCAGTAGTGAAAAATTGAATGCTTTCCCCCTAAGATGACAGACAAGACAAAGCTGTCCATTCTTGCCATTTCTATTTAATATCATAGTGGAGATTCTAGCCAGAGTGATTAAGAAAAAAAAAAAAAACATTCAGACTGAAAAGGGAGAAGTAAAAGTGTCTCTGTTCACAAATGACATGATGTCGTATATAGAAATTCCTAAGGAATCCTCACACACATAAAAACTGTTAGAATGAATATATGAGTTTAGCAAGCTTTGAGGATACAAAATCAAAATACAAAAATCAGTTGTGTTCCGTATATTAGCAAGGAATACTAAAAAAACAAAAAAAACAAAAAATTAAGAGACTCCAAAGAGCCAAAATGATCTTTAAGAAGAAGAACAAAGTTGGAGGACTCACACTTCCAAGTTTCAAAACTTGTTACAAACTATAGTAATCAAGACAGTATGGTAGTAGCCTAAGGATAGACAAATAGATCAATGGAATAGAATCTAGAGTCCAGAAACAAATCCTTGCATTTATGGTCAATTGATTTTTTTAAATGATTTTATTTTTAACTGGTGTCTACACCCAATGTGGGGCTCGAATCTACAACCCCGAGATCAAGAGTCACACGTTCCACTGACTGAGCCAGCCAGGTGCCCCTGGTCAATTGATTTTTGACAAGGGTGCTAAGACAGTTCAATGGGAGAAACTATTATCTTTTCAACACGTGGTTCTGGGACAACTGAACATCCATATGCAAAAGCATGAAGTTGGAGTTAAAGCTATAAAACTCTTAGAAGAAAACATAGGAGTAAATCTTTATGACCTTGAATTAGACAGTGATTTCTTAGCTACGACACTAAAAGCACAAGTGACAAAAGAAAAAAATAAATAGCACCTCATCAAAATGAAAACCTTTTGTCCTTCAGAGGATACCATCAGAAAGTGAAAAGTCAATCCCCAGAATGGGAGAAAACATTTGCAAGTCATGTGTCTGAGAAGGGACTTTGTGTTTGTTTCGGAAGCCTGCCGTAAGTTAACTGTCACAAACTGGTGGCTTCAGACAACAGGAATTTATTCTTTCACAGCTCAGGAGGCTGGAAGTCCCGAGTCTTGGTGTCAGTAGAGCTGTACTCCCTCTGAAATCTCTAAGGAAGAATCCTCCCTTGCGTCTCTTCTGGCTCCTGGTGGTTGCCGGCGATAGTTGGTGTTCCTTGGCTTGTAGATGCATGATTCCATTCTGTCTCCATCTTCACATGGCATTCTCCTGTGTGTCCCAGTGTCCCTGTGTCTTTACGTGGCCTTCTTATAAGGATAGCAGTCATTGGAGTGAGGACTTACCCTAATCCAGTATGACATCATCTTCACTTGACTTTATCTGCAAAGAACCTATCTCCAAGCAAGGTCACCTTCATAGATATTGGAGGTTAGGACCTCAGCATATTTGGGGGGGGGTGCACAATTCAACCCACAACAGACTTATATCTAGAATTATAAAAAAACACAACTCAACAGTAAAAAGACAACCTCATTTTTAAAGTAGGCAGAGGATTTGAGTAGACATTTCTCCGAAGAAAACATGAAAGTGAGCCTAAGCACGCAAAAAGATGCTCAACACCATCATTGTCCGGAAAGTACAAATCAAAACCACAGTGGGGTGTCACTTCGTACCCATTAGGATACCTAAAATAAAAATAAAAAGGCCAACGATGGCAAGTAAGTGTTCCTGAGGATGTGGAAAAATTGGAATCCTTATACATTAGATGGTGATGGTTACACAACTCCGTGAATATTCTTAAAAAACATCAAATTGTGTATTTTAAAGGGTGAATTTTGTTGTATGTGAATTATATCTCAATTGAGCTGTTAAGACATAAGGCGAGGTCTTAGGTTAGCGGACTAGAGAAAAATGGTGATGATCTGGAACCCTCACTCAAAAGAATGGGGGAGAGAGAGCTGTATTCATTGGGCTGGCTGCTATCACAAACAGCCCCCAACTTTCAGTGGCGGAGCACAATAAATGGTGTTTTTTTTCTTTCCCACAGCTGTCTGCTTCTGGTCAGGTGAACTACACTCAGTGACTCTTCTCCAAATGGTGACTCGGGGACCCAGGGTTTTTTTCATCTTTTGTCTCTGCCCTCTTTGAGCTCTTTGGTGCCTCCCATTCAGCCACCAGATGGGCAAACAGAGCGGAGGACGTTTTTATGGCCTAAACCTGGAAGTGACGTTTCACCTGCACTCACATTGTTTGGGCCAGGACTCAGTCACACGAGCAGGAGAGGTGGGTGCGTGCTGTCTGTTGGGGGGTATCCCAAGAAGGGAAGGGAAACAGGCTTGCCGGATGACTAGCCAGCCTCTGTTACAAGGAGAGGGATTGTAGGCTTGGAGCCCAGCTAGAGGTCATATGTATTAATGGTCACTGCTGAGAGCAGGGTTGGGTCGTTTTCCACCCCCCCCCCCCCCCCCCCCCCCCCGGTGGAAAGTACCGCCAGGGGCAGGGTCCTGCTGGGGGGTGTGGCACAGTCCATTAGTAATGCCTGAGGAGGGAACTAAAGACCAGGGCGACCTTGACCATTTTAGCATCTCACCTACGGAATGACAAATGGAGTCCTGCTGTCCACATTGTCATTAAAAGGGGAGCGGGACACATATGTGGGAGATCAGCTGCGGTTTCTTCATTTCTTCGCACTGGGACATGGAATGAATAAACATAAGAATCCGTCCTCTTTACAGTTGTGCTTTAAATAGCAATCTGCCCCAGGCTCTTTCTTCTCCCAGTGTCCTTCATTCCCAGCCCCATCTGTTCCCTTTGTGGCCAGGGGGCCTGAGTTCTCCTCAGGATCAGCTCACCCGAGTGGATCCCTCTGACTGAAGCTTCCCCCCCAGAGCACTTTTTTCATAAGTTTTCAGGGCTGTCTTGACAGGTGCCGCTCTTTTAGCGACATTTCTGTAGCGATTGTGCCTGCCCTTCTAGTCAAGTGCTCCTGTCTTTCTGGGACACTGCGTGTGGCCTCTAATGCTGTGGTGACGATTGCCTCACTGGCTTGTCCTTGTTCAGAGGCACCTGTCTCTTGGTAGAATGCCGGGTGTTTAATGAGCTTTGTTTACGGAGAACGTGACATGGAACAGCACAGCCTCTTCCTTCTGGCGTAACCCTCTGTGGGCTTCGCTGAGCGGCATGAAAGGCTGGGACCTTGATGCCAGGTTGGCCTGAAGAGAAGCGACTCTCTTGAGGGTGGGCCCTCAGAGAAGATGGCCAGTAGTCCGAACAACAGTGACCGTGGTGTGGGGTCATGGCGCGTGGGATCTGGGCTGGTGTCCGTGGCCAAGGATCTGATGCACTATGTTGGTGTGCGGAAGACGTTTCCCATCAGTCGTCGTGTCTGTCTGTCTTGTTCTCCCCTAATCCACCCTCCACACGACTGCAGAGTGAATCTTGCAAGGCTAAAATCCAATGACATCACTCCCTAGTTCACGTTCGTCTGTGGCTCCTTATTGCTCTTCTGAGAACGTTGAAAAGAACCGGTTTTCAAGACCATACGAGGCCGGTCCCGGCCTCTCTCCTGCCTCATCTCTCTGTCTGCCTCCCTAAAGTCATTGCCGTGGCCCCTGTTCTAAGAGTCCTCCAGTTGCTGTCTGTGCCATGCTCTCTAGCTCCTGCAGCTTCCTCTGGTCCTGACCTTGACGGCCTTTTGTCCTGGCAGCCTTCCCGACTCACCCCATTAGCCTCCCTGAGCAAGTTGTCGCATCGCTCTGTCTTCCTCTTCGTGGCAGTTCTCTCGCTCCGTTGTAATTGCTTGTTTGTTTTTGTCTTCCCCCCACTAAGCTGAAAGCTTCATAGGATCGGGGACCAACCATGCCTTGTTTGCTATTTTACTCCCAATCATATTAGTCAGGGTAGGCTAATTCCTGTAACAAAGAACCCCAAACATCTAAGTGACTAAATACAACACAAGTTTGATTTCTTGCCCACGTGGCAGTTCGATGCGGGTGTTCGATGGATGGCCTTCTACACGGTTAGTCAGAGATCTAGGCCTCTTACGTTTCGGAGCTTTCTCATCCCCTGGGACTGTTGTCTCTTCCCACGTCTGCAAATGGGAGAGGAAAGAATGGGGATCATATAGGAGGGTTTCTACGGGCCATGCCTGGAAGTTGTGTCCTTAACTTCTACCCATATTCCATGGGCCAGAACTCAGTCGCATGAGCACATGTAATTGCAGGGGTTGCCGGGAAATCTTATCCAGTGGTGAGCAGGCTTGGTGAGCAAGCAGCTGGTCTTTGCCACACCAGTGCCTCCCTGGCACATGGGAGGAAGTGAGTAAATATTTGTTCAATTTGTTGAATGAGTGAACACTGTATTCTAGGCTCCATCCTGATTCTTTTTTTTTAAAGTGTATTTATTTATATTGAGGGGGGGAGGGGCCAAGAGAGAGGGCGAGAGAGGATCCCAAGCAGGCTCCAAGCTCAGCACAGAGCCCGACTCGGGGCTCAATCTCACGACTATGAGATCATGACCTGAGCTGAAATCAGGTCAGACGCTTAACTGGCGGAGCCACCCGGGGGCCCCTCCATCTTCATCCTTAACTGATGCAATTGCAGCAGCGAGGTGCTACCCCTCAAGTCCTCTGGGTGATGAGATTTTTACTAATACTAAAATGTATTTTTTCCGAGGGCACAGAGGAGGAGTGAGGACTGCCGCGTTGGTCTTAGGGCACGCAATGGTGTCCGTTTCTTTCCTGCGTCGCCCCCAGGCCCGTGGAAGAGGCGTGCAGCCTGCCCGTGCATGTGCCGGGCTGTCTGTCCCCGTCCTGCCTGGGAGGGAGCCGGTGTGCGTAGTGCGCGTGACACGTCCCTTCTCCCTTCCGTGGTCAGAGCGTCCCTGGGGTCCTCTGACTGAAGTGTCCACCGGGCTTCTGCCACAGTCCAGCCCCGAATGGTGACAAAAGCCTCCTTCCTCACATGGGTAGGAAGAGGCAAGCAAAGCACGTGGTGATAGCTACCGTTTAGTTTGAAAATTAGCCTCCAGAGACTCACCTTCTGGATGGGCTAGGGTATAATAACCCCTTGCCTGTGGGTGGCTCTAGAATTCTCCAGAGCACTTTCCCACACCTTATCTCATCTCATCCTCGTAACAACATGGTGAGGCAAGAAAGCCAAGGGTTATTATGTCTGCGTTACAGATGAACAAACCAAGGCTCCGAGTAACTCGTGTGACTTTCCCAAGACCACGTAGCTGCTCTTCACTCGCGCTGTTTCCACCCCAAGCCCCTTTGCTGGAGTCTGCAAACCATTTTCCAGAAGATTCCCCCTTAGCT
This sequence comes from Lynx canadensis, assembly GCF_007474595.2. Lineage (NCBI taxonomy): Eukaryota > Metazoa > Chordata > Mammalia > Carnivora > Felidae > Lynx > Lynx canadensis. Next base: position 13,352,878 of record NC_044321.2, read on the forward strand.
TTCAATTAGCGCGACTGGAAAATGTGTCCGATGACTGACCTGGCCTCTCAACGCTGGCCATTTATTTTCCCGTCTAAACAAGCGGGTCTGCAAGAAGCTACCGCAAAACCCTCCCCCGTGTTTATATCTCCGTGTGCCGTGGATCTGGTCCTCCCTCTGAGTGTTGGCGGAGAAAACCAAAGAGAGCTACAATGTTTTCCAAGTTGCAGTGCCCCACATTCCCAGTTAATTACAACAGGGTCTAGGTGGGGTTGTGCCATGGGACTCTTTTTTATTAAAACAAAACAAAACAAACCAAGCCCAGGGCTAGGATGTTTCAATAAATGTTTATGTGCGCGCTCGCTGCCCAGCGCCAGTGCAGCATTGCCAAGAACCCTTGACGCTCGCCCCAACCCCGCTCAGACAGAGAGCCGACATCACCTCGCCCTCCTACCTCATTAAAGAAGCCTGTAGTTTCCCCAGTCTATCATAGTCTGGTTTACGGGTTTTGCCAGCACGGAGGAGGAGGGAAAAAAGCTAAAAGGTTGGCCATGGTGTGGGAGGGTGTAGTGGCAGGGGTCACGATGAGTGCCTCACCCCTCAGAACGTCCAACAGAATTTCTAGCATCAAGATCCTAACGGCACAAAGAAAGTATCCCCGGGGAGGACAGACCGGGGAGTGTCAGTTGCTAACCCCCCCCCCCACCACCGGCTCAGGCATTTTTGTTTTTCAGAAGCAGAGCATGACCGACACCTCATCGTATCTGTGTTGCTATCCGTCTTGGCAAATCCCTTTCTGTATTAAAAGATTAAGGTAGTAAATCCAGAGTTGGGGGGAGATGGTGGTGTTTCCTCTCCTGCCGTCCGTGTTGTTTATTGACACGATTTTTCCTGTTTGGCTTTCCCCTCACGTCCCTATAAACCATATTTTGAAGTCCTTCTCCAATTTCTCGCTTTTCCAAATAGCAATAAGAAGCCCAAACAACTTGGACGGCATCTGTGCATCCTGTCGTACAGAAAACCCAGTTTTTCTGTAACAGAGAAGTCACGGGTCTTTTACGATCTGGCCTGAGGTCCCTTCAGTGAGGCTGACATGAAGAAATGATGCTTGGTCTGTAAGATTTTAGGAAAGGCTCTGAGTAGCAAGCTCTCCCTGAGGACTACTGATCTGGCTTTGGGGGGGGGGCGGTGGATTATTTTCCCAATGGTCAATAATTGGGTCAATTTTTTTCCCATTCGGGGCTGGACTGGTCAGGTAAGAATTCAAACCTTCTTCTGTTTCTACTTATGGCGGCCGAATGGTGTGCTTAGTTCTGATGCCGTGCTGTGCCGTGACCACTTCCATCAAATTCTCTATTAAGACATGTTGTCCTATAACCTTTGCTGTGAGCCAAGCATTTGCTTGGTGGAGCTGAGGATATGGCTGATACTGGTTCATTGTTAGCGAGCGCCTGGTCCTTACAAGACGCCATTTTGTCAGACTCCTCTTGAGATCTTCTGTGGTTAAGTCAGCACTGAGCTGCTTATTGATTCTGCTGATAACTGAGCAGTATATGTGCTTCCATGAAGAATGATCAGATGATCAATAATAATGTATTGCCTGGTTCACGTCCCCGCATAGGACATGGTAGAGACCCAGCAAACATTTGTGGTATTGAAATGACGTGTTTACTCAGCATATTTCCCATTAGAGTGTGAGTTCTTTGGAGTCAGGGCCTACGTATCATTTGCCTTTGTGTCCTCAGGTCCATACCCAGCATTAGGCGTGTCACACGTATTTAATGTGCTCCCACAGAACACCTGTCAAGGATTTTTTAGATTCCTTCTTCCAGAGCATGAGTTTTTTATCCTAGGCTCTTAGCCCTGAGAGAAACTTCTTTCATCTGATCACCAACTCACCTCATTGTATACCCATCTGACTAGTAATAAAGTGTATTAGCTCAGGCTGCCATGACGGAACACCACAGACCAAGTGGCTTCACCAACAGAAGTTTATTTCTTATAGCTCTGAAGGCTGGAAGTCCAAGATCAAGGCCCTGGCCCATTCAGTTTCTGGTAAGAATTCTCTTCCTGGCTTGCAGGTGGCCTCCTTCTTGCTGTGTCCTCTCGTGGTGAGAGAGCGAGCGAGCGAGCAAGTAAGTTCCGGGGTGTTGCTTATAGGGACACTAATTCTGTCAGATCAGGGCCCCATCCTTATGACTTTATTTAATTTGAATTACTTCCTTAGAGGCCCACCTCTAAATATGGCCACTCTGCAGGTTAGGGCATCAACATAGAAATTTTGGGGAGACACAGACTTTCAGTCCATAACATAATGTACTTGTTACCCACTATAATATCTGGAGGTTCCTGATCAAGAAAAAAGTGATGAAAAATAAACATGATACTTGACAACCCATGTAAATAGGCCCAGGACTGTGTGTAAAGAGTCGAGAAGGAGTCAGGTAGCAGCACTGAAGGAAAATCTATGGCCAGTTGAACCTACTTTTACCATGCTCTTATCTTTTCCTTCCATTATGTTTTTTTTTTTTTAATTCTGTGGGAATTTTCCTGAGCATGCCTATTATAGAAAGGTATTCACGTCTTGGAGACAGGGCAGCAATCGGAAAAAGAGGTGGAGAAGGAAAGTCAGGATTAGCTGAGTTACGCTGTGATGATAAACATCCCCCAAATCCCAGCAGCTCAATATGACGGGTATTTGTTTTTCTCATGTCAACAGGGGTGCTCTGCTGGTTGTAATTAGGCCGATGGAGGCTGCATTTTGACACCTTGTCACAAAGGAGAACGTAGTAAATTTCTCTTCCAGTTTCCACCTAGAAGTACCACGTGTCACTTTCTGCTCATCCTTCATTGGCTAAAGGAAGTCACATGGCCACACCCAACCTCAAAGAGGCTGAAGCGATCTTACTAGGGAGGAAGGCTAAAGTATTTGGCAAATAGCACTGCTTATTATTCTAATGGGGTAACAGTGAGGTTTAGGCAAATGTGGATGGAAATTGAGCAAAATCTGTGGCCTACATGAGAAGTTTTATGAGTGCTTTTCTTAAAAAAAATCTGTTTACAAAATAGCTCTAACAGCTGAGATTTCTAGTCTAGCTGAGTACTTCTCTGCCTAGCATGAGATTCAGAGAATGAAACCATTTTCCATTGAGACCATGAGAGCTGCCTTTGAAGTGTCCATACAGTATAAATAACAATAGCCTCAAAGAAACAATTAAAAACTCTCCAGGTGGCTTATCTCGGATCCAGTGGGAAATGAAAACCCCCAAACACGCAAAAACATTATAAAAAATGGCTGTGTCTGAGGGTGGTCTCCTTGTAATGATAAAGCTTCCTCCCCATCCTTCCTGAAAGTGATACCAGCCTGATGTTAGCAACAGTATCACTGTCTGGAAAGGGGATGGCTGAATCTGATGGGATTATGTTTGAGCTGCATAAACACAGATTGAATTAAGCATGGTGAGTTGATGATGGGGAGCGTAGAAAGAGTCAGGACCTTCCGTTGAGATAATAACTAGTTCATTATCTGCCCAGATAAAGGTCGTACAGGCTTTCAGCAACAGCATGGAAAGGAGACTAGACTGACCTTTCTGACAGCAACTCTCTGCTCTGTTTTTTTTTTTTTTTTTTAAAAACAGTCCTTAGAATGCCAGTGAGTAAGGAGACCCATGTTCCTCCTGCCACCCTTTCTTCCCCTTCCCAAGGCTTCCCAGCACACAGGCCTTGGCTTCCATTAGGTTTGGAGTGGCTGTCTTTGTGGTAATTACTTAGAATGGAACTTACCTGGAAAAATCTCAAATTAGCCTGTGAGCTGACATCGTTAGCTTGTATCTCCCCCTTGTTACACCATCTCACACCTGTTTCTTGCTCCTAAATTTTGCCTTTGATCTCAAAAGGCAAAAATGCCATCACTTAGTCAAAGGAAACTCCTGCCTCTTGGGCGATATCTTCCAATTTTCCTTAAAAGAGCCCATTATAAATCATTTCAAAGGAGTCAGCATGCCAGATTGCCTTTGTGTGGAACTTAGAAAGCAGTGTGGTGGGGGTGAGTATCCTTACACCTCTAAAGACAAATGATAGTTGCAGGTGGCTTTCAAGACACGAAGGATATTTTGGAGTCTTAAGTTAAGCAACGGCAGGTTAAACTTTTCCCCGGAGGTGGGGATTTTGGCTATGTATCATAAAAGGGCTACCCCAAAGCCAGAGTTTTCCAGAGAGATTTCAAGTGAATGATTTTGTCTTATTCTTTCCACGCAATCATTTCTAACATGCCACGTATGCTCTGTAATGGGTTGGCAAACCCTGGTCAATATATTTTCTTCCTACTATCTTAGAAATCTTGTCAGTAAAATGAAGACCACTGATATGGATTTCGTATGTGGCTCTCATTTTTCTTTGTGAGTTACTTCGGTAACAGGAATGGGCTGTGTTGAATGCCAGATCATAATGAGGCCTCCTGGCTCCAATAAATTACATTTGCTCGAGGTCGACTAGCTATGGAATGAGGTCGTGAACCCTCGATCCAAATCGTGAATGTGACAGCCTGCATCTACATACAGAATAACCCGGTCCCTGGGCTGTCAGCTTCAGGGAGTGGGTTTCACAAGAGGATGCCAGTCAAGATGTGTATTGTGATCCGTCTTTAGCCTCAAACACTAAAAGCCTTACATTTAGATTTTTTTCAAGAGGAGAATTTCATCTCACCTAGGAATAATTAATAGGTTCCATGTGAGAAATGAAGTCAGAATTATTGACCTTAGAAATAGAGACAAAAATAGAATGTTCATCGAAGTATACTCAAGTAGTATAGAATAACCCGTGGCCATGTTGTGTGAGAGTTTCCTCTCTCTGGCTGCCTGCCCCGTGTTTATATTCACCCCAAACGCACTTTTAAACACAGTGCATGAGGAACGAGAACAAGTAATTTTTTTTTAAATCGGACAGTCTCCTCTTGTAAGGAGTCAGCGATTGCTATATCCAGGAGAGATGTATGTGGGAATTGTATTTCGTGATGGTATTAGAATTATACGTAGCTTCATACTTTTGGTAACGGGGGATTCCGGACGGCTGTTCAGCTTCCCCTGATTGTTACATAGCTCTGTGAATTTTGTGATGAAATGAAAATGACCACCAGTAAATGTAGTTGCGGAGTTAGGAGTGTCTGCTCATGTGAAATAGTGGGAGAAATCCTGTGCACGTATGAAGCTCTTGAAACATGGAGGAGTAACATTTGTGTACCTCCATTTCAGTGACATTATGTATACTTAAATAATGTATTTCTAATATGTATTACATATCAAAATAATATACATGTATTCTATATCATCGTATCAAGAGCATACCTCACAAATGTTTCTGAAGGAATTAAGGTTCAAAACAAAGAGAGTCGAGGTGCCTGGGTGCCTGGGTGCCTGGGCCCCAGCGTCCAACTTCGGCTTGGGTCATGATCTCACAGTCTGTGAGTTCGAGCCCCGCATTGGGCTCTGTGCTGATGGCTCAGAGCCTGGAACCTGCTTCAGATTCTGTGTCTCCCTCCCTCTCTGCCTCTCCCCCACTTGTGTTCTGTCTCTCTCTCTCTCTCAAAAATAAATAAAATGTAAAAAAAAAAAAACCCAAAAAACAAAGAGAGTAATTATACTAAGTCTGAAAACTTCATTTTATCTGAATTCTTAGTGGCTCATGATATTTAATAACACTTTTCAATAATTAAAGTCTAGAGCTTATTTCATTAAACGTGAACAGCGTGTGCAGGCTTACTTACGTGGGAGTTAGAAGGTATTCATTGTCTTAATACAGGGATTGGCAAACTTTTTCTGTAAAGATTCAAATAGTAAATATTTTAAGTCTGCAGGCTATACCGTATCTGTTGCAACTATTCAGTTTCATCACTGTAATGTGAAAGCAGCCATAGACAACATGGAAATAAGAGAGCATGGCTAGATGCCAATAAAACTTTATTTATAAAAACAGATTGTGGGCCAGTTTGACTTGTGCGCTGGTTTGTCAACTCCTGAACTTAACTATGAAGCTTTTTAAAAAAGTGTCCACCCATTCGTTTTGAGAGAGAGAGAGAGAGAGAGCGAGCGAGCAGAGGAGACGGAGAGAGAGAATCCCAAGTAGGCTCTGTGTTGCCAGCACAGAGCCCGACACAGGGCTCTATCCCACCAACCTTTGGCTCATGACCTGAGCCAAAACCAAGAGTCGGACACTTAACTGAGTGAGCCACTCAGGCGCCCCTAACTATGAAGCTTTAAACTATAGCCTAACTGAGAAACAATTTAGATGCGGCACCTACTTGAATACATAAATATATCCATATTTAGCACGTGTGTGTCTATCCAAATGTGTGTGTGCACACACAAGAATGAGCTGAAATGTTTATGTGCCTTTTTCAGATCAGTTTAGAATTTCCATATATGTAACTTAGTCTTGCAGTAAATGAATATGCTCCACTTTGTAAATAAATATTCTGACTCTGGGATTGTGGCTACCTAATCCATCTGAAGTTTTCGCAGTGTGCTCATTGTTGTCTTTTCTCCTCTCAAGTTCATTGCATCATGATCATATGGGTTGCTTAATTAATACTCTTTCGTGGTGACGATGCTGTTCACATGGACTTTTTTTTCATGTGGGTTCTGCGAGTCACATTTGTTATGAGTCATTCTCTATTGATGTCATTATACAGTTTTAAACTAGGCATTAATTGAAATGAAACCACAGGTTTGGTCAGATTGATCAATCTTTTCAGACTCTATTCAAAATACTTTTCTTTTTTCCCAGAAAAAACAAAAAACAAAAAAACCAAAACCGTAGTCATTTGCCCAGAAATGGGAGAGAACAATGCTTTTCCAAATGGTAAGGCTGTTTGTTTTGAGAAGTGGATTTATTGGGATGATAAATCTGGCTTGTCCTATCTGCTCACCTGTTTGTCCTCAGGGGAACTATCACTCTTTATAAATCCTTTTACACTGGAAAGGTTGAAATGATAGACAGTTTCAAAAGTTGGACCAGAGACAGCTGATACGCGTAGGGGAGAAAAGCCCTTTGATAAGCTCTGTCTTCTAGAGATTCAGGCCCCAGGTCTCACTTTCTAACTCTTGGGCTAAACATCTCTTTTCTTTCTAAATATTTTTTTTCAAAGATATAACCCATCTTTCCTAAATAGGAAGAATTTAAGTTAAAATGATGATTTTCACTTAGATAAATGACAACAGGGCATAGAAGTTGAGAAATGCAAATTAAAAATGCAGATACCATCTCTCTTATTTGCAGGAAATGATGTTTTATTTTCTCTAAGACTTTTCTTGAGGTCACCTACCCACAAGAAGGGGTATTCTGTCCCCTCCCCACCCTCAACCATAATGGAAACCATCTTAGCTTTCTAAGGCAGCACAAGGTATACCCACCTTGTCAAAAAAATGGCAAAGAAGAATCAATGTAGACTCTTTGGACGCACCGCCCCCCAAACCTCAAAACCCATATAGAAAGAAATAGAGTAACGGCTTCGTAATGGCAGAGAGCTCATCTTAGCAAAATCCAAATGAATAAATACAATTAGACACTTCTTAACCCGGGGTTGCCTGGGGAGGCATTCTCTTAATTTTTTTTTAATCGATCTTTTCATTTCCTTTTGGTGCACCCCACATCGAAACCCCAGGCGTGGAGAGATGCACCAAAATAGACTGGCCCAACCTTTCAAAATATTAGCACTGTTTGGGGCCCAGCTACTTCCTCTGGGCACTTAAGCCACCAGGCTTTATGGGGGGAGACCGGCCCAGTGTCCAGATAAGAATTTGGTCCCCCCTCGCCTTCCATGCAATTGGCTGCAGCCTCTCTGCCACCCCCCCACCCCCCGCTTGTCTTCCCGGTCGTTTCCTTCTTTGGAAAAGGAGCGAATCCTTAGCACCAGAGAGCAGAGATGCCAGAACCCCCTGAGGGGAGGAGGGCAAAAACGGAAGTGTGTGGAGCTCCAGGCAGCACCGTTCATAAATGCCTTGAGCACATGCATTCATGAATGCTAGTGTGATGGTTCAGTCATTTTCACCGTCCGAGGGTAGTATAGTTTCACGTGCCATTTGCTCTTAAAAATATGTGGGCTTTCAAGGCTTTTATTTTATAATGTTTTCCCCCTTGGTGAAATAATTGGTAATACGTTTAAAAGAATGTTTCTTCTAGGCTGGGCCTTTTCCTCCGAGGGGTTGCTTGCAGTGAGCTCTTGAGCATCGCAAGGAACCGGCACCCTAGCGGCTTTCCCGAAGGTCGCCCCTGGGGGCTGGGAGGTGGCCCACCGAGTGGCTGGGGCCTCGGGGGTTTTAGCGGAAGGAGAAAAGAGAAATGAGGACTTTTCTAGCCTCTGGTGTTTTCAAGCATCCACTCTGTGAAAAAGGTGAGGCTAGTGAATTCCACTTTGAGATGGGCAACACAGACAGACAGACAGACCCAGAATGAGGCAGAGGAAAGGGACGAGAGATTTGGGGTGGCGCAGCAAGGCCCTTGCCACGAGGCTTTGGCGTCACCTTCACTCAGAGGCCTGCTAGGAACGGGCCACAGAGAGGCCCAAGAGAAAATGGTGAGGCGGTGGTTCTCTGTTGCCCTTGGCAACGCCCCATGGGTGGGGGCGGGGAGACCGGCCTCTTGGGAGTGGGCCTGCTCTGCCCTGGAGAGGTCACGGGCCATCGCACAGAGGTGGAGACCTCATCAGGGTGGGCTGCGCAGGGTGCTGACCACAAGACTGCACCGTGAGCCAGCGAATGTTCCCTGCGGGATACTACAGCGCCACCCGGTTCCTTCTAGCACCTTCTGGACATGTTCCCTGGGGCATGCTATAGTCCCTATATGGCCCCTATGTGCCTTCTTTCTTTTCCCCTAAGTGTATCTATTCATTGGAGTAGAAATTTGCCGGCAATAAGGGCGGGGAATGAAACAGTCCCCCAGACTCCTCTTTCCTCCCCCTTCCCGAGTCACCATGGTATCGGATGGCTGGCTGCAACCATTTACTTCTGATTGAGTGCTCTGATTTCTTTAGTCACTTATCTTCTCCCTCCCCCATTCCTTACCCCTTTCCCCTCGGCCCTCCTCTCCCCACCTCTCCCCACAGCTTCGGTAAGAAAGAGCCAGCCTTGAATTCAAGCATAATTGCTCGGTAGGGGGGACTTCCTTGAAAAAACCTCAAATTTTTGGTCTGCAACAGTGGAAATCTGTTTGAACCCTTGAACTTCCTTTATTGTTGAAATGACCACCTACAGAAACATGCTGGGGGCAAGTAGCAGAAGCACAGTGGTCCCTTTTATGGGAAAAACAGTAGCTGGAGTTATTTCACTTTTGCAAGAATTCTATAATGAGGAGGCATTTCTGAAGGGAGCGTATGGAGCGAACATTCCACAAGTTGGAGATGTCTGGGCTGTGATTGGAATATTGTAATAATCGATGTTTCTGGCCTTGGAAACAGAGTCTTCATTCTTTTTTGACCACGAGCACAAACGCTGGTAACTGTAGCATTTCTGTCTACTTGTGTTGCCATTTGCAGGGCTCTGCTGGGATACTGGGGATTTTGAGACACATAAGCAACAATAGAGAGGGGAAGGGTTTTTGCCTCTGAAGGAAAATTGGCATGCTATGACGGTTCTGTATTTTCCAGCGAACGGATTGCATGAACTCTCTCTTCGGCTCACTCAAGCCCTAGGCTGTCTTCCATTTATGGAGGCCCCGTTCACTCGGTGTGCCTAGGGAGGGCTCACGGGTGGACACAAACTGATAAATCTGGGAAGACGTTCATCTCAGCCTCTTTCCCCCCTCAGCCTGCCTCCAGCCCCCCCCCCCCCCACCATGTCGTCTTAAAACAGAAATCTGAGCCTGTTGTTTCTCCGCTTAAGGAATGTCTATAGCCCCCACCTTTACAGAAAAAGCTGACTCCTTAGCAAGGCATAGGTCTGAACGCAGTCCACTTTTGTGGCTCACCCTTTCGAGCGCTCCCACTTTTGCTGGACTCCATCCAGCGCAGGCAGCGGGCAGGTCCCTGGGCCCACGTTTGCTTCACTTCACCGCATATGCTGTTCCTGCGACTCCTACTCAGACTTCACACCCCAAGCCAAATGTCACTTCCTCTGCGAAGTCTTCCCTGACTTTCTCATTTGCTCGCTCCAAGGTGTTGCCGCCAAAATATGTTAATACTTTACAGATACTCCTCTGAACAGTACCTGTCGCATGGGACCGTTGTCATGTGTTCCATGACCGCTGCATTCCACTGCCAGCCCAGTGGGGGTGGGGGCCGCATCTCATCCTGCTTCAGGTTCTTGGGGCCCAGCACAGTGCCTGGCCTCCCCTGAGTGTTCAGTAACTATTTCCTGAATGAATGGATGAGGCCCGTGAGGAAAGTGTGAACGTGTGTGTGTGTGTGTGTGTGTGTGTGTGTCAGGGAGAGCAGTTACTGCAATTTGGGTTGTTATTTAGTTATAAAAGAGTCAGAGTTCTTGAAATGAGTGTTGAAAGAGGGGATGTTTCCTTTAAGAAACAGCAAGATAATTCTAACTTACTTATCAGCCTTCTGGATGAACACCCGATATTGTTATGACATAAAACAGTTGTGTATTTTGCTGACTTTTGTGGGTCTCTGTGAATTTCAGAAGACACACACACACAAGCTCTCAGTTTTAAAAACACACAGATTAAGATTTTTTTCATTGAGTTATTATATATCAGGGGTCAGCAAACTTCTTCTGTAAAAGGCTGGGTAGTAAATGTTTTAGGCTTTGCAAGACATTTAGTCTTTGTTATAAGTACTCAGGTCTGCCTTATAGCAGGAAAGCAGCCACGGACAACACATAATTTACACAACTTCTTACACGATTTTTATTTCATTTACTTTTTAATGTTTATTTATTTTGAGAGAGAGAGCATGAGAGTATGCACAAGTGGGGGAGGAAAGAGAGACGGAGACACACACACACACACACACACACACACAGAGAGAGAGAGAGAGAGAGAGAGAGAGAGAGAGAGAGAGAATCCCAAGCAGCCTCCATGCTCAGTGTGGAATCCGGGGCTTTATCTCATGACCCTGGGCTCATGACCTGAGCCGGAACCAAGAGTCAGACACTTAACCCACTGAGCCACCCAGGCGCCCCATAAAATAGAATACTTTTAAATAAAGATGCAAATTCTCTACTTGTGAAGAATAAATATTCAGCAGTGATGTTATCTTAAAGCTATTTTTTCCTGCAGCTTTTTAGAATCTTATAAACCATGGGAAGGGAGATAGAGCAGGAACAGTGTGCCATCCAAGTTTTTAGCAGTTACTCGTGGCCTCCATTGGTCATTTTCTCATTCACGAGGATTAAACACTGGCTTATCTGAGAAAGCCGAATTTTTCCACAGAGGATTACTGTTCCTTTTTGGCATTGTGTCGACGAGACCAGTTGGAATTGGGTGTTAGAAAGTATGTTGGTAGAAGTTACGGCGTGGCCAGGATATTTGCATTATTTTCTGACGGGGCTGCAGATTTTTCTGTGGAACAACTCTAGTGATTTGCCTTTGGATGAGGAATAAGAGACCATGGATTTTGTGTGCTAGCGTCGTGCCTTTGGTGTATTTTGCAATTTTTGGTTTTGTCAGCGATGGCCTCTCTTTACGGCCACATTCTCAAATGCCTCATTTTAAGCAACTCCCGTCCTGATCATGCATGCCACCTCAGAGCACGTGCACAAAGGAGCTTCTAAAATTGTCAAGTCCCGAAGCGTGAGCTTCGCTATTATTTATTGTGAGGCTTCTCAGATCTTCACTGGGTCACCGAGCCTGTTGGTGTCACTGCATAATATTTGGAAGGTTGTAGACTGTTCTCGCACATCAGGGACTCTTGCTGACAAAACTAAGCAGCAAGAAATCAATGCAAAAAGAAAAGACAACGATGAGTGAATTGCAAATGTATCTGTTAATGCCTTAATATTACGAGAAAGCGAGATGATGCATTAAAAAAAAAAGTGTAAGGAGTGTAGGCGCTGTCTTCATTATCCCGGCAAGGGCAGGCCCCTCCTTCCGCGGGGCTGTGGGCAGTTTCCGCCATCACTCCGGAAGCACTATAGTTTCTTCAGCTGGGCCTGCCTAGAGTGTGTCCCCAGAGGCCTCAGATCCAATCCGTCAGGACAGGAGTTTCTTCCTCATCACGCTTGGCTGCTGTCAATCCAATGCTGAGGCAGCTTACCCATTCCCTCAACTTCTTTCATGTTCGGGCTGACTTTGTACAAAAGAAAACAAATCTCTACTCTCTGAGGATGCTAGTCTTCAAATCTTTGTGCGGTGGCGTTGGAGCCTTTGGTCAATTTTTGTTAAGGCCCGGGCCAGGGGTCCTTCCCAGGGCGTTTGCCCAAAGCTTAGGTTTGTGCTGACTTGCCTCCAGCCCATCTGATGCTGAAATGATGCAAAGAGATTGAGAGGGGATCAAAGCAGGAATAAGGAAAACGCAGAGGTGGAGGGGGAGTAGGAAGGGGAGGAGAGGGGAGCGGGGGAGGGGCAGGGGGAGGAACAAAGAGCAACTCTAACTGGCAAAGAGCAAATTGAGGAGAATGCTGACCTTGGACTGGTGACTGATCAGCATAAGTATCACAGGGAAGGGCTTTGGGAGCAGCCTCCTCCTTCTGACTTGTGTGTACGTATTTGTGAATAGGACCACAAATGGATTATTCCCCTGCAAATATTTTTGTTGCAGGTTTATCTTAGGGTCTTTAGGGTTCAACATAGATCAATTCCTTTGATCAATGAACCTTAAAAGCATCAAGGGTTACTATAGACTTTTATAAACAGTTTTCCCTTTTAGGACGCCTGGAAATCTAAAGGGCATGGTCCTACTTACAGGCAGGTGTTTTGTTGAGAATCTCCAACGGTTTGCCATCAGCACCGGCAACATTTTATTTTTATTTTTATTTTTAATTTCATAAAATTTTAATGTTTATTTTTGAGAGGAGGGGAGAGGAGGGGCAGAGAGAGGCATGGGGAGAGACAGAGGATCTGAAGCGGGCTCTGCACTGACAGCAGTGAGCCCGATGCGGGGCTCGAACTCACGAACCGTGAGATCATGACCTGAGCCGGAGTCGCTCACCCAACCGACTGAGCCACCCAGGTACTCCAACGCCAGGAACACTTTAAAATCGGATTCTGAACTACTATGTTTGGTTTGTGTTAAAATTCTCTATTGAAACATTTCCCCTTTTCAAGTGGACTTTCTCAAATTCTGCAATCTAGTGTGTTTCTCAGAACGACAACACTTAAAAAAAGATTTAAGGTCAGTGACATTTTTGGCTTGAAGTGAGAGCAAAAATGTAGACAAAATGCACAGGTGGAAAACACGAAAAAAAAAAGTGTTGTCTCTACTGTCCTTGAGAAGCCTGGATGGTGTCTTCTCTGGGCTGCTTATGCTTAGATAATGTTGCCTAAGCTTGGTGCCACGCTTATAGAACCATAAGTGCCCATTTGTGCACGTACTTGATAGAAAGAATATTCCTACATTTAGTGTATAAAGAATAATGGGTTAGAAACTATAGAAGTTGAGAAACCATTAGTCATGTTCATGACCCGCCCAGCCTAGGGCTCTGCCATCAGCCAGCTGTTGGGTATGTGCCATGAAAAGCTAGAATGATCTCTGATGCCACTTTTGAAGGTGAGGTCTATCTACAGCGGCTTCTTTCCTAGACACTCACAGTTTTCGATTGTGAAAGTGTCCTGCTTATGCACACTTTTGGAATAAGTAATTCTGTAAATCTTTCCTGACATTTCTAGATGTTGGGAGCAAACCCATGTTCACCTTACTCATGTACCTTCGTGGATTTATAGATTTCCATTGTATTAACTCTGGCTTTCTTCAACAGATCTGGTAACTGAATGGTGGCTGTAGACTCTTTCCTTAACCTGTCTGTGCTGTAGCATTCTATCCTGTATGCAATCGGCTCATTCCTTCCCCTTTCTAAAGCACTTGTTTAAATGTTTATTTTTGAGACACAGAGCACAAGCATGGGCGGGGGGGGGGGGGGGAGAGAGAAAGACAGACAGAATCCAAAGCAGACTCCAGGCTCTGAGCTGTCAGCACAGAGCCTGATACGGAGCTTGAACCCGTGAACTGTGAGATCATGACCTGAGCTGAAGTCGATGTTCAAGCGACGGAGCCACCCAGGTGCCCCTCATTCCTTCCCCTTTCTAAGATGAGGTGATACTTTAAATTTTAAAATGATGACTATTAACCAAGAACCTACTATGAACCTGACTCTGAGAGAGGTTATAAGTAGATGTCTAATGCAAACAGTTTTGGAAGCTGAGAATAATTTGCCAAAACTTGTAATCCATTTGCTACTACTTTGTTCATTCATCCGTTCACCAATTAACCTGACTTTCATCTTCTGATCCCCCTACCTGCTCTTTCTGCCACTCAAGCATCCCCCTCCCGTCCATCCATCCATCCATCCCTTCATCCTCTCAGATGCTGAAGGCCTGTGACACTCTGGCACTCGTCTTGGTGTTTTAAATATAAAGGTGACAAAATAGCCCCTGTCCTGTAGAAGCTCAAATCCAAGTGGGGATACAGGCTGACTAAAAATTCCTTATCGAGATTTGGAACCTCCTTCTAGAAAAGCATTCTTCAACCGTGCAGTGGCCTAATCACAGTAAATGTGCATTGGGCATTCTTAGTTACTTAAAATTTTTTTTAACATTTATTCATTTTTTGAGAGACACAGGGTGTGAGGGGGGGAGGAGCACACAGAATCGGAAGCAGGCTCTAGGCTCTGAGCTGTCAGCACAGAGCCCGACGCGGGGCTTGAACTCACAGGCAGTGAGATCATGACCTGAGCCGAAGTCGGACACTTAACCGACTGAGCCACCCAGGCGCCCCAATTCTTAGTTATTTTAAAACACAGTGCTAAGGCATACTTTGGCAACTTAATAGTTTCTTCCTGTACTCTCAGACTTATTTATAGGCATGGCATTTTTATAATAATTTCTAAAGGTATACTTTAAGAGTGGAAATGAATATAGAGGCAGGTGCTGCATGGGGTTAAGGGGCTTGGGAGTGTGGGAATTCAGTCGGGACATAGCTGAGAATTTACTGGTGTTAAAAAGACCCGTCATTTTTTTTTTTCAGGAGCAGGAAACTAATGATTTTTTTCCCCCCTCAGGAGAGAGAGGACAGTGGTGGCTTGTTAATTGTGAAATGCAATTGTTGAGATTTTTACGTAGTAGTATTTCTGTGAAGAGCCGCCCCAGGCAGCCACATCAAAGGCAGCGTGTGTGTGTGTGTGTGTGTGTGTGTGTGTGTGTGTGTTGGCCTGGATCATAGAGAGACCTGGTCTGTCAGACTTGGATTTGGATTTAATTTCATTGTTTGAAAAGGAAATAAGTTAGTGTGTTCTTTCTGGCCCAGAGTCATTTTTTTCCTGCCTTGTTTTCTAGCCATCAAGTGTGTATTTGCATTTTAATTAAGAAGACAACTCTTGCAGCTGAAATTTGGATGAAAGTTGTGAATATTTACCATTGGAGAGAGACTTGTCAACATAAGCCTACCTGTTTAAACCATAATTTCAAACTTTTATACTGTGGCTGATGTTTTCTTTTTTGTGCTTCCTATTTTTTTTTTTTAATATATGAAGAGCGAACTTTTATTTATTTATTTATTTTTAAATATGAAATTTATTGTCAAATTGGTTTCCATACAACACCCAATGCTCATCCCCACAGGTGCCCTCCTCAGTGCCCACCCCCCACCCTCCCCTCCCTCCCACCCCCCATCAACCCTCAGTTTGTTCTCAGTTTTTAAGAGTCTCTTATGGTTGGTCTCCCTCCCTAACTTTTTTTTGTGCTTCATATTTTTAATTAATGCTTTCCTTTTCAAAAGTAAGAAATAACTGACATACAGTCATATGAATGCATCTTAAGTGTATGTCTTGATAACTTTTCATGTGGGTACACATACATCTGGCCACTAACCAGATCCAGGTATAGGATATTTCCAGTGTTCCAGAAAGTTCCTTTGTGCACCTTTCCAGTCAGTAGTCATACCGCATATCCTGCAACAGTAATAT
This sequence comes from Lynx canadensis, assembly GCF_007474595.2. Taxonomy (NCBI): domain Eukaryota; kingdom Metazoa; phylum Chordata; class Mammalia; order Carnivora; family Felidae; genus Lynx; species Lynx canadensis. Next base: position 13,368,915 of record NC_044321.2, read on the forward strand.
CCTACCATAGATTCATTTTGCTTTCTTTTGACCTTTATACAAATGGAGTCAGACAGTATGTATCTTTTTTTTAAATTTACATCCGAATTAGTTAGCATATAGTGCAACAATGATTTCAGGAGTAGATTCCTTAGTGCCCCTTACCCATTTAGCCCGTCTCCCCTCCCACACCCCCTCCAGTAACCCTCAGTTTGTTCTCCATGAGTCTCTTCTGTTTTGTCCCCCCTCCCTGTGTTTATATTATTTTTGTTTCCTTTCCTTTATGTTCATCTGTTTTGTCTCTTAAAGTCCTCATATGAGTGAAGTCATAGGGTTTTTGTCTTCTCTGACTAATTTCACTTAGCACAATACCCTCCAGTTCCATCCACGTAGTTGCAACAACATACGTTGGTGAGGATGCGGAGAAAGAGGATCTCTTTTGCATTGTTGGTGGGAATGCAAGCTGGTGCAGCCGCTCTGGGAAACAATATGGAGGTGCCTCAGAAAACTAAAAATAGAACGACCCTACGACCCAGCAATGGCACTACTAGGCATTTATCCATGGAATACAGGGGTGCTGTTTAGAAGAGACACATGCACCCCCATGTTTATAGCAGCACTATTAGCAATAGCCAAAGTATGGAAAGAGCCCAAATGTCCATCGATGGATGAATGGATAAGGAAAATGTGGTATAGATATACAATGGAGTATTACTTGGCAATAAAAAAGAATGAAATCTTGCCAGAAAGTATGTATCTTTTGTGGGGCTTGTTTTGGTCAGTATTATGCCTAGATATTCATCTATGTTGTATATTGAAGAGCTGTTATTTTTTTTATTGCTGTGTTGTATTTTTATGTAATGACTGCTTTTGACTGCTTCTCCAGGTGTGTTATCTTAAAACTTTAATGGGACTGAACGAGCTAAAATATTGTTTTTTAAAAAAATGTATATATATATATATTTATTTATTTTGGGGGGGTAGGGAGAGAGAGCAGAAGGAGGGGCAGGGAGAGAATCCCAAGCTGACAGCCCAAAGCGAATCCGTGAAATGAGATTGTGACCTGAACTGAAGTCCAGATTCAGACACCTAACCAAATGAGCCACCCAGGTGCCCCCCCACTTTTTTTTTTTAGAGTTTATTTATTTATTTTGAGAGAGAGCATGTGATCAAGGGAGGGGTGGGTGGTGGTGGGGAGAGAGAATCCTAAGCAGGCTCCACCCTGTCAGCGCAGAGCCCAACGCAGGGCTCCAACTCACGCTGGGACTCGAACTCACGAACCTTGAGATCATGACCTGACCTAAAACCAAGAGGCCGATGCTTAACCGACTGAGCCACCCAGGTGCCCCTGAGCTAAAATATTTTATTCTTCTCTACTTATATGTAGTTGTTTGCCTCCTCCACTATGATGTAGTCGATCCTCAATCAGTTAACAATTTTTTTTAAATACCTACTAGATATACAGCATCGCTGGGGAAAGAGGTACGAGACATCACTCCCGCCATCAACTGTTTCACAATTCATTGACAGTCAATACACTTTATGCATTTATTCACAGCTAAAACGATCAAGGTGTTGTCTGGGTTCTAACAAAGTGGAATTGCGACCAGGGTTTCTTTTCGTTGGGTTTGTCTGAGTTCTTTGTATTGTTCCGGCAACAGGGGTTGATCCCGGGGATAGGAGCAGCTAACGATTCAGTCCATCAACCTGTCGGTTTTTATTGAAAGCCCACTTACTATATGCTCAGCGTGTGCTTCGTCTAGATGGTTCTCTTCTGATCTAGTTTCTTACCCTCAGTGCTATTGACAGTTAGGGCCGGATACTTCTTTCTGGCGGGGCAGTAGCACCTACTTCCTCCCCGCCCCTCAGCCGCGACGACCAAAAGTGTCTCCAGACATTGCCGGGTGACCCTTGGGGAGCAGGATCACCCCCAGTCGAAAACTGCTGTCCCGGTCATGCTGCTAGTGCTTTGACATTTTAGTTCATACACCGTTTTGGATACTTACTGGGAACTTCTGCTAGGAGGAACCGAGGAGACACTTTGGAGGAACGGGGAAGGTGGTCTCCGGGTTCTCTGCTCTGTACCTGGATGTGTGAGGCGCACAGATTTCACTTCTGGGGTGGAGAAGAGTATGAAAGAAGGCACGAAAGTAGAAATTGGTCAGCCTTGCCGGTAGCTATTGATAGGGCAAATGGTCAAACTCAAAAGTGGCACTTCTGAAGAATGTGCTGGCAGTCTGAATCTCTAAGTGATTTTCATGGCTTTTGAAAATTCAAGAACTTCTAAGACCACCACGGTTTGGAATTCTGCCTTTAGTCATAGGCCTGGGGTAGACATAAAGTTCCCATAGTGCTTTTAATTATGAGGTTTCGACCAGGGTTCCAACTGGCATTTGCAGCTGGGGTTTGATCAGAGAAACTCTTGTCCTAAAATATGAGAAAAATTGAATAATAAAAGCACCATGCCGATGGCTTTTCATTTATTTGTGTAGAACCTGCCTGGTTCCAGGAAGGATTTAAAGTGGTTGCCCATCATTGTATGTGCTTTCTTTGGCGTTGGTTTAAAATAGCCACCAAGTAGAGATGTATAGGGCCTCCCCTAAGCAGACCATCAGTGAAATCATGAATTAATTGTAGATTTGGAAGGGTTAGCAGAAGAGCCTTCTCTGTCTTGCCTCTGGCCCTCTGTCTGCTTGGACACCTGCCGGTTAGGAACCTTTGGCGGTCCTCAGGTTGGGGAGGAGATACCTTGGCAGGCTTAGGTGGTCATCAAAGACACCGAGAAGGAGCCCAGCCCAGTTTCTGGCAATTCTGTCTGTCACTGGGTTTTATGCCTGTGTTCAAAATATTTCATTTCTCCATCTGTGAAATGGAGATAATCCGTCCTCACCTTGCAGGGCTGTCGGGAGGATTAATTAGCTAATGTTCCTCAAGTGCTTTGAAGATGAAAAGGCTTGTGGAAGTGCTAAGTAGTATTAAGAAAGACAGCGAGTGTCTGCTAGAAGTGCCCTGATTTTCCTCATTCGCTTTCAGCAGTTGTGTGTCCCTCTTGACTTTTAAGTGTGTTTCATGGAGCAAAGTGCCGGCACGGTGGGCAGGACGATGGGCTGAGCGCTGGAGAACAAAGGCAGTGCCGTCCTATGTTATGCCTTGATACTCATTTGGCTTATCAATTGGCATGACTTCTGAGGATCCTCAGCTCAGAATGTTTTAATCATCGAGTTCTGGTAGTTATCAAAGGTGAGCTCAATGGACTTGGAGTCGGAGGGAGGAAATGGGGTCGAAGAGGTCAAGCCAGATGGCCTTCAGCTGGAAGGATTGCTGGAAAGGGAGGTCACTTGGGAAGTTGTGAAAGGTGAGAAGACTGCCCGGGAGAGAGAAGCTGAGAGGAAAATGCTGTGTTCTCTTGCCTTTTACCAATCGGAATAGAAAGAACTTCCGCTGTCTCAGCGGTAGCTTGCTTCATGCCTCCTGGTCATGTCTTTCATGAGATGAATTTCTCCTTCCCGGTGCAGACTTAGAAGAGGGATTCCACGCTGCGTTGGGAAGCGTCTACCGCTCTCGGACTGGTGGCTTCTTTAGATCTTGCAACCTTCTCAGCATCTTTTCGAGGCTCTTTACTGTTTGTAATAAGTCCCTTGAGCCTGAAAGAAGAAAAAGAATAGTACCAGTAATATTCAATCATTTGTTGATTTGAATCTGGTAATCTTTTTTAAAATTCCAGTATAATTAACTACAGTGTTATGTTAGCTTCAGGTGTATAATCTAGTGATTCAACAATTCTGTACATAACTCAGCACTCTTCATGAGAAGTGCACTTTGAATCCCCTTCACCTATTTCACGCATCCCCCCAGCCACCTCCCCTCTGGCGACAACTAGTTCTCTATACTTAAGAGCTCTTTTTGTCAGTCACCTTCTTCTTCATTTGTTTTGTTTCTTAAATTCCACATATGAGTGAAATCATACGGTATTTGTCTCTCTCTGACTTATTTCACTTAGCATTATAGTCTGTAGGTCCATCCATGTCGCTGCAAATGACAAGATCCCATCTTTTCATGGCTGAGTGATATTCCATTGTGTGTGTGTGTGTGTGTGTGTGTGTGTGTGTGTATACATATACCACATCTTCTTTATCCATTCATCTGTCAGTGGACACTTGGGCCTCTTCTGGAATTTGGCTATTGTAAATAATGCTGCAGTAAACACAGGGGTGCATATATCTTCCGCATTAATGTTTTTGTATTCTTTGGGCAAATACCCAGTAGTGGAATTACGGGATCATATGGCAGGTCTATTTTTAATGTTTTGAGGAATCTCCATACCGTTTTCCACAGTGGCTACACCAGTTTACATTCCCACCAAGAGAGCAAGAGGGTTCCCTTTTCTCCACAACTTTGCCAAGCCTTGTTGTTTCTTGTCTTTTTAATTTTAGCCATTCTCATAGGTGTGAGGTGATATCTCATTGTGGTCTTAATTTGCATTTCCCTGATGACTGGTGATACTGAGCATCTTTTCGTGTGTCTGTTGACCACCTGGATGTCTTCTTTGGAGAAATGTCTATTCATGCCTTCTGCCCAGTTTTAAATCGGATTATTTGTGTTTTTTTGGTGTTGAGTTGTATAAGTTCTTTATATATTTTGGATGCTAACCCCTTATCACATATATCATTTGCAAATATCTTCTCCCCTTCAGTAGGTTGTCTTTTTGTTTTGTTGATTGTTTGCTGTGCAGAAGTGAATGTTGTAATCTTAAAAATTCTATCTATTTCTTCTGAGAAGTTTCTTTGGCCATTGACTTTGAAAAACATCTTGCTTTAGACTATGGATATCCTCCTGAAATGCTAAGGGCAAACCACATTTCGATATGTCAGGTAATTTTAGGGACCCCATAGGAGTTCGTCATTTAAATGATGCTTAGAGTGAATCCTTGCATAAGGTAAAGTATCTGGAATATTTTGTATCTTTCAAGAACTTCTGTCTGCTGAATTTATCAAGTGTATATGTGGTGGGGGGAGGAAAAGAAAGTAAAGACCAAGAGGCAACATATGGCAGCTTCTCCCCTGAAGTGACCCTCTGGAAAGGGTTGTGCTTCTGTCATTTTGGTGGGATAGATCACAATGACATAACGATGGTCAGGAAGCCAGGGAGAAAGCTGAGAGAGTGGCATTTATAGGTCCTTCTCTTTAAATTAGGTCTGCTTATGGTCTATCTGCTATTTATTCTCCTTCATTTGTGAAACTGAAGCTCTGGAGTCCCTTGTATTCAGAGGCCTCTTGGCAACCTTGTGAGGAATGGGAGAGTTCATTCTGCTCAGTGTCCGGTGAGTGGAGCTCAACCATGATGGAGCTCAACCTGTCAGACTCACAGAAAAATGTCCATTACATATTCCAGCTGTTCCTTAAACATGCTCCCTAAGAGCTATTTCCATTTGTTAGCTGTCAGAACAATGTAGAGGAATTGCTCTCGACCCTCGATGTCATCAGCCACCTTTGTTTATACACCATTTTTTTTTCTCCATTAGCCAATTGGTGTTTGGCAAAGAGAAAGCACAGGCTCAGAACTTTCCATGTTGAGTTGCCTCCCCAGCCTTGGTTTCCCGGCAAAAGGAAATTAAGGAGGAATTTAGTTGTTCATGTTTTCCCTCCTGTTTATGAGACCTGCGGAGGGCTGCCCGAAGCTGAATTCAAGCACCTCCATTGACATTGGCAAAGATGGAGGTCTGAGCTCACGCATCGCCTTGGAAACTGGATTCCATTATTGCTGGGAAAGGAATGCTTGGTTACCCAGAGCTTTAGGATAGGGAATGTTGATTCCACCTCTCAACGTTCCTGCCTGGAGTCATCAGAGATGCAGGCAGGCTGAAGCAAGTGGCTTCTCAAAACTTTGATTCTCTCCGAGTCCCATGGGCATTGGAACTGGAGACTTTAGGGTTCAATGAGTGAGCTGTTTGGCTAGAATTTTTCTCACAAACCTGGATGTTTTTTCCCTGTGAGACAAAAGGTCATTCTGTCTTCCAACCCAAGTGATTTGGACTTTTCAGAAATCCCAGTGATGTGTTGGAATCATCTGGTACCAGCCCTCGAGAGCCGATCGCAGACATCTCTCCCCAATTTGGGTTCAGTGACTTCATATTGGTAGCTTGAAATCTGTCACGGTGGGAGTATTTACACCATGGAAATGGTCGAATGCTTCAAATCCAGGCTCCCCACTGCCCGAGCCGGTTGTTCAATACCAGCACACATAGGAAGCTTTTCTCACCCCTAACATGCTCTCAGCCTCACTTGTGAGCTGTTTAGCTTAAAGGGAGGGGACGCTCTCTGCTGTGCTTCCATTGTGTGTACCTGTTGTGTACAGGCAGACTGCCCCTTGTTCTCTCATCTGCTATAATCAGCGTGAGAGCAAGCATTGTGGGGCCGTGTGGCAGATCACCAGGGTGATGACTCTGCTCCTTTTGCTAATAAGCTGTATGACAGGTCATTTTACCTCTTTTGAGCTCAGCTTCCTCCTCAGTATAATAAAAATAAGTTGGATCATTAGATGATTGCTAAGTTTCCTTTTGACTTTAACGTTCCATGATTCAATGGATGCTTAGCTGCTGGAAAATGTCATGTCTTTTAAAGGTTTGGGACCTTCAGAGTTCTCTTGTTTTCTCTCTGGATCTTGGGCTTCCAGTAATTTCACCTGTGTCTAGACTTCTACCTCCAGTATGAATGAATGGGCCCCCCCCCCGGGTGAGAACCATCATTAATTCGTTCCTTTTTAATTTTTTTAATGCTTATTTATTTTTTAGACAATGCGAGAGACAGAGTGCAAGCAGCGGAGGGGAAGACAGAGGGAGACACAGAATCTGAAGCGGGCTCCAGGCTCTGAGCCATCAGCCCAGAGCCCGACGCGGGGCTCGAACTCACGAACCGTGAGCTCATGACCTGAGCCGAAGTCGGACGCTTAACCGACTGAGCCACTCAGGCCCCGCAATTAGTTCCTTTTTTTAAAAGTTTATTTCATTTCAATAGAGAGTGTGCACGATCATGGGAGGGCAGGGAGAAAGGGAGAGAGAGAATCCCAAGCAGACTCTGCACTATTAGCACGGAGCCCGACATGGGGCTTCAGCTCAGGAACCATGGGATAGTGACCTGAGTCGAAACTAAGAGGCAGACTCAACTGATTGAGCCACTCGGGCGCCCCTGATTAGTTCCTTTTATCTGGAGGTGTCAAAGCACGTTCAAGGCAGCAGTCAGTACCCTTCATGGCCGCCCCGCAGAGGAAGGCCGTATGAGTGTGCCTGTTTTATAAGGGGTCTGTCATGGAGGTGAGCTGAGGGTCTGCAATTACTGACTTCTCTTGAGCAGAAAAGAGGCTACTTGTGGCCTTGAAGAAGTTCCAGTTTTGAGATGAATCTGCTGTACGTAGCCCCAGTTCACTTGGCACGCTCAGCCTGGTTAGGTTTTCGCCAGTCCAGAAGATTTTGGAATATATGTTTAAATAAAGCACTCTTCAAAGTAAAAGAAGTACGGTATGGGTTTGTACTGGGGATTGAAGGTAGACTGAATGGAATTGTGAAAGAGATCAAATCCACCTTTATGGGATGCCTGGAAGGAGAAGGGGTGCTGATAGGAGCTGGGACAGACGAAAGTTGGGCAATTGTGTGGTTTTGCTTAGAATCTTGTCAAGACACCTGGGCCTGTATTTCGGCACCTGCAGAAATATGTGTCCGTGCGATGAGCCCTCTCTGCCCAGGTGGGCCAACTCCTGTCAACTGTTACTATGATTGTGTGTATGAGGCCACTTCCCCTTGCATCAGGAATCCTGAATGCTCTGCTGGCTGTGAACAGTGCATTACCCGCCCCCACCATCCCAACTGGGCTGTCCGTGCTCAGTGGCTGCAGCTGGGATTCCCACACCTGAGGGTTTGGGCCACTGGGGCTGCCGCCAAAAGCATAAGCTATGTGAGGGGCTGGCAAAGAGGTAAATTCCTCTGGGATTCAACCTCAGAAGAAAAGCAGAGCTCTGTTCTGTACAGACAGCAGAGGCTGGTTGCAAACCTCTTAGCTTCCAACAGCGGCCCAAATCAGAGGTCTTCAAACGTTTCTTGTGAATTATATTGAAAGAAATTAAGCACCGTCTTGTACATTTTATATTTGACATCTGAATTTTTTTTATGGTAAGTTTAATTTGTTGCAAAAAGAAATGCATTTTCCAGCACCTTGTGTGTTCTCACGATTCAAAGTGTGATTCATGGACCACTAACACCAGCATCCCCTGGAAGTGTGTTCGAAATGCACAGTCACAAGTCCTTCCCTGGCCCTGCTGAATCGGAATCAGCATTTTAATAAGCTTCCCAGGTGATTTATGTGCACGTTGAAGTCTGAGAAGCACTGGTGTATATCATATACAAACTTTAAGTGTATCTTTATCAAAACCTTTCCATTTGTGAAAAAAGGTCTGTTATGTGCCCTAATTGGAGAAGCCATTTCTTATTGGGAAACCACCGGCCAAAGCAGACTTGCTGTTAGTCAGGAAAAAGAATTGACTTGTTCATTGATTCAAGTGAATGCGTTAATATGTGTGCTTGGCCAGTCTTCTCCCTTCTGAGTTCTATCCTAGGATGGATGGGTAGCTGCATGGCTAGAAAAATCCATAAGGCACAAAACTGCGCCGTGAATTTGCCACCTGGATAAAATATGGCACTGTAGCCTTCCATATTTCTTATTGGAGCTTTCTTTATTTAACTCTTGGGATTCCCCCTCTAACATGATGCTGTCTGAAAGTACCCCTTTGTTTGGGTGCCAGGAGATTTTTCCTCTTGGGGATGATGCACCCCAGTAAGGTTGAGGGTGGGTGGGCAATATACCAGAGGAGTACAGAGGAGCAGGTTAGCTTGAGAGAGGCAAACATATGGAAGCTGAAGATCTGGAAAGAGAATCTCGTAAAGCTCTCCATATGCCCTTTACTGCCCGAAAGTTTTCAGGGACTCTAGTGGTAGGTGAAGCCCAGTCTCAGAACATTGAGTTGCAGAACGAGTTAATGCCCTTTTGGAACTTCCTGGATTCAAGCCTTTTAAACTCCTTTCTGCCCTTGAATTCGTGTGTGTGTGTGTGTGTGTGTGTGTGTGTGTGTATGCGTGCGCATGTATGCGTGCATATGCACACTCGCCCGAGTATGTTAAACGAAAGAAACTTAGCACTAGTTCACCACAGCCAAAGATGGTGCCTGTCCTGTCATCACTCTTGAATTCTAACTTCAGGTGAACTTGTAACACCTACTGTGCACCAGGCACGGTACCGTGCCCTGTAGATACAGGGAATCCATCACTATTAGCAGCCAATATGCAAGCACTGGTGGGAAGCATATAGGGATTTTCATAGGATTTGGAAAGAAGGGATGGCAAGAAACTCCCAGTGTTAACCTAGCAGCTCAACCCCCTTATTAGAGGGGAAGTTCCTAAAGAAGGGATAACGAAGTCTATTAAAGACAAGATGCGTCTGCCTGTGTCTGTGCGGATGTGCGTGCCATACAGCTCAAACCTTCACAGACCTGCACTGTTATCCAAGTGCTTTAATGTTTAATTCCCTTTGATTTGGTCCACAGTAACATCAAGTGTTTCTGCGGGCAATTCCAAGGCATCTGAGGAGCCTTGCTGGGAATTAAAATCGAGTAAGACCTTCAGAGGAATTGGAGAAGGGGAACTTTATTGGTTTTCAGGCTGGTCTTATAATTTCATTTTGTTTTCTGTCTGCGACACACATGCACAGGGTCTTTTATCACCCATTAGGCATGGGTCCTGCCAATCGCAAGATTGAAGATGAGGAAAATCAGCAAGTGCTTGGGGAGAAAGCAGAGCCATTACGTCGCCTTGGCTGGGGCAGCCAGGCCAACCCAGGGGGATGCATCAGAAAAGAAATGACGTAGACATGTTCTATTGCTTTCCTTGAGCTATGGCCCATGGCAACTTGTTGGCTTTGGTCCTGGGATCAAGTTAATGCTGAGTTGCTGTCAGCATTACTGGTTGTAAAGTGGCCTTCTCCTTTTCCTACCGGAGGCGAGATCATTCTGGGTGTTTGTGGGGAGAATGTTCTCTGAGTGGTATCACAGAACTTCTCACCAATACTGTTTGGGGCTCCTTGGCCGCCGTCCCCTCCCCTCTGTGCAAGGCTGCAGGGGTGGAGGTTTGGACATCGTTGAATGCCCAGAGGCCACTAGCTGTTGGTGCCAGGTCGCTCTCTGTTTTTGTCTTTAATTTGGTAATTTAAATTTTTTATACCATTTCAAATTTACAGAAAAGTTGCAAGAATAATACAAAGAGCCTTTTCATGACACTGACATTGCCTGTTACAATATTAACAGTTTTGAAGAGTTCATGCCAGTTACTTTGTAGAATTTCCCTTATTTTGAATTCTCCTGATGTTTTTGCCTTGTTCCATTCAGGTTATACATCTTTTCTTTTCTTTTCTTTCTACCTTCCATCCATCCGTCCGTCCATCCATATATTGAGTGCTGAACATTTATTAAGTAAAGTGCTTACTTTTTAAAACATTTAAAAATAACCCGTCTCTTGAAATACTGTTCACTCGTTTGAAACATAGAGTTCATTGGTTTTTAGTAAACTCAGATGTGCAGCCATCACCCCCAAAAGAAGCCTCTGTACCCATTAACAGCTGCTCCCCATTTCCCCTCCCCCCAGCCCCTGGCCACCACTCATCTATTTTTGTCTCAATGGATTTGCCTATTCTAGACACTTCATATAAATAGAATCACACAATATGTGGCCCTTTTACGGCCGAATAATATTCTGTTGTATGGACGTGCCGCATTTTGTTTGTTCGCTCATAGTTGTTTGTTTCCACCCTTTGGCCTTTATCGATAATGCTGATAGAACCATTTGTGTACAGGTTTCTGTGTGATCATATATTTTTGTTTCTTTCTGGAAAATGCCTATGAATGGCACTGCGGGGTCCTGTGGAAGCTCTCTATGGCCTTTGCGGGAATAGGTCATGCGTTTTTGACCTGTTAGAGTCCCGGGAGGCCCAAAGGTAGGAAAGGGGGGTGAGTTGTTATGCAGTAGACCTGGGTGGCTCTCAGTGGGGACGCAGCGGGGGCACTGCCATTTTTATGAGCGCTACAAGCTCATCTTCTTCAGCAACTCCTGGTCTCGTTTTCCAGAGACTGATGACCGTCCTGGGTCTGTGACCCTGGCCAGAACTAGGGGTTTTTGATGTTCAGCCTCTCCTGAGGGATGCCTAGGAGACATGACCCCCCCCCCCCCCAGAGAGCACGAGGGACTGTGAGCCCCCTATCTGCGGGCAACATAAACCAGCTGTTCAGCTCCGTCAGCTCTCATCTCATCTGGAACTGCCTTTCCTAGGTTTGCCCCCAGACAAGGGCCCAAGTTAGAGCCTTGCAGTTGCCAGCCTCCTTTAATTGCGTCCTTCATTTCGCAGGCTGTTATTTGTGTGGTGGTGTTTGGGCCTTGACTGGAGGGCCATGTTTTTTGTTTTTTGTTTTTTTTTAAACTCAACAGTTTAGTAAGATGTTTGATGGAACCTAGTGATTCATCTATTTCATGAAGAAGGGGAGGAGCGTGTGTGTGTGTGTGTGTGTGTGTGTGTGTGTGTGTATGGTGCGGAGGGGTATGGCACACTGAGGAGAAGTTACCCTTAAAACAGAAGCAGCTCAGGCTGGAAAAACCACCACTTTCCAGCCCCTCCCCACCAGGGGCTTTAATTACAGAGCAATTTCTTCTGCTTTGTCGAACTGACCTGAATTTGGGGTGGGATCCCTTCCCTGATTTACACCACAGGCAGGTTTGGGCTCCAACTTCCATTCATGTGTCTTCATCCTATGTGGAGCAGTGGCTCAGATCATGGCAAGGACTGGGCTTCAAGTTTCTTGCCCTGGAATTCAAAACCATCTCTGCTTTAGGGTGTAGTGGATAGGAGTGAAGGCCATGGAGGTAGACTGCCTGGGGGTAATCCTGGCTCTGAATGACCCTGGACAAGTAACTTAACCTCTTGGAGACCAGTTTTCTCATCTGTAAAATGGGAATAACACCTACTTCATACAGTTAGTGGGCAGATTAAATAGGTTGACGGATGTAATACTCTAATTAGAAGGTTCTTGGTAAAAGTTTTTAGCTCCATTTATTGTTATTACTATGCTATGTTCCATCCACTATGGTAATTGGCTCAGCTCAGATATTACCTCCTCTATGAAGCTGTGCCTGGTGCCTGGCATATAATAGATGCTCAATAAATATTTGTTCAATGAATGAATAAGCAAATGAATGAATACATTTGCTCCCATCTGGGAGCAATCCACTTCTCCTTGAGGCTTATGTTTTTCTTTTTTCTTTTCTTTCCTTTTCTTTTTTTTTTATTTGAGAGAGTACATATATGCAAGTGGGGGAGAGGGGGAGAGAGAGAGAGAGAGAGAGAGAGAGAGAGAGAGAGAGAGAGAAAGAAAGAAAGAAAATCCCAAGCAGGCTCCATGCTCAGTGCAGAGTCCAATGTGGGGCTCGATCCCATGACCCTGGGACCATGACCTGGGGTGAAGTCAAGAGTCAGATGCCCAGCTGATTGAGCCACTTAGGTGCCCCTCCTTGAGGCTTTGATAGCACTTTGTCCCTACGTTCTTTTATGGAGTTTTCCCCATTTAACCTTTATTGGAGTTAATTGTTCTTATCCAGATGGTCAGCCCTTGGAGAGTAGAACTTGGGTCAACTGTTTTGGTATTTCCTGTGAGGCTTGGCATGGAGGGCAATAACTATTTGGTAAATAATTAATCCTTTTTGAAAATGGTGGCCTTAAAACATTAAATTGCTGAGGTTTTTTGTTTGTTTTCTTTTTTTACTGGATGCAAACACAGAGACGTATACATACAGAGAAAGTACCTCTCCAACAATTTCATGACGTGTGGCTTTCTTTTTTCCTAAAGGAAGTGATAAAGGTAAAAGTTAAGGAGGTAGGTGACAGTGGGAGCCAGAGACGCATAGTAAATAAAAATGTGAGTTCAGTTCAAAGAATGTATTGATGTTAAAGTTTTATTGGAGTTTAACAATTTTAGAAAATATATAGGTTTCATTCTGCTTTGAACTCCTTCAAATGGTGTGTGTGTGTGTGTGTGTGTGTGTGTGTGTGTGTGTGTGTTTAAATGAAAGTGCACAAAAACCCTTTGGTTCTGTCTGAAAAATAATGGATTATTAGCAATGGGTTCTGAATTTCAAAGCTCGTCACTGTTACTGTGCCTCTTGGGTTCATGGTTGGAAATGCTCTGGTTGTCTAATGGGGAGCTGAGGCATAAGGCCTGTCTCTTCTCATGCTTGGCTCATTAGAAAGAACAAGAAGTCACTTGGCCAGTGGTCCAGAAGAGAGCAGGGTTGGTCCACATGCAGACCAGGCTTTCTCCTGGATGCTCAGAGGACAGGTGACAGGTCCAAGGGAGGTGGATCCTGCAGAGATGTCACCATGTTGTTTAGGATCAGGTAACATATGGCCAAGCTGGGAAGTAGAGAAGTGAGTTATGTCCCAAGGACAGAAGTCATGTGCATCTAAGCAGAGGTATGGAGTGGGTCAAGACAATTTTTCTTCACTCTGACCTTTGAATGTGTGGATTATTTATTCACTGAAGTTTTGGTAAGCTGGTGAGAAAAAAAATTTACGTATATTATCCATGGTAAGTTAACTGTTGAAACACCCTCAAACCTCAGCAACCTATCCCAGTAAATGTTTATTTCTAACTCATGCTACAGTCCCATGTGGGGTGGCAGAGGGTGGAGGAGGGGGCTGTACTTACATGCGGTCATTCGAGAACCCAGGCTCCTTCTGTCTTGTGGCTCTACCCTCTCCCTTAGGGCCTTGGAGTCCTCTACCGGATCCCCAAATCCAGCCAGCAGCAAGGGTGGGAGGATGTGGAGGAGTTTTTATTTTATTTTGTTTTGTTTTGTTTTATTTATTTATTTTTTTGAGAGGCGGGGCGCACAGGTGAGCAGAGGAGGGCAGAGGGATACAAAGAGAATCCCAAGCAGGCTCCACGCTCAGTGCAGAGCCCGAGGTGGGGCTCGATCCCACAACCCCGGGATCATGACTTGAGCCGAAATCAAGAGTGGGACGCTTGACCGACTGAGCCACCCACGCGCCCCTGAAGGCAGGTTTTAAGGGCTAGGACTGGAAATGGCATTTATCACTTCTGCCCACATTCCATTGGCCAGCCTCATCATGGCCATGTCTAGGCTCAGGGAGGCTGGGAAATGGGGTCTAGCAGTGTGCCCAGAGCAAAGGCAAATGGTTTGGTGAAAAAATAGTTCATCTGTGCCACAGAAAACAAACTGGAAACTTCCCCTCTTAGTTGCCATACGGAGGGACAGGGTATTTTACTGTGGTTTGGAAAAATGCTTGATTTAAAAACTGCTACCAACATGTCTCCGAGAAGGGGCCAGTGCTGAATGAGCCAAGGGCAATCATGGGCAATCATTTGTTCAAACAGTTTTCTGTTAAGCATCTGCCCTGGGTCAGGCATTATCTTGGGCACGGGGACCGTGATGGCAAGCAATACCAGCATCACTCCCTGTCCTCTTAGAACTGGCATTTGTCAGAAGACAGGCAATTGAATGTGCAAACTTCCTACAATATGAGGACAGCGTGAGGGAAAGTAGGGGAGCACATAGGCAGAGACCTAGGCCAGTCTGAGAGAGCCAGAGAAGTTTCCAGGAAAAAAGGACATTTACGCCGACACTTGAAGGGAAGGGCTACTAACACTTGGCCAGCTGAAGGAAGGCAGAGAAGTGGCATAGGTAACTGGGTATTAGGAAGGGGGCATAGCTCAGTGGATCTCAGCCTTGTTTGCACTTTGGACGCACTTGGGGTAGACTTGGCCAATTAACTAAGAATCCTGGGGTGCGGGGTCTGGGGGTAGGTCCAGGCACTGATCTTATTTGTAAAAGAAGCTTCCCAGGTGATTCTGATGCATGGCCATGGTCAAGAATCATTACAAGAACAGCATTCATTCATTCATTCATTCATTCATTCATTCTTCTTTTTAAAGTTTATTTTGAGAGAGAGCATGCAAGCAGGGGAGGGGCAGAGAGGGGGGAGAGAGAATCCCAAGCAGGCTCTGCAGGGTCAGCACAGAGCCCAACATGGGGCTCAAACTCACGAACTGTGAGCTCATGACCCCAGCCGAAGTCACCCAGGCTGAGCGCCCTAGAAGAGCAGCTTTAAAGAGAGGGCAGGAGGAAGGGAGCACCGGTCCTGGGAGGGGGGGCAGGACTGAAAGCTTTTCAGACTGAAGTCGTTTCCAGGCTGAGATTTGGGGTCACTGGGGCGCAGGGCAGGAGCTCAGGAGGAGCCACTTCCAGGAGCTCTTTCCTCTGGGTATTGGGGGGGAGGGTCCCTTCTCCCCCGAGGTCTCAGCCTGGCAGGGCTTCACCACCAGCACTGAGCTCGTCTTGCCGGGTCTAATGATCTCATTGCCTGCCTTTGGTGGTTTCGAGGGAGGCAGGCTGAGAGAGCAAGGATGGCGTGTGCAAAAACTCGCCTCTCTGATTTCTTAAGCAGAGAAGGGCCAGAGTGCAGGCCCGGCTGGCGACTGGCTGGAGGCCGCTTCTCCCTGGGGTCGGCAGGGTGCAGGTGCAGCCTCGGAATTGTCAGCTAGCCGTTTCAGGAAGCTGGTGAGCAGACACGCGTGGCTCCTGTAGAAAGGACCCAGTGGGATGTATCTGCTCAGCGTGGGGTCCTACACCTCATGGAGGGCTCCACAGACCATTGTTTCTGGACCCACCTTGGGCCTGTCTTAAGGAGAACACAGATTCCCAGGCCGTAGGCCTGCGTGCTAAACAGGCTTGGTTTTTGCAGGCCTCAGGCCTTCCCCAGGCCACACCATTTTGTTTGTGGGTCTGGAAGCCTCTGGAATGTTCTTGGTAGCACATACAGACCTGTTTACCCATGAGGAGCTGGACCTTAACCTGAAAAGCAGACACTTTGTTCCTGTTTTGAAAGCATAAAGCCTTAATCTTATGATTCTAGCATTCACACTACCAACTTGGAGACGTAAAGATACCGGAGCTGGGTATTGACTCAAAGTCAGGGCTGTGTCTCTCAGAGGCTGTGAGGCTTGCGGGCAATCATCCCAAGTAAAGAGGATAGCTTGTTTAAGAATAAAACAGAAGGAAAGGTTCAGATCCATTTTTACTATTTTTGTCACAGAAAAGCTAGGGGTTTTCCTCAGGGATAAAGGAAA
Organism: Lynx canadensis; assembly: GCF_007474595.2. Taxonomy (NCBI): domain Eukaryota; kingdom Metazoa; phylum Chordata; class Mammalia; order Carnivora; family Felidae; genus Lynx; species Lynx canadensis. The sequence continues at coordinate 13,385,124 of NC_044321.2, forward strand.
AAATAGCTCTCTTCTGTATCAGAGCTCTGTCTTCTCGTGGTGCCCTCTCGTGCATGCGTTTGCAGGCATGCTGGCCGCTGGGCGTGGGAACAGAGGTTTGAAAATGGTGTATATGTGGATACTGACCTCATGGATATATATATCAATATCTAGAAACTGCTTTAAAAGTGAAATTGTAGTGATTATGTCAATGATTATACTATAGCCATTTTACCGGGAGATTCCAGGTAAAGATTTAGGGAAAAAAAATCCAGCCACCCCCTCCCCCCCCCACACCCCACCCCGCCCCATCATTTTCCACTGTGGGTGATTGGCCGCCATGGTGGTATGTGACCTGACTTCTGTTTTCTCCCATATTTGAATGTAACCTGCTGCAATCCAAGACGTCCAGGAGAGCCAACTTGGGTTCTGTGCCAGAAACAACCCTGTTCTCAGACTCAAGGGTTCTTACCTCGCAGTTCTTCCATTTGACGGCTGAGAAAACAGAAAGCCCCAGAGGTCAAGTGCCTGGTCCACGGTCATACACCTGTTTAGGGGCAAAGCCAGGACTAGAAACCTGGTCTCCTGGAATTTAGACAAGGCCCATTACAAGCAGGTTTTGGATTGCTTGCCAGTCCTCATCATTTGACAGTGGCTGCGGAATATGTGTGTTGAGAAGGATTCTGAGGCTGGGTATTTACTCACTCAGAAGTGCTGTAACTGACTAGCTCGGTCTCCCTGGGGTGCAGGTGAGAGGATTTGCTGTAGTGTTTGTTTGTCTCCCGCTGTTGTACCCTGCTAGGTAGGCTCTGAAGTAGGTTCTGGAGCTCCTGTTGCCCCCACTCGTGTGCCAGTGTAAGCCCTGGCCTCTTCAGATGATCTGACAACAGTGTTTGCCACCCCTACAGGGAGGCCCTGGAGGAGGGCACCAGAGCATTCTGAGCCCACGGGGGCATTTTCTCCTGATGATTCTGAACGAGGCCCGTCAGAACTCCTGAGCCTAGAATGTCCTCCTTGGTGTCTCTAAGATACATCTCAGGGAGTGGGACGGGAGATGAAAACAGTGCTTTCAAAGCAGGCAATCATTTTGGGAGCTTTCTTGAGTGGTGCGAACACACGCGTGCACACACACACACACACACACACACACACACACTATGGTCCAAGAGCACCAGGAAGACCTCTCATCGAAGAATTATGTGCCTCATACTCGAGAGGCTTTGATGCATCTTGCACTTTGATGACTTGAGGTTGGGACTTCCTCGTCCCCTTCCCCTTTGCCCTCCTCTCACAGCCCATTTCCCTGGGAGGCGGGCTCTTGAGCTAAGGGTTAGAAGTCTCGCCTTTTCCTCCCAGGGAAACAGGCCCCACCTGCAGGACAAGACGGAGAGCCCTGGGGTCTCTCCCAGGGAGGCTCCAGTTCTCAGTCTCAGAGCCATTAGTTCTCTGGCTTCATTTTGAGTTTTTAAAAAATGTTTTATATTTCAGAGAGAGAGAGAGAGAGCATGAGCAGGGGAGGGGCAGAGAGAGAGGGAGACACAGAATCTGAAGCAGGCTCCAGGCTCTGAGCTGTGAGCACAGAGCCCGATGTGGGGCTTGAACCCACGAGCTGTGAGATCATGACCTGAGTCCAAGTCAGATGCTCAGCCCACTGAGCCACCCAGGTGCCCCCACTGGCTTCATTTTGGATCACTTTATGGGGGGCAACTGACATTCAGTTTTTCCTCGTCTCCCACTTCTGATTCTTGGGAGGCTTGGGCAAGTTACCTAATTGCACTAAGTCTCAGTTTCCCCATCTGTAAGATAGAGAGTGTTAGTTCCCACATTGTGGAATCTTGTGAGGATTAAATCATCGGGTGTGCCTGGCAAGTGACCAGTAACTGTGCCCTGTTATTTTTTTTCTTTTGTTCTCTACTATTTTTAAGTCACAAACACAGAGCCCTTGAAGGATCATCCACTAGGTTCTCTAATTTTGTGGGTGGCCGTGTGTTTGAGCACTTCAGAGAGAGGGAGAGGTGGGGAGGGAGAAGGAAATCAAGTGAGCGAGCTGGCAGTCTCTGCCTGTGATAAAAGCAGTGACACTGCAGGGAATTGTCGTCTAGACGCGAGATTGCGTATTATTTCAGCCGGTGCATCTGAAACTTTGTACAGATGGATCATCTGCGGAGCTTATTTAAAATGCAGATTCGGGGGCACCTGGGTGGCTCAGTCATTAAGCGGTTAAGCGTCAGACTTCGGCTCAGGTCATGAATTCAGAGTTCGTGAGTTTGAGCCTCATGTGGAGCCTGCCTGGGATTCTCTCTCTCTCTCTCTCTCTCTCTCTCTCTCTGCTCCTTCCCCCCTTCAAAATAAAGAAATAAACTTAAAAAAAAAACTTGCAGATTCTGATTCATTAATTCCGGGCTGCTTTCTAGTAAGCATTTCTAACAAGCTCCCGGGCAATGGCGATGCTGCTGGCCTGTGGACCCCAGTTCGACACCAGGTAAGAGTCTAGGAGACAGTGGGCCAAGGCTGCCCTGTAGATTTGGAGCAACCTGAAACTTGACAGCCCTGTGGCTAGTCAGCTAGATTGGTACATCTAGGAGCTGAGACTTTCTGGGGATGAATGGAGAAATACTGAAGCCCAACTCTGAAGAGCCGGGTTCGAGTCCCGGCGAGGTATCAAGACACAGTGAGCAAGTTGTTTCTCTCCCTCGGCCTCAGCACCTTGGTCGTCTTTAGAGCAGAGGGCAGCCGAAAATACTATGAAGCCTTGCTGTTCCCAGAGTGGTCCTTAGCCCCACGTCCTGGGCCACCTCAGACCTCCTGTGCCCAAAGCCACATTTTAATAAGTTCCCCCGGGGATTCACTTTCATGTTAACATTTGAGAAGCGCCGGTCTAAGACTCCTTCCTACTAGAGGATTCCGTTGATCTAGTACTTTCTAACTCTAGCTCTGGTGACAGAAATCTCAAGTGACTCCATTTATACAACGGGGATGTCTTCATCAGGAAATACCTTCTTTTAGTTCTCCCACAGTAATTTTGGTGATTTGCAAAGAAGGTCAGACCAGTAAAATTTATTCCGAACCAGCATTTCCCTGTGTTTGAGTAGGAGGGAGTGTCAGAATCCCTGAAGAGTGGTCCACCACCAGCAGCACCCTTCTCGGGCCCTCAGCAGATCGCAGCACGGTGTCCCCAGCTTACCTGGGCTTGGCGCCACCTCCTCCATTTTCCTTTGATGCTGGTGCACGTTGGCTGTGTTGGGAGGCAGAGCGGGTGCGCGTTCCCACGCGTCTACATATTGGTGCATTGGGTCTCTGATGGGAATTGGGGCTACAAGTGGAGAATTTTTATTGCATAGACGCCAAAAGGAAGAAGCAAAATTGTCCCAGGGTTTTAGTTCCATGGAGGAATTTTGGGGCGCCTGGGTGGCTCAGTCGGTTAAGCGTCCGACTTCAGCTCAGGTCATGATCTCGCGGCTCGTGAGTTCGAGCCCCACATCGGGCTCTGTGCTGACGGCTCGGAGCCCGGAGCCCTCTTCGGATTCTGTGCCTCCCTCTCTCTCTGCCCCTCCCCCACTCCCACTGTGTCTCTCAAAAGTGAATAATGTTAAAAAAAAATTACTTCCATGGAGGAATTTTTTTAATTATAGAAATTTCAGATACACAGGAAAGATAGAGAATAATATAAGAAACAGAATTTACGTGAAGACGTACATTATTATAAGTAAAATCGTAATGTGGACTCCTCAGTGGCATCACCTTTTACAACCATACCCTGAAAATTGGTATTCATAATTCTCAGGCATGTCTTTCTATTTTAATATGTGTGTATTCCTAAGCAGCATTTAGTATTGTCTTTGCTTGGTTTGAAATTGGTATACATTGTTTTATACTCTGTATCCTTCTGCAACCTGCCTTTTTTGCTCAGCATTATACATGGAGATTTATTCATGCTGTTGTAGCTCTACTTGATTCATTTTAATTGCTGTGTATAGTTCATTATATGAAAGTACTTCCATTTGTCGATTCTCTGGCTGATCGACGTGGCAGTTGTTTCTGTTTTTTCCTCTTCCAAACAATGCTACAGTGAACATATGTCACTTTTATGCATATACGGGTGAGTTTTTCAGGGCAGTGTTTTTCACGGAGTGTGTTGTGACCTATTTGTGGGTCATGAACTCAAACCGATGGGTTGCAACTACGTTGAAAAAAAGTAAAATAGAATACATTGAGAATGACCAGAATATGTTTCCCATGGTAAGAGGAGTTACTATTTCACGGAATTTCTTTCAGTTACGAGGTGACACGGTTTCCTTTGATAGCCCATTACTTTATAATTGAAACAAGTTTAGGGAAATTAAACTTACTGTGTGGGTCATGGTCAACCTAGGGACGGGCTTGCTGCGTTGAAAACCGTGTGTATCCTTGGCTTTTCTAGAGCTTGCCAGATTCCTCTTCCAAGTGTACTGATTCACACTGCTATGAGTTTTCAAGTTGAAAAGCTCAAGAGAAAATAGACCCCAAGGACAGATGGAAGCTAGAGAATTTAAAAAAAAAAAAAAAAAGCAGCTTAAAATTCCCACCTTCTTCGCTCCTCTTAACTCTGTGTAAACATTGTGGGTTTTCTTGACCTTGCAAATTTGCTTTTAATCTGAAACAAGAAAAAAGCTTCGAAGGGAATTCCTCATCTTCCTGTCTCTCTTGCCTCAGTTCAGGGAGGGGTGAGCTGGAAGGAGGTATCCATTAATAACAGGAGAGCTGTGTCTAACCTTTGTGCTCTAGCTACTGTGGGCAGGTTTTCAAAGATGGACAAAGATTTCTCCAGATCAAAGTCAGTGGTGCCATTATTGTTTCTTACTTAGAAATAAAGCAGGGAATGGGGCACCTGGGTGGCTCAGGTGGTTAAGCATCGGCTCTTGGTTTTGGCTCAGGTCATGATCTCATGGTTTGTGAGTTTGAGCCCCTCATCGGGCTCTGTGCTGACAGTGTGGAGCCTGCTTGGGATTCTCCCTCCCTTCTCATTTTCTGACCCCCCGCCCCCAAGAAATAAACTTAAAAAAAAAAAAAAGAAATGAAGCAGGGAACTGGGGAACCCAAGGAGCCATCCTCCCATAGTTCATCTTTCTGGGGGGCTGGTCAGTTCCTGCTCTAGTCCCAAACCCCCCCGGAAGGCCAAATCCTGTGTGAGCTGATTGTTATCTGGCTTGCCGCAGCCTGTTTTCCCGGAGATGTGTGTCCATGTATTCTCTCCCTCCATGCACTGCACAAGCAAAGACCAAGAGATGGGAAGAAGGCAGGTTTGGGGGCCCTCCTCCATGACTCTCCCTGTGCCCAGAACCTACCATTCATCGTCTCCAGTCATCTTGGCAACCCCTCTTTCTGCAGAGGAGGAAAACCGAGCCTCAGAGTTTAGGTGACTTCCCCAGATCACCCATCTGATAGGATAGAATTCCTAACCTTATGGAGACCCTTCTGTATGCCAGGCATTGTTCTAAGCACCTTATATAATTTCCTCTTTACATCTTCATCACATCCCAGTAAAGGTAGGCACCATTATCATCCCAGCTTTACAGATGGGGAAACTGAGACACCAAGAGGTTAAATCATTGGCCTAGGATCGCACAACCAGTGAGTGCAAAAGCCCATATTTGCCAGTCTTTGGCAGTTGACATTTTCCATCTGCTGAATGGGGATCCTTCGCTATTCTGTATCATAGGTATGCCCTCCTTCTCTCCCTTCCTTCCAGCATTTTCCAATAGGTAAGGGAGATGGTCTCTGCGCATGGGAATTTGGGACAAGCGTGTACCATATAGTAGAAAGAACGTGGTCACAATGACAGTGGCCATGTGTACTTTAGCGCTGAAATGAGTGGACGGCACAGAGATCGGAGGAGGCGGCGCTGGATGAGGCTGGCGGATAGCCTTGTAGATTTCATCAGTAGATCTCAGTTCTCTTAAAACCATAGGTATCAAACTTGAGCATGCATCAGAATCATCTAGAAGACTTGTTAAAATACAGATGGCTGGACTCCAGATGCCCCACCCCCTCCCAAGTTTCTGATTAAGACAGGACTCAGGCCTGAGAATTTGCCTTACTAACAAGCTCCTCCTGCCGGACAGCGCTTGGGAAATCACCGGCTTATACGATAGGTAGGATTCGTAAAAGTGCAAGAGAAAGGAAATGAATGTGATCTGTATGCTAGTGAGAATAAATAGGTTAGCCAGGGTGACAGACAAGCCTTAAAGTCTTTGTGGCATAACACACTGAAGTTTTCTTTCTGGTCTATGTTCCAGTCCAGTGCGGGTTGATAGGGGCGTATTCTGCTCCATGCTGGTGTTCGGGGGCCCAGGCTCCTTCTGTTTGTGGCCCGGCCACTCCCTGGGCACTTCGAGTCCTCCGTCAAAACGTCTGAATCTGGCAGCAGTGGAGGGAGGAGGGATTGGAGGATTGTGCAGAAGGCTTTTATGTGCCAGGCCTAAAGGACAAACACGTCGTTTCTACCCACGTGCCATTGGCCGGAACTCAGTTACACGGTTACGCGTACCTGCAAGGGAGCCTGGGTAGAAAAGAGAACAGAGAATGAATATGTAGCAGTCTTTGCCACGGCCTGTTTGAGGGTCCACAAGGAGTTTGGTGTGACCGGAAAAGCACATTCGTGTCAAGAGAACAAATGAATGTTTCATGCTCTTTCAGGGAAATTTGCCGCGGCCAGTTTGGGTCATCACGTAACATCATGGCAGTGTAGCTGTGGGGTCGGAAAAATAACCAGCAGATTTTCACTGAAAGCCCGAATAGGTGGTTTCGTAGTTACATGATTTCTCAGGACCTGATTTTGTTCTCCCTCTGAAAATCGGAATAAGATATATGAAAATTGCTAGTTTGGTGCCAAGCACATGATGACAGAGTAGCTCTTTCTGTTTTCGGCCGCTGGATGGGCAGACGGAGCCGCGCTGTTGTGGCGTTGGGAGCCTCTTCACGTGGACAGCTGTTGGAATCGGCTCAGGGACACAGTCGCAAGCTCGTCTCGGCAGTTGGGTGGCTGGCCCAGCAAGGCCCAAGGAAGCAGCGTAGGCCCGGGACCACGGCAACATTCGTTACGTACTCGGCTTCTGGAAGCAACACCATTACCCGGTCGGGTGACTTTGGCCCTTGTGCCTCAGTTTCCTCATGCGTGAAGAGGGGCGAGTCTTAACGACCTCGTACGGTTGCCGTGACGGTGGGGCCGAGGAAAAGCCGAGGACTGACAAGTGTTGGATACGCACTCCTGAATTTCTCAGCCCCTGTGGTAGTTGCCCTTTCTCCCTCTTGGTGTCATCACCTGAGGCCACTATGGAGGTTCTTCGACCACGTACACCCCGTAGGCTTTGTTTGGTCTTAGGATGGCGTGCTGGGCCTGACAGAGCCCCGTCCTCTCCCCGTAGCGCGGGTGCGTCGCAGTGACTTTGGGGCCTCTGAGCTGTCCGCGGATGTGAGTGCAGTGTGGGCTGGGAGGTGGTGAGGGAGTCTCCGAGCTTTTTCCAGGCTGCGCCTCCACGTCGGCTGAGCGGACCCCGCAGCAGAGCTAAAAGTCCCCTGGGCTCCTGGACGGCAGCACTGAGGCCCCCCCCAAACCCCCACAGTCCCTGGACCAGCGCTGCTCTCCTTCGTTTCACCTTGTTCTCTGCTCCCCTCAGGTCTGGGTCCTTTAAAAACCTTTCTCTCCCCCTGTTCAAACGGTGCAATTTTGGGTGATTGAAACCACATTTTTATATGTGTCAAAATCAGTTCAGCCTTTAGAAAGGAATCATAATATAAATTGGATCATATATCCTAAGTGGATGCCACCAGCTAATTCGTTTGTTAGGCCGTTCAGCTACATGGGATTAAGTGAGTGTTTATTCTTCGGCAGCTACATGTGGGTCTCGTTAATGCACATTCTGGTATGGCTCGTGCCTAATATCTTGTCAAGTAAGGGAGCGTGTAGAAGGCCCTCGCACACCAGCAACCTGCAGGGAGCCATTCCTTCTCCAGCAGCCTCTAGTGATTAACGGGGTGGGGCTGAACATCCCTGCTCCTTTTTTGAAATGCACGCTCATCAAGTTGCCCGCAGCCTCAGAAAGGCTGTGGTCTATACCCTCGTCGGGGCAAGCGGGGATCGGGGGCGGCCGAGAGCGCCAGAGTCACATTCTGAGGCCCTGCCCCAGATCTACTGAATCAGAATCCGACTTTGTGTGTGTGCAGTGCGTGGGCGCGAAAATTTAACATGTGCTGCTCTAAACCACTCTTCTCAGCCTTAGCTGCACATTGGGTTCAAAAGCGATCGGTCTGGAATGTGCCTGGGCATCGGGGTGTTTCAGAGCTCCCCAGGTGATTCTGGTGTGCAGCCAAGGTGAGGAAGCGCTATTCTAAGTGGCTGTGCCTCTGTCCCCCCTGCCCCCCCCCCCACTTTTTAGGGGAGATCACAGGGCCTGCTTTACAGGTGGCTGGGACGACTCGGGAGGTAACACTGGACCAGCCAGCACACCGCGGTCACCCAGAAGTCCTTTTCCTTTTCTACAACGTCACCGCATTTCCCCCTGCCCTTCCCAACTTCTCATTTTCCTGCTTCCTGAAAAGAGAAGTTTCTTTTGGTCCCAAGTAGCAGCATGTTGGGAACTGGGGTGAGAAGGATTTGGAAGTCCTCTGCATTATTTTCATCCAGAACTCTCTGGTTGGCTGTCTCTGTGGTTTTTTTTTTTTTTTTTTTTTTTTGCAACAGTACAGACAGCTTCTTTTGTTCCTGTCGTTGTCGTTGTTGTTTCTTTGTCGCGGTTCATTTGTTTATTTGTTTGGAACTGCCAGCCGGTGGGAGCCCAAGTATGGGGAAGAATGAGTTTGGAAATATTTCCTTCCTGGTACTTGTGCTGGAATCCGGACCGAGTTGTGTCTCCGAAACTCCGGAGGAGTGTGTTATTGCTGGTCCTGTGTGCGTCACCGCCCCCCGGGGCACAGCAGGCGTTTCATGTGGACGCCAGACTCGTCTTTTATAAGGGGTAGGTACGGTGTTTTTAAACAGGTCTCCTGGTTTGGGCACCGCACACAAAGTTGGCAGAGACTCATTTTGCTTCCAGCTTTTCCCCACTGAGCATAGCTAGAAATCCCGGAAGTGATGCAGGAGATTCAGTGATGCTGAGAGTCCCCGGCTCCAGGGTAACTGTCACCGTCGCTTCTGACCTCATGGTGCTCTTTGGCTGTTTTGTGTGTTTTAGGTAAGCGAAGGGCCCAGTTTGTACTCTTTTGTGTGTGGCTTCTTCTGCCCAGTATGAGGTTTGTGAGGTCCACCCACGTGGTTGTGTGTAGTTGTAGACGACTGCGAGCAAGGATGTTTCACCAAATCTTGATCTTGGACTCTTGTCAGAGTTAGGACTTGAGTAAAAACTAAGTTAGTTAAAAAAAAAAAAATTTTTTTTTGTCCTTAGTCTACAAGCATAAGACCTGTTAAGTGAACAAAATTTGAAAAATAAAGATCAACAAAATATAAAAAAATAAACATAGTCTCTAAATCTATCACCCCAAGAGAGTCTCTCAGTATTTTTGTGTATATCCTCCAGGTTTTTCCCCGGACGTGTTTTAATAATTTGGACTTAGAGTCTATATACTGCTTTTTAAGCGGTTTTTTTTTCACTCACTAGAACAAGAATATCTTACTGTGTCCCCAAATATTCTTCAACAGCATCTCCTTTATTGGTTACATGGTTGGTCTTTGTATAGCAAAATTAGGCTTAATATATTTTAAACGTTTTTTGCATGAGATTTAGGAACTGCTTTAAACAGCTTTTGTGGTCATAAAAATGCAATCAGTCAGTAACATCGCCAAGTCTTCTGAAGGAAAACAGGCTGTCAAGATGGGAAGGTCTCCATGTGCTTCTGAAATGAAGGCCACTATTAAATGCCTAATGTCCTGCTCTCTGGTTATTTTCAGAAAGTCAAGAGCTAAGGGGTGATTTTTCATGAACTCACCTCGAGGTCAGAATTATGAATTTTCTCTTTTCTGCCTGCCCCAAAGTCAAACTGTGTCCGCTGGGCATTAGGGACACAAGATCCTAATTTTCAAAGCACGCCTTTTTATTTTTGTGAAGTAATCTGTTAACTAGCACCTGTGGGCATCGGTTGCCTCTTTTCCTTGTTACCAAAAGGGATTCAATGGTAATCAGATCCCTAATTCTTATGCAGTCTTTTAACCAAGAGCCAGAGAGACAGGTGAACATTGTAGTTTTTATAGGGATACTCTTGGAGTGTTTATAAACCACAGAACTACTTTGGAGAACTTTAAAGCACTTTGAGCCAGTAAGCTCATTAATGATGAGGAAAAGGAAATAAAATTTCATTGTCTTTATACGCATGCTATGGCTGAAGTCCAAGTAATTTTGGCTCATATCAACATTTGCTGGCTAGCAGTTTGGGAACAAATAGACACAGTATTAGCAAGATTTGGAGTCAACAGTAAAATTTGGACTTTGGCCACGTGTGCGCACGCGCACACACATGCACGCACGCGCACACACACACACACACACACACACACACACCAAACACACACATGGGGTGAGGGGGAAGAATTTTCTAGTCCTTTCTTCTTTAATCATAAAACAACAAGAAGAAACTGCTAGATCTGGAATTCTTTGAGGTCCTTCCTTATGTGTACCCTAAAGGGGTATAAAACTGTTTCTGCTTAGAAAGGTGTTTGTTGATTTCATACAGGAAGTTACGGGCCTCCCTGGGACTGTAGAGGTCTTTAAACTCCATCGTTGTGCCAGCCTCTTCCCCCTAGCCTTGTTGAGGTGATCTTTAAAACTGGGTTTTAAGGGTTCTCTCTGACCCTCTTGTGAAGTAAGTATGGCACTGTATTTTCATTCATGGCAACCTCCTGGGTAAAATGCTGGAGAGAAATGTGTTCTAGGACATTTGTAATTATACTAGAAAACGTTTTAGTCGGAAATTTTCTTACTATGATCGCAGTATCTCCAAAAGTTTTCGGGGCGCCTGGGTGGCTCAGTCGGTTAAGCGTCCGACTTCGGCTCAGGTCATGATCTCACGGTTCGTGGGTTCGAGCCCCGCGTCGGGCTCTGGGCTGACAGCTCGGAGCCTGGACCCCGCTTCAGATTCTGTGTCTCCCTCTGTCTGCCCCTCCACTGCTTGCACTCTGTCTCTTGCATCGTCTCAAAAATAAATAAACATTTCATTGAAAAAAAAAATTAAAAAAAAATTAAAAAAAAAAAAAGGGGGCGCCTGGGTGGCGCAGTCCGTTAGGCGTCCGACTTCAGCCAGGTCACGATCTCGCGGTCCGTGAGTTCGAGCCCCGTGTCAGGCTCCGGGCTGATGGCTAGGAGCCTGGAGCCTGTTTCCGATTCTGTGTCTCCCTCTCACTCTGCCCCTCCCCCGTTCATGCTCTGTCCTCTCTCTGTCCCAAAAAAAATAAATAAACATTGAAAAAAAAATTAAAAAAAATAAATAAACATTAAAAAAAAATGTTTTCACTGCTGTCTAGGAAAAAAATCTTTCGACTTGTTAGATACTCCTGTGAGAGGCAAGGACACCTTGATATTGCCTGATGCTGCATACCTCTCTCTCTCCAGCCCTGGGGCTTTGGAGTATTTCATGGGTGTTATGCAATGCTAGAAGTGGATGGGATTTCTGAGATGATAATCTGGGGTGGGGGGACATGATTTTATATCTTTGTGTTTGCTCTTCTGAGAACGAGAATAATCCAAGTCCGTTTCTCCTCTCACGAATACCTACGGTGGTTTGGGGCCGCTCTGTGAATTCCAGCTCACACAATGTCATTTCAGGATGAGGGAGCCCAGTGTGCACTCGGAGTGAGACGCCCGCAGTCCCCAGACCTGCTTATGGCAACATGTTCCTCATGAACGAGGCTCCTCTCCCGGTTTCACGCTTCCTTAACTTTGATCTCTTACCTCTGGGCTTTAATGAGCAGGGGCTTTCTAGGAAGATCAGGAGAATTTCTGTTCATCTGTGTCCTGAGGAGAGGGGAGGCGAGGTACCTACGTGTGTGTGTGCACGTGCACTCGGGTGTGCAAATATATGTTCAGGTGTATGTGTGCACACACGTGTATTCATTTATGTGCACCTGTGAGCATGTGTTGACACGTGCACGCCACCCGTTCTGAGGTCTATACTGTGCCCTCCAGAGGTGAAGAAGCCTACGCGAGGTCACACAGGTAGGAAGTGGCACAGCTGGGCTTTACACCCAGCCTGGCTGTCGCCAGCTCTTCCTTGGCATGCTACACCGAAAAGGATGTCCCCAGGGGAAGTGAGACCTCCTCACCTTTTTCCAGACGAAGGCGAATCTTGTTATGACCCAGCTCACCGCCCGATGCTTTACTGAGCCATCCCAGGAGCGGACCTGGGAACCTAGAGTGGTAGTGTTCATGTGTTAGCATCGGAGGTTGTATAAATGAGACAGACCTCGTGACCTTGATCACTTCCTATTGCCGCCTTCTCTTCTGGGTCTCTGCTAGAATACGCTTAAGTACGTGCTTGAGGAACCAGGAAGGAAAAGGGAGGCGTACCATTTATATGAAGTTCAAACCCAGGCAAAGCTAATCTGTAGAGATAGAGGTTAGAAGAGTGGTTATCTCGGGCGGGGCCCAAGGCAGTCTGCTGGGACCCTGGAAATACTCCATGTTTTCACCCAAACTTTCACCAAACAGTACCCACCCATATTTTCTATCCACTGCTAACCTGGCTGTAGATAGACGTATGCGATGATCGTTTGAGCTGTAGACTTGAGATCTCTGCACTTTGCTGTACGTATGTGACCCCTCAATAAAAGAGTAAATAGAAAAGGAGGCATCGATAGTAACCCGGGCCAATATTGTAGAAGCCGGGCCGGGAATGGCAGGAAGGAGAAACAGGCGTATCTGAGTGAGAGTTAAAAGAAACACCAGTCATACGTTGAGAGACATAGATAGTTCTTAATCTGTAAGAATCAGAAGTCATTTCCAGGAAGACATAATTGCTTGTATTCAGCAGATGTGAATTTTATTGCTCTTAATTTCTTCTTTATTTTCGTGATTTGTATCCTGGCTTCCCCCAGCCCTGGCCACTTGTGTGTTTGGCCTGCCTTCATTTGATCATGGCTCTGCCTTTTAAAACAGTTGCTGCCGCCGCCGCCTCTCCCCAATTCGGAACGACTTACAAATGTTTGAACAGAGAAACAAAGACAGAATATGGGAGACATGGTCTGGTTTGTTGCAAATGGCTTTTCCTGCCAAGCTGTGGGGAACGGTATTCGGGCCAGCTTTGCTTTCCTAATTGGAACCATAGCTCCACAGATTGCCTTTAGATTGCAAACCGGAGGGCCCGCCGCCCTCCGGGACCGTTTCACGCCGGGCTGCTGTGCACCAGGGTTCTCCCTCTCGTTGGCCTGTACGGGGCACGGCGGAGTTGCCTCATCAAGACGGCTGACTCTGAAAAGGAAGTAGCAGAACCCTAATCCTCTCTAGGCTTTATACATCTGTGCCGTTCTCTTCCTGCGCCCCCCTCTGGAGCTGTCATAACAGCAACAGTTAACGTTTACGGACAGCTCACTACGTGCCTCATGCAGTTCTAAGTATTTGGCACGCATTAATTCATTGCATCCTCACGAGCTCCGGAAGCTGGCGTTGCTGGTCCCCTGTTAGAGACGAAGTTAGACACAGGGAGACGAAGTCACTTGCCCAAGGTCACATAGCTGGTGAGTGACAGAGACGGCATCTCCACCCAGTCTGGTTCCAGACTCTGAGCTCCCATCCACTGTCTAAATAGAATCCGTTTCCACCGTGGTGACCCCCACAGCTGTCGCCACACGGGCTGGACCTGGGCTGTCTGACACAGCAGCCGCTCGCTGCATGTGGCCGGCGGGCACTCGAGACGTGAGGTGCTCTAAATGTAAAATACACACCGGGTTTCTAAGCCTTGGTGCAAGCCACGACTGTAAAATAGATCATTACTGCATGTTTCTATTGATTGCATATTGAAATACTATTTTAGGTGTATTGGTTTCATGGAACGTATTATTAATTTCACCTGTTTCTTTTTACTTTTTTGTTTCACGTGGCTACTAGAAACGTTAACAGTTTACACGTGGCTCACATCGTGGCTCCATTTCGGTCTCTAGCTCTGAGCTGAACCTTCTTTCCACCTTGCTCCAAATACACTAAGATTCTCTTCCAGCACGGTCATAGGTAAAATAGATCTGGGACTAACATGCCACAGATGAAATTTCTTTTACTGCCACCACCTTGCTGCTGCTGATGTACAATTAAGCTTTTTTTTTTTTTTTATACCTGAGGGAAAGATCCAGACCTTTAATGAACGTCTGTTAATGTACTAGTTGTGGTACCAGGTCCTTGAATGTAATGGTGGCATTTAATCTTCGTAATTCTTCTATGAGATCAATATCGTCAGCCCCATTGTACAGACAGCAAAACTGAGGCTTCGTCTAGCAACTTGTCACAGTTGCTATCGCTAAGCATTGGGCCAGGATTCGGATGTGGATCATCCGATTCCGGCTCTAGTGACAGTTTGCCCCCAGTGGACCTGCCTTGTATAGTATGTATCTCATCCTACGTGCCTTTCTCATCTTTGTTAAATCCTTATGGGAAGGGAGTGTCACCCATAGCAGGTCCCAGTAAATGTTCAGAGAACTGAATTGCCTTAGTTCAGTTGTGTGAGAGGTCTTGATTCGAATATTCGCCTGCAACGTTTGGTATCTGCTCCGTTATTTCTCTTTTAAGAGCTACGGCTAGGTCACCAAGCTTGCGTCATTGGATTGTTGTTTATTATTTCCCCATGACTTCCTGTAGAAATTTCATTCCTTATTTGATTCAATAAGATGTGTTAAGTATAGTACATTTACTGTGCTAAGCCCTGCGAATCCACAGGTGAGGTAGAGATATGGCAAGAGGACATTGCGATGAACATTGTTCCTACATTGCTAAGAGTAGGTGAAAGGGGCTTGGGAGCACATTGTTGGAGCATCTCATCTAATCTTAGAGCTCATAGAAGGTTCCCCAGAAGGAGAAGGAAATGCTAAGTTTCAGTTGCAGGTTAGTGAAAATTAAAATGTGACTTTTTTCCAAGGACCCTCTGAATTCTGTTCATGAGATTTTACTGTGGAAACAGAAAATGGAGGCTTTACGGAGACAGGAAGTGGAAAGCAGTGTAAATCTGAAGCCATTCTAGGGACCCATCATCAGGGCTCGTGGTTTCCGGTGCAGTGAGTGCTCTACCATTGGCTGGACTCAGCTTCTCTCTGGATCCTTCCCTTTTATGACCCCGAATCAAAGTCTGGCTTGCTTCTGTGTTTTCTTTTAGCTTTGACTTCGACCCATAATTTCTTCCTTCTTGCCACGTCTCCGTTCACTTTCTGGAAGAGAAGAGAAGAGAGAGAGCGCGCCTGCTTGACCCAGATCATTTAAAGAAAATCAAGCCATCCCATTGGCTGCTGACCAGCCAATAGTTAGGCTACTCTTGAATCTAGTGCTCACCCTTGGTCCAATCAACTATGGCATGAGGAGGGGCAGGGAGATAAGGTACGAAAAGTGGCTGTTGAAGTAATCTTCCTACACATCAACCTCTTCTGGGATGTTAGACATTTTATCCAAGGATGTGGCATGGCGTCAGATCACTGATTTAGGAAGTTCTTTTAATACCTAGAGAAGTAATATACAAGTTGGAAAAATGCAGGAGCCTGTCATTTTCATTGTACCAGAGCAGGTCTGTGGATCCCTTGCTAGGGATTGTTTTAGCTGTGGCTTCACCATGCTTGTAATGCCATGCCCTAGAACATCATCATTTCTTTGTTGTTAGGGGCCTAGGGTATTATTTCAATATTTGGGAATTGTCCCTCTGTCCTTCCCAGCAACAACTAGTTATTGACATATGTCCTCATTGCTACAGATAGACAGCTCATTCATTTCTTCTTCAGAAATCCATCCAGGTAGGCCCTCTTTGGGACAAGGATTGAACCTAACCTGGAAACCTCCCTTCCACCAAAATGGTCTATGGATAGAATTCCTTAAGTCCGGGAAAAAATGGCATCTTTAGTTTCACTAACCGTAAACTGAAACTTGATATTTCCTTCAATTCCAAAAAGACACAGACCGCAGTAGTGCTACCTGTCCCTGTGACTTGCTCACTGATAGAAATCAAAGGCATTTCTGTATCATATTACAGTTTCTGGAGATATCTCAAAATATGCCCATTACATAAAAATCCTGGTGTAGTAGTGGACTCACCACTAGACCTTGTTATTTCGTGTGTTGATAAACACACGTAATATTCTGTGACTCAATTTTCTGGTTAGTATTTGGATAACTGCATTTTGACACAATTTATTTGCTTTACAATCATATATGTTGTAATTTATACATTATGAATTCTGAGAAGGACCCATAGGCTTCACCAGTCGGCCAAAGGAGCCATGGCACGGCAAAAGTTAGGAACCTCTGCTCAAGGAAGTAATCCTGTGCTGCATGTACTCAACCCTGGAGGCCACTGCTCACTCTGGGGTCTGTAATTCACTGGAGCTATACTGGTGTGTATTAGTCTAAAGGAGGGAAAGCCTGATGCTGAAATCCTACAGTGGTCCTGGGGAGACTGATTCAGGTGGTTTGTAGTCCAGGGACAAAGCCGTGCAAGGAGCGGAGCAGTGATTTAAAGAGAATGGTGGCAGGAGGCTTTTCTTTTCTTTTTTAAAAAATATTTATTTATTTTTGAGAGAGACAGAGACAGCTTGGGCGGGGGAGGGGCAGAGAGAGACAGAGACACAGAATCTGAAGCAGGCTCCAGGCTCCGAGCTGTCAGCACAGAGCCCTATGCGGGGCTGGAACCCATGGACAGTGAGATCATGACCTGAGCCGAAGTCGGACGCCCAACCCACGGAGCCACCCAGGCGCCCCAGGAGGCTTTTCATTAAAGCCACCCTGATGTACCCACCCCATGGTATATGTATGAACATGCTCCATGGAGTGCATGTCTGCTGGTATGGCATTGTTCTGGCCCCAGATGTTTTATATTATGGACTGATATGAGCCCTTAAGTTGTTGCCTCCCTTCCCTAGTTTAAGAGGAAGTAGGGTGGGCACACTGTGTGTAGATGCCCAAGTCTGAGTCTTTGGGGCCCTGTTGATTTATAGGCCAGTTGATGTCATTGGAGCTCATTTGGGCTGGGTTATCTATGCCTTCTCCATTGGAGAGCCAAGTAAGAGAAGCTGCTGGGTGGTGGGATAAAGGACTAAACTCAGGACAGGAAGAGCCACAGAAGATCTGGATGGGAGGCAAGTTGAGCACTCTTCACGGACACCATCTTATCATCATCCCGAGCCACTGCCAATCCCATTCCAGATGGGCATTAATGTAGGTTAGCTCTGAGGTGCCCCGATACCTAGACTCAGGACGACTGACTCCCTCCCTATTCTAGTAACAAGCAATCCATCCCCTCACTCTGCTGGCAAGGAGTTTACAAGCTCAGTTCAGCAGCTGAATGAGGGCTTGAAGGTTGGTGGGGGAAAAAGAGCACAAGTTTGGTGTAATGAGGCTGAGGTGCTAATTTGTACTGTTCTAGTGGCAGCTGTGTGATCTTGGGAGTGCCATATTGCTTCTGTCCACTTCAGCTTCCTCATCTGTTGAGTTCAGTAAGTCCCCTGCTTAGAATTATTATGAGCATCAAAGGGTCTGAAAACATGTGGAGAAGAAAAAACTTTGTGAGAGCACCGGGGAGTGGCATAAGGCACCTGTGGGCTCTATCACAAGGGCCTCGTGGTGATTTCATGTTCTCTTTCCACCGAATGTTCATCCAAGAGAAGAATCTGAAGGGCTGAGGTTCCTTTTATGCCTGGAATACCTTTAGTGGTCATCTTCCAAGTTGCAATGAAAGGGCTTAATTTTATGCTCAATTAGAGTCCTTGTTGGTTTCTACCCTTACTAGGTTGAACTCCATGCTTGAGGATGAGGGACTGGAGAATAGGTGGATTTCCTTCTACTCATGGGTCCAATTTGGCCATCACAGATGGTCCCAGAAGAGAGGGAATCATGGGCAGCCGTGAAAAGCAATAATGGAGTCCCCTCTTTGATTTCCCTACCTACTACCCTTGTCAGGGGCTAGCTTCCCCAAAAACTGGGAGCTGGAATCCTAAGGGTTTGGAGGGATCAAATGTAGTTTCTCATCCAAAAAAGGGCTGGGAATTGTGGAGTTAAAAAAAAAAAAAAGGAATTTAGCTATTGATCTGGACTAACAGCCAGCTCAGTAGCTCCCACTGGCTACCTCCCAAGACCCAAGAGTGATCCTCCTCCTTGTCCTAATCCTCTTTGTTCTCTTCTTCCTCATCACATCACCATCACAAGCCTCGCATATTCCATAGCTCACCGCTGTAACCGCACTCAGTTGCACTAGGCAACTGAGGCTTAGAGAAGCCAAATAACTTGCCCACCGACAGAGCTGGTTGGATGGTGTCATTTAATCTTTTGTCATCTCTTGGTTTCTCATCCCAAATGGTATCAACCCTATTGCTCTGTTCCTGTAAATCCCAAGTTGGAGTTTAACTGCTTTTGCTGGATGTGGCGGTTGAGCCCCTCCCTAAATGCCATCACATTGCTTCTAAAGAGAGATGTGCCATGAACTGCAAGGGGGCACTCAGTTTGTAGCCAAGGCAGGAAAAACTCAGTTCTTCACTGGATTTCCTGGAGATCGTTGCAGACAAGTAACCCCCTCGTGAGAGGAAGAAATTCAGAATTTGCAGAGGGGACGCGAGATCCATTTTGTTGCCTGTCACCTCCGCCTGCCAGGTACCAGAATGGACGCTATGCCTTTTTGAGGTGGGCAGGCCAAGGGGGTTTTGGTTTCTGGCCCCTGGAAAGTCTTAAGCTAAATTATAGAATGAAGTCCATTTGTTAAGCCAAAAGAGTTTGGGTGACTGGTTTACAAAGTTGTGCCCGTTGCGAGGCCTCTGAGCCAATTTAGATAAACCAAGACAGCAAACAATTGTCTCAGGGAAGGGGAGAGGGGAAAGAGAATGGAGCTGCTATCGTTTAATCCAGGCATCCTCACATCCATGTTGGGGATCAATAAACTGTGAAAACAAGAAGCAAAAGCTTCGGAGAAGGGAACCAGTTGCAGCTGGCAGAAGAAGCCCGCCATTGAAACTGGTAATGCCATTTTAATTAGGCTAAACCATGAATGAGAACTGTGTTAAGACCTTCTCCTTGGTGCCCTGGGTCGCTAGGAGAGAGAATGTGCTTCCTTTGTGTGCTTTGCCAAAGCCCACCAGCTGCCACCTTGCAGGAGAGTTACATCTGAGTCACTGGTTTCCAAAAGGGTGACAAGTAGACTGTGTGTGGCTGAATGAGAGGGGCCTGTCTTTCCTTGATCCTGCCAGCTTGGTCCTGGACTTGAGCCATCCTAGCAATGGCCCTGATTTGTAACCGGGTTGGATGTTTCAAGAAGCTGTTATGAAAGCTGATTGGAGGACAGGAAAAATAGGGGTGGAGCAAGAAAGCTGTAAGACTGGGCTGGGCTTTTTGAAGATTCAGAAGTCCAGTTTTCTTTATCTCGTCACTTCTCAGGTTAACACTTTATAAGCTGATAGGGTCTTGTACTCCTGAGGGGCTCAGCTGTTGATGATGGCAATGATGATGAAGATAGTAATAATGATGACAATGCTAATAAAAATGAGTGCTCACTTAACAGCCACGTTCTATTTGCCAGGCACTGTTCTAAGTGCATGACATCAACGACCTTGGTCTTCACTCTAGTCCTTTGATGGGGGTTCTACTATTATCTGCAGTTCAGAGATGAAGAGGAAGCACAGAGAGGTTAAGTAATTTACCTGAAGACCCATAGCCAGCAAACTAGGGTTCAGAGCCAGGGACTATGGCATTTTGACTAGAGATAGATCTTGGGGAAAGCTCCCCTGGAGGCTTTGGACTCAAGTATGAAGACTACCATCACAGAAGAACCTTAGACTTCCAGCTTTAGGAGGTCAGGAACCACATATGTCATGCTCACTGGGATATCCAGCACAGAATATTCTAGGCACAGTCCTTGTGCTTGTGCAGTGCTTGCTGATTCATTGATTTTTAAAAGCTTAACCAAGTTTTAGTACATTTTTGTAATTTATATATTTTAGACAAAATCACATTAATAGCCTGAAATCAAAATCTTAAGTACAAAAATGATTATTTCCTGGGACCATTGGTTTTTGATAAGGTAGACAAATGTGCTGCCAGACATGAAACTTCGTTCCGTGCAATTTCATGGATGAATGCCTACATTTGTGTTTCTTTGTTCACTCATTCATTCCATAAACATTCCACTGAGCATTTACTGTGCACCAGGCATTGTAGTAGGTGTTAAAAGCAGAAAGAGTAAGGTGAGGTCTTTGTCCACGAAGAGCTCCTGGATGGAGATATGTGCATTCATAGGTCAATGTTCATACACGTGTGTACACACGGATACCACTTTGGTCCAACCTTTCCCCTTATTTTCCCTCCCCTGCTGTCTGGGTCTTGCCTAAGGCTAAGACCTTCCATGTTTGTTTGTATTTTTTGGTTGGGAAAATTCTTTTCTTTGGGGGTGTGGGCAGACGTCTAGTCTCAGAACTTCTGGAATTGCTTCTTGGTGCCAGCGGCCTTTGTGACTTTGAGCACGATGAAATGTACAGTCTTGCTCAAGGGCCGGTACTCGCCCGCTGTGACGATGTCGCCAATCTGGACGTCCTCAAAGCAGGGGGACAGATGCACAGACATGATCCTGTGGTGTTTCTCAAAGCGGTTGTACTTTCAGATGTAGCAGAAGTAGTCTCGGTGGATGAGTGGTCCTTTGCATCTTCATCTTTGCCACTGCACCAGACAGAGTCCGCCCTTGGATGGAGACATTACCAGTAAAGGGGCATTTCTCGTTAGTGTAGGTGCCCTCAGCCGCCTCCTTGGGTGGCTTGAAGCCCAGACCGATATTCTTGGACTATCGCAGGAGCTTCTCCTTGCTGGTTTCTCCAAGCAGGACCCTCTTCTTATTTTGAAAGGTGGTTGGCTGCTTCTGGTAGGCACACTCAGTCTGAACGTCCGCCATCTTGCCGGCTGCCTGAAAAGAGGCTAAGACTTACCATGTTTTACGTGGGGTTACAATTTTGTTTAGTGCATGTTCGTGTGTGTACCTGTGTCTTCTGTTCAGTAAGGGATTATTAGCTACCTGAGGCGAGTTCCACTGCTAACCACCTTTGTGGCCTCTAGACCAGTGCCACTCCCTAAGTGTGGTCCATGAACCGGCAGCATTAGCATCGCTTGGGAGCTTATTAGGAATGCTGAACCCAGGCCTCACCCTCAACCCTACTGAATTTTAGTAGCTCTGGGGGTAGGGCCCAGGGATTTGTGTTCTGCCAGTTCTCCAGGTGATCCCAAGGCATGCTCAAGTTTGAGAAGCACTTCTAGGGCTGGAACCCAGGTCTTGTCACATGTGGGTGCTTCATAAATAATCTTTGAATGATTGCATGCACATTGACATTGAGTGGGGGAAGTGGGTTGATCTTACTAGGTCTGGGCATGCCTCCAGGTATCCATTTTGCCAAGTCTGAGGAGGCTGTGGGGCGATGGAGTCATATTTCTTTCCCTCTCGGAAAATTTGGATGGACGCACTTAAATGGCTGGGAAGATAGTCTCCAACGGCATTGATGTGGGAAATGGTGAGCAACTGAGCGTGTGACCTGAAGCGAACAGAGTGAATGGGCCAGTTCCTAATGAACGCCCAGAGATAAAACAGGGAGAAGTGAGAACTCCATGCGGATGGTTTGGGGCAAGATGGGAAAGCCACAAGTTGGCAAGAATGGTATGCTTGGGACTCTTGTCTGTTTCAGGACTTATTAGAAATTAAAGCCTCCCTGTTTCTGCACATGTGGCAGAGCCTGTTTGTAAATCCATTTCCCTTTCCGTTTTCTCGAACTCTCTTCTGCCTCACCAGCTCCTCCCTTCTCTCTACCCAGGCGGGTATTGTTGTCCAGACTTAGAGCAGAGTTAAAGTTACCCTGTGGCATGACATTTGTCAAGGGCAGGGATGTTTGGGCTTCTGTGAGTAATCAGCAGCTGCTCTTTGGAGTCCCAGTTTTAAGGAATCTCCCTCCCTCAATAGTGTGATCGTTCCCTCCTCCCAACACCTCCCCTCACCGCCCCCCCCCAAAAAAAACCTTGCATAAGAGCAGTTGGCTCAATATAATAAAATACAGCTTGGCATCAGGAACTACATAAACAAGAGGCATTTAATAAACTGTGTAGCGTTTTGGCAGTTGCAGGGACGATAGCAGCCAAGGAGACACATATGGCTGGCTTAGCAGCATCCTGGACTCATGGGAAGAGGATCCCGGGTTTAGATCCCTGCGATGAGTGGTGGGGTGAACAAGGGGTTAGAAAGACTAGGGTGGACTCAGCGTCCTTGGGGACTCAGCCGTGCCCAGGTTTTCCTGAAAACAATGCTTATTTATTTGACACACCACTTATGTAGTGCTTGTTCTGGGCCAGGCCTTCTTCTCTAAGCCCTTTACACTTTTTGTTTAAAGGTAGACTCTACACCCAACGTGGGGCTTGAACGCACAACCCTGAGATCGGGAGTCGCATGCTCTGCTTTCTGACTGAGCCAGCCAGGTGCCCCAGCCCTTCACACTTTCTTAAAGCAGCTTTATCGAGGTGTAATTTACATACCATAAAGTTCACCTGTTTTGAGTGTACCATTCAGTGATTTGGGGTAAGTTTACAGAATGGTGCTGCCATTATCACCTTCTGATGGCAGAACATTTCTGTTACCTCTTGTGCCCAGTCAATCCCCAGTCCCACCCCCGCCCAGGCAGCCACCAACCTCCTTTCTGTGTCTCTCTGAATCTGCCTTTCCTGGGGATTTTATCTTTTGTGAAATATGGGGGTAATGTTTCTTTCACTGAGGATAATGTTTCTGAAGTCTGTTCCTTTTTATTGCCAAACCGTATTCCGTGCTCTAGATACAGTGCCTTACGTGTATTACCTCAGTTCGTCCTCCTAACAACCTCATGAGATAGCTTCTTTTATTACCACGGAGGAAACTGAGGTACCGTTAGTAATTTGAAGGGTCATGGTTCAAACCCAGGCAGTGTGGCATTATTCTGTGTTCTTGGACCCTCTGGCTTGCGCTGCCTCTCCATGGGTACAAAATATGTATTCATTTCTAATTTGGCACATTTGATTTAGATAATGACCACTGCATTTCTAAACATGCATGGCTTAGTTTTATGCAATCTGATCAGATTTTCTTGAATGCCTAATTTGTGCCGGGAACTTTGCTGGGTGTTGTAAGGGATTGAGATGGGTTTCTCATTTCAAAGAATTTAGCGTTTTGTTCGGTCGACAAGACGCCGGTGCACATGATGTACATCCTCTAGGGCCATGTGGGATAGACGTGGTCTAAAGCCTAAATGCATACTCCAGGTGTAGCAAGTCAACAAGAAGAGGTTGATGTCAGTGAGAAGAGCTGAGGAAAAGTTTTCAGAGGAGTTGGCCTTGAGCCACTTCTAGCCCCTTGGCCTCATCAGTCCCGAGTTGCATGAGTAGAAGCTTGTAGTTGTTGAGAGCCTGCCCTATGTCTTAATGTCCCTTCCACCCACAGAGCTTTTGGCTTGTTATGTTCCGGCTTCTAGATCCCATCTGTGTGTCTATAATTATACAAAGAAGCTTTTCCTCTTAAGCTGTTTTTAATAGAAATGTCTTGAGGGGGTTTTGCTCTCTTTAGAAAAACTAGTTAGCCAAGGCACAGGGCTTCGTGTGTGTGTGTGTGTGTGTGTGTGTGTGTGTGTATTTTAAAATGCCTTATAACATTCATTTCTTGGGCTGGCCACAGAAATCTGGCAGATAAGCATTCAGGAATTAGAATGGTACAAGAAACTGTACTTTAGACTCTAGAAGGCCTGGTTTAGGTAGCTTGTGCTGTGTAACAAACCACCCCAAAACTTAAGGGCTTAAAACAACAACCATTCGTTTGGCTCGCAGTTCTGTGGGTTGGCTGTGTAGTTTTTCAGTTCTGGGCCGGTTCAGCTAACCTGTGTTGGGCTTGCGTATACATCTGTGGCCAGCAGGCAGGTTAGTCGGTGGCTGGGACGAGTCTGGCTGTTAGCAAGCTGTTAGGGCACAGCTGTTGGCTAGAGTGCCTTAGTTCTCTTCCGTGTGACCTCTTATCCTCTAGCAGGCTAGCTTGGGCTCGTTCACAAGACAGAGGGCTCCCCAGGGCAGCAACAGGGGGCAAGCCCCAGTTCCCAAGCACTTTCCCAAGCCTTTGCTGTATTATGCTTCCCGACGGTCCGTTGGCCAAAGCAAGTTACGCGACCAGCTCCAGTTCAAGGAGTGGGGAAATCATCTCTACCGGTTGATGGGAAATCTGCTGTGCCGTGTCGCAATCTGCCGGGAGAGGAAGAATCTGTGGCTACTTTACTAATCATCCACAAAGTCAGAGTGTGTAATGGCAATAAGGTCGGCCAGCATCTGTCAAAGGCTTACAAGCTGCAGGTACTGTTAGAAATATTTTGTAGATGGATCTTCAGTCACTGAAGCCCTGAGCGCTAGGAGTTACTGTCCCCTCATATTTCGCAGGAACACCTTCGTCCCCGAGAGAGGTTAAGCAGCTTGCCCAGGGACACACAACCAGTGAGACGCAGCCCCAGGATTCTCGCCCAGGGAGTCTGGCCCTAGAGCCTGTGGGCTTTCAACCACTGTGCTGTCTTGCCCGTCACAGACAGTGAAATTTAATTGATGTGCCGCCTAACTGCAGGAATAAGACGGGCGTGTACGGACATGTATTGAAGACTTGGGATGTGCCTGGCCCTGTTCCAGGCACTTTACACACATTGTGGCATTCCATTCCCACGGCAGTCTGTTCCATGGAGGACTGCTTTTATCCCTGTTGTACCGGTGAGGGAACCAAAGCTCCAAGACTTCCTACAAGTAAGTTTCCCGTCCAAGGTTGCACAGCTCGTACACGGGCAAGCTAAGACTTAAGTCCAGGTCTGGAGAGTTGGTGTTGCCAGCTAGTTCACAACATCATTTCACCCATCTGGACTTTATTTTGCGGTCTCTGTGTATGGTGGGGCGGGGGGGTCGGGGAAGGGGGATCTGGGAACTCTCGAGAACATAGATGGTAGTAAAAGAAAAAGGCAAAAAGGACATCGAGAGATGCAGCTATAGAGTTGTCGTCACAGAGCCCATGCATTTGCCGGGGGGACAGCTGTTTGCTGTCCCCACCCTGTCAGGCACCGTCCATGTGGTTTTCTTAGGAAAAATGGTTAGGTTCTGTTCCTATACTCTATTGATCAGGGGAGGGAATTAAATAATATAACTTGGAAACATTGCCGTAGATGACGATGGTGGTGATGATGGTGATGATATTCATGTTTCTCGGATGTAGCACCTCATACCCTCAGATGCCACATAAATGCCATTATTGAAACCGATATTCTGGGGTTGCAGTGGTCTCTTGCGGTCCCTGGCTTTTCATATTTTTGGCTCTTGGTTTCTGCAGGGTTAGTGTAATTCCAAATGAAGAAGAGTGAGGGCTCTTGGGGATCCAGGAGGTGGCCCAGCGACCGTGTAAATCTTGTGAAAGAGCAGCTTTTTGACTCAAGATTTACATGGTCGCTGGGCCACCTCCTGGATCCCCAAGAGCCCTCACTCTTCTTCATTTGGAATGACACTAACTCTGCAGAAACCAAGAGCCAAAAATATGAAAAGCCAGGGACCCCAGGAGACCACTGCAACCCTAGAGTATCAGAGTCAGTGCATGACTATCAGAAGCCATAACTACCAAATCTGTCCTGGATTGACCAGTACCCTGAAATGAGTCCCCACCTGCACATCCCTCCCCTCGGAGTTCAGGGATGGAGAACGACTCCAGTCTCTGAAGCACCCTCGAGTTCAGGTAATACAAGGAAAATGAAGATGATGGGAGACGTGTTTGTTCTGGATTTCTCAGGTTGCTCCAACAGTCAGGTGTAAGGAGCAACTTGGAAGATCCAAGTCTCATGGTCCACTGGAAAATGTCCCACCGCAGTGCTCAGCTAAAAGGATCTGTCCTCTCTTTGTCCCACCATTGTCCTCCCTTACTTTGAGAGCAATTTCAGGAAAATACTAGTGCAAAATACCCCAAGTTCTCGCATGTATCAGGGTCTCCTTTTAGACCAGTGGTAGCCATGTCATGGTGGCAGTGAATCTGTGGACACAGAAGAGTAGGAGGGTGTGAGTTGGTGGGGAGAGCCACCTGTGTGGCAATACCAGCCTGCCAAAGCAAGGCAGCCATAGTCTCTGATGCTCTGGCCGGCAATATTTGGACACTGGTGTTATGTTTGCAAAATGCCTTCAATTCCAGGGAAGACAGATGTAGAACAGAAGATGGGAAGTTGCCACCCAGTTGTGAGGGCATGCTCTGTGGCCAGCTGGTCACTGATGCACACATGTGTGCTCACGAGGGTGCTGGGATAGCTGCGATCCATGTTTCAAGGTCAGGTGGCTTGAGTGGTTACAAAAAGGTGTCTGGGGTGCAGAGGTTGACCAGGACTCAGACTCAGGAGCTTTGGGGTGCATTTGGCGACAGTGCAATGATACTGCAGAGTGAGTAAATGATGCGGTTGACCGCTCCACTCATAAAAGTCCTCGGAAATGCCCCAAAGCAAAAAATATGGAAGGAATTAAAGTAGCACTTTGGAGGCCTCCATTGAAATTTCTTTTCTGTGTGTCATATGTGGTCAAGACAGCAGCAGACAGCATGAAAGGAAAGGGCTCTTTGTGCCCTTGTCAGCGTGGGGCTCTGATGGGGGTGAGGTTGTTCATTGTTAATACTTGTAATGGTATTTGTGGAGTGGAAGAAAAAAATGAGATTCCCTTCGGCTAATTTCTCAGATTGCTGGAGTAGTATATGAAGGGGCAAGAATAGGGTTGCATGCGTCTCAGAAGAATCTGTTCTTCCAGGAAAAAGGAAAAAGAAAAGTACTCACTACACAGTGGAACCCAGGATATAGGAGAGCATTCGCTTTTTCTGGAAATACACCATTTTTGTGTGTGCTTTTGTTTTCCACCTTTTCGTATGTTTATGTGCAGCAATATTCATTTGTCCCTTTGTTTCATTTTGTTTTGTTTGTTTGTTTTAGCCTCATCTGCTTTTTAAAGCATCAGGTTCTTCAGTGGGTGCTGCTGATTTATCGTGGGTAACATCCCACGTGCCAAGGCTGTTCCCTATATGTTTCCTGGTGGAGTTCAAATCTGGCTGGGTGCTTAGCCAGTGGTACCCTCCAGGCCCCAAGGGAAGCAGCCTTCTGCCCGTCCATTTTGCAGGTTGCCCTCCTGTCCTGGCGGACATCATCTTCACTTTATTGACTGGTGAGAGAACGGCGGTGGGGTGGGCAGGCAGGCGAGGCTGGGAAGGGGGAGATACAGATACCATATGGAAGTGGTTGGAAAACAGATGGGGGAAGTCTGGAGAAACCCAATTTGTTGTCTTCAGGTATTTTAAGGAATGTCTTAATATTAGGGCGTTAGGATTTCCGTGCCCAGGACACTGACACAAAGCAACGTCCCAGGTAGGATTGGCATATAACTAAACACCGAACGATGATGTTTACTCCAGGGCTCATCAGTCAATGGAAAACCCAGGTCTGTGTCTTGAGCAGGTTTTCAGTACAAGGGGTTGGCCAGGGCTGGGGTAGTCAAGCACCTACCTCTTAGTGGAAAGAAAAGAGTCTGAAAATAATCTCATTGTAATCTTGTCAACAAGAAAATGGTTAGGAGGAACAGAAAGTTCCTTGGCATCTCTGGGGAAGAAGCCATTGCCAGGAGATCTGTTATCCACTGTCAGAGTCCTAACGTCTCATTTTTTATGATCATCTCTGGTCAGCGGGGGGTTGATGCAGTCTGAAAACCTAGACCTTCCTGTCGTGGGCGATGTTCCCATCCAACTTTTATGCTATTGACTGTACCTTTAGAGGCGACGGAAGATGAGTGACGTGTTTGATGTCACGATGTGAGAAACTGGGCACTCTCTTAGTAGGTTCCTTTCGTAGGCTTCTGTTGAAGAAGTCAGATTTGCAGTCCCGTGTAAGCGCTGAATGTGTCCTCAAACCAGCCGTTAATGTGCAGTGGCCAGCACCCTCTGGGCTCAGTGTCTAGTCCCGGGGTGGGATCTGAGAAACTCTGGTCCTCAGGCATGGTGAGATGGAGGGACAGCCTTGGGGCTCCAGCCACACTCCTAATCCAGTGCTCTCTTCTCCATTGTTTGATCCCTGGTTCCTCTTGTCCCCTACTTCCCTCGATGCTCCTAATGAACCATCCTGGTCCTTTGAAGCTGCCTTTTCCTTCTTTTAAATTGTGACAGAAGACACAGAAAAGTACTTACTTTTATTTACAACAAGGGGACACATCTAGTTTCCCCCAAACGCTTGCTCTTTCCTTTCAGTGTCAAACATACGGTTTCATCTCTGGTTTCATTTCAGACTCAACACATGAACTTAAATAAGGCCACGCTATTATAAGAGTTGGGTGTTTGGGGCTCCTACTTCTTACTTAAGGACTTTTTCTTGAGGGTGTGGGTCATCAAGGGGTGATGTCACCTTTTCTAGTGATTTGAGTTAGATTTTAGGTTACCATTCTTCCAAATGATAATACCACCAATTCTTAAAATTTTTTTTTAACGTTTATTTATTTTTGAGACAGAGAGAGACACAGCATGAACGGGGGAGGGGCAGAGAGAGAGGGAGACACAGAATCGGAAGCAGGCTCCAGGCTCTGAGCCATCAGCCCAGAGCCCGACGCGGGGCTTGAACTCGCGGACCGCGAGATCGTGACCTGAGCTGAAGTCGGACGTTCAACCGACTGAGCCACCCAGGCGCCCAATAATCCCACCAATTCTAATTGAACATATTTTTAGAACCTGAATTTTCTTTCTTTTTTAATGTTTATTTATTTTGAGAGAGAGAGTGCATACATGTGAGCAGGGGAGAGGCAGAGAGAGAGAGAGAGAGAGAGAGAGAGAACCCCAAGCAGGCTCTGAGTTATCAGCATAGAGCCTGACATGGGGCTCGATCCCACAACCATGAGTTCTTGACCTGAGGTGAAATCAAGAGTTGGACGCTTAACTGACTAAGCCTCCCAGGCTCCCTTCTCTCTCTCTCTATCAAATTAAAAAGAACAAAAGAATTCTTGGTAAGACCAAACTCTGATGGTAACTAGACCTTTGTGTGATCCCTGGTTTTGGCCCCATAGGCAGGAAATCCCTCTCCTGAAATCCCTTCCCGTGGCGCCCTGAAGCAGCGAGCCCCCGCCCTGAGACGCACTCCCTGTTCTCCTGGGCCCACCCTGTATAAGGCTGACCCTGCCAAAGGCTCACCCCTCAAGCTGCAACAGGCAGGCTTTTAAAGTATTTTACAAACTACAATGGACGGTGAAGAGCCTCGTTGTTTTGGGTGTCATGGTGAGCTTATTCCTTACCTTTTTTCTTTTTTTTTTTTTCTAACCCTGGCAAATAGCTCTCCAGGAGAAACCAGCAGTGGATGTGGTAGGTGAGAAGCGTAAACGAATTCCATGCCGTGTCCAGAAATTGCATGGCTTTGTTTCCTTTGTCTGTTACAGTGGATGAGTGTGTCCACTTTTATATGCTGGTAATACAAGCAGAAACAGTCCGTTCCCAAATGCCCAAGGTGGGAGTGTGGTGTGGTAAGAGATAAAAATCACTATGGTGATTTATATTAATGTGTTCAGATCCACAAATTTGTTCTCTCCCATCAAGAGTCCATAAGTGTATTTCACATGCTTTTTATTAATTTAAAAAAAATCTAATTAAGTTGGAACCTCAGCCCTTATCAACAACATGACATGCTTTTCCTTCCATGTTGTAGGCCAGCTTCACCCCCATATCACAGAGCTGATCATCTGATCTTTCAGAAATACTTCTGGTTAAGAAAAAAACCTTGTGTGGTTTCTCGTTCATTTGGGTTTTTTTTCTTTTCTTTCCGTTTTTTTTTTTTTTTTCTGCTAAAATCCAGGCTATCCAATTATTGGGTAAAGAGCCAATTAAGTAATTAATTAGTAATTTAATTTCTTTATTTAAAAATTGTTTAATCTTTTATTTATTTTTGAGAGAGTCAGAGAGACAGAGTGTGAGCGGGGGAGGAACAGAGAGAGAGGGAGACACGGAATCCGAAGCAGGCTCCAGGCTCCGAGCTGTCAGCACAGAGCCCGATGCGGGGCTCGAACCCATGAACCGTGAGATCATAACCGGAGCCGAAGTCGGACACTTAACTGACTGAGCCACCCAGGCACCCCTCCAACACATTTTTAAATTGAAGTATAACATGGGCGTGAAGAGGTGTAGCACAGTCAGTTGTACAGCGTGATGAATCGTTCCAAGCTGAAGACAGAACAAGAAACAGAACATCACCAACACTGCAGAAGCCCTTCTTGTCTCTATGTAGCCCAGCCCCAGGACAACCACTGTCCCGACTTCTCACACCATAGAGTAACTTTGCTTGTTTTCCACGCTTGATATAAGTGGAATCATACAGGATGTGCCTTTTTGTGTCTGGCCTCTTTTGCTCAACAGATGCTTGGGAGATTCGCCCCTGTCATGATGTATGGGACTGGCTCATTAAGTCACATGTAATTCCATTGTAATAAGGAATGCAGTATAGGCCACAATACATTTATTTACATTTACAACACATTTATTTATCCTGTCTATTGTACATAGGCATTTGGGTATTTCCTGGTTTGGGGCTATTACTAACAGTGCTTCTGCGAACATTGTTGTACGTGACTTTTGGAGAACATGTGTTTGTATTTCTCTTGGCTATATATCCGAGAGAGGAAATTCTGGATCATTCAAGAGAGACTATTTAGCCAGAAATCTTGTTTTGTTTCTGTCCCTCATCTTATACACATCTTATACACATGGGATTTTAGGACTGGAGGGGGCCTCACAGAATGTCTATCTAGCTGGTGTTTTCCTGATTCTGCCTCACCTCGCTCTAGGAGCTCAGGGGGCTTTGCTGAGGGGAGCGCAAAGCTTGGGTGGGGCTTTGGGGCTCTCTGCCTTCAACCGGAACAGCGCCCCTCTTATCTGACTTGTAGACAGTGTTGGAGTTCCGCACAAGATTTTGTTTTCAGAATGAGTTCTGTAGTCAAAAAAAGAAAAAAAAAAAAAAGAATGTTGAAAACAGGTGATTTAAGTTTATTGTCTTCACTTGAGAGGAGAAAACAGGCCTATGTGGCCAACCTCCGGAGGCCGATGCACCTGGACGGTGCCGGTCCTTTACGGGTGTCACTTCGCTCAGTTCTCACATCGACCCTACAAGGCAGCCGTGTCCTCATCCCTACTTTACAACCGGGGAAACTGAGGGGTAAAGTGGGTAGGTGACATTCCTAAGGACACACATATATAAAAGAGACAGAGCTGAACTCAGGCATTCTGACTCCAGGGCTTCACTCCTTAATTATCCCAACTAGAATATTCTGCCCCCACGCACTGTCCATTTCACAATCTCTCACAGACGGTCAAGGGCCTGCGTGATACATTATGGTGACAGTGGTTGATCCTTTTGGTCCAAATTTTTGTTTCCGTGGTAAAGCCCAAGAAGCCCCTGTGTAATAGGCCCAAATTAAAATGATCCCCCCTCTCCTCTCTTTTCCACCAGGTCTATTTCAGAGCAGAATTTAACCGTTTGTATTTTCCCCTTCCACATGAATCCTCTGTGATTATTGCTGGGAACCTGTGGGATAAGCATGATAAGGATTACTAGCCCTTATTTTGTCATTCTTTCTGCTCAGATTCCTCCAACTTCCTCACTGTGCTCTAGCCACCCTGGCCTTCTTAATATGCCCCAGGACCTTTGCACTTGTTGTTCTGTCTAGGTGGAATTTTCTTTCCTCCATGTTCTCATGGCTTACTTTCTCATTCCCTTCAGGGCTCTGCTCAAAGTCACCTGATGGAAAGAAGCCTTCTTTGACCTCTGTCTATAAAATTACCTCTTCATCACTTCCACTTCCTGGCCTGCTATACTTTTCTTTAAGGTACATCTGCTACCTGGTACATGATATTTTGATTTGCCTTGTTTATTTTATATCCATTAACAGGCAAAGTAGGCTTCGGATGGTCTGGGGGTTTTTGCTCTTTGTGTATCTCTGGCACATCAACAAATATTGAATGAATGAATGGGGGGGTGAATGAATGAATGAATGAAACTGGCCTTAAAATTCAGAAAATTGATACCCAACTAGGGTAGCTGGAACTAGTATTTAATGGGGGAAACTTTTAGGTGCTGTATCCTTTAACATTTCCAGTATTATTTATTTTTGTATTCTCTCTTTGTTTCTTGATTATTCTTGCCAGAGGTTTATCTTTTCATTAGCCTTTTCAAAGAACCAGCTTTTGGTTTTGTTGAGCCTTTTATTTTATGCCTTTCTTCTTGTTCAGCTCTATATTTATTTACTTTGGTTTGTATGTATCTGTTTTATCTTTGCACATTAAAGATTGTTTGAGAGCTGAGACCATATCCAACCACAGCTATGACGAGGCCTGCTGACTAGATTAGATCTTTGAAGCTCTGTGTCTGGGAACCCGTGGGTTAGACCCCTCCTTATCCTGCCCTCCCAGTTTTGCATGAGCCACTAGGGTAGAAAAGAGCAACATTTACATTAAAAAAAATAGATTATCCAATTCTCATTTAAAACAAGCTATTTTCAAACAACATTTCTTTTCTCTCTCTTTTTTTTTTTTTGAGAGAAAGAGAGCAGGGGAGAGGGACAGAGGGAGAAAGAGAGAGGATCTTAAGCAGGCTCAGTGCTCAGTGCAGAGCCCAACACGGGGCTTGACCCCACGACCCTGGGATCATGACCTGAACTGAAATCAAGAGTCAGACGTTCAACCAACTGAGCTACCCAGTTGCCCCCAAACAACACTTCAGTTGCTATGGATTGGTTTCTAACCTTTGAATATGACTGCTGTTATACTCTCATTTATTAATTGCTGTCTAACAAATGTCTTCTATCGTTTCCAGTGTTACTTATATTATTTTACTGCTGTAATTAAAACCATGGGGAAATGAAGGTTACACTAGAATGAAGAAGTTCAAACCACATTTTGGGGCTTATTTTTTTTTTCTCTGGGTCTAAGTGAAATCTATGTTAGAATAACAAGACAGAAAATCTCCATAATTAGGAAATTAGCAGAGTCGCAAACTGTAAGAAGGTACGTCGCTATGGGATTCTTCTCCCGGTGCGTGTACAAGCCAGGAGGAAATAAAGCCTTCGTGATCAGGGAGAATCTGGCGGTGGACCTTCAGACCTTCCGGGATGGGAATGTGTGCTTGGGGGGCAGGGAAGGGATTGATGGCAGCTTAATATCTAGTTAAAGCACTTAACCTCTGGGGTGAAACCTTAGTCCAGAGAACACTGGATGGTTTCACAGCAAGATGTTATCTGATGAACCCCCCGCCCTATCGAATGGTGGAGAAGTGATCGTAAATTTGTTCGGAGATTCTCGTGGCTCATTTTGGCTTTGGTTTGCAATCCGATAGGCTTGATTTTCCCAGGGAGTCTCCTGATGCTATGTCCCCTTGTGTTAAGATCAAGGCATTTAGTTGGTATGTGAAATGTGATCAGGGAAAGCATCGAGGATTCTGCATGTTGGGGGGATTGTCTCTGACTTGAGGGGAGATCAGGGGCAAGAAGGAAAAGAAGGGAAAAGAAGGGAAAGGGGGAGACCGAGATGAAGAGCAACAGTGGAAGTAGAGCAACAGACAGACACATTTGGGCATTGGGGATAATGAAAAAGCGGATCTGCCTTGCCCTCTTAAAGGTGAAAATTTCACCCGGTCCAGTTTCTCAGTCTCCCGCCATTGAAGTCCACCGTGAGAAATGAATCGATTTCTGATGTTCCTTCCAGCTGGAACCCCCTTTGGTTCTAAATGCATGAAAGGCATTTTCTGCAAAGCAGGACAGCTTTCAACATACCTTAAGAGGTCAGAAGTCAGTGATTATCTCCAAGTACTGTTCAGCTGTGAACACAGGAATTGTTCCCTGCAAATCCTGTGTCCAGAGGCTTTGGGTTCAGTTGGTATACCATCGGAGACCCAGGATAAGGCACTCTGAGGATTCTGGTGGGGGTCCTTCCTGGATTCTTTGGTCCCCAAGGGCACTGGTCCAGTGGAATGGTGTAGCCACTACATGCAGAACAGTTGTCACCGCAGAGTCCCTGAATGTGTGATGCCAAAGGCATGTTTTCTTTTAGCAAGTGGAGTTCAAGTTCCAGACAGCAGCCGGAGCAGGAGGAAAAGGTTTATAGTCTACCTTTTAAAAAAATGTGTCAAAGGAACAGAGACCATGTATCAGGTATAAGTCTGAGTAAGGGAGATTCAAATTTTCCAGCGATACTCCGTGAGTGAAAAGTTTGAAAGGAAACACACATGATTTACTTACCACAGTATATCAAGAATATCCAGCCAAGTCAGGAAACACGAGTGTGGCAGTAAAATCATGATAGATACCAGAAAATGAGAACCCAACCTACTAAGTGGTGGGAAAGAATAAGTAGTGGGAGATGGAATTCTTTTTAAGGAGACCGTATAGAAATAAGTGTAGTGTGCTTGAAGAGTGGCCCATTTATATTAGAAGCTCTCTTTTGACGTATATGCACAAAAGAGATCACCGAGAGGGAGGTCACTTCTTCCCATCGGAAGAGTGGGCTGATTGGTTTTTTTTTTTTTTTTTTTTTTTTTTTGGTTCTCAAGTAAATAACCAGTTTATTATCAACCCAGAATATTCAGTTGTCAAGAACTCTTAAGGCTGTGCCCTTCAATATGGCGGCCACTAGCCACTAGTGGCTACTGGATACTTGAAATGTGGCTAGTGTGATTGATGAGCTGATTTTTAAATTTAATTTAAGTAAGTTTAAATTTAAAAACTGATCCTTGGCTGGGCTGTCGGAAAAGTCTTAGCATGTTTGTGGCAACTTCAGCATCGTGAATGTACCATCTATTTCATGTACCATCTATTTCATGAAATCTAAACACAGATCAAGTATTTCTGATAAAAATTTACCACCCAAATCGAGATGCCTTTAGGTGTAAAACACACACACACACACACACACACACACACACACACACGGGATTTCAAAGACTTCATATGAACTGGGGTCTAAGGAAAATCCCTCTAGCCTCTGTGGGGCTTAAAGTTGTTCCTGCTCCTTCCTTCTGTTCCCCGAATCCATCCACTTGGTGATTCATCTCACGCGAATCTTGTGTGCCGAGAGAGCTAGGTTTTGCTGAACCCCGCCGTGTTCTGTTTAAGCCTTGAGCTCAGTGAAGAATCTAGTTGGTAAATGGTTTCAGGACAGTGTGCTTGTGTACACGAAGCTTACTGGGAGTGCCTGTGGGATCAACACAGGAGCGAGGGAGGTAGCATCAGGCGGCAAGGAGTTGATCTGCCCTGCAGCACAACAGATCCCTTGGCTCTGGAGGTGAGCTGGTCCTTTAGAGTGGTCCCAAATTGAGGGAAGGAGGTTGGGCTTTGTGTCCTCCAAATGGCTCATCTTTTTTAAAAAATATTTATTTCTTTATTTTTGAGAGTGACTGAGAGAGGGTGCTCATGCGAGTGGGGGAGGGGCAGAGAGAGAGAGAGAAAGAGAGAGAGAGAGAGGGAGAGAGAATCTCAAGCAGACTCCACACTCTCAGCCGGGCAGGGGGTTCGATCTCACAAATCGTGGGAGCATGACCTGAGCCGCAATCAAGTCAGATGCTTAACTGACTGAGCCACCCTGGTGCCCCATCCAAACGACCAGTCTTTCAATGCAGGCTGCCCCTAGGTGGGGGACCGAGCCTTGAGGGAGGCAGCTCCCTTCCACAGAAGGCAGTGCTCAGAGGAGGAAACACCTGTGAGCCCTCAGCAGCCGGGGAGTGCTCCCGGGGAGAGGAGTCCTTCAGTCTAGAATGGGGTGTTTGGATAGTAGACTACAGCCTCTACTATGGCATGTCGATCTTGCTCTAACCATCAGTCGCCAGCCCAACTCAGACATGCAGAACCTTTGAAACAGACCATCTTAGACCCGGAATGACCCATGATTTCTAGAACACAGGAAGATTAAGAGACGGGGAGAAGAGAGAAGACAGGAGAGGAAGAATAGAAGGACGGATCAATGTGACACAGCCACTCCTAAATCCCCCGATGTTACAGACAAGCAGAGAGCTGTTTTATGTTCCTCTAGTTTCTGAATTGGGCTGAAGCCACGGCCCAGCAGCCATTCAGAAATGTGGGGCAGGAGGGGCCACAAGGGAGCTGGTTTGGGAACAGATACCCTGCCCCGATCAATTTAGAAAGAAGTCAGCACTCTCAGAGCAGACTCGTAGTCCACTGGCGAATGAATGTCACTCAGATACCAAGCCAGGACAGAGAGCAGGTCCCGGCCCCCCGTTCCTCCAGAAAGTGATCTACAGTTGCTGTAGAGGAAATAAGAGCTTGGTAGCCACCTGATCCCTGAGAGCCCGACTCTGCTTCTTCTCTGTGTGTCTGTCTGTTCATCCATTTGACTGTCATGTCCCATTTGCTCTTTTGTCCTTCAGGCCAAGTTTACATCTTGGTACTACTTCCCAAGAATCTCCCCTGCCTATTTGTAAGCACTGATTAATCAGAGATGCCCAACAGCCTGTGATGATTGGACAGGAGCATTTTCCCATAAGCCTCTTCTCCGGCCAGTTATCTGTAGTCTGACAGCTGTGGGTGTCACACGTGTCTGTGCCCAGGGTGCACATGCTCCGTCACATACACACCCCTCTCAAGGCACGTTAGTGCACGCTGGGCCAACCCTGCCCTTGGCCACCTCATTTCCTTTCCTTCCCCCACTTTGTCCCTTCCTGTCTCCAGCCGCCTTGCTCTTGGCCTCTCATTTCATGCTGCCTCTGAGAGAGAAATCTCATTATTTCTGATTTAGGGGCTCCCGTGCCCTCCCCTGCTACGTGTCATGCCCGTTGCCAGCTTGTTACAACATCACAAGAGAATTCAGAGCCCTGGTTTATCCGCCGGAGGGGATGGGAGTGGGACTGAGAAAGGGAGTGAAGGGGGAGGGTTGGCAGGGAAGGGCTGCAGTGTTTAGAGCTGTGATAGCTGCAGGATGCTTGCGTTGGTTGGGTTAGGCCATGTGAAAAATGGTGTGCGTTTTCTCAGAAGCCTAAAGAAGCAGCAGGGCAGCTTTTGTGTATTTAATTTAACTTAATTTTTTAAGTTTATATATTTATTTTGAGAGAGAGAAGAGAGCAAGCAGGGGAGGGGCGGAGAGAGAACCCCAAGCAGGCTCCACGCTGTCAGCGCGGAGCCCGATGTGGGACTCGAACCCACGAACCGTGAGATGACGACCTGAGCCGAAGTCAGATGCTCAGCTGACTGAGCCATCCAGGCGCCCCTGTATATTTCATTTTAAAGATAGGCTGGAGACATGCCACTGGGGCTCAGGACAGCTGTTGAGGAAAGCTGTCACGGGCTTTTTAATCCCCCGTCTTCTCCTCCCGGAGTGCGGT
This sequence comes from Lynx canadensis, assembly GCF_007474595.2. Lineage (NCBI taxonomy): Eukaryota > Metazoa > Chordata > Mammalia > Carnivora > Felidae > Lynx > Lynx canadensis. The sequence goes on from NC_044321.2 coordinate 13,422,655, forward strand.
AAGTGGTGATGATGGCCATGTGGTTTATAATTTAACAGCCTTTGTAAGTCCATCTCTGCCCCATCCATTGGGCCGGGGGCAGGAGTTGGACATCTTCCGTGCGACACGTGGGTTTGGCACATAGTGGGGGCCCGGGGAATGTTCCCTCCGTGTGTAATCAGCTGGGTCTCTCAGCTGCTCTCACTTCGGTTCCCCCAGAAACAGACCCTGAGACAATGAGCCAAGTGTGGGTGGTTTCTTTGGGGGATTCAGGAACACTAGCAGGTGATGAGGATATGATACCGGAAAGGGGAAAGCCAATAAAGGGACATTAGTGAGCTTAATCCTACGGGAGAATTATCCCACCCAAGAGGCAAGGGAGCCTGGAGAATTTATACTCCGACCAAGTCATTGGTTGACAAATATTTATTGAGCTGCTCCGATGTTCCTGGCACCGTTATAGTATCGAGGGTACAGTAATAAACAGAACGCATAGAATCTCTGCCCTCAGGGAACTTGCTGTCTAGGAAGGAGACGAGACCATGAGGCAACCAACAGAACAAAATATGTTAGTTGTATAGCCTGGTAAGTGGTGACAATGCCGTGAAAAAAATAAAGCTGGAGGATAAGGATTGCTGAGGGTGCCATATTAAGTCAGGCAGTCAGCGAAGGCCTCAGTGAGGAGCTGAGCATGTGCGGAAAACCTGGCAGGAATGAATCGCGTGGCTATCTGGGAGAAAAAAAAAAAAAAATCCCACCAGAGGAAATACTAAGTGCAGAGGTCCCGAGGCAGGAGCATGTGTCTGGCACGTTCACTGGCAAGGAGAACTGCAAGGAGGCCTTGCTGTGGTGTGGGTAGATCAGAGTGGGCGAGGCGCGAGGCGGTGAGAGGTGACCTCAGAGAGGTCATAAGGTGGGGCGACACTGCAGATTGTGCCGGACCTTGTGAGTGCGTGTAGGTCCCTCGCCTTTTACTCTCAATGGGATGGGGAGTCCCTGGAGGGCTTCTAACAAAGACGGGACACGTTGGGGCTTCTTTTGCTGTGTTGGGGACATGCCAAGGCTGGGCCGGGGTGCGTGGAAGCAGGGAGACCTGTGAGGAAGCACATCTTCTAAGGTCTTCCACTTTGCTTCGTAATGAGTGAATAAAACACGAGAGTGGGAATGGGCCTCGTCAGGCCTGCAGGTGGAACTGGCTCAATGCGGCTCTGCACTCTGATGGCTGAGACAGCTCAGAAAACCAGCTGAGCTTTAAGGGAAGGAGAAGTAGCCTCACCTCTTGATGGTAGGAGCTACAAAGTCACTTTGCGTGGGGGTGTGGATACAGGACGGGAAATTCTTGTGGCCGTTGTTGCAAGTAGTCCACCATGGCAAACACTGTCAAAGCGAACTTCCAATATCCCTGTTCGTAAAACATCCTTGGGCCACCCCACCTCATATTACGGAGTAAAATTGAAGGTTCGGGAGAGGTGCCATTTCCATCTTAGATCATGGCGACCATCGATGCGGGCGGGTATGCGTCTTCCAACTAGAGATGGGGGAACAGATCGGAAAAGCACTTGCACTTGACTGCTCTGCTCCTTTTAACCCTGTTACCATGTCCTTTTATCAGCTTCCTCTTTCCCTTCTCCTTACTGACTCTTCTGGCCCTCCATGTTCTTGTTTGTCAACAGCAAACACTCCTATCTTGTGGAATGAAGAACACTTTGCCAAATCTTCAGTAACCTTGCTCTTGAGCACTAGCACTGAATCTCACAGTTGACTTCCAGTAGCTTCCAAGGGATTTTTCCAGTCAAAATCAGGACCCTCAACCCTAACTTCCAAGATGAGTTCTGTACTGGTTATTAATATTCATCTTCTACCTGTTCTGTCAATGGTTGGGCTTCATGTGGGGACTGAAGCTATTTTAGGTTCTGTGGATTGTGTGGAGATTTGTATTCCGGATGTGGTGTTGACAAAGGTCTGGTACTACGTTCTTGTATTAGAGCAATCGATGGGCATATTTCTTGGAGCCAAGGTCAGTGCCTGTTTCTTTGATTCTCCTCCCAATACCTAGCACCTGGTAGACTCTCAGTTAATGTGACCATGGACTTAAGGTCTGTCTGCAGTAGTCTCTTTGATACCTCAAAGGTTTCCCCCTTCTTCTCAAGTCAGGAGGGAAGGATCTTGAAGCATCTCTTTAGATTAAACAGATTTTTGTAATCTAGACCAGCGCTGTCCAATAGAACTCTAGGTGGTGATGGAAATATTCCGTATCTGTGCTGTCCATCATGGTAACCACTGGCCACTATGGCTATTGAGTGCCTACCATGGCGTTAGCACAACTGAGGAACTGGATTTTTAATCTGCCTTAATTTTATTTAAAATTTTAATGAATTTAAATTTAAATTTGAATGCCATAGTCGACTCTGCAGCTCTAGATATGACTTCTGAGACTTTCCACTGACGTGCTTCTGATGGTAAAGAGAATTAATACCTAGATGGTTTGGGGTTCAAGTTTCCAAGTACAGAATTACTCTGAAGCTTTAGCTGAAAAACGCGTGATGATTTGGCATTTATGATATGTGTGAATTTGCTCTTCATGATAGGTATGTCCTACCTACCCTGGAGCAAAAGGGATGGTCTGGGAAGATGGGTCCCTGACTTTCTTAGCACTTGCTGCTGTCTGCTCATGTGAGTTCATGCATGCCGGTTGAGATAGATGAATGCATTGCAAGTAAGCTCCCTTTCAGCTTTGACTTTACATTCCTCCTTTTTTTAGTGTGGCCTGAGAATGAAAGCATCTCATCCAGCACCCGGCGTTAGGAATGACCTCCTGGCCGGTGCGCCATGCAACCCTCCTATGTGATTTAAAAGAAAATTCTCCCCCAGAAAGCTCTTCAAGTGCATTTAATGAATAAAGTGCTGTCTGTAACTTTCTGTGACATTTACTTTAATAAGCTGTGGGAGTGATTTAGTGATCGGTGGGCACTGACATTTTAAGAGGAAAAGACAAACTTTGCTGCCTCTGACGTGGCTTTTTTTTCTTCTCTTTTTGCTTCTGGCCTTGCATCCGTGGGAACTTTGTTTCTGGAAAGAGATACTGTGTTTGCCGGATTTGGGGAGTCACTTGCTTATTTTTTCTTTCAGCACGTAGCCACAAATTAATTTCCCCTTTGTGCGTCTGATAGTGAAATTATTTGTAGTGAGTGAAGTATGTTTTCCACGGTATTCGAACTGAGGAGCGTGTACGTGAGTGCGCGTGCACTCCCGGGCTTTTCGTCGACAAGGAATTTGCTCCATTTTGCTTCGAAGAAAAACACGTGGAAGAACGCTTACGAAGGCAGATTTAAAAATACACATCTATAACTACAACTCTAACCACGTGTATATATCTGTGTGACTACCACCCAGAAGAAGATCTAGAACACTGTCAGCATCCCCACGAGGTCGTGTCATGTCCCCTGCCAGTCTGTGTATTCCACCCAGAGGTAACTCCTCTTGACTCCCGTCACCATAGATGAGTTTTGCCTGTTCTTGAACTTCGTATATATGGAATCACACACAGTGCATTTTCCGGCAATAGGTTCGTGAGATTCATCCGTGTTGTGGTGTGGATCAGTGCTTCGTTTTTAATCGACGTATAATAATCCATTATATGAACATACCACAGTTGATTTGTCTGTTTTTCCACTGATGGATGTCTGGGTTGGTTCTAGCCTTTGACTATTATGAATAAAGCTGCTGTGACTATTCTTGTACTTGTCTTCTGATAGGCTTTTCCACTCCCTTCTTTTAGTATATACCTGGGAATGAAGTTCCTGGCTTATCAGATTAAAGGCAAAGTTTTGTTGTTCTGACAAGGATCCAATCTGACAGCAGTCAGAAGCCCAGGATGAGGCCCTTATTCCGGTGGTCCAAGATGGCTGACCATCATGTTCACATTCCAGACAAAAGGATAGGAGGATGAGGGGAGCTTTGATAGCATGCCCTTTCCTTGCAGAGACAACCCTCCCAAGACCGGGGTGCATCACTTCTGCCGAGACTGCGCGTACAAGAACAGGATTCACACACACCCTTCCCCAAAGTGCGAGGGGTCATCTTTCTTTTGAGAAGCCTTGCACCCACCTAAACGTGGAAGGAAAGGGGGATATATATTGGGGCATCACGCACAGTCTCTCCCACAGCTTACCTCTTGGGCTTGGCACATTCCCCATTTGGGGGGAGTGAGCACGCAGGTGTCAGTGTTGAGCTCTTTTACTTCCTAGTTCAGGAGAACCTCTGAGAACTTTTCTCGACTCCTTGGAACAGTTACACCAATCATCCCACCTAAACTCTTCTACCCAGCCTGGATATTGTTAACTCATCATTTGTGTGGTCTTAGAATCCTTGCTTGTTCCCTCTGAGCCTCTGTTTTGTCATCCATAAAATGGGAATAAAAAATGCCTACCTTGAAGAACTATTTGAAGTAACAGAGATAATATATTTTACACCCAATTGGATCCCTTTTAGCATTTTGAGAAACAGGAACTGTATTTAATCATCTGGTTGCCGGATGATTAAATACAGTTCCTGTTTCTCAAAATGCTTATAGCAACAGTTCTCACCACACACACACACGCGCGCGTGCGTTCACACACCGCCCTCCCAAACCTGCCTCACTTCGTCTCTCAAGCACACCTAAGCACGCTGGAAGGTTATTACTCTTCTCGCCCTCAGTTCTTCTCAGTGCTCCTAGGCTCTCCCAGCCTGGTTCCAAGATTCTGCCTAGGTACGTGCTTATCTGTCATCCCACTTCCCTTTTCTTGCCATCCTCACTCTTGCCCTCTCAAGTAAATCTCAGGGAAAGAGGCTGTGGTTATTTTTCAGTCATCAGTGTTTTCACTAGTGTTCCCTGTAACATATGTCAAGTATCTGTCACATAGTAGACCATCAGTGGTTGCTGTTTTCGTTACCATCCAGATGACGAACAATGTTTGCTCTCTTTGCTTATCTAGGACCCTCTTTTTGTTTTCTTTTAGAGAGTGTGTGTGTGAACAGGGGAAAGGGGCAGAGGGAGAGAATCCCAAACAGGCTCCATGCTCAGCATGGAGCCCCACATGGGGCTCAGTCCCACGAACCTGGAATCGTGACCTGAGCCCAAATCAAGAGTCAGTTGCTCAATCAACCGAGCCATCCAGGCGCCCCTCTCTAGGATCCTCTTAAGAGTTCATGTGGAGGTGAGTGCCACTAAGGTTGACTCTGAGAGCTGGGGTGTGTGGCGGGCAGGCTCTTGTGGGTCATAACAACTCCATGCAGTTAACAGAGTATGTGAATTTCATCCACGCCGTCATTTAATTTATATACATTTATTGGTTGACTGATAGAGTTGAACACCTTTGAAAGAATTGACAGAAAAACATACCACATATGATGAAGGAAATAAACAATAAATACGATCAAAGGGAAAATAAACCCAAGGCCCAAAAATGTGTACCCCAAGCTGATGTTCATCTCCGAGGCACTGGGGAAACTAGAGGTATGTGACTGACCAGTCTCACAGTTATTTTCAGGAATAACCATGGGATAATGCTCGTCCAGGTATACAGTGTTTGAGAGACGTGTGGTAGAATGAGCTGGATGTTTGTTGTTGTTGTTGTTGTTGTTTTGCCTGATCTCTGCATTTGCTGCCCTTGCAAGTTGGCTTTGAACAGAAGAGGCACAATGCTATCAGCTCCCAAGATCTTGCTGGGTCTCAAATACTCTTAATCACTTGTTATTCATCGTGAACTCCTAGTGAGTTTTTGGTATCCCGAGAACTATTAAAAGATGAGCTTTTTTGTAACATGTTTGGGTGCTGGCTCCCGGGCTGTGGTTGTGTCTTACCAACTCTGTGCTCGGTGACATCAACTCGGTAGCTTGAAATCAGCCAAGGTGTGAATATTTATACCACAGAAATTAGCAAATGCTACAAATCTGGGCTTTCACCACCACCCCCCCTTTGGAAAGTCAGTTGTTAAACATTTACTATCATACTGCTGGTACTGAGTGCCTGATTATGTCAAAATAGATGCCATTGTTCGGAAAGACTTAGGGAAATAATTACCAGGTATTCTGTGGACTCAAAGGTGCTGTGTGAAATTGCAGAAGAATTTTGGCTAATGCTTATATCAGATCTGGGAACATCAGTGAATCTATCAGAATTTTAGACTGGAAAGCTCAAAGGTTGAACATTGTGATGAATGTTCCTGGTGGGTTTGAAAATCATATGGGAGAAAGGAGGTTGGAGTTTTCTGCTGACACTGGAAGGAGAAAGCCTGATAGCGCCCAAGGGCGAGATTCTGGAGCACTCACCATGGGGCAGCATAGAGTTCAGCTGAAATGATCCTTTATGACACATCCCTCTATGAGAGAGACAGGTTGACAAGGGACCAGGAAGTGTTGTCTCTATACAGCTGAAGCCCACATCATAGTAACTCAGCTGACAAAGCATCCTTTGGCTCTCAATTATGAAATCAACCAACACTTTGATCTCTTCAAGTTCAATACCCAAGGCTGATGTGTCCAAGACAGCCAGAGAGTTGTCCAGGATCAAAAGTTACCACTACCCCAAATATGCTTTGAATGTGCTTAATCATCCAGTGAGCTCTCCAGTCTTTGTAGTTCACTGAGGATCCATCAGTTTAGAAGAGTGGCCAATAATCTAGGCTTTGGAGCCTTTGAACTGGGTTGAAATCCTGCTCCTACCACCTACTCCCTGAGTGACCTTGGGCAAATAGCTTTACTTTGGCTTTCTCGTCTCTAAAATGGGTATAACAATAATATTTAACACACAGCTTTGTGGAATTTCTGCTGCCAGCGTTCGGTGCCTACTTGTTCCCAGTTGGAAGGATGAGAGGCAAGTCAGTGATCTTGTAGGGAGCTCCTAACATGTTTTAGCTAGATGACACAGTATTGCTGCCCAGGTAGCAATTTGTCCACAGTCCTCAGTGAGGTAAGCTTCATTTCCTCTACAATGCTTGAAGCTAACTAGTAAACTTACTTTCCAAACATTTTCTCAAACTGCAAAACAGCTCACAGGTGCTGACAGTCTGGCCCCGAGGCTTTTTGGTCTGCCCCTCATGATGTCTTCCAGGGCCAAAGATGCCACGTCTAGGTTTTCTGAACCACAGATCATTACCAGTGGGTACCTGTTGAGGACATCCAGGAACCATGTTTCCCAGGCTCTGGGAGTAGCCGTGGAAGACCCCTGCAGGAGTGAGAGCACAAACATCACTTGGGAAGCACCCAGTCAGTGGGCACGGAGCTGGGATTCATACCTGGTGACATTGTGGATTAGAGAGCCTTCTCTAGGGCCAGGTGAACGGTGGCTGGGATTTCCAGGGGATAAGAGATAATGCCGGGCAGCAAGCATAGCCCCTTTATTCAGTGGCTTTCTTAGGTGCTCCAACAGCTCGTGGGTACATGGAGTTAGCATGTTCTCCGGGGGCATCTGCTCTAGTAGCCCTCATCCAAACAAGGCTGTTACTGCCCCAGCAGCTGTGAGAGTCGCCATCATCGTCATCACCGTCGTCACCATCTAGCTGCCATTTATAGTATCCGTCCTGGAATTCTTAACTTTTACTTGAACCACGGACCCTTTTGGCAATCTGATAAAATGTAGGGATCCCTTTTCAGAATAATGTTTCTCAAAGCGCAAAGTACAATCCATAGGCTTATCGCTGAAGCCAAGTATATTGAAACACAACTATGAAAATATTTTTATCTTTTATTTTTTTTTTAATGAAAAAAATGTTAATGTTTATTTTTGAAAGAGAGAGACAGAGCATGAGAGAGCATGCAAGCACGAGCGGGGGAGAGGCAGAGAGAGAGGGAGACGGAGGATCCAAAGCAGGCTGCAGGCTGTCGGCACAGAGCCCGACGTGGGGCTCAAACTCTTGAGCTGTGAGATCATGACCTGAGCTGAAGTTGGACGCTTAATCAACTGAGCCATGCAGGTACCCCTCCAAATATTCTCTAAGTTAGTGATATTTTAATAGATGTACACTTCTTTATTAATACATTAAATCATAAGAATTAGTGATGAATCCAATGACCATCGTAACTTGAAGTAACAGTGCTGTGGAATAGGATTTCAAGGTATTAACTATAATGGAATATGGAAATACCCATAATCTCTGTTGGCAACAAACTCACAACTACTGCTAATATCTCCGCAGTTTGTTGCCTCCATTCATAATTGAAGAAAATACCAGATTTCAGTCAAATTCATGGAAGAAGACTACACACGGTTTCCTTGACCGAGCTAAGAAGCTGTGTGTCAGACGTCGTGCTAAGTCCTGAACGGACGTTATTCGTAGCATTTACTACAGCCCAGCAGAGTTGGAGTTGTCATTTCCCATTTTGCAGATGAGGAAAGCGAGGCTCGGAGTCGGACTGACTCACGCACTCAGGGCCGCACGCAGGCCTTTGTGACACCAGAGCGCGGGTTCTCTCTCTGACGCCCCGCGTGCCCCGAGCTGCAGTTGCCCCCAAGGCTTTGAAAAGCCCTTGGCAGGGGCATTCTTTCCTGGATTGTCTGTGTTTCTCTGAGAAGAGAGGCTCCTATCTCTCCTGAAAGCCTGGCCTCTGGGAGCATCAAAGAGTCTTTATAACTCTTGGGTGTCTGGGGCCACGTTTGGGGAAGTCCCCACGGCCCCCAGCAGACAGTCAGGGCCTCTTCTCATTTTGGTAGCTTGACAGCCGCGGTCGGAATATTTACGTGATGGAATCCCTACGTACGCACGACTAATCAGGGCATTATTATTTTAAAAACTAGCGGTTAAACATTTGCCCTTGAACATGCCCCTTTGCTCCTCATGCCTTCCCAGCCCTCACCCCTTCAAAAGAAAGGCCTTGAACAACCGCCTGGCGATGGGAGGGGCCACGTTACCTTGGTGACACAGGCGTTGGCTGACTTGCTTGTCGTCCGTCGCCCACCCCCTTCCTGGGCACCGACGCTATTGTTAAATGTACATTTTATTGTGACTCAGGTATGATGAGGCCAACAGATCAGGAGATGGTTGGCCACGAAAAGATAGTTTGTTAGTCACAGAGCCCAAGAGGAGAGACCAGCCGTGCCATGGGGCGGGGCGGCGGGGTACACGGACAAGCACCGGGGTTGATCAGGGAGGAACGGGTGGACAAAGGAAGCAGATTTGGATTGGCTAGTTTGAATAACTGTAGTGGGCTCCGGAAGATAGGAGCTGGTTGTGTAGCACCTGACCTGGCGTGATTAGGGCGGCGCGGAACGGCCTGGAGTTGTGAGAGCGTCACAAAGGAGGTGGATGGGAGTCTGACGGTGGATTGGCTAGCCTGTGTAGGAGAAACATGCTCCCAGGTGAAATGTTGGCTCGCGCTCGGAGTTCGCTAGCCCTGGCCGAGGCAGTCCCTCCGAGGTCATCAGTTCCCCAGATGTGAAAGCATCAAAAACACAGACTAAAAAGACGGGATCGCTACAGGAGCCGACACTGGTTTCGGAATGGGACGCAGGAGCGTGACACTGCGGTAGTTTCCAAATCAGTGCTGTGACATGCCCCCACCCCCCTCCGCCGCCTTCACCCCCGATGGTGAGAATGTCTCATGGTACACGTACTGGCAGCTACAGCTGTCCTCGGAAGAAGCATGATGGAAAGGAAAAGCTGAGATTTATGGTCAATTTAAAGCTTGAGGCAACTATGCTCCGATAGGTCTACAGAGGTCCCCAGGTTACCTACCCAGCGCCAGGCTCAGGCCTCGGTGCATGAATTCCAACTTCACAGGGTATCCATCTTAAATTTCTGGAAGCCAAGTGAGCGCTTAGCAAAAATAAACACTCGCCAGTTATTTTTATGCTACCACCGTCTATGTTGCGCTTAAGAAAAGAAATATGCCTTCTAGAGAGTTGTAAACATTCTACACACGAGGTTCATCATTTCGTGGCTCACAGTGGCGGCCAAATGGAATAATCTGCAGACTAAACCCTTTCTTTATCCCCGGGGCCGAGGCGGAGAGCTGTGAGGGCGGCGAGGGTGAAATGGCTTCTGAGGTGCCCTCTGCCTCTGAAATGTACTGACCTGGAGTTTTGCCAGTTAGCCCGGGTTGGATAATAGACTCTTAGATGGCCTACATCGAAGGGATGATAAAAGAGCGGCCCAGCCCTTGATCCCTGCTCCTGCCAGGTTCTAAACAGCATAAGCTATTGGAGGAGTTTCCAGATGGACTGATTTTCAATTCCCCTGAGCCTCAGAAAAACAGTTGGCTGTTAACGACCGGGACTGCTTTAGCCCGAGGGAGAGAGAGACACGACTTACTGCCTTTCCGATCCTAGGTGTGAGCTGGGGTTTATCCAGGAAAAAGATGGCAGCGCTTTGGATTCTGAACATCAGTGACAGTTTGGAGGCTGCAGAACTTTCTACAGGGCTGAGAGGATCCTGGACAGTGACAGCCTTCCTGCGGAGCAGACACATGGCTGCTTAAAGACTTTGGTGGATTCCAGGGGTGATCGTGGCACGCCAGCCCTCCTCCCCTTGGCCAGGACTAATGCATTACAGGGCATGACTTGGCTTCCTAAGGATCAGCATATCAGGCGGGGGAAGATGATTTAGCTGCAGGAATTAAACGCAGATCACTCTGAAGCGTACGTTTCCCCAGCACCTAGTGTGGTGTCTACGTGTACTAGGTGCTCAGTAAAGGGTGGTTGAGCAAATGAACGAACGCTTGTTTCATATATCCTATAGTGGCCAGACAACCATCTTGCCTGTTGTTTCTTTTTCATAGTGAGAGTTGTCCAAAAATGGAATGGAGTGTGTTTTAAGATTTAGTATTAAAACCTCCAAAGTGTCCAAGCTGTTTATTATAAAATAATAACAAAAGTAGTAGTAGTAATAGTAACGATCAGTCAGCCATGGCTGTGTAACAAATGAGCCCCCAAATCAGTAGCATACAACAAGAAGTGTGTAGTCTCAGGCTTTTTGTTTTGCACATCAGCTGCAGTGAGTCTACTTAAGCTGTGGGTCTGCAAGTTGGCTAATGTAGTCTGGGTTTGGCTCTAGTCTCTGGGTTTGGTTCCAGTCGGCTCCACATGGCTCTCATCCTTCTGGGACTGGTGGGCTAACTCTGGGGCATTTTCTTTTCACAGCAGTGGCAGAAGCCCAAGAGGGCGAGTCCCAGAGCATAAGCCCATCTTAAGCTTTAGCTCACATCAGATTTTCCGACTTCTTCTTGGCCAAGCAAGTCATATGACCAAGCCCAAAAGCCATGGGTGGTGAAGTATACGCTGCCTTCCGTGGGACCATGAGGGAAATGAATAATCACCGAACGGTAATCCAGACTCTGATAATAGCCACCGCGTGTTGGAGGTTACTCTGTGCCAGCCATCGCTCTGAGCATTTTACGTGAATACGTGGATTTTATTATCATGGCAGCCTGTCGGGGGTAGGTGCTGTTATGTTTAAGCTCCATTTGACAGATAAGAAAGTTGAGGCACAGAATTGCTGACGCGCTTGCCAGAGGACACACACGTAGGAGGCAACCGAGCCAGGATTCACACCCGGCGGCGCGATCCCGACACCTGCTCTCTTCACCACGCTGGCCTTCCACGGTAGACGGCAAGAAGTGTGCTTCATGGCTTTGGAGTACCTTAATGTCTGTGACATGCTAGCACAGGGATTGGCTTGTTTAACTTTTGTGGGAGCCCAGGTAGGGGAGGTCTTGCTCTCTCCCATTTTCACACAGCTGGGGAGCGGCTGAGCCTGCACGGAGTCCCTGGCCCCGCTCTGTGAATAAGGAGCAACTCAGCAGTTGTCAAGCTACTTTTGCTTTGTAATTCTGCGTTTAGTCCTTGGGAGGCTTCTAATTTAGGGCTCCCACTCCACAGGGCAGCCTTTTACTTTACTTACTTACTTACTTATTTTCTGGCCAGGGGATCTGTGCCCTGGTTCCCTGGCACGGGATTGATGCCGAGTCCTTCGTTTCTCATGACATGACATGTCCCGGAGTGTCCCTGTCCCTCCCCCGTGCACCCGCCCTCACTCTCTTCCTCCCGGGAGCTGTGGCTGTCCCATGGTGTCGGGTTACAGGCTCAGAAGGGCGAGGCCAGCTCAGTGGCTGTAATTTTAGCCCCTGATGAAAGACCAGAGGAAGTGAAGGGGACTCTTTCAGGCGTGTTAACAGGTGTACCCAAGCCACAAGTCTCCGTGTCCCGCAGCCAGGGAGGACGCACGGCCCCGGGGGTGTTTGGTCGCATGGAGACCCAACAGCCCCAGCTGGAAGTCCACACTTTAATACGGTGTCTGGGTGTGAGCACCTTGTTCACCCCAAAGCCACCGGTTTGAGGGTGCTCCAGGGAGTTGGAAGTTCCCAGTCTCCAAATACTGTGCAAACCAGCAGCTCTGAACGTAACCCCGTGCTTGCTCCTCGTCAGCTGGGGGACTTGGGCCAATAGATTCTCCTGTCCTTGCGACTGGTCTGAAAATGTCTCCAAGCCGACAAAAATCCGGTTAATGTATTCCTCCTCACCTGAGTTCTGCTGTCATCTCACCTGCCCCTTCCCTCCCACCTCCCAACTTCTTGCCTTTGAGAATCTGACCGTTCTACCCCTGTCATTCAGGAGTTTCCGCTGAAGGTAGATTCCCATACACAGGGCACAGATGATCGAGAAAGGACAAGCAGAGAGGAACGTTCCTCTTATTTGGCCCATGGCCCGACATTTCTTAACCCATTGCCTGAATTCTCTTGCATACTAAAATCAGGGCTGATCTCCAAGACACTGGAAACCTCCAAATGCCTCCAGCCCCTTGCCCCCCATTCCGATGACTTCAGTCAGGATGACATTTGGGCTTGAGAGCTACATTTTTCTATGGGGGGGGGGGGAATGAGCGATTTATTGCCTCTCTGGGCAGGCGAGGCCTCCTGTGGGTGTGCGGGGGGCGTGGCAGGTGGTGGAGATATGCCTTCCCTCCAGGTCCTGGAAACCTGGCCTGGGGCTGGGGTTTCTAACTTTACTATGGACCCCTGTGGTGGGCTGGTGAAGCCTGGACCCTTGTCATACTGGGATTTGACAATATAAAAATACCTGGAATTACAAGGGACCAATAGTTATTAAATATGGTTACTGAAGAAATAAAGCTATTAAAATCTGAACTTGTGACATAGTAAAATATGAGCTTCTCATCAACCCACTGATTATCAAGGTCTAGTTGAAGGGGTAAAGGAGTGATCTTTGGTGACACCTGTAACAACAGTTACTATGATATGAAAGTGCCTGTTGTTTCCTTTTTTTTTAACTTTATTTTTTTTTAACGTTTATTTATTTTTGAGACAGAGAGAGACAGAGCATGAACAGGGGAGGGGCAGAGAGAGAGGGAGACACAGAATCTGAAACAGGCTCCAGGCTCTGAGCGGTCAGCACAGAGCCCGACGTGGGGCTCGAACTCACGGACCGCGAGATCATGACCTGAGCCGAAGTCGGACGCTCAACCGACTGAGCCACCCAGGCGCCCCTCCTTTTTTTTTTTTTTTTTTTAACTTTTAAAAAATGTTTATTCATTTTTGAGAGACAGAGCGCACCGTGGGGCAGAGAGAGAAAGGGAGACAGGGCATCTGAAGCAGGCTCTGTGCTGACAGCAGAGAGCCCGGTGCAGGGCTCGAACTCACAAACCACGAGATCATGACCTGAGCCGAAGTCGGACGCTCAACCGACTGAGCCACCCAGGCGCCCTGAAAATGCCTGTGGTTCCTATTGGTGATGGAGGCATAGGTCCTGCTGATACTGTTATGGTTTCTGCTTGCATGCATAACTGATAGAAATGTGACGTTTCAGTTATAGGTGAGTGAAATCAAATTTTAAAATTCCCCTCTGAATTCTCAGACCCCCTGAATTCTAGGTTAAGGACCCCTGATGGAGAATCAGGCTGTGTGATAGTTTGTAAGTTCTTTGAGGGCAGGTATTATACTCCTCCCACTTACATACTTGAATTCTGTTTAATTTTGTAAAATGTCAAACATATAATAAAGTCACCAGAACAATATGATGACTCTCCCCCAGGTACCCATTTCCCCGCTTTATCTGCTATCGACTCAAAGCTAATTTTTGTCTCACCTACTTCCCCTTCCCAAAGTATTTTGAAGCAAATCCCAGACTATGTAATTTCATCGCAGATTTTGATTTATAAATAGCAGATGGGCCACTAAGTCTTGACGGATTGTGGGAGGGTTGATTGAGAGGTGCCATTAGATTGATTCACAAGTGCTGTTCCGGTTCCCTTCGGGGATCAGTATCCCAGGAATGTGGACTGGCGTCAGAGAACCCTGTTCCCAGTCACTGTTCTGTGCTTCCCAGCATGTATCTAACGATGTGTTACTTGTTTGTTCACTTCGGCGCACATTTTCTGTCTCTTTCCACCACGATGTAAATCCCGGGAGAGAAAAGGCTTCGTCTGCCTGCCCGCAGCTGCACCCCCCAGCTCCCAGCACAGTGCATGGCATATAGTAAGTGCTTAGTAAATGATGCATTTTGAGTGGGTGAGTGGCTGAAAGAAGAAAGGTGGGCTATGGGGAGGTGTGAGGTTGCTACTCAAAATGGCGTCTCTGGTGATGTCTTCTGGAAACATGCTCAAAGTCCAGAATCTCGCGCCCCACCCCACACCTACTACATCAGAATCTGCATTTTAACAAGATTCGCAGGTGATTGTGTAGGGACCATCACAGTTTAAGGAGTGCTTGTCCCCCTTAACCCAGAGGACTGACAATGCCAGCCCGGAAGAGCCTCCCGCTGTGATTTCCAGGACCTCGCCCACCAGGAGGGCAGGACAGGGCAGGGAAATGTACTCACTGTGGGTCACTAGTTCACTGTGTGAACTGGGTTCACACATCCTAGGTGTGAACCCCGGTTTGCCCACTGAATGGTTCTGTAGGCCTCGATTTTCTCATCTGAAAAGTGGGGTGCATGAGCCGTATCTCGTAGCATCATAGAAAGGTTAAATGAGGTAATGACTCCCCTATGGGGTACAGAGCATACTTTGGATAACTCCTAGGCTAATTCCCCATGGCTGTGTTTCCAAAATGTGAGGGAATGACATTTGTTCGTCTTTCAAAAGTTCTGATGACTTTGACTTGTTTTGGAAATCTTTTCCCTCGTCTTTGATCATAATCACGGAGAAGGCTTGGAAAATGCGTGAGGTGGGAAGAGCCGTTTGGTGCCTTCACCGTTGCGCCTTTCCCCTGCTTTCTGTGTCATCTTTCTCCTTCCAGGGCGTCGCATGCCCTGTCTCCTAAGATCCTGCTCCCAGGCAAAACGTCCAGTATTAGTGATCACACAGCATTCCATTCCCTAAGAATTTGGGGCCTTTGATTGCGGAATTTAAATTTTTCTCCCCCTGAGGTAGGTATTTGGTGGGGGAAATCTTAAAAAAACAAAACAAAACTTTGCATATGTTTTCACGTGGACAAGAGTCATGTCACATGGACATGTGCCTGCTTCAGCCCCGGGTGTGATCACGTCCACTTCTTGTAGTTGTAACCTTGACTAAGAGGCTCGAGTTAGTTCAGCTCAAGGGTAGTCGCACCCTTTGGGGCAATCTGCCCTTTAAACCTCACTTTTCCCTAATCTGGAGGGATTTCAAGCAACCGGACCATGCAGGGAGGCGGAACTCCAACTTTTTAATAACTACAGACAGAGAGTAGTCATGGCCAAGGTGAATGTTCCTTGCTGCCCCCCTCCCTACCAACACTCCCCAGTCTGCCTCACACATCCGTTACATGGTACACTGTGTTTACCTGGGGCTTGTTCCAACAGAGCTCAGCAATCCTACTTCTATCTTGGCCTGGCTGTGTATTTACATGGTAAACATTTCTATAAAAGAAAGGGAAATATTCTCTTTAAAATATCTTATAAAAATTGCCCTTTGGAGATGAGTGGATAGGAAAGAGCAAACATTCCATATTTATGAGATGAGTCATTTTATAAAAATGTTACCTGCAGACCAAAAACTTAATAATACTGCTTATAGTACAGTAATACTTAGGTTTGCTTACAATTCTGTATATATACAGATCCTTTCCTATACATCATTTTATCTAAGCTTCTCAGCAGTCCAATAAGATGAACACTTAGCTCCATTTTAAATGTGAGAAAATCAAGGCTTAGAAAGGTTATGTAAATGCCCAATGGGATACCCCTAGGCAGTGTGAGAGCAGGGATATGAGCCTGGGTCTTCTGACTGAAAACCAAATAAATGCCTATTAGCATATATCAGCCAATAGTAACATATAAGTCAGGTGTAAATTCATTGGTACATAGCTGCCTCAAAATGCTTGTCCCATTCAGCATTTGACCAGGAAAATGGAACCACTCTAGGAATTTCACACAGGGAGAATTTAATACAGGGAATTGGTCACACTGCCCATGGATGAGCTGAGAAGCCAAACAGAGAATGGCGAGGTAAGCCAGAGTTCAGCAACAGCAGGAAGCTGCTACCACTCTTAAGCTGGAGGGAGAGAGGAAAGAAGCAATACTACTAGAACCCGAGGGCTGGAGGCCCCTTAAGGAGGTCAGAACTGGTGAGCCAGCCTGGTGGGAGTTGGGACCCGTGAGGAGACATGGCCATGGACTAAGAGTGAAAGGAGAAATACCCTGACTTCTCTCCTCCTCCCACCCTCCAGCCTCCTCTCGGTGCCTCCCATTGGCTGAGCCTTGCTAGAAGCCAGTGGACCTGGAAGTTAGAGCCCACGGGGTGAGCCCTGCTTGTGATGCCCAGCAGAGCAGGGGAGGATAATGAGTGGATCTGGGGGTAACACGCCCAGGGCCAGCATGGCATCTCCTACTCCTAGGTGTGGGTACACTCCCAGAACTAAGTTAATGCCTTCAGGGTTTCCTCCTCCAGGGACCCCTGTTTTCCCCTGGTTCCTTGATGGCGCCCCCCCCCCCCCACACACACACACATTTGCCTCCTCGCCTGTCCTACAGCTTTGTCAAGCGATTCATTTTTTCGGAACCAAAAAAAAAAAAAAAAATGGAGTTGCTCAGGAGTTTGCAAAGGTGAGAGAAAGTGGTTTAGATTGGTCCAGTTGCACACTGAGGCCCAGACAGAAACTTGTGTTGCTTTGGGACCCAGAGACCAAAGCTCCAGTGACCCAACAAAGGACTGCGTCAGTGAGTATCTTGGCAAGCAGATGTCAAAGAGAACCGTGCCAAGTGCCCTGCCAGGAGAACTGCTTTGGCAACAAGCTGATAGACCCAGAGGACTGGCACACATCACTCATTCTTCTGGATACTACTCGATTAGCCGGATTAAAATACTCATTTCAACCTTTGTAGTATTGTGAAGTCCTCTCCCTGTTTGCTGCATTTTGCAGAATTGTTGTCTTCCTCTGCTCGCTGCCCTCCCCCCACCCCCAGGGTTCTGTTTTCCATGTGTTTCTGCCTTACAGGTAAGCTTGTTTACAGGATCTTTTTTTCTCTCTTTCCACAACCTTCTGTGTAGATAATTGGAGACATCTGATGCCCTTAAACCAGAAATGGGAAAACCCTGGCATAAATAAGAAAAAATCATTTCTGTGGTTCATAGCACAGTTTTGTGAACTCTTAGCAGTGAAAAGGGAAACTCACGGTCATTTGGGTTCGTGATTGGGAAGAGATAAAAGGGAAACCCTACACCTCATTCAGGGCCAGGCTCACAATGGGTTCTCAAAAAAAGAAATGCTTGCTGAATGGGTGGGAACACGCAAAATGTACAGTACCCCGTTCATTTCCTTTGACAGGTGCCTTTTTGTTTTTAATACACACGGCAGCATTTGATAGCAGGGCAACTAATGTCTTGGAGTTCTTCTGGGGACTTGAAAAAGCCTAAATAATAAAGTATATTCAAGGTTTTGTTTCAGTTCAGGGGAGTTACTCTCTGTACTGTTGGGTTTACGATGAATTTGAGGCTCATGCGTATGTCGAGTCATTTTATCAGCTTGATCGCTTTTATGTTCTGTAGCTTTAAATATTTATTATGCAAGCCTTCAAACAGAGAATAACATAACAGCCGTGTACCCACCGTCCAACTCTATCAAAGCTAACGCTCCTGCCATGCTTGCTTTGTACTCGTCTCGAGAAAGCAAATGTTATCGTTAGAATTGAAAGCCCCCGTGTTCCCTGTCTAATCTGATTACCCGCCCCCCCCCGTGGTAACTGGTATCCTCATTTTTGTGCTTATCAGCCCTCACCTCGATATGTTTCAGTAGTATTACCACATAGGTGTATATTCGAAACCAGAGTTGACATGCTTTAAAATTTGCATAAATCATAGAATATTGCATGTGTCATTCTGTAACTCGCTTTTATGGTTTAAACATATTGGTACGCACACCTCTAACCCTGTGCCTCTGTCACCGCCCCGAGGAATGCTCTTAAAGGAATACCGTGCAATTTATTTTTGCACTCTCCTATCAATGGGTATTTGAGTTACTTTCAGTTTCTTGCTCCTGCGAACAGTGCTGCCACAAACAATTATGTCAAATGTCCTTACGGCACATAGGGGAAAAGGTCTCTAGGCAGTGGATCTCAACCTTTCCTACACATCAGAATCGTCCAGGGAGCCTTTAAAAGTCCCAGCGCCGGGCTGCGCTCAGCCCAGTGAAATGTGAATCACTCGGGTGGGGGGTGGAAACTAGGCACCTGTATTGTTTTAAAGCTCCCCCAGATAATTCCAACGTGCAGCCAACATTGGCAACCATTGCTTTAGGGTATAGAGCTAGGAATTAAATTTCTGGGGCCGAGGGTTTGTTTCTCTTGAGCTTTTTAGATATTGCCAAATGATTCTCCAAAGTGGCTGTTCCAGTGGCATCTCCTCCCCTCAACTTTATTGATCTTGTCCCCATGGGGATCGCGAAGGAGGTACAGATCTATCCCTTTGATGGCCTCCCACACCCGCCTCCACCCGGTTCGTCCCCTGATAAAATCTTGCCTCGCCCCAAGGTTGCAGAGGAGGAACTGTTCTCACAAAGCGTAACTCAAAGCTCGAGGCACCTAATACCGCATAATTTTGCAATTTAAGGCGCGGCAGTCAAGAGGTTCCTGCCATCCATTCTACTTGGTATAGCTGAACAGTCTTTGCGTGGCATGGTTCGGGGCTCAGCCCTGCTGTGTAGCTTTGGGTATACCAAATGACACATGACACAGGCCGCGTGGCTTAGCCGCAGGTCCGGTGTGATAGTCCCCTGAGCAGCTGGAGAAACAAAATGTTCAGCCAAGGCCAGACTTCCCTGGTGGTTAGATCAGAGTGATTGTGCAGAAACATCAAAGAGACCCTAGCCTTGACCTTGCTCAAACCATAGCAGTGTAGAAATCTGTGTTAGCCGGATGTTGTTCTCTCTCTCTCTCTCTCTCTCTCTCTCTGGACCTTCTAGACAGTTGAGTGAGGCTTTCTAACCTGCTCACCCACTGAAGGCTCATATTATACTTCCTCTCCCTGTGTTGGTGGCAGATACAGAAAACTTAATGGGTGAAATTTGGTGAGGCTGTAATTGTTTTACACTTTGAACGTAGCAACCTGAATCCCTAGGACAGTGAACCCCCCCCCCCCTGGTATGCAAGTGAGGACCAAAGAATCAGTCCCAAATGTAAGACGCCACACCACGGAGGTTCCTGAAAAATTGGGCAAGTCCCCGGAGCTACCCGGAGTGGCGGAAGTCTGTGTGACGGAAACCCGTCACTGCACGGGCTCTGGCGGCATTCTCTGGTGGTGGTGGCCCTCTCTGGCTTAAGTATCACTAGGGACGGTTCTGGGTCCCATGGCCCCCAGGAGATGCCAGGGATCTCCCGGTGAGTTGGCGTCTCTCACTGGCCCAGGGGGATACTGGGGACTCAGGACACAGACTCTTCTCTCCCCCAGGTGCTTGTTGAGATCAGGTTGCCTGCCATTTCGCGGCCGAGCCTCACCTTCCCCTCCTCTCCCCTCCCTCCACGCACCCCGCTCCCCACAAATAAGAACTTTGCCTTGGGCCTGTTTGAAAGCGCAACCCAGTACCAGTTGCATTACATCCAGAATCTTCTCACTGTGGGGTGCCTCACTGTACTGTTTTACTCTCCTGCTTACCTTTGTGTCTCCGGTCGGGTTCCCTAGAGGCAGGGCCCGAGACAGGGATTGTAGAGCACGGGACTTGCCGGGAGAGCACTCCAGAGGAAACGTGTAAGGGTGTGAAGGAAGCAGATGGGGAAGGGGACCTCGCTGAGTTACAGTGTGGTGTGAGATCCAGCCTAGCTTTGCTCGGATCTACAGAGAGAAGGCTCTGGTGCACCGCGTCGGCCCATCAGTGGCCGGGACTCCATGGGGAGGCCACGGGCCTAAGGTCCCAGGCAAGGCGGTTCTCATCAGCCAAGGGCAACTCTGACGAGGGGTCAGTTGTGAGCCACTAGCAGCCAGGGCTCACAGCAGCTGGAGGATGGGGCCACGGGGCTGGTGAAAGGGGATCTGGGTGGGGCGCCACTGTCCCCTCCTACACCCTGGGCCGGCCGGTGGGCCGGCCACAGGTGATAACACTCCCAGCTCTCGCGTGCGGCCAGGTGAGGCTCTGAAGGGCTGTTTTAATCTCAACCCTGGAACTGAGTCTGGGACTTGCAGAGTGCCCGGAAGCCACGTCAGCTGTACGTGGAGAAGCGTTCGAAGGCACACGTGTGAACTGATACCCAGGGGCACGTGGCATGATGAAATGAATCCCCTAGTTGATGGGAAAGGAAGGCCGGTGCCTGGGCTCCAGAGATGATTCACAAGCTGGGGCTTTGAGGCAACAGCAGACGCAGGGACCTTGGACGCAGTTGCCTCTTTAAGCCATAAACCTGGGGAACCCAGGTAACTAAAGTAAGTGAATGCTTGCTAGGCTGGGGTCAGGTTTTGTTTTGCTGGGAGCCTTCCTTGATTCTGATTGTGTCCTATTGTTTGTCATGTGGAGGTTGTGCAGGAGGAGGAAAGGGTTCAGAGAAATGTCCCGGCCGTGAGCCCCTTGTTCCCCGTTGTCATGTCTGGCCACGTTTCCTCCTGGGGTGTCTGTTTAGAACTTCCACTCTGAAGAAGCTGCACTAAACAAAAACCTAAGGCCCACAGTTCCTGGGAAGCCAGGGACAGGAATCTGTGAGCCTTAAAAAAAAATTTTTTTTAACATTTATTTATGTTTTGAGAGACAGAGAGCGAGCATGAGCAGGGGAGGTGCAGAGAGAGGGAGACACAGAATCGGAAGCAGGCTCCAGGGTCTGAGCTGTCAGCACAGAGCCCGACGCGGGGCTCGAACTCACGAATCGTGAGATCATGACCTGGGCCGAAGTCGGTCGCCTAACCGACTGAGCCACCCAGGCGCCCCAGGAATCTGTGAGCTTTACATGGTGACCCAATGGGCTACATATATGTCTGCAGATATCCTCAGCTGTTCCTTTGGGGGAGAATGACAAGGGTTTGAAGCAGCACAGAATAGGGACAAGTGTGTGGGGACTGGGCTTGAATCTTGGTCCTACTGCTTATCTGCTCTGGGAGTCTCCTTAGCCAAAGCCCTTAACTGCTTCCAGACTCTTGTTCCGCCTGAAAGTGGGGGTAATAATACCCGTCTTAAAGGGTGGTCTGGAGGATTCAATGAGGTAGTGTTGTATACACTGCCTGCTGCATTGTAAATACTCGATAAGTGGCACCTATTGTGGCTTCCTGAGAAAGTTCTGTTGCATTCCTGGCTTATGTATGGAGTGTAGACATAGACCAGAGCGGAGAGCCCTTCTTGGGGAGACCAAGAAAGGCATTAGGATATTTTGAGGGACTTATTTCCCTGAGATCCCAGCCAAAAAGGCAGGAAAAAGGAAGGTCATGGGCATCCCGTCAGGATGGACAGGGTGACTATAAGTCTCGAATATTCCAGCACGGTTATAATTTCAGCTATTCCTTCTCAGAGGGCAACCAAGTGTACAGATTTGGGGTTCATAAAATAGGGTCACCGTTGAAACACCACTCAAAATTGATGCTTATGGCAGCTTGGGAAAAGAAAACTAACATTCGTCTCCTTGGATTCCTTCCATCTTTTTCTATGTGCATTGCTTACCCTCGCGCTCCCCTCACCGAATACTTGGAAATGTCCTTCCCTGGCTCAGGAGGGGCCGGTTGCACCCAAGGAGCATCAGGTGAACAAGATGTCATGGGCAGTTCATCGTCTCCGCCCAGCATTACCCTCCGTGATTGGTGAGGGAGAGGGGACGGTGGCGGCCAGGCGGCCAGTCTCCTTTCCTTCCCTCCTTCCTGCCCCTTCTCTGTTGAGAGCCTTCTCCACGCCCCAGTTAGCAAATACGCATTTCGGCGTTCGGGCTGAAACTCACGTGCCAGCACAAGGCAGCTAATGCCATTTGACTTCAGAACAGCCTGTATTTAAGGAGTCAGCTCTCTCCTCTGCCCAGCACACCTGCTGGAAAACAAATTAAAGGGGAGAGAGGAACCTCAGCCCACCCTCACATCCCGATTTTATCCACTTTGCTGCCAGAAACACCCCCATTTTCCTTTGATCTCCCGTACATCCCACTTTGGACTCTTCTCTCCTGACCCTCCTGCGTTCTGAATCTGTGGTCCCCACCCCCCGCCCCCACCCCAGTGCTGGCTGTGAACATCCTGTTAAAAAATGACCTAATCTTTCTAGAACCTTCAGGCTGGCAAGAAGAGAAAAAACAACAACAACAATGTATCCCTTGCCTTCCTGGCCCATATATATTTTTTTAATTACACAGTGTGTGTTTCTGGAGGGAGAAGTGTTATTTGAATTCTTGAGATTTGCTCTGGCAATGTTGGGCCTATTAACTTCCCATTAACATTGACTTTCTGATGATGGTCGAACCATTATCCTTTCGGTTTCCCTTTTTTAAATTACTGTTTTATTAGAGTGGAAGTGTTGTGTAAGAACGGTAACGTGGGAGTAAGGGTGCTTCAGTGTAGGACTCCGAGGCCCCAGTAATTTTATTTTACTTAAAGAAACACTTGCCCGGCGTTCACTGCGTATCAGGTACCGGCCTACACGCTTTACAAATACCAGCCCACTTAATCCTTTTGCATTTCTGTAGGGTGGAGACTACCGTCTTCATTTTCCAGAAATGGAAAATGGTAAGTGGGGGCCCAGAGAGGGCAAGTAACTTGCCCGAGGCCCTGCAGAGTGCTGGGGGTTGAACCCCAGGCATTGTGGCTCCAGAGTCCCGGCTCCCAAGTGCTAGCTTTTGTCTCTCTGTTGAGAATTATCTGGGGCTCTGTTTTCTTATCTGTACAGTGAAGGGGATCAACTGTATTATTTCTGGATTCTGTTCTAGGACTAACACGTTGGAGGATATGGCTGCTTCGGGGGGTTTCTTTAGCCACAACACCTGACCGTTCTTCTTTTTGCCCTAATGCAGGTGCTGAGACAGTTCTCTTGGGTATAGTATTCTGTGGCATAGTTTCTACTTCCTGTATCTATTCTCTGATCTCAACACTGAGGAGGAGAAACAACCCTTGAATAAACTGTCTTCCCCAAACGCATTCTGAGGCACGCCAGTGAGCACCGTGCTTAAAAGAAAGAGTTCTCAGGCAGCAATTTGGGGAAGCACTGAAAGCATGCAGTCGAACTGGTTAAAGGATCCTAGACGGTCCACAGTTGAGAAACCCATCCAACTTTGATTATTCAAGCGTTCAGCTCCTTGTTTTACCGTGGGCTCCACTCTTGGGATAGCGTTTTATTAACGTCCCCTAGAGCTGGGGTTCTGGCAGACGCTAGGGACACACTGGCTTATGTGTTCTTTGTAACTAGTATCTACAGCTTTGGCTCGGCAGTGATTTGAAAGTTTAGCTCTTTTGTGCTGGTACCCATCTGTGTATATATAGCTGGATAAATATTAGGAACAACAGGAGTCTTCTGTAAAGAGATTCCATGTTTCCTACCTCTTGGGATTCTCAGCTAACAAGACGTGTATGCTTCATCCACAGCCATCCCGATGGTGAAAATTTTCACTTACATACCAGTCGTGCATGGGAAGATGTGAAAGTGACCCTCGGGGCATCTCTTCCTTCCCTGCCCCTCACCCTCTTCTTACATTGTATTTTCTCCGCATTTATTTTTGGGCTCTTTCCATATTTTCCTTGGCGTTCCACCCCTATTTTCCTCCGCCCCCTCCACCTTTCACGATCCCCGAAGACAGGCTGATCAAGCAGGGAGAGGACTGGGAGTCGGCACAGCGATATTTCCTAAGCACAGCCCGGGCCACCTCGTGCGGCATCCTGGTGTTTCCATTTGCTGGTTTCTTTATTATTTTTTACAACGCCCACTCCATTTGCTGGCTTTCTTTTATACTGTGTAATTTTAAATTAAAAATAAATACATGCGCAGGATTGAAAATAAAACTTCCAACTGTAAAGAAAGGAACCAAACGCAACGAACCGTGAAAGCCTTCCTCTCCCCTGCGTTCCCGTTCTTGTCTCCAGAGAGAAACACCGATAACAGGCTCGCGTGTGTCATCCCAAACGGGTTTTGTTCAGTTACCCGCGTGTGTGTCTGCGCGGATCTCTCTCTGTCGGTCTGTCTCCTCTACCCGGTATTCATGATCTCGCTTTGTAGCGAACCGGATACCGAACCTTAGAACTCTGTCCGGTTCCCAATCAGCACTCATTCTTTTCATCCGCTGCATAATATTTAAAACTATAATTTATTGGGGCGCCTGGGTGGCGCAGTCGGTTAAGCGTCCGACTTCAGCCAGGTCACGATCTCGCGGTCCGTGAGTTCGAGCCCCGCGTCAGGCTCTGGGCTGATGGCTTGGAGCCTGGAGCCTGTTTCCGATTCTGTGTCTCCCTCTCTCTCTGCCCCTCCCCCGTTCATGCTCTGTCTCTCTCTGTCCCAAAAATAAAAATAAACGTTGAAAAAAAATATTAAAAATAAAACTATAATTTATTGAACCAGTCCCCGCTGACGGACACCGGGTTTTCCGTTGTTTGCTGTCACCATTGCTGCACTGTGCGTCCCTTTACGAATCCCTTGGTGTACTTTTGCAGGCATATCTGGGAATTCGGTTCAGAGAATGGTACATTTTCTAGCTGGAGCTTTACTGCCAAGTCGCCTTCCAATTAGGTTGGACTGTTTTCTGCTTCTGCCCTCCGTGCGTGAGAACCTTCTTTCTTCCAACCTGCAACCACTGAGGGTATTACCGAGCTTTTAACGTTTGTGCCTCTGAAATAGGCGACATGAGATGTATTTAACAGATTTAAAACGACAGCTATCGTTTTCTTTGTGATTTCCTTCACAGAGCACCTTAGATCACACTCTCTGATTGAACGCGCGTCATGAGCAGTGACGTTGGGGTGAGTGTTACTTTCCACGTGGGGAAGCTCCATACCGGAGAGCCAAGCAGTGAGGGACCAGGTTTCCTGACTCGAGATTTAACTTCACCCTCAATTGCATTGTCTCTCCAGCAGGAACGAGGGTGGGGACATTGTGTGACGTGTGTGTGTGTGCGTAACGCGGCGCCGGGACCTGAGAAGGTCGCCGCGTGTAGGGGGTTTCTCTTCCTCTCCCAACCATCTCCCCCTTAAGACCCTGCAAAACTCACTTTGGAGCCCCAGGTGCTTCCTCACCAAGAAGGTGGGAATATTAACACGTGGCACCATTAAAGTCAGGTTGCCCTTGGGCTGACAGCACTGGAGAACCTTAAGGGACTTTTTAAAGTTTATTTTTATTTGTTTTGAGAGAGAAGGAGACAGAATCCCAAGCAGGCTCCGTGCTCGAACTCACGAACCATGAGCTCATGATCTGAGCTAAAATCAAGAGTCAGACGCCTGACTGAGCCACCCAGGTGCCCCAGAGATTTTTAAATCTCTACTGTTTTTTTCCCTTGCGACTGATAGTAATTTCTTGAGAGTAAAGGGAATGACAAGAATTTCTGTCTTGCTAATTCTGACAAGATAGTGCATTGACACCTGGCATACAGCCTCACCTCCTTCTAGCACGCACTGCCCTGGAGAGGCTGGAGAGCTAGAAACTACATTTCCCAAACTCCCTTGCAGCAAGGTCCTGCTTGGAAATTAGATTGTGTCAAGTAGTTGTAGCTGTGCTTTCTTCAGTCTGCTAGAGGTTTCTCAGGTTCACCGGTTTGTAGGGAATAAATCGGTGACGTGTTTTCCTCTGGACACACTTCGGGCTGGAAGAAAACACCAGTCCTCTTAGAACACTCATCTTCTGGGATAGAGTGTATTCTGAAGTGTCTGCTTTTAAGATTCCTTACTGTCTTTTCTAGTTGGCTTTTCTTCAGCTTGTATCTGGGTATTTACAATCCCCTGGCCCGTCTTATCAGGCTTTTTGCTAAAACGATCCCCCAGTAGCCAACAAACAAACCGTGCACAACAGCTCTACCCTTTCATTTGTAAAGGGTGACATCTTCAGATGCCATACTTTATGGGCTTCATAAATGGCTACTTAGCTCATGGGTCATTAACAATCATGAAATGAGGGAAGACATGGTTTTATTGCTGTTTTGACACCTGGGGTATTTGTGTGATGACATCTTTTCTATTGTGACTTGTACGCTCCTGCGAACTTGTCTGTCACACCTTTCCTGGCCCGCAGTTGTGCTGGATTTTTGCTTTGAGCTGGAAAAACACAAATACCTAAAACCACACCTCACCACACTGTAATGAAGATCAAAGTTAAAAAATGAAAAACGGCAAGACGTCCCAGGTGTGTCTTCGGAAAATTTAGCCCCTGGGGATTCTCCACGCTTCTTGCCAGGAAGGGCTTTCCCCTTTAGAATGTAAAACACTGTTGCTTCTTTGTTCCCCTCTGTGGATGGGGAGTTTCAGGAAAGGGCCGGCCTGCTCTCCCTGTGGGTGACTGGGCTGCCCGGTCACTACCCGCGTTGGCAGGTGCGTTCATCTGTTTGTAGAGCAAGAGTTAGATTAGTCTTTTTTTTTTTTTTTTTTTTTTTTTTTAATTAGGAGCCAACAACAGCGTTCAGTCTTTTTTTTGGTAATATTTTTTCAATGTTTATTTTTGAGAGAAAGAGACAGAGGGAGACACAGAATCCAAAGCGGGCTCCAGGCTCTCAGCTGTCAGCCCAGGGTCCGACGCGGGGCTCGAACTCCCGGACCGCGAGATCATGACCTGAGCTGAAGTCGGACGCCCACCCGACGGAGCCACCGAGGCGCCCCCAGCCTTCAGTCTTAATCTAGTTCACTTCCCACAGTGTGGCGTTGCTACAGTATCTCTCCCTCTTTCTCTGAGAGATGGGGGCAACGAGTGCTAGAGGTCAGCATTTATTGAGTGTTTACTCCGTGCCAGGCATTGTGCAGAATGTTTTACACACACTGGTTCATTTAATCCTCATAGGAAGCCTGAGGTTCGTGGTACTATCATCATTATCATTTATCATTATTATTATTATATTTTTTAATTGTGAGGTGAATTTTCTATAACGTGAAAGTAACCATCTTCAAGTGAACAATTCAGTGGCATCTAGTACATTCACCGTGTTGGGCACCCACCACCTCTGTCTAGTTCCAGGACGTTTTCATCACCCCCAAAAGGAAACCCCATACCCATTAAGCAGGTGCTCCCCATTCTCCCCTCCCTCGGCCCCGGCAAGCCTCAGTCCGCTCTTTCTATGGATTCTCCACTAGTGGACATTCCATATCATTGAAATCCTAGAATATTTGTTCTTTCTTGTCTGGCTCCTTTCACTTAGCATCGTGTTTTCACGGTTCATGCACGTTGTAGCAGGTATCAGGACTTCATTCCCTTTAATGGCTGACAATATTCCATTGTATGGATAGACCGTGTTTTGTTTGTGCCGTCATCCACTCATGGACCTTTGAACTCTTTCCACCTTTTGGCTACTGTGGATAATACTGTATGAACACACAAGGCACGTGTGTTTGCTTAATTCCCGGTTTTCATTTCTTTGGGGTATACATGAGGTTGGCATTGTTTTTAACAGTATTTTATGTGGATACTTGGGTACAGAGAAGTATGCTGATGAGGGCTGGAGGTAGGATTCAAACCCAGACCTTTCATGTAACCACCATGTTATGGTGCCTCCTGTCCACGCACCTCCTGTCCCTGGAATCCTTCCTGAGGAGCTAACATCACAATATCTCTTTAGCACTGACATCGAAAGGCCAGCAGCCATGGATGGAGTTCCGGTGGAATCCCTTTAATAACTTTTTTTTTTTTTAACGTTTATTATTTTTGAGAGACAGAGACAGAGAAAGCACGGGTGGGAAAGGAGCAGAGAGAGAGAGGGAGACACAGAATCCGAAGCAGGCTCCAGGCTCCGAGCTGTCAGCACAGAGCCGGACGCGGGGCTCAAACCCACGGACTGCAAGATCATGACCTGAGCCAAAGTCGGACACTTAGCCGACTGAGCCACCCAGGCGCCTCTAGTGGAATCCCTTTAAAGCATTCAGTGCTCTCCAGCAAATAGTGTTTTGGGGAGGCATCCTTCTATATTCCTGAACTGTGTGTAATAGTTATAACTAATTTGGCTCTATATGGCCTGAGATTTTTATAAAAGATTTTTAGGGGCACCTGGGTGGCGTGGTTGTTAAGCATCCGACTCGTGGTCTCGGTTTAGGTCATGATCTCACAGTTTGTGAGTTCGAGCCCCGCATCGGGCTGTGTGCTGATAGCGTGGAGCCTGCTTGGGATTCTCCATCCTTCTCTCTACCCCTTCCCTGCTTGTGCTGTCTCTCTCTCTCTCTCTCTCTCTCTTGCTCTCTCTCTCAAAATAAAGAAATAAAAGATTTTTACCGTAGAGTTTCCATTTGGCCCTTATAACAACTGGCTGAAGTTGGAAGGGTAAGCTGTATACCTTGCATCTCCATTTTACAAATGAAGCAGGCTCAGAGAGGTTAAGGAACTTGCTCAGGGTCACACAGCTTAAAGGGAGGTGATCCAAGCCTTCTGCTGGGTCTTCTTTGGTCTTTCCACTGTGCCATGCCACCTCTCCAAGCAGAAATTAGAAGTGGCTAGAAAGGCTCTACGAACAACAAAAGGCAGTTCTACAAACTGCGTTCCTTGAATCAAAAGCCAATCATAACGAAGGAATGTTATTTTAAAGGAACCATGCCATAATGATGATAACAACCAGAACAGAATAGATAATTCCAACATCTGTACGTGTGTTCGTGCAGCAAATATAATTCACACTGTAACTTTCTACCAACATTTGTTAATTAGCACCTTAGTATCTGCAAAAAGCATCATAAAAATTCTCAAGTCCAAAGGTACACCCCATTCCCCAGAGTCTGTCGGGACATTACCCTCGACTACAAGTAGGAACTGTTATGTTTTTCTCTTTTTAAACGCTTCCCCCTTTCTTCGTATTTTCTTGGGTCATAGGAATCATCTCCCTTTTCAGATGAGGACCTTGGAAAGGAGAGGGCAGTAAGAGCTGAACTCAGAACTCTAGGTGCCTTTCTAGAACTTCCCAAACTGCTTTGCCTTCCTTTGGAGGGCCGATCCCACCACACTTGGCCCCGAGTACAGGACATGGGCTTTCGCACAGCCTCCCAGTCGGCCTCGTTCTTCATCGTGGGTTTACTGGTCTAGAGATACCCACCTCCTCCTTTCCTGTTGGCGTATTTGTTCAGAGATGTCACATGGAGATGAGGGCCCTGTGATGGACTGCCGTCGAGCAGTGGGGTAGCGTTGCTTTCCAAGACGCCAAGTGCAAACACATGTCCAAGGTTAGCACTGTTTCTATAGCAGCGGCCGAGGTGGTACATAAGTAGTGAGATTATAAATCGAGTGGTGAAGCTGTTTAGATTTTTCCAAAGGAGGCTGAGTGGCTGATCTCTCCATCTCCCTTTCGCCGCGAGGAACGATTCTGTCCTTCTGATTCATACATCATTGCGTTTGAAAATAAATTCTGATCCCATTACTCCGACATTTTATTTGTGGACTCTTTTGAGGCAACCATAAGGCTTCAATGGCCAGTGTAACTGACCACAGAGGTTTATTTACTTATCGACTCTGCAGCAGCATTCTCCGTCACGTCATTTCATCTCGTTTCGTAGCTGAGCACTTTGTTCAGTTGACGAGGCTCAGACATAAGGTATGTTTTGGGTGCAGGAAAAATAAGGAATTGAGGCTGACGCACAAGAGATTGAGCCTGGTGGTGGATGGGCCGGGTAAGTGAGGCGGATTGCCATGGCCTTAAGCTCTGGGAGATTAAATGCACAGCAATTTCCTGAAGCTGAGTTATCTCTAGGATGAGAGAAGCTATTCTGGAGCCTTAAGAGACCTCTCCTGTGGGTGGGCAGGATGTGACCTTGGACGGGATGCCTGCCTGCCTGGCCCCTTGCTCTCCTTAAGCCACTTAACTGCCCTTGAAGATGAAAGGAAGAGACAGATGACCACAGCCGGTCTGCCCTCGGTCTTCTGAGGGTGGGTGTGGTGGGGGTGGAGGGGCTTAGCACCGCCCTAGGCCTCTGCCACAGTGATTTCTTAGTCACCATTCTGCCCCTGGGGCTCAGGGTGGCCCGTCGGGATCTGGCAGAACTAGTGGATTTTTCATTTGGCAGCGTTTCCTGGGCTTGCCAGATGAGACCCTTACCTTCGGAGGGTGACACTGGGAGAGGAGGGGGTGTCATTCACCATAAAGAAGTTACCCAGGTGCTTCCTCTGGAGAATTTGATTCAACAGATGTGGGGCGGGTCCCAGCAATTGGTGTTTTAGCAAGCCTCGGGGGATTCCTAGTACTGGCACACTTGGGAGTGAGAGACTTTGAAACGTGCAACCCTCACTCTTCTTTTCTTCTGCAATGCCCCCCCCCTTTTTTTTTTTTTGCCTTTGTGACAGATGCTCGTAGGGAGATGACTCAGATCTTTTGGGTCCGGTCACTTCAGCGTGCTCCTGGGGGAGCTTCCACCTGTCAACGATCGCCTTCCCGAGTGCTCGGCGGGCTGGAATTAACACCCCAGGGGCAGCCCTTACCAGGGCAGAGAGGAGTTGGCGTGTAAATACCCCAGCTCCCTCGCCTCTCAGGTGGGACAAATTTGAGCCGTGTCTTGCACCACTTCCCCGAATTTCCCCGTGGGCTTGAACCGTGGTCGCACACAGCAGTAATGCATGTCTGACAGCGTATATTTGGTAGGGCAGCCTTTCCTTCCTGTCTTGTTTCTTGTTTCGTTGCCAGTGTCCCCTTGCCTCTCAAATAAACCACAGTCACTTCTGCCGTCACGTGACAGGACTTCTAGAAAATCACTGTGCTGTGCAAAAATTATGCCATCAAAACCACAGGGCTCATGGAATAAATGAGATTAGGGACACAATGCTTAAAAACTTAGTAGCACATAAGAGGAATAAGGTGGAAACCTAATAAAAATGGCAGCACAGTTTTATACATGTTATATGGTTCATATAATAGCCGCGGCGCTCTACCTAGGAAAAGCCCTGAAAGTTTGCTTGCAGAAGTGGGCATCAGAAGGCTTGCGGCTCGTGAAGGGGAGCTAGGCACGCTATTGGACATCAAATGGACCGCTGGAACACCGGGTGTGGATGGTTGGGGTCCAGAAGGTGAACTGAGGTGGCCGGGAGGTGTTGGGGGGCGTGCGCCCGTGAGCATTTTGTCAAGGCAGCTCCATTCAGCTGGGTGCGCTTTCCTGCGATCACCTACTGTTTCTTGCAGACAGAATTGCACATAAGCAAACGCGAAATTCATGTGATGCTCAAATCGTCCTTTAATATATCAATCACGTCGGAACAAATTTGCGTTTCCGAGACGAGTGTTAGAGCAGAACTGACTGGAGTTGCACAGGCTTCCTTTTTGCCGGGCTTGTTTCGAACCCTAAAGTAAGATCCCTTATATTGGCCCCTTTACGGTGGTTTTATTTCTTAATGGGAACTTTCTTGTATTGAACAAAGCGGATATGCAAAACAGAAGCCCCTTCATACCCGGATGAGTTCAACAGAGACTGGCTGGATGTGGGAGTTGGTGTCTCCAGTCAAAATGCGCCCCCCCCCCCAGCAGGCTCTGCACCCCGAGCTACCCGGCCTCACCAGCTTATCATCTTCTAACTCACTAGGGGACTGTGACCCTGTTTTACAAGTCCTGAATATCTTGCTGGCCTATTTGCAGTTGCTTGGAACTGAAGTAAACTTAAAATCAGATGTCAGATTATTATGAGCTGGAGCAGAATTCTACAAATGCTCGGCTCTGTCTTTTATAAGGGGGAAAAACAAGAGATTAACATAGAACCTTGGTAGATATGTTATTCACCTGCATTCAGTGCTTCCCAGGAGGTAAAATTACAGCCTGAGCTCAGCTCATTCTTAATTTCCCATGGTAGATTACAAATGGGTTCTTTTCTGTTCTTTAATCTCAATATGTGATTTCTCCCATGTGTAGCTCTACACAATCAGGCAACTTCTATACCACATGGCTCATTTGTTTAACTGGGTCTGCTTTGGTTTCAAGCTCTGACTTTCTGTCGCCTTGATTTTTTGACCTGGGCATGCACCCAGGCTGCGAGATCAATGTTTTTCACAGTGTGGACTTCAGACCACCCACGTCAGGACCCCCAGGGAGCTTGTTACAAGCACAGCTTCTTGGGTTCCACCCCAGACTCCTGAATCAAAATATCTTGGGAGTGGGGTCAGGGATCTCCCTTTCTACAAGCTACTGGGTGATGCTTATGTGCACTCAAAGTTCAAACTCAGAAGATTTAGATCGGCGGGTCCCAACTGGGGCCGATTGTGCCTCCCCTCGACACCCCCCCCCTCCCCACCTCCACCCCAGGGACATTTAGCAATGTCTGGAGACATTCTTGGTTGCTGCAGCTCGGAGGGGAGGCCAGGGCTGCTGCTGAATATCCTTTGAGGCACAGAACAGCCCCACCGCCAAGAGCGATCCGGCTCCAAACGTCAGCAGTGCTGTGATTGTGAAACCTGATTTGGACACTCATTAGGGATTTCTCCAGAGTCTGCTGCACGCTCGCAAGGCTCTTTCCCTCGTGGTTGTTTTCCGCGGTTTCTTCACATCTGGCCGGTTCAGAAGTGACCAAGCTCTCTGGATAAGTAGAAATGCGCACGGGAGACTGGCAGCTGCACTGGTGGGATCCGGGTCGTGAGTTGAACCGTAAATCGGGTCCACTCACATCATCCTAGAGATTAAGGGCCTTGCGGAGTGAGGACAAATAACACAAATTTGGAGATGCAGAAATGGGCTTTTCTGCCAGCGTGTGTAGAGTGTTGAGTATCATTTCAACATGGGGGGTATCCCGTTGTGCCACGAAATGTGGACAACTGGCAATTCGTGTATAGCATAAATGATAATTCGCCTTCTAGCTCTGGAACTCCAAGAGTCCATATTATATCCCAAGGAGTGTGTAGCTACATCAGAAGCCTATTATTCAACGACAAGGTTTGTCAGATAATGTATGAAGAAGGATGTTTCACGTGCTAATTAGTGATATTCTACAAGTTCATGTATATCCTTAAAAGGTTTTATGTATGCTGTAGCTTAAACGTGTAATCTTTTCCATCTGTAGGCTGTTAAAGTCCGGGAAATCCTTCGGGACCTGTTAAAAGTATCGAGATGTTAGCATGATTTGAAGAATGATGATACCTAGCAGCTCCTGAGCACTCAGACCTGCCACATGCTGTCCTCAGCATTGTGCATTTATTTTGCTCATTTAATCCTCACGCCGACTCTATTGGGTAGAGGTCCGATCGTTACCGTTTTACAGATGAGGTTAAATAGCACGGACACACTGATGTCTAGGTGGCCACGCTACAGTTGGAACCCAGGCAGCCTGGGTTCTTAACAGGAGTATTATTCTGCCTCAGCTTCCTCGGTTGTAGTCAACAATTTGTCATCTTGGACTTGAACTAAGTGGGATAATGGTTGAAATCATGAAAATGATCTGCCTCATCCAGCCCTGTCCAGTAGAAACAGAGCTACATATGTCATTTAAAAGTTTCTCAGAACCAAGTTCCAAACAAATTTTTTTTAACGTTTATTCATTTTTGAGAGACAGAGACAGAGGGTGAGCGGGGGAGGGGCAGAGAGAGAAGGAGACACAGAATCCGAAGCAGGCTCCGGGCTCCCAGCTGCCAGCACAGAGCCCGACACGGGGCTCGAACCCATGGACTGGGGAGATCATGACCTGAGCTGGAGTCGGAAGCTTCACCAACTGAGCCACCCAGGTGCCCCAGGACCAGATTTTTGAAAGACGTAAAAAGAAAAAGGTGAGCATCAGTTTGATAATATATCTTGTTAACCCAGCATGACCCAAAATATTATAATTTTGACATGTGATCGCTATAAAATATTACTGAGATGTTTGACATTTTTCTCTTGAACTAAGCCTTTGAAATCTGGTGTGTGCTTTACGCTTACCGCACGGGTCAATTCAGACAAGCCGTGTTTCTAGTAGCCACCATATTGGACAGTGCAGCCTTAGCTGGTTCTTGGTGAGAAACTTGAGGCTTTACGAACTGAGTTTGAATGATTTTTGAAAGGCAGAAAGCCGGTTTTCCAATCCTGCTTACCTCAGGTCAGAGAGAGACCTTAAATGCTTCTCCATGTTTTGACGGAGCTCTGTGGCTACTTCTGTCCAGGGCAGGGCTTTTGCCAATGGGCCCAAGCATTTGTACCTTTACTTGCACGCTCCAAATTACTTAACAAACATTCTTGAAAGGAGATTTCACTTAAACACACACACGCAGACACACACACACAATCTCTGCTGTCTGTGTACCCATTTCATTGGATTGAGGATTCAATACAGGTGTGTAGGGTGGCGATGTTTTATTTGCGCCTGTGTAATACCTTCGTTTGTCTGGCTGAACTTGCAATATTTACATAACTGCCATCTTGGCCCCAGTGTGATTTAAATGGAATGAATACACACACACTCAGATACACACACACACACGTATATATGTATACATAATTTTTTCCCTAACCCAGCAATGGGAGTGCACGGATCTCCAGCCTGAAAAGCAAACAAGCTTGTTCTGTGGCTCCCTCAGAACTCCAGCCAGACTCCCACACCTGTGTGATAATGGCACCAAGCTTCATGAAACACATCAACTAGACTCAGTAGAATACAGGGTTGCTTTAAAGTCTTGAAGAGCAAGCATGCTTTGTGTATCTTTCTAGTAGAAAACAGCAATCTTTGCTGAATAAAGTGCAGAGAGGTGCCCTTGAACACCCAGACAGGCCAGTGAGAACACTCACCATTGGTGGTGTCATTTTTCTGTTAATTAGATCCATGGGGACAAGTGGCTCTTCTAGAAACACATAATCCCTGAGCAACAACACAGTATAGTGAGAAGATCATGGATGAAAGGTTTTAGTCTCCACCTCTGCCATTAACTAGCTCTGTGACGTCCATTTCTGTGGGCTTTTGCGGTAAGAAGGGGAGGTCGGGTTAGATTTTAATTCAGGATCCACAGGGGAGTCACTGGGAAGCGTTTTAAAAAATGCTGACACCCAGGCCCAGTTCTAGACTAATTAAATCAGGATCTCTGGGGTTGGGGCTGTTTGTGTTATAAATGAGCCTTCCATTTTTTGGTGGAAAATTAGAGGACCCAGAGAGAGAGAGAGAGAGAGAGAGAGAGAGAGTAGTGGGCATGTGTCTAATTTCAAATGCTATTTGTTTGTAATGCGCTTGTAAGAGAAAGAGAAAATCCATTTATCTTAATTTAATTTTGGTTAGTTAGGCCCTTTCTAGCCTCAGAAAGGATTTAAGGTGTTGGGGGAGGGGAATTGATATTGGACATCTCCATCCCTCCCTCTTGAGAATAGTTTCAAGAGAAGGGAATGCTCCTTTGTGGTTCATCCACTCTAGGGCATAGAGAAATCAGAGTGTTCTGAGACTGGTTGATTGTATCAGTCAGGATAGGCCTGGTGACAAATGACCCCCCAAATCTCAATGGCTTACAACAACACCAGAAGTTTATTTCCTGCCCGTGAAAACTGTCTGCCGTGAGTCATCTGCAGCTCTTTACTACATCACCTTCACTCCAGGACTGAGGCTGATGGGGTGAGTCTCTGTGTAGAACACTGCTGGTCCAAGTAGCAGATGAGAGAAGAGAAAATGGTGAATCACTCTTGCTTTTTTTTTTATTTATTTTGAGAGAGAGAGTGGGGGGGTGGGAGGGGGAACCCGGGCAAGGGCAGAGACGAGAGAGGAGAGAAAGAATCCCAAGCAGCCTCCATACTGTCAGCACAGATCCCGATGTGGGGTTAGATCTCATGAACCAGGAGGCCTGAGTTGAAACCAACAGCCAGACACTTAACTGACTCAACCACTCAGGTGCCCCACACTTGACTCTTTTTTTTTTTTTTTTAGTGTTTTTTAAAAATTTATTTTCGAGAGGGGCGCCTGGGTGGCGCAGTCGGTTAAGCGTCCGACTTCAGCCAGGTCACGATCTCGCGGTCTGTGAGTTCGAGCCCCGCGTCGGGCTCTGGGCTGATGGCTCAGAGCCTGGAGCCTGTTTCCGGTTCTGTGTCTCCCTCTCTCTCTGCCCCTCCCCCATTCATGCTCTGTCTCTCTCTGTCCAAAAATAAATAAACATTGAAAACAAAATTTTTTTTAAATTTATTTTCGAGAGACAGAGACAGAGCATGAGCAGGGGAGGGGCAGAGAGAGAGGGAGACACGGAATCCGAAGCAGGCTCCAGGCTCTGAGCCGTCAGCACAGAGCCCGACACGGGGCTCGAACCCACGAACCGTGAGATCACGACCTGAGCCGAAGTCAGACGCTCAACCGAGTCACCCTGGCACCCCATAATGCTTATGCTCAGAGGTGACACAACATTTCTGCCTACAGTTACTTGGCAAAGCAAGTCACGTAACCAAGCCAACTTTGAGTTCGACAGAGCAGATATGGGGATGGCTCAACCACCTGCAGGGATAAACGTGAGAACAATGATACGGTCCACGACGGTAGCTGAAGATGCTATATTACATCACGATAAAGACTCCCATCTACTGAAGGAGTGCACAGAGGCCACAATCCAAGTGGCATGGCCCACCTCTCTTTTTTCCCTGGCAGTCTACTGGGGTTCACTTTCACTCTGAATACACCACACAAGAGCCTTTGAAGCATATTGTGGCAGTAACTCCTGTCGGGCTGACCTCAGCTGACCTTGGGCCTTTCCAGAATCCTTCCACCTGCGGAAAGATGCGTGTTTGCTCTCCATGTGGATTTTCTGGTACTGAGTTGGCCTTGGGTGCAGCCTGGGCCTGGATGATTCTGATGCGGTCTGAGGCCCTCTGGTTCAAAGCGCTCGGTTCCAAGCCAGCTGAGACCTGGGTTCA
This sequence comes from Lynx canadensis, assembly GCF_007474595.2. NCBI lineage: Eukaryota > Metazoa > Chordata > Mammalia > Carnivora > Felidae > Lynx > Lynx canadensis. Next base: position 13,459,895 of record NC_044321.2, read on the forward strand.
GAACCCGACTTGTGCGTTTCTCGGCTGTATTGTTTTTGCCCAAGTTCCTTTGTTTCTCTGCTGCTCGGTTTTGGTAGACGCCTGTTGTGATGGTCGCACGAGAGGCAGCCGGAGCCGTGGGCGTTAGTTACACCTAGGTCTCGAAAGTGCTCCGGAAGTAACGAGTTTTGGTACCTGTGTAATGATCTTACCATGCCGCAGGCAGCTTCCCGCGCTGCACCCACGCCTCCCGGAAAAGTCAGCCGTTTTAATAGGTTGGCCGGGGAAGAAAGGGTGTGTTGTAAAAGCCACACTGTGCTATTAAACATGATTGCAGTTCGCCGTGGTCTAGGTTATAGGTCTGAAGGAGCTCTTGGCTTTCCCTGACTTCTTGGGGCCCCAGAGAAGGAAAACATCTCAGGACCTCCTGCCCCCTCCCCCGGCCCCCCCAACACCCCCACCCTGCTGGCTCCTTCTCCCACATGCAGCGTGGAGGGCATATTTGGGGGAAGCTTTTATGGTAAGACAAACAAAAAAAGAATGAAAAGCAACCATTTCGAAATGACTTGCCATTGCTTGGCTGCTTGTTGGACTTTCCCACATGTATGAGAGGGCTGTTTAGATGCCGGGAGGGTGGCGTCTGCCTTCCTCCCAGGGCCTCTGGCTGCCAGGAGCCCTGGGCCAGCAGGGCTGAGCCGGGAGTGGGGGGGGGGGATGGGCTTGCACACCCACTGTCCCGGATGTTCCTGTTCCCGTGCGCAGTTGGCTTTCACTTTGAAACTAAGCGCGGAGATGTCGGGAAGGGGTTGGGTGGTGAGCAGCCCCAAAGAGCTCTAACCACTGGCTTCTGATACTAGTCCTGTTTCTTGTGGGACCACCATCCTGGGGGCTTCCCTGAGGGAAGGGAGGATGTCACCGCAATACCTGCCATTGTCCCTGGTTATCTTGAAATAAGCAGGCGGGGCCTGGCCTCTCAGTCTCGCAATCCCTGAGATAAGACTCCCCCCGTCCCGGTTTTGGTTGTGGAGTTTTGAATAATTTAATGAGCAAATGTCAAGACTTACATTTCTGTTTCCAGGAACTATTTCCCGAGTATTCCTAATTCTTCGCGTATGACACACACATCAGAGAGTGCGTTCCATTTGACAGTTGTGAATTTATGGGAAATCTCATCCTTGTAGGCATTTAAAACTTGGCTGCACCCATTGAATCCACCCTAGGGAACAATTGTGCAAGGGTCCCTGAAGGATTAGACCAGATGACCAATAAAAATGCCATTTCTGTAAATTCTGATTTCTGCGGGGTTTTGATGGGAAAGGTATTTTTTTTTTCCATTTTTGGCTCCCCCCCTCCCCCCGCCAAACATGGAAAATAGGAATGTCTCCGAATGATTAAGATCTGAGAGTGGATAATGAAAGCCCAGACAGTGACTGTGTCACTGACTGCCAAGAAAGCCAGCTCTTGAGGGATTTGGGGCCGGCTCAGAGGATGGCTTGGATTGTTCACATTCTGTTTAGACAGAAAGCAGAGTTGCTGCACCCGGGACGCTTTAGCCCTTTTAGGAATTGCTCCTAGAGTTGTGGCCGTCCAGCTGGGCTGGCTGTAGAGCGTCCTCCGGTCACTGTTGAGAGGAGCGTAGGGGAAGGGAGCGAGAGGGTGGGTGGAAGGGAATTAGTAATTTGTAAACGGAATTTTCCTAAGGAACAACTGGAAAGCAGAATCGCCTGGCCATCCCTCCTGAGTAACGCCCTCACTGATGGGATGGGATTTTGCTGGGATGACCCCTCTTTCGTAACTGAAAGCTGGCTTTCAAGACGGGGGGAGAGACCGGAAGTAGAGAGCGCTTTAGTCCGCTTGCACGGGGGCCTGTCCGCAGCCCTGCTCCCCTTCATTTGCGGGTGTATTATAGAATCTCCTTTCTCAAAGCGGGGCCCGTGGAACCAGCAGCAGCAGCGTCGCTCGGGACGCGTTCCACCCTACCCTAGAAAGACAGAATCACAGTCTGCATTTCAGCAAGAGCTGGCGTGTGCTCCGTGACGTCTTCTGGAAGGATGGCAGGGTCGTAGGGGATCTGTTTGAGACTCGTATCCTTGTCACGTATGACCCATGAGACCCTGCAAAATTAAACCGGGTTCTTCCCTTTCCCTACGTGTTTGCCACTGAGGAAATCTCTAGTACATTCTTCCTCGGCCCCCTGCTCACTGTCCGCTTGCCCGTACCTGGCAAATGTGCATTCTGAAGCATTCTGGATTTCCAAGAGTGCTTTTTTGGAAGCGATGGTACTTTTGCTGGCTTCATTTCTTTCTTCATTCATTTGTGAAACCAAATGTATTTGTATCTGCTGGTGCTTCATTTTAAATACCCAGCTGGCTAAGGCCAGGTCACCATAGCTGAAGCAAAGTGGAAAATTAAGAAATGGTCTCCATTTTGCTGAATGGCCTTGACGAATCAGGGTGTAGCTCCAATTCTCTGGGTAATTGCTTCGCTGCTGCGTTTTGGTTTGGCAGAGGAAGCAGCCTGTATGCTCAGCCCATAGCTGGGTTTCATCAAAGCCAGGACACCTCGGCCTCTGCTCGCCGGGGGCCGTGGAGTGAGGCCCAGGCTTGGAGGACGGAGACAGACGGGCCCTGAGCCACTCAGGAGGCAGAGTCCACTATTCTCTATGGCATTTTAAGGTCATTCTTCCAGATACTTCACTTTGGCTCGAGTCGCCTGGAGCAAGCCCTCACGTTAGGCCTCACGTGTGGCCTCAGAGAAATGGCTTCCTCCAGGCACGGGGCTGTCACGCCGCATGTGTGGGCCATGGAGGGGAGCCGCCGTGCGAGCGATCTGGCCTTGGCTGTTTCTGGTTGGTTTGGCCTGGTGGGTGCCGCAGCCTCTGAAAGGACCCTATTTGGAGGGTGGGTGCGAGGCTCTGCGCCAGGCCCCCCGTCCCTCCGCCGCTCAAATGGTTGCCGGAAGTCTCCAGAAGCAGCCCAGAGCCCTCTGTGGTCCAGCTTTCAGGCCCTGCACCGCCAGGGTGTGGCAGCTGCCTCTGAAGTTCCCGGTGCTGCCGTCTGGAAAACCTGGACTGCATTCCTGATCGGGCCGGACTCCAAGCACATGTGAGCATGGCTGTAGCAGGGAGGCTTTCTTCATCACGTGTTGGTTCAGGGGCCTGGATGTTAACTTCTGACTTTGGCTCCTGGCCATCTTGTGACACTGTCCCCACATCTTTCCTTCCCTTTCTTAAAATGACTCTTCTCACAGTTAGGTGAGAACCCAGCAACTCGATCGGCGGTAGCTGTGGGTGGGGACGTGAGGCGCCCCCTCATACAAGGTATGGTGGATGTGTCTCCTGCTGCGTCTGAGCACCGTGAGTGTGGCCGGTGTACTCACAGAGGCGGGGTCCGGTGAGGAGAGAGAACAGCAGGCACCACACCGTGCCTGGTAAATCTGCTGGGAGCCGGGCAAGAGCTGGAGCACCATCGGGCTGCGTCTCAGGGCCTGGCGGGACCCTGGCCCCGGCACAAGGCAGGAGTGCCAGAAAGGGAACTGAGGTAGCAACCCGGTCACGTGCCTGGGCAGGCACAACGGCAAGGAGGAGACTCGGCGGCAGGTGGCACTTGAGAGACAGAGACCTGATTCTCCTGCCCGGGATGTCCTTCCAGAGCCCACCCCAACCACAAATGGCAGGGCCCACACTTATCCCCACTGAGCGGATGAGGAAACTGAGGTCCAGGGCAGCCATGGCACGTACCCTGAGGCCCCTGGCAGTCCAGAGGCAGAGCCCGGGAGGGGGACAAGGTACTCCAGATGGGCCGACCTCAGTGGATCTTTCCAAGGAACATAGAAGGCAGTCAAGATAGGGCAGCATCCAACACTCCCAAGGGATCACCTTGGAACCTGTGACTTCCCGCCCGTCTCTCTGTCGGCTCCCCAGGCCCCCTCGTGCCTCAGCAAAAACACAGTGTTGTCTCTCTCATGATGGTGCCAGCACAGGAACTATACAGTCTCCAACCACCACAGTGGAAAACCCACAGGAAGAAAATGTTCAAATAGAATTGAACTGTGGCCTGGAGTGGTTTCAGTTTCCTGATTTTCAAGACACAGGGTGTCCCGGAGTGCCAGGGGCCTGTGGTCACAACGGCTCCATCTCAGAAGAGGCTGAGAGGGGGTCCTTTCTGGGGGAAGGCTCTGGAAAGTGCTGTAGAAGTTAGCTGGGAAGGGAGCCTGCTCCCTGGTCACCCTCTCGATGGGTCTGGCCTGGCCACGCCCCGCCACCGGCAGCCCTGCGTGTTCATGATGGTGTTTGTCTGTTTTACTTTTTATTTTGACATAATCCACACTTCCGGGAAAGCGGCATGGATAACACAAAGAACGCCTGCATACACTGTTTTATGTCTTCTCTCTCTCTCTACATGCATGTTCGGGTACACACACACCCCACACACATGCATAGATATGCACGCCAACCTCCCTGTACCCCTTGTATTTTCCAAGAACAAGAATATTCCCTTACGTGACTGCAAACAGATCTCAAACTCCGGAAATGTAGCATTGATCGAATACTTTTATCTAAGCCATAGTCCATATCCCAACTTTGTCCTAATAACGCCCTTTGTGACAGTTGCCTTATGATTCACAAGCTAGCCCTGGAACCCACACTGCTTTTGCTTGTCTCTGTAGTTTCTTTTACTTCAGAACAGTTTATAAGCCTTCCTTTGTCTTTTATGACCTTGGCATTTTTGAAGAAAGCTGGCCAGTCAGAGAATGCCCCCTAATCTCGGTTTCTCTGATGGTTCCTCCTGTTTCGATTCAGATCTACGTGTCCTTGGTGGGAATACTTGTAAGTGATGTAAGGGATTTGTCCTTCTCTGGGGGCCTTATCAGGAAGGACAGATGTCCATTTGCCCCCTATTGGTGATGTCAGCTTTGATCCCTCGCTTCAGGTGGTCTCTTTCCCCACCCAGTTGTAGCGCTCACTGATGATGCTTGCTTGAATAATGTTCGCTCTGACGGCTGCATGCATCATACCTTCTATATTTGTGAGTTCATAATAGCCTGTGATTGGGCGGGAAGGCACATCCGCCCTGATGAGGTTGGTAGCTGAGCTCACACGGAGAAAGGGTGTCCATAGCCTCCTTGAACCTGACTGATGGCTCTTGCAAAGCTGTCCTCGGCTGTCGGGCGTGCGCCTTGACACGCGTAGTAACTCGTTTTGGAAATACGTGTTGTAGACTGACCGGATGACTTTCGAATAACCTTTTTTTCTCCCCAGTTTGAGAACCAATTGACAAATATCATTGTATAAGTGGGAATAACCTTTTAAATGCTTGACAAAAAAGATGGGATTTTGGTCACATATGTTGCAATTTGTTTTACTGGCATCTCCTGGAAAAAGCGAACTTGGATCTTTTACACAGAAAGTTGATCATGCTGAGAGTATTGGTAATACCTTCTCACCATCTGAACCGTGCTCCAGAGGAAGGGGGGAATTAGAGACACTGGTTGAACCCTGAGGAGGATGGCTGGACTGAAAAGGAAAACCAGCTATTGGAAGCAGATGAATTAGGTAAACCATGAATTTCATGTTGTGAATGGCATTGCTTGGAGTTTTTGGTTTTCTATTGATTTGATTCAAAGCGAATCCTTAACCAGTTTCTAGCCAGTTCACTTAGGCCTGGTTTTCGCAGCCATGGACTGCTACGTGAGGAAGGGGTTTCTCGGGGGGAACCTCTGATAGTTGTTTTACTGGGGCTGGAATGTTAAGTTCCTGGTCTTGATTTGTGTCTTTTCAAGCAGTTCTCTACAGCCCACAGTAGGACCAAAGGAATGGTGGGGACTGCTGGAGAGGTTTCGCGGCTCTTCTAGGTTATTCTAACGCTGGTGGTTCCAGGTCCCATTAAGGTAACTGTTTTCAGAACAGCAGTGAGAAATGTAAGTGGACACGAAGGAAAAGCCAACCTACAAATGAACAAATGCTAATTACCCCTGTGATGTGCGATCTGGAACAGCCTTTCCCTAAGTGCATGCGCGTCCTGGAATGTTGAGGAGAGAGAGCAGAGAAAAGGGGAAAGAGAGAGTAAGTTTGTGGTTGAGAAAGTTTCAGAGACTCGGCAAAGGCTGACTCTGTCTTGGAGAATCACAAGGTGAAAGAGAGCAGCCGGTGCCCAGAATGGCACTCCTTTGCTGGGCAACGAGCCACCCCGGTGCTTAGTGGCTGAGAACAGGACATTTGTATGTGGTCCGTGGTTGAGCCGGCCCAGCCATCTTGCCTGGGCCCTGCAGCAGCCGCAGTGAACTGGCAGGTCGGCCGGGGACCGGCTGATCTGGGTTGGCCTCATCTGGAGGATCTGTTCTAGTAGAGCTCCATCGCCCCCAGCAGGCTAGCCTGGACTGGTCGCACGGTGGTCACGGAATGCCGAGCGCGTGAGTAGAAGCGTGAGATCCAGGTATAGAACTCGTCCGATGGAAGCAACTTCCACTGCGGTGTATTGGCGAAAGCAAGTCACATGACCAAGCCTAGCTCCCAAGGTGCACAGGTAAACAGACTCTATCTCTTGCTGGGAGGGCAAGGCCTCATTGCAAATGGGTGGACGTATCAGGAGGGGAGTGATTGGGGCCATTTCCATAATCTAGCACAGAGACCACCTAAATACCCCACTGGCTGTTGTTTTTATTCACGTTTCTGGATGTGGGAGAATTTCTAGGGGAGGGGGAAAATTAGATACAGATAGTTTATAATTACGGAAGTTCTTAAAAAAACACCTCCGTTTTGGATTTAAGGAGTTAATCCACATAAAGCACTCGGTAAGCTCTCTATGAATGTCGATGCTGTTATGCTCACGAATGGGTATGTCACCTGAAAAGTCCCTTACCTTCCTTAGAAGCTGAGGAGGAACTTGACAGTCCAGTGAACCAAGCTTCAGGTACAGTCACGAAATGGAAATTGAATACATTGCGGAGACCGTTTGCGTGCCGACCAGGCATTTTCGACCTTTTCCTCTCCGGGGCTGGAGGCCAGAGGGTCTGTCCAGTTTTACCTTCTCTGCCCAGTTCACCGTGTTTGCCTTGTTCCTGACGTAAGGTCAGAGCTTGGCGGGTTATTGCTAAAGCGGAGTCTGTAATAAAGCGGGTACCCAGGTGTGAAGCGTTGTATTTTCTCAAGGCTTCTTCTTTGTTTATTTAGTTAGCCTTTATTAAGTGCGTTGGGGCCTTCGAGGCGCTCGGCGGAGCCCTTTGTTATATGATAAAGGCAGCCCTTAACTTTCCAGTGACTGATTTGGCTCCTGAATGCTAAGGGAGGGAGGGCCCTGCCCGCTTCCCTGTGTCTGCCCCTTCCAGGCCCCTGGGGAGCAATCCACTGACCGCTGCCAAGTGCCCTTGAGTTCTGCCAGCTCTTGACTCCAGGCTGGGAGAGACACTTGCCCCGGGCCCCTGTCTTTGCGTTTGGTTCCCCATTCACTTTCCTTCCTGGTCTTGCGGCTCCCACTCCCTTCCCTGCCCACACCCCTCCGCAGTTAGCATAAGCAACTCCCAAACTGTTTGTATGTGTGTCTGGAAGAAAAATTCTCTGAGGATTAAAAGCAGACACAATAGAGGGAGCGCTCCCTTAGGCTTTAATCACTCCAGGCTCCTATGTGTTGACGCAAAGTTTTGTTAGTCTTTAAGTTGAAAGGGAGGAGCGTTGGAGGCATGTGGACTTTTTACTGCTTTGAATTCGTAAAGTGAGTTTGATAAGATTATCGGGGGAGCCACGAGACACTCCCGTTTTACGAGGCTTCCCTGCCCCTTTGGCCTGCTACCTTAAAGGGACCCACAGGCCTCGTGAGTTCCTGGGTCAGAAGACTCTACCCCCTGGTCTTAGCTGCCAGTTGAACTTGCGTTTGAATTCTTGCCCGAAGCCTGCTCACTTCTTCCCTTCCTCTCTTTCCTTCTCCGGCCCCGCCCCCAAGTTAATTGGTGCCTGGTGGCTTGTTCCTTCTACTGTTTCCTCCTGTTCTCTGTGGTTTCTGTCCAAGGCCATGGCCCTCCCCAGAGGGGTGATTCTGCCCTCACTTGCAATGTGGCTCCTCCTTCCGTCCTTCCTGGAGAGGACTGTTCTCCTGTCCAGTCCAGGATTGGTTACATCATTCCTGCCTTTCAGTAACCAAGACCCGCAGAAGGAGAGAATTTTTGCTTCAGGGTGCTACTGACACACAAATCCTTGGGTACCTGTGAACAGCTGGGTCGTGTTCCCCCTAAGAGTTCATAACAGAACTCCCGGCTCTGGGTCGCTTTGGGTGGCATCTGGGCGGCTTTGCCCGCAAGGAGCTTCATGGCGGCTAATCTCTGACTCTTCTCCCAGGAGCCGGGTCCTCTCTGAGGGTGCCGACTACCTCGCCCCCTCTTCAAAGACTCTGCTTGTGTGGCTTTAGGGTAGGATTCCTGGCTTAAAAAAAAAAAAAAGGAAGAAAAAAGACCCACACTTCAAGGCAACCCCTGTGAATATATATTACACTGGAAATGCCCCCATTTCTCAATATTTATACATACGTGGGCTCCTCAGAATGTTCCAGATCTGTCATTTGGGAAAGTTAGACAGCCCGGGGCCACCATCCTTTTTCATAAGCACAGTACACTGTCACCAACACCAGACTGACGGCGGACCGATGGGCAAGGAAAGGTGGCAGGCTGGCCTATGTATTCCTAGGCGGTGTCAGAGCTGAGACCTCGAAGTGGCCATACCTCCTTCACAAGTCACACCTTTCCTTTTAAAAAAAAATTTTTTTTTAAATGTGTATTTATTTTTGAGAGAGAGAGCGAGCACAAGCAGGGGAGGAGCAGAGAGAGGGAGACACAGAATCTGAAGCAGGTTCCTGGCTCCTAACTGTTAGCACAGAGCCCCACACGGGGCTCGAACTCACAAACTGCGAGATGGTGAAGCTGAAGCCGGACGCTTAACCGACTGAGCCACCCAGGCGCCCCACAAGTCACACCTTTCCTGATAGCAGCCCTGCAGGAATATTGTCTATAAGGTGGCCATTCCCAAGATATTTCCTTCTGGCTCTTTCTTCTTCTTCTCTCCTAGGATCATTTCGTTAAACACGCAGCAACACCTGCCGAGTGCCTGCTGTGTGTGAGGTGTGGTTGTGGGCATTAGAGAGGTGGTGGGGAACACAGCCATCAGACCCTCTGCCCCAGTGACGTTGGCATCCTCGTGGGAGAGAATAGATGCCGACGGCTGGTGAGATGCCAGGCCGTGATGAGTGCTGTAGAGACAACGAAGCTGCGTAAGGGGATGGAATGTGGTGGGAAGGGGTAAAGGAGGCCTCTCAGAGCAGGTGACCTTTGAGCAGAGACCCGGTGAGGTTGAGGAGCCAGCCCCGTGCGTCTCTCTGGGGGAAAGCATTCCAGCAGACACAAGAGTCGGGGCAAAGGCCCTGAGGTGGGGTCCTGCTTGGTTTCAGGAGCAGCAAGGAGGCTGGCGGGGCTGGAGAGGAGTGAATGAGGGGCGGGATACAGGAGAAGAGGGAGGACAGGTGAGGGGCCGTGGGGACAAAGCACACCACAGGCCCTCGGAGGCCAGTCAGGGGCTTGGGTATTGCCTGTGAGCCAGAAGGACCAGCGGTAGCTCTGGGGCAGGGACTGCCATGCGTCCTAACGGGGAGGGGGGGGGCGCATGGCCCCATGTGGAGACTAGCCACTGGGGGGCCAGGACCCGAGCAGGGAGACAGTTGCCGGGGGGTTCACTGCAACAACCCAAGAGAGAGATGCTGGCGGCTTGGGCTTGCCCGCCCTCTCAAGCCACCGCGCTCTCTCCGTGCCCAGTGTGGTTCTTCCTGTCCGCTCCCTCCGGGTAAAGGAATTGTGGGAGGTAGAGTCCCCGTCTGCAGTGTGAGCGGTGGTCTGCAGCTCTACCCATCTTCCCCGCGTCTCCCTGCGCTAGACGGAGAAGTCTCGAGAGCCACCCCAAGATGCTGAGGCAGACCTGTTCTCTAGAGCCAGCGGAACAAGGACCTTAGCTTTCTGTGCATCTTCCTGGGGGAGGGCCTGGGCTGAATGAGGTGTCCCAGAGGCCTCTTCTGTCCCCCTCCACGTTCCCTTCTCTCTCTGCCCCCTCTCCCTCTCCCTGTGTCTCTCCCGTGCCTCCCCAGGAGCCTCTCCCTGCCGCCCCCTCCCCTGCATTTCCCCGGTGAAGACTTCGCTGCCCAGCACAGTGCCTCGCCCCGCCCTGATCAGACATTCTTTCTGAACCCACACTGACTAGCAGGGCTCTCTTTCCCTCCTTTTTCCCTCCCCGTCTGCCTCCATCCCTCCGTCCCCCCTTCTTTCTTCAGGAAGGGAACCCAGCTCGTCCTTCTGGAGCCCGTCAACTACCACGGGCGCTTGTCAGGAAGGGTGCCACGTAAGCCGAGATGCTGCTCTGATTTCCACACATTCCCTTCCTGCTGCTCCGTGAGTTATTTAATTAGAAAACGCCGTATTTTCTAGGGAAAACACTGCGAACAGAAGGCCTGGCTGAGCTGGAAACGGATGCTTTTATTGTGTGTCAGAGAGCTAAAAATCGCTAGCGAGAAGCCGATGTGTTGTACGTATAAGAAACACAGGAAAACACAGGCACACTTAGGAAGAGCGATCAAAGGAGAAATGCAGAGCAGTCGGGGGACAAGGAAGTGTCACATGCGGTGGATGACTTCATTTGGCTTCAGTTTGGCTAACGCTGCAATGCCTTTAGTGTTACTGAGCCGGCAAAGAGAGCTGACGCGCTGTTTTTCTAGGGGAAAAAATTTGCTCCCTGCACATTCCCAGTGCAGACAAGCAGCGTAAAACCGAAATGAACCCAAGCTGCCCAGGGTCCATACAGACTCCAACTCAGAGTCTTTGAATTATTTATTCACTTCTTGCCACTTCGCACATTTTCCTTAAAAAAATCAGCTCACAGTAGCTCTTAAAAAGCATGGGGGGTGGGGCATTCTCATCAGGATTTGATTCGTCCCCAGAGAGCTTGTAAGTTTTGTTCTCACGAGATTTCTTGTTTGGGAGATGATGGTATGGCGTCCATAGGACTGGAGGTCGGCTAAAACCCAACTGCATCCCGTTTACTTCTGTTGTTTGTTTCCCTCTTTGGTGGCCCCTGTTGACCTGTGCCTTTCATCCTTGAAGCTTCTGGCTCTTCGGTGGCAGCTGGGGGAGCTTCATCCCCTCTGTTTCTGGGCCACAGAAAGGAAAGAACAAAGATGCTTTCTTTGCAGTGACTCCCAGTTCGGGGTAATAAAGCTCCCCTCTTAAAGGAGCTAATAATTTAAGAACGGGCTGGAGGAGAACTTGAAAGTGAGTTTCAGCAAACACGCTCAGTGGTCCTTGGATTCAAATCTCTCCTCTCCAGCCAGGCTGTTGGATGGGGTGGTTTAGGTTTTTTGTTTGCTCACTAGGTTTCCAGCCCTGCTCGGTGAGGGGCCCGTACTGGGCTTTCTCTGGAAGAAATTTGGTTAAGGAGCATGACATTTTTCACGTTTCTGGAGAGGTCCTTAACCTCTTAGACCCTTGCTACTCAAGGTATGGTCCTGGCTATAGAAGCATCATCTTCCCGGGAACTGGTTGGAAAGGTGCAATCTTGGGCTTCATCCCTGACCGAGGGAGTCAGAATTTGCCATGGAACACGATCCCCTGGGGATTCATATGCGCATGAATGTTCGAGAAGCCCTGATCCAGGGCAGTGGTTCTCAAACTCGAGTGTCCATCCGGGCCACCTGCTTTAGCAACCATGCTAAAAACACAGATTGCTAGGCCCTGCCCTCAGGTCCGTCAGGTCTAGGCGAGGCCAGAGATGTTGCATTCGTTCGTTGATTTTTTTCAGCTTTATTGAGGTCTCATTGACAAATAAAATTGTCACGTATTTAAAGCATGTACCGTGATGGTTTGATACACAGGTACACTGTGAAGGGGTTCCCACCACCGAGTAAATGACCATGGTCATCACCTCACATGTTTGCCTTTTCTTCTTGTGTGAGCACCTTTAAGTTCCGCTCTCTGAGCAGATTTCAACCATACAACACAGCGTTTGAGAATCCGCGGTTCTAATGAGTTCCCTGGCGATGCTGGGGGGCGAGGGCCCCACTTGGAGATCCCCACGCTAGCCTGCCTCCCCTCCCTGGCCCCTCGCTTGCTGCCCCCCAGGCCAGTCTCTCCTCCTTAAGAAGCTCTGCACTTCCTGCCAGTGAAGCCAGACCCGACCCCCCCCCCACCGCCCAGGGGTGGGGGACAGGCCCCTCTGCGCTCCCCTCCCCTCCCCTCCAGCAGCTCCTAGAGACCTGAAGCTCCCTGCAGGCCTCCCTCTTCCTCACCCCACCCACTCTTTGACCCAGTTCATTCATTTCACCTCCTGAGTCTCCTTCGCCCTGACCTCTGCTGCTGGGCCGCTGGGGTCCCAGCCGGTCTCCTCCGGCAGGTGTCCCGGCAGGGCTTTCCCGGTAGCCCCATCGACTTCCTCTTCTGTTTTCCACCCTCCAGCCCCAGGATCCCCACTGCCACCCCTTCCCCCAACAGCTCCAGCCCTTTCAATGGCTAATGATTGCCTTATACCGCTGCAGTCCCCCTCCAGAGATTTGTCCACGGAAGCATTTTACACATCTCGTACAAGAGCCCCGTGCGGTCACCTGATGTATCACAGAGCCTCCAATACCTTCACACCTTGCTTTGAAGCCAGACTGTCTGCGTTTGAATCCCAACCCTGCTGCTTAATTCGGGGCAAGTCACTTGACGTCTCTGCGTGTCTATTTCCTCATCCGTGAAATGGGGATGTTACCCACTAATCTTAGTCTACAATCCTGAGCTTGGCCCCGGAGACGCTGTGGGTGGGCCCAGCCCACCGTGTCTTCCTCCCTGCCGCCCTCACCTGCTCTGCGCTCCGCTCTAACCACACCGCCTACTCTCAGGTCCCCACAGGGCTTCTGCACCAGCCGAACGCTCTCCCCACCCTCACCAGACCTGATTCCTGCCCTCAGATGACTCCTCAGCCTTCCCAGGGAGGTCTGTTCTGACCCCTCCCTAACTGGTGAAGTTCCTTTGTTAGAGATCCGCTTTCTTATTTTAGCAGTGCTTTCTGCCCTTGGCACTTACACAAACTGCGATGGTTGAATCATCGTGTGTCTCTTCTCCTGGACCGTGTCGTCCATGGAGCAGGGACCTGATTCCTGTGTGTTGATCCCCGTGTCCTCGGGAGCTGGCATCTAGAATGTACCCAATAAATACTTGGGTGGACCATCCGCCTCATGTAGGGCGTGTGGGGAATTGGGGGTCTCCTAAAATATACTGGAAAACACAAAAGCAGACTCCCCTCCGAACCTTTAACAATTGCCTTTTCAAAATTGTCTTAAATATATAAGAATTCGGCTCGGAATGTCTCCATAATTGGTAGCATGAATCAGCCCTGGAGGTCAGGAAGGCTTCTTTGCTCTGGCTTTAATTAGGACAAAGCGGAAGCCATTTCTATGTAAATTAATCAATCCATCCAGGCACACTTCTTCAGCCCTGATGATGTGCCGGTCGGTGCTGGAGCCCCAGGAAACAGACATGAAATGATGCAGTTTCTGCCCTTGAGGGGACAGGAGGCAGACAGCACGGCCCCGGGAGAGTTGAGTAGCAGGAAGGAGGATTCAGTAACAGTATGGAAGGAAGGAAGGAAGGAAGGCAGGCAGGCAGGCAGGCAGGCAGGCGGTCGGCACCAGAAGTGTGCTTTGAGCTGCTCTCCCCTCACCTTGCTTCAGAGAACATGAGACGTTACCATGAGGCGATTTTTGTAGACTGTCTCCAGGGAAGAGGTGAGATTTGGGTACTTCAGTAAAAATGTCAGCCTTGTTGGAAAGAGCCCAGCCCAAGGAAGGCGCTGGGGCTGGAGCTGGGGGCTAGAGTAAACAGACTGCTCGCCTAGGATCGAATCCTGTCCCTGCCGCTCACTGGTGCACAACTCGGGCACTTGTCTGACCTCCCTGAGACTCAGTTTCCTCATCTGTGAAATGGGAATCATTTACCTACCCATAGAACTGCACCTGGCACGAGGCCTGTAATGTAGAGATGTGGCATCTTCTGGTACCACGAGTATCGGGCCTGCGGAGCAGTGCCTACCAAAGACCTGTGTGGAATTTTCTATGATGAACAACAACCATCGCCAAAATGGCCTCTTAAGTTGCTGGCAGACGTCTGCCCTCCCCGGCACGCTCGAGTGCTGGGGCATCGAAGAAATGTGGGCAGGTCAAAGCTCTTGCAAAAGGGAAGGTCACTGACAGTGGCTTTATATGGAATCTTCTCAAGTGCATGAGCGCATGTGGTTAGACGGTTTATTACTCTTAAGTCCTTTGCATAGTTTTCGACACCCTTTTTTTATAAGGCTATTGTCTTTTAAGTTATGGGTTTAAAAAAACATGTTTCAAGCAACCAGGGAGTCATCACTTCCGAGTACTGAGCACACAAGGCTGACTCCCCCTAGGAAGGTGGGCACCGATGTAGTCCCTTGGCTTCCGTGACCTTGGGCAGGCCTCTCTCCATCTTGTTTTGTGGCCCGTACAATGGGGTTAGTAGCAATGCCTATTCTGAGGGCCATTTTGAAGATTACAGGATGTAAATACAAAAGCGTCCAATAGGTTGTCGGTTTGCCCTCTCTTCCCGTTAATATGCATTTTCTCTGTGCAAAAGTCTTGTCAGCACTTAACACAGTTAGTTACAAAGCCAAATTAAGGGAGTCTATGAGTGTGATATTTCACCGTGTTCTTCCTTTGATGATGATTTCTCTCACCTACTGAGAGAAAGAAAGGCTTCTTCAGAGTCTGCAGGCTGAAAGGTCATTCTGTGTGTGTGTGTGTGTGTGTGTGTGTGTGTGTGTGTGTGTGTGTGTGTGTGTGTCTCCCTCTACATAAACACACTTTTCCCAGGTCACACTCATGATGCCCTGGCAGCTGATGGGTCTTTGGAAGGAACTCAGAGGGTTGGCAACACGACCTGATGTCAGGCGCAGAAAATTGTACATTTCAGTGGCAGCACCTTAGGGAATGCGGCCCGAAGAAGGTGGCGGGGAGGCCGGTGGGGCTGGTGGTGCCCAGAACACTGGATTCTGGGAAGTGATGCCACGCCTTTCCTCCCCCAGGCCCATCGCTACCTTTGCTCACCCTGCGCACACCCTCAGAAACCAGCGTGGTTAGAGACCTTGGTGGCCTTTGGTGGAGTTGGGGTTGTTTGAGCTCTCCTGTTTTGAAAGTTAGGGACTAGGGCTGGGAAAGCAGCAACCGCTTCAAAGAGAGGAATAAAAAGTGCAGCTGTGGGTCTGGCGGCCCCGTAAATGGCAACTCCCCAGGGCCTGTGGCTTCACGAGGGACAACTCTGCTTTGGAGGGGGGAGGGGGTCCAAAACCGAATGGCATAAACGGTTCCAAGCATAAAGATAAGTATTTAAAAATAATTTCCAGCAATTTCTACAAGCCCAGGGTGTTTGACTCATGAACTGAATACGTGACTGGACTCACCGTTCAGCGTGGGTCTTTGCGTCTCTGACAGCTGCTCCTGATGCCTACCTGTGTGCTCTTGACATTCACGTTCCCATGCGTACCTGGACAGCATCCTGTTCCCAGTAGCTACGGTTCTTGGTCTGAGAGTTTTTTTCTCAGCCTGCGGGCAGGGCAGGCCCAAAGTGCTTGGGAATGAATGTTCTCGCTAGAGCCTTCAGGCAATGAAGAATGAAATTGGAGGATTGGAGGATTAATACCCCAGCTTCCTCACCCCTCAGATGGGACAGCTCTGAGCTGTGTTTTACATTATCCCCCAGAGTCTCCCGGCAAGATTGAACTCCTGTGACCCGTGGTGGGAACCTGTTTGATAACCTTCCCTTTAGGACTGCTTTCCCTTCCCTGTCTCACTTACCCACTCTGCTCCCGTGCTTCCCAAATACACTCCTTACGCTTGAATCTTTGTCTCAGGACCAGCCTTGGGAGGAATCCATCCCACGGCAACATTTCTGAGTGTCCCTAAAAAAAAAAAAAAAAAAAAAAAAAGCAATGATCTCATTTACTGAAGTACAATATGAAACCTGGGTTACCGACCCAGCACCATCATCGTCTCTGGCCTTGGGCGTTTAACTTCATTTCTTGAGATCTCGCCTCTTCTGTAAAATGAGGGTCGTGGGCTGCTTCAGCTGGGGTGCAGTAGGCTGTGTGGGTGGGACAATGACTTCTGTGAGATGAACTGGGAATTCCAAATCATCTAGCATCTCTGGCCACGCCCACTAAAACCAGCGAGGGGTATCCTCCCCTAGTCACGGTGAAACAAAAAACTCCCCCTACGCCGCCCTATGCCCGTAGGAGGCAGCATCATCCCTGGTCAAGAACCTCTACCAGAACATTTCTGAAGTCTTTCCTAGCTTTGACATTCTGTGATTACTTTATCATCAAGGATTTTAGTCATGGGGGGAGGGGTGCTTGGGTGGCTCAGTTGGTTAGGCATTTGACTTCAGCTCAGGGCATGATCTCACGGCTCATAAGTTCGAGCCCTGCATCGGGCTCTCTGCTGTCAGTACAGAACCCATTTTGGATCCTCTGTCCCTACCCCCACCCCTCCCCTGCTCATGCTTGCACGCTCACTCTCTCGCTCGCTCTCTCTGAAAAATAAATAAACTTTCAAAAAGGGAACTTTACACATGGAGTAACACCCACTTTGGTATATTTCAGTTGAGGAGGCTGTTCATCGATGACTCTTGAGTAGATTCTGTGATGTCAGAAATAACCACAGACTTGCCTCCTTGTTAAGTTAAAGATGGGAGCATTTAACTTAGTCCCTCTGCTTCCTTAAGCTCCTTGGCACATTTCCTCCTTCATTCATTTGCCTTTGTAGTCAGTGAGGAACTTTAAAAGCTTGCCTGTAGACATATACGTGCTCTGAAAGCATTGGCTCTTTCTTAGTGCAGATTCGTTCTTGGGTAACGGTGTCTCTGGTTATCTCTACCTTGTCAGAGACCCTCATATATAGTATAGAACAAGAGAGGAGAAAAGTTCTGGAAGATTTGTTCTGTCTCAGGCAGAGTCAGATTTGTGATCTATTCCTGAGCCGTTAATTGTTCTACCCCTGGAGTGATCTGGGGCCACCACCATTTTCCTCTCTGTGTCTTATATAAGGGTTCAAAGAGCCCAATATATTGCTTTTCCTTGAAGAAAATCTAAAAATACGTTCCTGTGAGGGAAAGATTGGTGTCATTATGTTACACACCTAGCCACTGTCTGACATGCTGAAAACAAAATCAACAATTTGTTCTTGTTCACTGCATGGAACCTTTGAGAACTTTTCTTCTCAAAGGCACATCAAAGATTTTCTTTTTCATTCTAAAAAGGCATTGGAAGGCTGTCCTACCGTGCTTCTCTGGTGGGTAGTGAGCTTAATTTTTCCAGGAATGAAAGTTTAGGGGAATTCTTACCTTGATTTTCCACAAAGTGGAAGAATTGTGGAGATAAATTGAAATGTGAGTCATAAATTTATTGGAATAGCAGCTGAGACTTGCCAGATAGGAAGCAAAGCAAAGACCCTTGTCACGTCCAACGAGACAAGGACCAATCCAAAAGAAGGAAGGAAAAATGGGGCCTTTTGCCTGTATCTTTCAGGCAGGCACATGGCGTCAACCTTGAAGTGAAGTTTCCGGCAGACGTTATGCCCGTTCTGTTAGGCTTTGACAACAGCAAAACCCACCAGCCGAGCTCTGTCAGGTACCACGAGGGGATGGGAGCTCGATCTTTCGGTTAGATTCCAAACATAACGAATGATGAACGATGAAGCATGTGTGATTACAGGTTTAAAGTGGAGCACATCTACCTCTAGAAGGAGACAGACTCTCTCTGCATAAGGAGAAGGTAAAGGGAGTTAGAAGTACATTATGTAGCTGAAGAATTTCTAGACCATATGCTTCCTAGACCGTCCCAGGCAGAAGCCACCGCAAGGTCCTATCTGGTGCTACCACGTTGGTGAGGTCAGCTTCACAAATCAGACCCAACCAAGGTTAATTTCTGTAAAAGGACAAAGCTGAACTTCAAAAAAAGAGAAAGGCTTCAGGTCACAAAAAAGTGGAGGCGTCCTGTTGGCTCAGCACAGTGGCTTAGTCCACCAGGAAATGTAGTGTCCGGCCTGGCGGGGACAGAGGAGAGCGTTGCGATGGGGGGGGGGGGGGGGGGGGGGGGGGGGGGGTGGGGCGGGGGGGGGTTAGACAAAGGTCAGCAGAGCCAAAGGGTTTCAAAGAGGTGGGCATGGGGACTGTCCTGCTCAGCGTCCTGAGCCGCCAGGCTGATGTCAGAGGGTTTATTCAGATTTGAGAGCCTTTGTTTGGGGGGATTGGGGTGATTGCTAAGAGACAATGCGCGACGCGACGGGAGGCTGGAGGCACGCGACGCCTGAACTGAATTTGGGCAGTTGCTGAGCAGATGGGGATCAGAGGGCCCAACAAAGGGGAAGCTGTTCCCAGCACATCCACAGGAAGGGGGCCTGCACGGCCGCCGGGAGGCCCCTGAGACAAAGCACGCCTAAGGCTCGCGGGGCTTTGCCCATTTCACAGACGGGAGAGCAAGGCCGGGGGGCGGAGGGTCCGGTCCAGGAGCTTCCCCTGCGGCGCACGTTCCAGGAGATGTGTGCCATGTTCTCGAATGCGGGCTGGTGAGGTTCCTGGGCTCGCGGGATGGTCGAGCAGAATGCGGCTTCCTGGTTAACCCAGCCTGACGCCCTCCTTTTCAAGTGTAGGAAACGAGACCTATAAAAGTGAAGTGCCTCTCCGGGACACGGTCAGCGTCTCCGGTTTGCTTCCTCTAAAAGCAGACGTGAGACGGGGACTGGGGTGCAAGCCGTGCATCTCGGAGGTGATGCCAGGACTCGGTGGTCAGGGCCCGGAGAGGTGAGGCAGGGCAGGGCACTGCGGGCGTGTTCGGGGGCAGGCTGCCAGTGGGCCGCGGGGCTCTGTGCTGCTGGCGCCCCGAGCCTCCCACCCAGGGGGTGAACTAGCAGGGGAGGGAGCACCCACAATCCCTGCCCCTCCGTGGGGGAGGGCCGTGCCCAGAGGCCCCGAGTCCCGGGGGCTTCTGGGCTCCCAAGGCCAGAGAAAGCCCCGAGGCAGAATGTGACAGGGGCGCCTGGAGCAGGGAGCCACGGCCCGTGCCCAGAACCGAGCGACGCCGGTGGGGGTTTCTGGCCAGGCTCCTGCCGGCCCCCTTAGCTGGCAGGGAGGCCGGCCTTTCTGAGTCCAGGCGCGCGTTTTCTGGGTGCTCGGCAGCGCACAGACCATCGCTTTTCTTGGCTCTTAGGTGTGCGCACCTCTCTTCTTCCTGGGGGTCCATTAGCTGTTCGGGCTGTCCGAGGGGTCGCTCCCTGTGTAGCCGCTGCCCTGTCTCCCTGCCTCCTGTTTAGCCGAGCTTTGTGGACGCCCGTGCGGCCAGCACCCGCCTTCACCTGCACACCTCCCGGGTTCTGCCCGCGCGCCTCCGGGGTTCTGCTTCTACTCTTCTTCTGCACTCTCCTTGCATCCCAGCCGCGCTGCTTCCTCAAACAAGATCCCACCTCGAGGCCTTTGCCCTTGTCCTTCCTTCTGCCCGGGCACCGTCCCCCTACTTTTCACTTGGCTCGATGCCTTGGTAGGTCTCCTCACATCTTGCCTTATCCGCGAGGCCCCTCCCAACCACCTCCTTCAAAACAGGGCGCGAGCACTGACCTTCTCCGTCCTCCTCCCCTGCTCTGTTGTTCTCCATAGTCCCGCTGCTCCGTGGCGCACTGCACCGTGTCGTTTGTTTGTTGAATTTCACACCACGTGGCTGCCCCGGCTGCGTGGCCTCTCTAGGGTGTCGGCTTCGTGAGAGAGGAGTTGCCGAGGGCCCGGTCTTCCGCATAGATGCGTTGTCTCAGCCAGGGACGCAGAAGAGGAGACAAATTCTGTGAC
Source organism: Lynx canadensis (assembly GCF_007474595.2). Taxonomy (NCBI): domain Eukaryota; kingdom Metazoa; phylum Chordata; class Mammalia; order Carnivora; family Felidae; genus Lynx; species Lynx canadensis. The sequence continues at coordinate 13,479,782 of NC_044321.2, forward strand.
ATAGGGGCTATCGGGGGGTCTCTTGGTGAATCTGGGCCGCCTCGACCTGGGTTTTTTTTTTAGGATGAAGAGATGTGTCACCAGGAAAAGGCAGAAGCAGTTGTATGTGATAGACACGCTAAATCGGTCTGGGCTGCAACAGCTCTTGAGCCCTGGGGCTACACGGCAGGCGACTGGGGTCAGGCTGAGGGACAGAGAAACTGATCGGTCCAAGAGTACCAAGCATCTGATTTGGCTGGTGGAGAGGGGGTGGGTAGAAGGGAACAGAAATGAGGAAATCGGAACCTAACTCTTGATGAACCGTCGACCCTCTGAAGAGCTTTGGAAAATTAATTTCACTTCCCTGACCCTGGTCAGGGCAAAACCCCAGGCATTTCCCAAGAGGCTCTACCAACTTGCTAGGACAATGGAAGACAAATACCCATTCACCTCCCTTCCGGGAGGAAGGATGGAGAGATTTGTCCGCTAGAGCATTTTGCACACCTCGTAGAAAAGCCTTGTGTGGTCACCTGATGTATTACAGAGGCTTCGACACATTCACACCTCAGTCTGACGCCGGACCGTCTGGGTTCGAATCCCCGCCGTGCCACTGAACTTCAGGAAAGTCGCTTGACCTCTCGGTGCCTCGATTCCTCATCTGTGAAATGGGGACGGTGGCAGCGCCTACGTCTTGGCGTTGTGGAGTGGGTAGAATGAGTTGACCCAGGTAACCTACTGAAGCCAAGTGGGTAAGCACTCACCCAGGAGACGCTCTTACAACCGTGATGATGGGGCGGGTCACGCCTCACACACGCACAGATCCTCCTTCAGGATTCTCTGCTTTCCGTAGAGCACAACTTTAGAGAGGGAAATACCAAGGGTGGGGGAAAAACTCCGTCTAGTGGTTTCTAATCCCAGTTTCACTGGGAACGGGCGAGAAGAGGAAACATTGAACAATAACCCTGGAGGGGTCTCAGCCTGTAGAAGAGGTGCGGCGGGGAGGGCTTCCTCTTCCTGGAAGGTCAGTCATCGCCCACTAGTTGCCCGACGTCTGTCACGGAGCCGGGCCTGCCGTGAGTCGATCTCCGCCCTGGCTCCCCGCCAGCGTCGTCGTGCGGGGCGGCCAGGGCCTTGGAAGCTGCCCGCGGAGGGCCTGCCAGGGTTCAGTGTGCATGCACGCTTGCTCCCCAGTTGCGAGGAGCAGTTTTTACATTTCCGCCACTTGCCAACATGCCAGCATGGCTATGCCAAGAAGCTCGACTGCGGCGGCCCGCGGATGCTTGAACCTGCCCGGTTGTCACGAAAGCGAAGGCCAAAGACTCGGAGCAGTAGTGACCTCCTGGGTCAGCTTCACAGGCGTCCGCTATTCAGATGCCCGAATCCAGACAAAGTGGAGCCGTACAGCACGGTGAGACCCCGGGGATCTTTTCCTTGAGGAAGTCCCGAGTCCAGAGAGAGCTAGACACAGAGGTAGAGGCGGTAGGCCGAGATCCATAGTGCTTTTGCATCCGTCGGCCCGGATTCAAGCTCAGGCTCCAGGACTTCCAGGCTAGAGGACCTCGGGCAAGCTACATGATCGTTCTGATTCTCAGTTTCTTGGTCTACAAAATGAGTTCCAATTGTGTCGAGCTTGCGGGATTGCGAGGAGTAAAGGAGACGATGAGTCATAATTAACGGTTTCTAGCACGCGGTATTTGACCAATGCTCGGTGTTATTATTACTTACATATTATCGTTAATAATATTCTCACGAGTGCTTGGCCCGCCAGGAAAGGCAGTATAAACCCGTGCTTCTCAAACTTGAGCGTGCATAAGAATCAGCAGGAGAGTTGGCGAAAACGCAGATTTCTCAGCCCCGCCGTCAGAGATTCGGAGGCCACGGGTCTGTACTTCTAACAAGGCCCCAGGTGCTGCTCCAGGGACCACACTTTGAGTAGCCCTGGTGTGAACCACACATCAGCGCTATCCTTCCTGTAACAGACCTTCCGAAGCGTCGCAGGGGTGGGTGCGGCGCGTTCCGTCTCAGCTCAGGCCACCCGCACCACGTCGGATCACGTGACCTTTACCTGCCTGCAATTCCCGTCCCATCCGGCTGCGGAATGAACGCTTCGCATTGTCCTAAGCTTTGATAAGATGGGAAGGCAGAAGCTAATGCCTCGAAAAATGGACGTGACCAAGAAATGCTTAGAGCTTGGAGGCTGCTGTCACTGCTGAATCTGAATGCTGCTTAGGAGTCAGAGCGTATTCCCGTCACAAAGAAGTGTGGGTCCCCCTTCCTGGGGGAGGCGGATGGAGCTGGTGGAGGGGAACGTGTTCGTTGTCTGCCTCTCTCGCGCAGTGCTGGTGCCGAGGGGAAAGTAAGGCTGCTTCAGAAATGCTCTCTAGGCAGTTCTTGATTTTTTTCTTTTGTATTTATGAGACCTGAAACTCAAATAACCATTGTTGTCAAAATAAGGGCTACACTGCCCTCGGCGTCCTGTCAGGTTTCTCCTGACATCTTCGTGTGTGGGGGCCTTCACTCGGAGATCAGGAGTTTACCCCCTTCTTCGTGGCCCCCTTCTTTTTTCTTTGGACACCAGAGGCTCCTTTGCTCAAAAGTGCCTGGATTCTGGGAGTCCCTGAGTTTGGGTCTCCCTGAGGACAAAGTGCAAGAGAGAGAGAGAGCTGTAGGGCGTCCAGAGATCATGGTTTCTTTTTTTGTGACTTCTTTCCACGCTCTCCTAATTGCATGCGATGAGGAAATACCCCTTGTATAATCCGAAACCCTTAGCTACTATTTTCTTCCAGTCACGACTGGTGATTCTGTGCACAGCCTACAACAATGGTGAACCCTTCATGAGTGCTTTGTCTCAGGCAGGCGAACGCTGTCTTACGTGCTTTCATGAGTGATGTGGTTTCCTTCTTGGAGATGCAGAGGGGCAAAGTACCTTGTTCAAGGTACTGGCTGAGTACCAGGCACCCCAAGTCTGACATTTTCAATTCACTTTTTACCATGATGCTTTGTTTGTGTATAATCACAACCACGTAAACTATAGAAGCCAGTGGCCGTATATTATTACTTTTATAACAAAATGTACTTTGTTTATTCTTAATTGAAAGAAGAATCACTTAGCTCAGTCTTCCTTCGTCTTGGTTTAATGTCTAAAGTCCCCCCGGGCAGATGATCTTGTGTTGTTCTGCGAAGAGTCCCAGGAACACAGTCTCTGCAGGGGCTAGTCAATTTGGTTAATCATTCTGTACATTTACCTACATGAGGCCCCAAAAGTGGCTGTCTCCATTATCTGGATGGAAGGACTCTATAATCACGTGCTCTCCCACTGGGCGGGGACCTGCTGTCGGGAGCCTGTGCCCTCTGAGCTGTTCCTCCAGTTGTTGAAATGAGCTTCGGGTGATCATCCAAATTCCTCTTTGGCCGTCTTCATGACCCAACACCTGCCGCAGAGTTGGATGGCCAGGGCTCGTGGCCTTGGCCTCAAACCTCAGCAGCGTGATACAATAGGTGTTTACTACGTGCTCCGCTGACAGTTCCGTTCTATCGTTTCCTATTTCCCACTTTGGCAGGAGATCTGCCACCAACTGTTCTGAGACCAGGCCTCTCCACCTTGGGCTTGTGCCTCACAGTCTACCGTAGGATCCTCTAAATCTGGTCGACAGGGGAGTGTCACCCGTGGGAGATGTCTGTGGGCCAGATCTGGATGTGGTACGCATCACATGTGCACATCTGTGTCACTGGCCAGCCCTCGATCACGTGGCCACCCTACCTGCAAGGGAGGCTGGGAGCTGTAGGCCAGCTGTGTTTTGAGACGGAAGAGGTAATGGGTCCTGGGGCGCACATAGCAGCCTCGGCCGCAGGCACGTTCATTTGTTCAATGAATATTTCTGGAGCGTCAGGCCCATAGATGCTGCTTGTGTCCCGTTTGCTGTAGACCTGAGGCAGCGTTGTCTTTTGTCTGTTCAATCAGAGCCTCATTTGGAGGGTCTTACTCTAGACCAAGTAGAGGTCACCGTGCCTGACTTCTGATCTTTTAGGGGAGTGCGAGATGTGCTGTTGCCCCTGGAGACACCTTGGTTCCCATATCGATCAGGACTCAGTCAGGAGAAGAGCCACCATGCTGGCTGTTTCAACAGATGCTGTCAGTCACACGGGCATTAGAAGATGGAAGAGACGGCAAGTGAAGCAGAGCCGCCCCCCTTCCCCAGGAAGGGGGAGCGGAGGAAGGGGCGAGGTTGTCACAACGTAGGGGTTTGGAGGTGATACCCCGCAGAGCTGGGGCCCAGACCCCTGAGGAGGAAACGCGGCCCTGGCCAGTGCGGGCGTCAGAGAGGCGGCCCAGTGAGGCTGCTTCTGGAATTGCAAAAAAACCAAAACAAAATGAAAAACCCAAAGCAAAACAGCTGGATTCTGGAAGCAGCGGCTGCTCCCTAATGAAGGGCTGTTACTAAGGGGATGCTCAAGGGCACAGGAAGCAGAGAGAGGCCGGAGTCTCCGCAGCCTCCACCCCACCAGGCTCTCTGCGGCTCCCCCTGCCGGAGAGCCCACAGGGAGCCCTGGCAAAGGGTACTTGGAACTGAGAGACAGTAACTTAACAACTGGCGCAGGGGCTCCTGTTTCAAGCTCACACCATTTCTGTTTTGGTTACGTGGCGCGGCCACCGTGGGATCTCAGAGGGTCACTCGAGAGACCTCCGCGTGCAGCCTGTGCGTTCGCTGAACGCGTGTTACCGGATGCCAGGCACGTGCTTGGTTGTGGGGGGCGAGCTGTGAATGAGGCGGTTCTTGCACGTGGGGGGGGAACGGGAAAAGGGGCCGGAGAAGCCCTGACAGCCATCTGGGCTGGAGAGCGGAGAGCTTTGTTCTTCTTGGCTGCCTCCACTGCAGGACTGCGTGCAAGTGACTTTAGCTTTCCTCGCTGGAGAAGAGAGGAGGAGAAAGTGGCATTTCGCTCGTCCTCGGTCTGGCATGGAGATCATCGATCGTTCTGCCACCTGGATTTGCTCTCCCAGCAAGCGGTCTTCCTGATCAGGGGGGCAAATCAAGTGGGGGCTGACCTTGATGGAAGGGAGCGAGAAAAGTGTAAAATAAATGAGGGCAGTCAATGCATGTTGGCCCCTCGGCCGCCTCTGCCTTCCTCCCCCGGTGCGTGGAGGAGGCCACTCCTTTTATGTGCGGCGTTTAGGCATTTGCCAGAAAGCACTCAAGTCTCAACTTTTTCTAGCGCATTGGGAAGGCAGTAGTGCGCTGTGCTTCTGTGTGAGGGGACGGAGGGGCCCCTGCAGATAGGAACTGCGGACTTTTCCTCTAGTGTGGCAAGTTTTCTGCACTCGTGTCCTCGCTGGACCTTAATTGGGCACCTGCTGTGTGCGAATGCCAAAGAACAAGACAGATCCCACCGCTTTGAATCGGTGGATGGTGTATACAGCCGAGGCTCACTCCACCCTTCCCGTCCAGGAGAGTCAGAGGTCATCCAGACATCCCCTTTTTCATATAACAAGTGTCACGTTGCAGAGAAGGCCTGCCATCAGTTTTAGGACTGAGGGAAGCCCCAGAACCTCTTTGGGCCTCTATTCTCTCGTCTTTGAAATGGGGAGTCGCGTTCGAATAGCTCAGGATCCAACCAGTATTTCTTGAGGCCTCAACTCTGTGCCAAGCACGGTGTTATTTCTAGGCTGTACTGGTGACCCGTTTAACTTAGCATTTCTGAGATAGTCCTGAGTTCACGTAATCTGATTCATCTCAGTAAAGGCAACTTCTAAGCATATAACCAAATGTGATTTAAGGTTTTATGTTTTCTGTAGACGTTTTATCTGAGTCGGAAAGCAGTCAGGTGGAGCGCGAAAGAGGCGGTGGCTGTGAGGATGGAATGCAGGTGTTATCTGTGAGCTTTCGCTGTAACTTAGTGACTTACAGCCACATCCACTTAACCCTGCCCATGGTCCTGTGGATGGATTGGGTAGATAGGGCAGGTCTGGCCTGGACCGGCCCGGCCAGGACTGGAGGTTCCAGATTGGCTTCACTCCCGGGGCTGGGGTCTCAGCCCGCATAGCCATGTTGGCTGGGTCCCCTCTCCACGTGGTCTCTCGCCCTCCAGGAGGCCAGCCTGGGCGTGTTCACACGGTGGCGGAAGGACCCCAGCAGCGAGAGAGGGCAAGCCTGGGAGCCCGGTGCTTCTGCATGTATCTGAGTCCGGTTTGCTGTTGCCTCTTGGACCGGTGCAAGAGACAAGGCCCAGCCAGAGTCAGCATGGGTGGGGACGACCCAAAGACCATTTTGCACAGTTTCCACGGGAGGTACCAGATGCCGGGACGCTTTGGCAGCTTGTTTTCATGCGGGCGGTGGGGGGAGGCCAGAGGGAGGCCAGCTGTGATGGTGTCCAAGGTGGGGAGCTGGATGAAAGCAACGGCCGGACCACCGGGAACCGGGGAATCTGAGGGGAGACCAGATTTGACGAATGTGATTTTGTTTCTCCGCGTGTTGGGGTGCTG